>NC_091286.1:105000-839947 GCF_032444005.1 Ranitomeya imitator | reverse complement strand
TTAAAAAGATCATCAGAAAGGTCTTTGTACTGTCCCCTCATATATTTATACATGAAAATAAGATCACCCCTTAGTCTTCGTTTTTCCAAACTAAATAGCCCCAAGTGTAATAACCTATCTTGGTATTGCAGACTCCCCAGTCCTCTACACAGGAAACCACATCCTCTACTAAAATGCAGAGCCTTCAGGGAGAAGTCTTTGGAGGATTGCAAAAGTTTCTTCAAGGAACACATCTGCTTCAAATGCTGTGCCACAACCTCTCACCTCGCCAGGAACTGTGAAGCTAGTGTGAAATGTGCAGAATGCAGCAGCAAAGATTACAATACAGCCTTACACCCTGGACCACCTCCATGAGTGTTGTCGCAATCAGAGAAGCATGATGGGAAGCAGAAGAACACTGACGAAAACACCCCTGTGGTCACCTCTCAATGTACGGAGATCTGTAAGGGACACAAAGGAGGAAGATCCTGTTAAAAAATATGCCTTGTCCGAGTCTATCCAGTAGGCTACAGGGACAAAGCGCTCAAGATTTATGCAATCCTGGATGACCAAAGTAACAGATCTCTACCCAAGTCCATCTTCAACGACAACTTCAGCATTGTAGGCCTCGGTTCTCCCTACTCCTTGAAGACGTATTCAGGTACAGTCGAGACGGCGGGGAGGAAAGCAACCGGATACAAGGTGGAGTCCATAGATGGCCAGACCTGCCTATCGCTACCGACCATCCTTGAGTATTACCAGATTCCTGACAACAGATCTGAGATACCTTCACCGGAGGTGCCGACACATCACCCGCATCTGAAGCGTATAGCCCACCTGATACCTGAGTAGGATGCAGAAGCCTTGCTCCTGGGAAGAGACATACTACGAGCCCACAAGACTAGAGAATATATCAACAGCTTCCAGAACGCTCTATACGCACAGAGACTCGACCTCGGATGGGTCATTATAGGAGATGTCTGTCTAGGTGGAGCACACAAGCTGGCCTCAGTCAACAGTATGATTACCAGCACACTAGAAAATGGATGTCCGTCTCTCTTCCAGCCATGCCACAATAGTTTGCTGGTAAAAGAATTACCTAGCAGCTCTCACCTACCTTGCCCTTTCTCAGTTCCTACCAACGAAGACCACGCCTGTGAAAGTGAACAAGACCACATACTGTAGGATGTACAGTCTTCCACAGGACAAAGGAGGACAACAAGGCAGTGATGTCTATAGAAGACAGGATGTTCTTGGACATCATAGATAGAGAAATAGTCAAGGACAAGTCGAACAGTTGGGTCGCACATCTACCATTTCGTACTCAGAGAAGATGCCTACCCAACAACAGGGAACTACAGTCGATTCATCTCCCTCAGACACAAGCTTTAGAAGAAATGAAGGAACATTTCTTTACCTTCATGGGGAAGATATTCCTGAATAACCATGCAGAGATTGCACCTTCATTTTGGCACTCAGAGGAGTGTTGGTACTTGCCCATCTTCGGAGTGTACCATCGTAAGCCAGGTCAGATAAGAGTGGTATTCGACTCAAGTGCCAAATGCGAGGACGTCTCATTGAATTATGTCCTATTGTCAGGCTCAGACCTCAACAACAGACTTCTAGAAGTACTACTCTGTTTTTGCAGAGATACAGTGGCATTTGTGGCCCACATACAACAGATGTTCCACTGTTTTCTCATCAAAGAGGAACACAGAAACTACTTGAAGTTCTTCTGGTACCGCGACAACGACCCGGACAAAGACATCACAGGGTACCAGATGAGGGTGCACATCTTCGGGAATAGCCCTTCCCCAGCAGTCGCTATCTACGGCCTCCGAAATTTCACTAAAGAGGGTGAAGAATATGTGAAAAAGGAGAGCAATTCAGAGCAATGATTTATAAAACAAACTTTAATTGCCATAAATAATACAAAAACATATATCAAAATATTACATTATCTAATGACTAGAGCACAGGATGAATGTCCCAGGAATGCTGGAAAAGCACCCATCACCCCACTCCCCCAGATGTAAATACCCTTGTAGTGGTATACATAAGAAAAAGCACCTACACTATCCAACCAAGGTCACCCCAAAGCAGTGGGATTCTATAGTAATGCCATTAAGTATGGTGGTGGAAAAAGGGTGCTAGCACTTACCACTACACAGAGGTAGGGGGGGGGGGCGGTCGGGCGATGGTCCCCAACGCACGTTTCGTGGCCACCAGTGCCACTTCCTCAGGGGGATAATAGTATGGGTCAGACGTCAGATCCTTTGTAAAAATTGACTTTTACGTAGATGACTGTTTGAAGTCTAGACCAACGAATGAGGCTGCGATCAGTCTACCAAAAAGGCTCAAGAAATGCTCGCGCAGTCTAACCTAAGGTTACACAAGATTTCCTCCAACAGCCGAGAGTTGATGGAAGCCTATCCCTTTCAAGACTATTCAAAGGACTTAGACCTAAGCATCGACACCCTTCCCATGCAGTGGAGCCTTGGATTGCTTTTGGATCTGAAGACGAATGCCTTCACCTTTCAGATCATCAAAGACGAGAAACCCTTCACGCGCAGAGGAGTTGCTTCTTTTGTGAATAGTCTACATGACTCCCTGGGGTTTGTAGCTCCAGTAACCATCCAAGGAAAAATGATGCTAAGAGGCTTCACCCAAGAGACATCTGATTGGGTTGATACACTTCAAGCAGGAAAAGCAGACTTGAGGGCAGAGTGGAGGAAGTCCCTTGAAGCCTTGACCGACCTTCGTGTGAAAAGACGTATGCTCCTGTGCCATCCACAGAAGTCAAAACACAAAGACTTTGTATCTTCTGTGATGCATCAGTCAAAGCGATTGCTGCAGTAGTGTACCTCAAAACTATAGATGTGAACAAACAGAGCAAAATTGGGTTTGTTATGAACTGGACAAAATTGGCACCAATCCGCGAACACACGATACCCGGATTGGAACTCTGTGCTTCTGTCCTCATAGTTGAGTTGGCCGAGCTTAATTGAGATGGGATGAATCTGGAGATCAAGACGCAGAGTTCTACACCGATAGCAAGGTGGTACTGGGCTACATCTGCAAATAAATGCGACGCTTCTATGTCTATGTCAGCAACCGAGTACTGAGGATAAGAAGATCCACCTGCTCTCAGTGGCACTATGTACCTACTCACCACAATCCTACAGACCATGCAACAAGATCCGTTGCACCAAGTCATCTTAAGGACACTAAATGGTTCACAGGCCCTGCCTCCTTGTACCATTCGATGCCCTACATCAGCAGGCCTGATATATTTAAACAATTGGATCCAGATACCGATGAAGAGCTCCGTCCTCGAGTGTCTGCTCCTCATACAGCGATTTCAAGTCATCACCTCGAATCTCATCGGTTCAGCAGTTTCTCAACCTGGAAATCGCTTGTTTGAGCCATCGCTTGTCTACTTCATGTAGCCAAATCCTACAAGTCAGTACTATCTGCAAACCAGAGACCTTGAAAAGGTTCGCTTCACTGCAAGCATGCGTTTACAGCTCCCAACCTGGAAAGAGCCAAAGTTACAATACTTTGTGTTGTACAAAAGGAAACTTACACCAGGTCTCAGCTAAGGTCTCAGCTATCATGAACGCCAGGCCGCTGACAGCACTTTCCAGCGATTCCGGAGACCCGACAATCCTTACTCCTGCAATGTTACTCACGCAGAAAACCTGTGTCCCGAGAGCTCCACTTGGAAAATTCAATGACAAAGACCTCTACAGACGACAATGGAGGCAAGTACAAAGCGTGTCCAATGTTTTTTGGGACAGATGGAGAAAGCAGTATCTCTCCACTCTGCAAATCAGGACAAAGTGGCAGAAAGACCACCCAAACATCCAACCTGGTGACATTGTACTCATGGAGAACAGTCAGTCGCATCAAAACAAGTGGCCACTTGGCCTAGTCACCAAGCCCCTTCCCAGCAAGGATGGGAAAGTGCGCAAAGTAGAGGTCAGAATGTGCAAGCTCGAGGAGAACAAACTGTTAATCAGGCCTGTTATGAACTTGTATTGTTGTTTTCCCCAAAATAACCAAATAGTGGCATCCGTTGATGCCAAGTGGGGAGTCTTTTGCCCATTTATGAGCAGCAGTTAAATATTCATAGCGTAGTACCAGTTACAACCCTTAGAGGTCATTAGTTACTCATTTATCCTGTTTTCTGTATACATGAGTGGTTGTCCTTTAAAAGAGCAGTGTGTTCTGGTTAGAACTGCCCCCTTAGTTTCCCAGGGAAAACAAGATATGCAGACATCTTCCTCAGGCTTCTTAGTGATGCACACGTGTTCCTGGCTCTCACTCCCTACAATCACTCTTCCTATCCAGCGGATCCCAGTGAGAGTTGTAATGTAGTCATGTGTGTGTTAGAATAATAATAATAATCTTTATTTTTATATAGCGCTAACATATTCCGCTGCGCTTTACAGTTTTTGCACACATTATCATCGCTGTCCCTGTTGGGGCTCACAATCTAAATGAATCTAAATGTTAGAATCTGTATATGTGAGCCTTATGCAGCCTCCATATAGCATATTGATAAGTGAGGCATATTGTGCTCTGTAACCTCCAATTTAGTGTTAATGCTCTTTGCTCTGCATGGATAGATGCATTTCTGTATGGAGTAGGGCAGTGCTAATAGCATTTCTGTATTATGCACCCTGTATCAATCTTTGCTGTAATGCCCCAGTTACTGATGTAATTGCACCCTATATAACCAAAAGAGAAAAATGGAGCACGGGTGGCGGCGTGACACGGGCCCGGCTTTGTACAATAATATGGGTAAGCTCCCTGAATGAATACTTGTATTCCAACTGCATACTGTTATGCCGCAACATTGTGAAAAACCGCTAAATGCTCTAATTGATATGTGTTGGGGGTGAGCTTCCCAATAAAATTATGGGCACTATGCACTTTATGGTTAACCATTACCAGCCGGGTTACCTGTGACTACCCTTACCCTGCTTTTGTGTTAAAATTATGTATTATTATGCTATTACTGTATTGATGTATTATTAATAAAGTATTGTATACGGTTTTGTTAAAAAGGTTTGGACTGAGTACTCCATTTTTCTCTTTTGGTTATATAGTGTTATCAGGAGTGTCCATTTGACGTTAGAAGGCCTATGATATGAGGATTATTTAGACGCAATTCATGGGCAGAATATTTAGAGTGTTCTATTTGGTTTCGTGTTATGTAATTGCACCCTGTATCATGCCGTTGTTGCTGTGACGTGCCAGTTCTGATACGCTGTTTATTCTTTGCAGTTTTTACCAATATCATCCACCATTATTGTTCACCATTATCCTTCACATCATCATCACAATAAATGTAGACTTAAGAATCCATACAGTCTGGGAAGTGGATGAAGGGTTTAGCCATATGCCGAAATCCACACAGCATCATACGTGGAGGAAGGCAGAACACCTCCAGTTCTGTGAGATTCCTGAGTCATCTGGCTTCCTCTGCTATTTTGAGGTCTAGCCACAGATTGTCAATAGAGAAAAAAAAAGAGAAAAAAACAAACAAAAAACAACCAGCACTCCTAATGTGAACACGTGCACGCTTCAAACTGCATCATATAGATAAAAAAGAACACAGCAGCACATGTGCATGAATCTAGGCCAGGTGAAAACACAGACAAATATTCAATATAGATTATACTTCTCAAAAATATTTTTGGACAATTTAAAAAAAAAAAAAAAAAAATTTCATAAAACTTACAGTAATAGATGAAATGAAGGTTCTTAGCGCATAAATTGGCCAATTCATGTGTGCCCATCAACCACGGCAAGGTGACCGCCCTCTGATGGGTCCTAGTCTACCGTACATGCCACTTTTGGGCCACCAGCCTACAACTATGGACAAAACATGTCACTCTAGGGCTAAGGCTGCCGTCACACTAGCAGTATTTGGTCAGTATTTTACATCAGTATTTGTAAGCCAAAACCAGGAGTGGGTGATAAATGCAGAAGTGGTGCATATGTTTCTATTATACTTTTCCTCTAATTGTTCCACTCCTGGTTTTGGCTTACAAATACTGATGTAAAATACTGACCAAATACTGCTAGTGTGACGGCAGTCTCAGCCTACAATTTATGGGCAGGTAGAGCGGATTACGGCCGCCTGCAAGGTCAATGGGAGATTGTCAATAGTGATTAGCGAGCATGCTCGAAACTACTCGATACTCACCTCAAGCATCTCACTGCTCGAGATGCTCGGAGCTCGCCAAGTATTTCCGGGGTTGCTCGGGTCTAACCCTGCATGTTTGGTGCTCTTTAGAGAGCCAATGAGCGTGCAGGGATTGTCTGCCACACACTGTAATGCCGCAGCCATGTTGGTTGTGGCATTACAGTGATTGGCTGGCCGCACAGCGTCACGAGGTCTATATCAGACCTGGCACCGCCATGCTCATCATAGTCTGCTCCAGAATCAGGCAGTGTAGGGAGAGGTGCTGCTAAGCTAGGGAGACATTTGCTTGTTTCATAGCTAGTGTAGGTATACCACAATATATCATACACATATCTGGATCGCCCCCCCTAGGGGCAGTGGGGTACTCAGTACCGGGTCCTTCGGTTCTCAAGGGGGAGGTCACGGTGGCTGACCCGGTCCGTGGCCCTAGGGACGTCCGTTGTAAATAGGGGAAAGGTCTTTAAAGGGGAAATGTTCATGACGCCACCTGTGGTATTCGGTCAGGTTGATCAATGCTGCATAGGGGTCCGCTGGGGTGATGTTATGGCAGCTAGATGGTATACATTCCCACAGGTGAAGTATGTCCCCAGGGCTTCCCAGTGTGTAGATGGTGGATGGTGTGAGGTGCAGTGAAGAACGAGGACACAAGGGTGCAGTCTCTTTACCTGTTTACTGAAGGCATCAGCATCCACAGTCCAGAGCACCAGATCACAGGGCAGGCAGAGTCCGGCCGATCTGAAGGCAAATCCAGAGTCCCCTTATCCAGGTGGAAATCAGTAGCCTTCCTCTAGCGCCTGGATGTTGTAGTCCCTTCCTGCTGAGCTTCTCGGTAAGGTCCTCACAACTGATGTTGGTGTTCTAGATGTTATGTGTCTCTCTCTCTGTCCCCCAGATGGATAGGAACAAACCCGTATGACTGGTGGCCTGGGGCTTTTTACAGAGACTCTAACACACCCCGGCTCCCACAAGTTGCCACCGTGACTCCTGGGTATAGGTGAGGATCAGTAATGTGCAATTAGCTGTCCTGCCGATCTCTGGAACAAGGCATGGAGACGGTTGCTCCCTCGGTGTGCCGGCTACCGGATGCTGCGCCTCAGAAGGAGGCAGCATGTGTAGGGCAGAACTCCTTCTGGCTTCCTCTCCTTTTGCTATGACTTTGTTTCTCACTCTCTACAATACAATTCTCTTTCGTGTTCTTCCCTAGGATGCTGCCGCATCGGTAGGCAGTCACAGCTCCGTGTCTTTCTGTCTAGGCCTCTGACAGGATCCCACCCCTGTCAGGGACCCCTCTGTCGGCAACTGCTAGATGTTCCTCCTTTCCCTCTGGGCTTCACCCAGGCAGTACCTGTCAGGCAGGCAGTCAGCTTCTGACCAACTTCCTATCTAGACCACCAGTTTTACCTAATTGTGAAGAGAGCCCTAATAAATAGCACAGCTCCCCCTGGTGGACAGGAGTGTGAAGTGTGTTGCATGGTTTGTGATACCTGGTAAAGAGATCTCCTTTATTGCTTTCAGACGTAACATCACTCCCCCCCCTACAGGAGAAGGATATTACAGCAATGACCAGGACCCTGGGGCGCTGCACTTCCATCTCAACTAAGAGTCCTTCTGAGGACTAATCCAGCTGCATAGATATCAGTGTTAGACAGGCAGTGTATGTGCATATAGCAAGAGGGTTAATTCCAGTTCTGTCTGCTGCTTTTACAGAAATTTCTAAAAATAGGCCCATGTATCGGGACATAAATATTTTTTTTTATCTTAATCCTGATTATTTGCTTAAAAAGCAATCCAGAGAACACTGTTTTTCTGCCCATTTGATTGTTGGCACTGCAGAATACAGCTTGAGCCTTTCCATATTACGGTGCTAAAAATCTATCTATTTAAAACTGTGGTTAGTCCATCACATGGATCACATATAAGTGAAATTCTGCCATTTCTGACCTCCATTTAAATTTTGTTACAGTGTTAACGAAGCTATTAACACCAGTTTGCTGTTATAAATAGTTACCTACAGGCCAGCCATTTAAAACTGTGGTTTGTCCGTCACGCAGATCACATATAAGTTCGCTCCAATTTCAGCCTTCTGTAGTGAACGTGGAAAATATTGTCTTCCATTTAAAATGGGCAAGGCACGTGGCAAGAGAGGGTAACTGGACGTGATGGTGCATGCAGAGGCTAAGCTGAAATTGTGCCACAACAAACACCCACATCTTCTAGCCCAACCTTCCTGTCCCAATTACTAGGGGACCGCAGCACACCACTATTGAACCCAGAATAGTGTCAAACGATTGGTGATTGGTTGGATAGCGGATAATGCTTCCAGTCACTTTACCACCACCACCTTGTCTTCCACATGGTCAAGTCTCAGTAGCCGTGAGTCTGGACCGCATATTCCTCACCCTGATCCTCCTTCCTCCCACCTTGCCTAGTGCCCAGAGACAACTGATCCCACACTTGGACACTCCGAAGAGCTGTTCACTTTTCCATTTATAGATTCAGGCCTCTTGGCCAGTCGTCTTGAAGCTGGGCAAGAGGAGATCACATGTAGTGATGCCCAAATATTTGAGCAGCCACGGTCACACGAACTGTCACAAGAGGTGGACAATGATGAGACACAATTGTCAGAAAGTCAGGAGGAGGACCAGGGTTCGGAAGTGGAAGACAAGGTGGTGGATGATATAGTAACTGACGCAACCTGGCAGCAGGACATGCAGAGCGAGGACAGTAGCACACAGGCAGGAAGAAGCAGACAGAAGGCTGGCAACCATTCCCCATAACACCAACACGACGGAAGTTGCCAGTGCAACTGTTAAGTCTTCCTAAGTCTGGTTATTTTTTAAAGACTCTGCCAATAACCCCAAAAAGGCCATTTGCACCACCTGCCAGACCAGCATCACCTGGGGTAGCCAAACTACCAGCCTGACCACCACCAGCATGATCAGGCACATGGCAGCAAAGCACCCGACTTTGTGGTCCGAACCCCAGGGTCCAGGAACAGTGAATGCGGGTGACATCACTGCTTCTTCCGCTGTTGTGTGTTCAAGTCAATCCCCTGTCCATTGTGCATGTGAAGATGCCTCCTTCCCTGCACCTGTCATTGCATACACTCAACTAGTACAATCAGCAAGCACATCCATATCCTTGTCCCAGCTCAGCGTTCAGTTGTCCATACCCCAGTCCTTGGAACGCAAGCGCAAATATGCAGCCAACGTCCCACAGGCCACACTACTAAATTCCCACATTTTGCGACTGCTTGCGCTCGAAATGCTGCCTTTTAGGCTTATGGAGATGGAAGCTTTCCACAACCTGATGGCGGCGGCCGTACCCCTGTACTCGGTCCCCAACCTCCATTATATCTCCCGGTGTGCCATCACTGCATTACACAAGCACGTGTCCCACAACATTAGCTGTTCCCTCGACAATGCAGTTACTGGGAAAGTCCACCAAACCACGGACATGTGGACAAGTGCTTGTGGGCAGGAATGATACATCTCGCTGATGGCACACTGGGTTAACATAGTGGAAGCTGGGACCCAGTTGGACCTTGGGATGGAACACGTCATCCTGACGCTGAGGATTGCAGGCTCTAGGTCAATCAGGGTTGCCCCCACAGTCTACAGCTCCTGCACCTCCTCCTCCTTCTCTTCAGCCCCCATCTCTGAAATAACCACTTCAGTCACAAGCTGGAAGCACTGCAGCACTGCCTCAGCCAAGTGGCAACAGGTTGTGCTGAAACTAATATGCTTATATGCTTAGGTGACAAACCGCACAGTGCTGAAGAGTTGTGGACAGCTCTGAAAGAGCAGGCAGATCTGTGGCTGACACTGCTGAACCTACAGCAAGGCATGGTCGTGTGTGACAATGGCCGGAACCTGGTGGTGTCTCTGAGGTGAGGCAAGCTCACACACATACCATGCCTGGCCCATGTGCTTAACCTCATGGTTCAGCGGTTTCTCAAAACCTTCCCGGAGCTGCCAGATCTGCTTGTCGAAGTACGCCACTTGTGTACCTATTTTAGAAAGTCAGCTGCAGCTTCCGCAACCCCTGCCGTGCTTCAGCAGCGTTTTCAGTTTCCGGCCCACCGACTGGTGTGTGATGTCTCTGTTGCATAGTTTGATCGCAGAAGAAACTTGTGAGAGTAGATTATATGGGGTAATTCAACTTTTATCTTCACAGAACATGAGGTACATGCTTCAGCTGTTTAATACATCATTCCACGCTTTAGCGGCTTGTTTTAAACTATATATACTTTTCTGTAGCTTACAAACCATGTTTGGTTTCCTTTTATCCTTGAATCCTGGGGGTTCTATGTAAATGTCTTCTGGTAAGACTCCATTCAGAAATGCTGCCTTTACATCCAGTTTCAACTGCATTTTAAAATGGGAGGCACCCAAATTTGATTGGCTACTGGAAAATAAGGAAATCTATATACTGACTGTATTTACAGCCCATCTTTGAGGGTTTTAGTTTAGTGGCAAGGATGGATGGTGTACTTGGTAGGATTGCGAGTTTGGTTACTGACGTTATATTTGAGACGAATCGCCTGGATATTATAGTGCTTCTGCAGCAACGGAGAGTGAGACGATTCTGGATACATCCGATCAATGAACTGCGGATTACCAGGGGCGTCCAGTCCACTCTCTATCTGGAGTTGTGGTACAACCCACAGAAATTCTTCAATTATGTACGGATGAGGATGGAACATTTTGATTATTTGGTTGAAAAACTAGGGGATGTCATCCAAAGGCAGGACACACGGATGAGGCTTGCCATCACACCGGCAGAGCGGCTCCTGGTGACACTGCGGTAAGACTCTTTTTTTATGTCATTGGTCATATTGAATGTTATTACATGCTGCAGACAATACTGCGCTGACACATTGCGCACCATTTTCTGCAGCATGTAATTTTTTTTTATTGTTTGAGGCCATTCCACTGTTTAACACATGTTTCATGCAGGTTTTATTGTGCGTCCCGTCATACAAAAAACATTTTCACAGTGCCATTTATTATAACTTTACCAGGAAACCAAAAAATCAAAAAGTTGATGGTCTGTGCAATTTTTTCTTTCATTTTTTTTTCCTGCAGCTTCCTAGCTACGGGTGAGTCTCTGACTTCACTCCATTTCCAATTCCGGCTGGGGATATCCACTATTGGCGGAATAGTGAAGGACACATGTCGGGCTATTTGGGACAATTTACAGCCGGAGTATATCCCACAACCATCAATGGAAATCTGGTTGAGAAGTGCAGAACAGTTTGAGAAAATTTGCAATTTCCCAAATTGTGTTGGTGCCGTGGACGGCAAACACATAAGGATTGCTAAACCGGCAGGAACAGGCTCCGAGTACTACAACTATAAGAAATACTTTTCGATTGTACTTATGGCTATTGCAGACGCCAACTGCAAGTTTCTTGCTGTGGACATAGGAGCCTATGGCCGGTCCAACGATTCGCAAGTTTTTAAAAACTCTCCAATGGGTCGTTGCCTGTATGGAGATACATACGATTTCCTGCCAGCCAGACCGCTCCCAGGAACAAGTGAACCAGCCATGCCATATGTTTGTGTAGGTGATGAAGCGTTTCAACTGTCGCCGCACCTACTTAAACCATATAGCAGCCGTGACTTAAACCGTACCAAGCGGGTATTTAATTACCGTCTTACTAGAGCAAGAAGAGTAGTAGAGTGTTCTTTTGGTATATTGACGGCAAAGTGGAGAGTTCTGCTGATGGCAATAAAACTGCAAACCAAAACTGTAGACGATGTTGTCAAGGCATGTGTGGTGCTCCATAACTTTATACTTTCAAAGGAACCAGTGTTGGTTGATGATGATGAAGAATTGGAGACAACCTTGTGGAATTACCGCAGCAGCTCCGTTCGCTCCGCTGGTTCTGTTACAAGAATGAGGGACCAGTTTGTGGAGTATTTCGTGTCGCCTGTTGGTCAGGTTCCATGGCAAGACATCATTGTGTGACTTCTTTTTGCAATGTTTCATGGATGTTTCTGTAACAATTGTGTTGACATACCCCCCAAAAAAGCAGTTTCTACAAAGTGTGGTTTTCTTGGTAATAAAACCAATATGTTTATACCGTGTGGTGTTGTTTTTTTTACCTTTGCTTAGTTATAGTAGTTTACCTAAATGAATGCACAGACACAAAGAGTTGAGTTTAAAATCAGAAAACAATTTATTTGTTTGTTTTTTTGCATAAGTGATCAAATGTTCACTTATTTTTTTTTAGAAAAAATAAAAAACATTTTTAACAAAAACTTTTTTATTAAACCTTTAACAAAAAAAACTTTATAGACCTTTTTACACAACAAAAAATTAAAGGTCTTGATAGTGGGGGGTGGAGATAGTAGTGGAGGTAGTAGTGGAGGTGTCAGAAGTTTGGACCACGTCGATAGGTGAGGAAATCCTGCTTGTTTGGGGTACAGTGGAAGGGGGGGGGGGGGGAAGTAGTAAACTGACCAGAGGGGGATGGTGTTGTTGGTATACTTACTGGGGAATAAAAGCTGGGCAAGGAAGAAAACAGTGGGGAATGCATTTGGTTTGTGGAACGGGATGGGTATTGTGACTGGGGTGGATATGGAGAATGGGGTGGATATTGGGATTGGGTTTGGTAATGGGGGACTGGGGTGGAAATCGGGCCTAGGATGGGGCGTGGTGTGGAGATGGGGTCGGGGGTGGCAATGTACTAGTGGCTGTGTGGGGAGGTGCGTGGGTAGATTGGGGTTCATTCAGGGCCTTAAGAAGAGCATTATGGCATCTATTCATTACCTGCATCTGCTGCTCAAAAGTTAGCTTTTTCATGCTCCTGAGCATGGATTGAAAAAAAAGGTTAGCTGGAGATTGACTTACATCTGAATGCAGCCTATCCAAGAGACTGCTGGTTTCACTGATGCGAGCTTGCACCATGTTGAAACCAGCAGTCACTTGTTCTCCCAAAATCTTGAAAGATCCTTGAAAGGATGCATTCAGATGTAAGAATTCAGGAGCATAGCTCCTTTCCTGACCCCTCTGTCGCTGCCGCCACGAACCTAATGGTGGTCTAGAGGTGGCAGGATCAGAGGGGTGGGGTAAAGGGAACGCTAACTGTTGAGCATCAGATGCAAGTAAGGAAGGCTGCAACTATGCTCCAGTGTTTGTGGCGGTGGTAGTGGAGGGGCGGTGGAAGTCAATGGGACAGAGGGGTCAGAGGTGTGGGGCCTAACGACGTGGCCCTTGGTGGCGGAGTCAGAGATCGCTCCAGAGGGTGCCAAGGTCAATGCAGGTGCCCGATGGCTGCTGAAGGTGCTGTGAAAGAAAAAACAAAAACAATTAATATATTGATAGGAAAAAGCCCTGGCTGAAACCAAACAAAGTTAGACAGGTTAACATAGTTATTTAATGGGCTGTTGAATACTTACACTCGTTCCAGCATGGTTTGCCTGAGGAAGAACAGGGCAGGGCCATATTTATAACGAGCCTTTTTCCTCCCTGATAAGCCACTCGGGGCCTGCATATCCTCATTAAACTCCCTCTTGTAGCGATCTCTGAGTGACCACCACCGCTTCCTAACCCGATCACCTGTGAAGACAAGAATGAATAAAAACAAATTGTTAATTACAATACATTACATTCAGCTCAAAACATCACTGACAAGTGAATACTTACATTCTTTGCTCTGCTGCCTTGGAGAAAGGTCCTCCCACCTTGGAAACAGGTTCTGACACACTTCTTCCCAGAGCCGACGGGTGACATGGGTATCAGCATGGCTGCGGTCAGCCATGTTCCACAGCGGCTCCCGCTCGCGGACCTCCTCAATGAGGCTATCCACATCGATCCCCTCCTCCTCATCTGTTTCAGGAGCACGCCGTGAAGACTGTGAAAATTAAACAAAACTCACCGATGGCCGACCGCGGCGGCGATTACGTCGACTCTGGGAGCGGCTGGGAGGACCTTCACGCTGTTCTGGTTCGGCAGCAGCAGCAGACTGAAAAAAAAGGAAAATAATCTTTAATGTAGGCACATGTTTATGTGTACAGTGATGTCTGAAGATCATTTTTTGTGTTGGGTGCACTGTGATGTGTGAAGCAACTTTCACCACTACTTACACTCTGTTCCTCCGCTATCTGCATCTCTCCACCCGTCTCGTCCCCTTCTGACAGCTCCTCGGCCGCTTCAGTTTCCTGTTTAAACATAATGCATGTAGTGCTGTAACAGAAATTTAAAGTGTAAAAATACATTTTTGAATTTTTGGTTACTTACCGATACATGCTGTTGCTCTGGTGGGGAGCTGTCAGAAGAGGACATTGTGGCTGTGGTCCCTGGGCCTGTGCTTCTCTTGGCTCTGTAGAAAGACACTTGTAATCTGCTATACACATTGATTTGGCAGATTTAGGGTCTTTAATACTTACTGAAGGAACAAGATGTGGGCGTGTGGGTGGTCCCGTCAGATGGCCGAGGTGGCTGTGGTCCCTGGTCCTGTGCTTCTCTTGGCTCTGTAGAAAGACACTTGTAATCTGCTATACACATTGATTTGGCAGATTTAGGGTCTTTAATACTTACTTAAGGTACAAGATGAATATGTGTGGACGTCTGGGTGGTCCCTGTCGGATGGTTAGGGTACCTGGTGGATCTGTAGGTATAAGGAATTTTTAGTTAGATGCACCACCCGAACTAGGTAATGTGAACGATAACCACCCTGCTCAAATTTGGTGAGCTTTGTTCATGCAGGCCAACACCCAAAACAAATACCACATGCACCTAAACATTTACACCCACCCCAAATAAAATATAAAAATGTTATTGAAATGTCACCCCACCATTTAAGCTTTCTTATCCACAGATTTGATTTTCAAAGATCCCTTTAAAAATTCCTCCTACCCCAAAAAAAAAACTTTTCTAAAATACCTTTTAAAAAAAAAAAAAAAAAAAAAAAAAAAAAAAACCAGCAACCAACTCTGTATTGTTTGTGTGGTCATTTGTACATACACCAGTTTTACATTTACCTTTATACCTGAAATGATACAGCGGACATTTTTTTTAAAACACATTTTATTAATTTTTTTTTTTATAACATCACAATTAGGAGCTCAAATGCTCTTTATTTTAAATACAAGTACATCAACAGTGAATGGTTTCAACAGTAAAAAATCAAGTGTAAACTGGGAAAAAACACACACAACACACGCTCACATGCAGCACAGACCACTACAATGCAACAAAACCAACAATTTAAAACTGAAAAAAAAAAAAAAAAAATTCACACAATGAAACCACATGCTGCACAGACCACTAAAATACATCTGATTTACAATTAAAAAACAAATTTTAACTTTAAAAAAAAACCACACACACACACACAACACACACATGGAAACCACATGCAGCAGCACAGACCACTTTTAAATGCATCAGATTTAACATTTAAAAAACCAACAATTTTAAATTGAAAAAAAATAAATAAATAAAACGCTCACACAATGAAACCACATGCTGCACGGACGCATGCACATGCAATGAAAGACGCGCACACACACATGCATAACAGCACACAGGTTGCACATACACAAACGCACATTCATGCAAACACACAGGCACACAGGCAGACCCAAACTGAAGACACAGACACGCACACATACAAAAGACACAGCACACTGTTTGGGATGCTGGCAGGCCTCCGGCTGGAGATGGATCTCTTCAGTGGCAGGCCTCAGGGTGGATCTGGACGCTGGCAAGACGCTGGCTGTTGCAGGACGATGGCAGGCCTCTGGCTGTATTTTGGTTTTTAGCTCTTGCTGAAGTCAGTACGTCATATGCACATGCACACATGGACATGCAGACACATGCACACAGACGCACACAAAAAGGGCAATACTCACACTGGCTCTATGGTGGCAGTAGTCTCGCTGGCAGGCCGGGGTCTCGCTGGCAGGCCGGGGTCTCACTGGCAGGCTGGGTCTTGCAGACTGGGTCTTGCTGGGCAGGCTGGAGTCTGGCTGGAGGCTTCTTCTCTGTGTCTTCTTGCTGGCATATGTGGGGTTGAAGGCCCAGGCCTGGTTTATATAGATTTGGGGGTCGTCTGGTGATTAGCTACAAAATCCTGAATCTGAGCATGCTCAGTGCAAAAAAACATATTGCAGCGCTGCATTGCGTCGTACGACGTGTCTCGACGGATCCGTCGCTCATAGGCTTCCATTGTAGCCAACGATGCATGCCGCAGGATGCGTCGCGACACGTTTTTTAGTCGGAGACAAAAAACTTTACAATCTACGTTTTTTCCAGACGACTAGTCGCCAATACAAGTCTATGTGCAAAAAACGATTTTGCAGGATGCGTTTTTTGCACAAAACGACGGTTTTCGACGTCTGGAGAAAAACGCTAGTGTGAAAGTAGCCTTAGGGTTAGGGTTAGAGTTTGTGTTTTAGGGTTAGAGTTTGTGTTTTAGGGTTAGGGTTAGAGTTTGTGTTAGAGTTTGTGTTTTAGGGTTAGGGTTAGAGTTTGTGTTAGAGTTTGTGTTAGGCCACATTCACACGTTGCCTCCGGTCCTGCGGGTTCTCCCGCAGCGGATTTGATAAATCTGCAGGGCAAACCCGCTGCGGTTATCCCTGCAGATTTATCGCAGTTTGTCCTGCGGGTTCCGCTGCGGGATTTTACCCCTACTATTGATGCTGCTTATGCAGCATCAATAGTAATGTTAAAAATAATAAAATAATTATATACTTACCCTCTGACGTCCCGATCTCCTCAGCGCTGCAGGCGGCGGTCCGGTTCCAAAGATGCTGTGCGACCAGGACCTTCGTGACGTCACGGTCATGTGACCGCGACGTCACCGCAGGTCCTGGTCGCATAGCAAACCTGAGACCGGACGGCCGCGTGCAGCGCTGAGACTTCAGAGGTGAGTATAGCATTATTTTTTATTTTAATTCTTTTTTTATTTTACTCAAATATGGTTCCCGGGGCCTGGAGGAGAGTCTCCTCTCCTCCACCCCGGGTATAACCCGCACATTATCCGCTTACTTCCCGCATGGTGTGCACAGCCCCATGTGGGAAGTAAGCGGATCAATGCATTTCTATGGGTGCAGAATCGCTGCGATTCTGCACAAAGAAGTGACATGCTCCTTCTTTTTTTCCGCAGCAATTCCGCACGTTTTTTTCCGTGATTTTCCACAATGTGGGCACAGCGGTTTTTGTTTTCCATAGGGTAACATTGTACTGTACCCTGCATGGAAAACTGCTGCGGACCCGCAGCGGCAAAATCGCGGCGGTTCCGCGGTAAAAACCGCATAGTGTGAACATAGCCTTAGAGTTTGTGTTAGAGTTTGTGTTAGTGTTAGAGTTTGTGTTAGTGTTAGAGTTTGTGTTAGTGTTAGAGTTTGTGTTAGTGTTAGAGTTTGTGTTAGTGTTAAAGTTTGTGTTTGTGTTAGTTTGTGTTAGAGTTTGTGTTAGAGTTTGTGTTAGAGTTTGTGTTAGAGTTAGAGTTTAGGTTAGGGTTAGAGTTTGTGTTTTAGGGTTAGGGTTAGAGTTTGTGTTAGACTTTGTGTTTTAGGGTTAGAGTTTGTGTTAGAGTTTGTGATAGGGTTAGAGTTTGGGTTAGAGTTTGTGTTTTAGGGTTAGAGTTTGTGTTTTAGGGTTAGGATCCCTAGGGTTACTAGGGATCCTAACCCTAACCCTAGGTATTTCTGTTTATAGTGGGTTTTCTAGTTGATTTTGATGATTGGCAGCTGTCACACACTTCTCATCATGCATTTCAAAAACGCAAGAAAAAACGCTTGTAAACGCGTCAAAACGCCGCGTTTGCGTTAAAACATGCAAAAACGCATGCGCCTAAAAAATGCAGAGTTTAAACGTGTTTAAACGCGTTTTTGCACCAAATGCGTTTGCGTTTAAAACGCTGCAGATCAAAACGCAAATGTGAAACCAGCCTAAGGCATAATTACAGCTTACTTGATTGATCTCCTCCTCCCAAGGGGAGAGGGACACAGTACATCACCCACCTCCACATCTCCATCAGTAGGCATGTGAATCACATTGACATCAACAGGGGTGGACATTATGTTGTCTGGAGAATCAGGCCTTGGGGGTTCAGTGACCATATACTTGGACACTAGAAGCCTCAAGTCTGTCTCAAGCAAAACACTCACGGAAATATTCGAGGTTACTCACTCGACCTGCACTCTCTACCCAACACCTCAGTCCAAATACACCTTGGCGATGGGCAGCTCAGTTTGGCTCCTCCAATCCCAGAGACAGCAAGGCTTTTCCTGGTTACCAAATCCTGTGTTAACACCAGCTGAGGCCACACAAGAGTTATGTCAGCCCCAGTGTCCCAAAGTCCCATGGCCATGGCCTGGCCTATGGTGACTGTCTGAAAGTTGTAAAGGGACCTTCCACCACCCCCACCCACACACAAAACAATGGACAGATTCTGTGACAGGGTCAGACCCTTCTGGCACTGGGGACACATGGCTTTGAAGTGTCCTGGCTGTATGCAGAGAAGACATAGTCGGAGATCCACCACCGATGTGGAGAGGGAAGCATGAGCAGGTTCCCTCTTGGGCTAGGGGGCAAGGACAGCAGGCACCGCGTTCATCTTACTCCCTCTCAAACCAGCAGGTTTCTTGGTCTCTGGAGTCCTGTTGTTGGAGTACTTGCCAAGAAGTGCAACACTGCTGGAGGTCCTCTGGGCAGTTTCACAAAAATTACTCAGTAACAATGAGCTTCTTCAGCTGCTGGAGGGTAGTGAGCTCCAATCCCATGGTCCATTAGTCAACTGCTCTCAGTAGGCTCCATATATCATCTGCCCAGCTGTTTGCAGGACCCCGCTGCATACTACGGAGTTTCTTCTGGTACAGCTCAGCGGTCAAGTTATACTGCTGGACCAGAGCCTGCTTGATATCCTCATAGTCAGGGCGGTCTCACTTGGCAGGTACCCAAAAGGTGTCCTGGGCCTTACCCCTGAGGCGAGGGGTTAAGAACCGGACCCATTGGTCCTCAGGCAGATGATATTGATGGCAAGTTTTTATAAATGCCAGCAAGAAAATGTCAAGTCCCCTCCTTGGTCCAGCAGGGGGAAATCTTCTGCTGGTAGCTTGGAGACTCTGACCTCAGGGGATTCGCTGTGGTCTGCGACTAGAGCTGGAGTTGCAGCTGAAGCATTTGTCATTTGACATTCTGCTTCTACTATGATGGTCTCATATGTGGCCTTGTCTCCGGTCTCGAGCCGACCATAGCAGCTTGCAGGAGGGTATCTGAGTCTGCCTGCCTGCCTGGGGGGATGGGCAGGTGGTGAGCGGCCTACTGCGGGACTGACCATTGGTGACGTGCTCTTTGGGGAGCCTAGGCTAGACTCCCCCTCTGGTTGAGAAACATAGTCTTCTACCTCCACCCCACTATGCGCAACATTGACCTTCTCCTTGGCTCTGCCCCTGATGCCACTGGCCATCCTTGCAATCTTTGGTCACTGACACAGAACTGCAACTCGGCAATTATCCCTTATTTTCAACACCATTTGTTTAAGAGACCAAATCACATTTGAAGTCACTTTGAGGGGTCTATATGAAAGAACATACCCAATAGTGACACCATTCTAAAAACTGTACTCCTCAAGGTTCTCAAAACCACATTTAAGAAGATTATTAACCCTTTAGGTGCTACACAGAAATTTGTTTTAAAAAATTAACATTTAACTTTAATTTAACAGAAGGAGCGCCATTTGATTTTTTGAATGCAAAATTTGCTGAAACAATTGGTGGATGCTATGTCACTTTTGTGGAACCTCTGATGTGCTTAAATAGTGAAAATCCCCCACAAGTGACACCAATTTGGAAACTAGACCCCTCAGGGAACTGATCTAGATGTGTGGCGAACACATTGAACCATCAGGTGCTTCACAGAACTTTATACCATTGAGCCGTAAAATTAATAATAACGATAAAAAAATGCCCCACAAAAATGTTTTCAGCACAAAATATTGCATTTTCATAAGGGTAACAGGAAAAATTGCACCATACAATTTGTACACTGATATGTGGGAGAAAACCACTGTTTGGTGCTTCATAGGAGTTTATAAGGTTGAGCCGTGAAAATAATAAAATCATAGCTTCCTCACAAAAATGTTGTTTTGCCCCAAGTTTTTACCGTATATACTCGTGTATAAGCGGAGCTTTTCAGCATATTTTTTTGTGCTGAAAATGCCTCCCTCAGCTTATACATGAGTCATGGTCCAGAAAGCCGGTGGGGGAAGGGGAGCGGGGAGCCAGCGGTTGTAGCACAGAGACAGCTGCAGTCGCCAGCTTCCAGAAGACATCAGTACTCACCCTCCATCGCTGCATCTCTGTCCCTGCATCTCAGTACCGGCGCTGGCAGCTCTTTCCTGTTCCAGTGCTCAGCGATCACATGGTACCGCTCACTAAGGTAATGAATATGGACGCGACTCCACTCCCATAGGCGTGGAGCGCATATTCATGAATTTAATGAGCGGTACTACGTGACTGCTCAGCACAGGAAGAAGCTGCAACGCTGGGACAACAGAGATGCAGGGACGTTCAGCGACGGCGCGAGGAGAGTGAGTATGACGGGAGGATGGGGAGCCCAGTGGAGCCCAGACATGCATACAAGATAGGACAGGGGAGCCATGCATACAATGATTGGTTGGGGGAGCCGAGCCATGCATACAAGATGGGACTGGGGGAGCCATGCATACAAGGATGGGAGGGGGAGCCATGCATACAAGGATGGGAGGGGGAGCCATGTATACGTGGCACCCCAGGAGTCCGGTTGCCACAGTGGCATTGCCTCCCTTACGGGGGGTGATGCCATGCCTGGAAGCAAGGAAGAATGCCCTTAGCAGGTAATACAATCAACATGCAACACCTTTCCTGACTCCTGACCAGATGGGGGCTCTAACCCGGTTTTCAGGGAAACTTCCCTATAAGTGCTGGTCTGGAGGCGGAGTTAGTCAGTTTCAGTCAGAGAGCAGACAGTGTAGGAGGGAAAGGCAAGAAGTGAGGAGAATCTAGGGGACAGGAGCTGTGACTGAGCTCACCTCAGGACTAAGCGCTGAAGACTGGATGCCGGAGTCAATGATTGGGAACTGCAGGCCCCGCAACCAAATCTGGTGGACAGGAGATTGCAGGTCTCCTCACCCCAGCTGACACCCGGAGGAACAGCAGCATATGAGAGCCCGGAGTCACAACAAGGGAGAGACACCTGGAACAGGCTCTAGCTGCCCGCCATACGGGTAGTGTTTCACGTAGTGGACAGCCTGAGAGAGGAACTTGCGGAAAACTAAAAGCACCAAGCACCCAGAGAACAACGCAGTAGGAAGGCCTCCAACCCCACCCGGCTAGGTGGACTCTGAATTGCTTCCAGGCTACCCGTATCTCCATCACCAGCTGTGACTTGTGCCCTGGACTGCCGCTTCAACCTGGGATTAAAGTTAAATAAAACTGCAACCATTCTGTCCTCTAGTTATTCCCACACCCTTAGTCCTGGACCAACCGTCCTGTACCCCAACATCCACAAGTCCTTTACAAAACTGCTCCGGTAGCTCTGGGGCCTCGATCCACCTGTGGGGAGCAGAACCATCCCAGCTGCATCACCATCGGCCCCAGTGGTCTCCATAAGCAGCGTCGGCCATTTATAGTTGAACACCACAGGTGGCGCCATGTACAATCCCTTATGAACTTCCCCTTTCTTATTTTTAATGCGCACTCAGGGCCACGGACCGGGTAACCGATGCCGTGACTACCCCTTTAAGAGCCGTGCAACCCGGTTCCGAGTACTCCACGGCCCTAGTGGGTGTTGCATTTTTGGCATCACGAACAGGATGGCCCGACCCAGCAAACTGGGTCCTATGCGCCATAGACTTTATTAAACTGTGTGTGATAACCGCCATTTTTCACATCGCATGGCGTGCAATGAGCAGAGGGGGTGTGTCTTTGTGTGCGGAGCCAAAGAAAGAGCGTGAAGAGAAGCCGCGCTCCATGCTGTGCCGTCAGTGGGCGAAAATGCAGGAGGCACCAACCGGAAACCCTCAGGAGCTCAATTCATCCTGCCGGTGGAACAGCCGCTTACTACTGTAACGATACCCAGAGTCGGGCTGAGGCTAACTAGGGGAGGAACACGTCCAGCCCGGGTGAAGATGCAGCGGCGGCCGCAGCCGCAACCCCCATATTGCCACTATGAATGCTGTACATACCGGGAGCAGCCTGGTTACCGCAATACTCAGGGGAGTCGCACACCCTGAGCGACTTCAAGGACAGACTATGCAGTTCGTTTGAAGTCTGAGAATCAAAAAGTCATCATCCTTACTGACCAGTTAACTGGTGCGGCCCAGAGGGAGGTAAAGTCCTGGCAGGACGCTGATAAAAGAACTGTTAAGCAAATCTTGGCCAGGCTAAAGAACACCTTTGACACTCGCACTGCAGCAGAAATTAAAATGAGATTCTTTTGGTGCAAACAAAGGGTGCAAGACAGTATACGAGACTATGCCCTTAATCTCCAGGAGGCGCTGCGGGCCATTAAGCAGGTTGACCTGGACAGCGTGCAAGATGGGGACAGATTGTTAAAGGAACAGTTTTTTGAGGACCGGATCTCCATCACCAACTGTGACTTGTGCCCCAGACTGCACCTTCAACCTGGAAAATTAGAGCAGGGCCGGACTAGGACCAAAACTCAGCCCTGGCATTTGAAGTTACACAGGCCCACTTCTCACATGGTGACTGTATAATATCTTTGCACACTTGTAGGTTACAAGAAGTGAAGGGAGTGTAACACGACTATATAACATATAATCACAGCTGTATCCAGCATTACAGCTCGGCCCTATTTATTGCTTTTAGTTGCAGTACCAAGAAAAGCCGCTACTTTACCCACATGAAGGGATAATGAAGGGATTGAGACGACCAAAGGCTATGGAAACTCATTCTGATGCTCCAGAAACTTTGCCTACAGCCACTTTTGGTTCCACCGCGCAGCACGACACTCGGTGACTCTGAATAGCGGTGACATCAGTAACGTCACCGCTCTTCAGATATTCTGGGTCTTAGGCTGAGCGGTATTGTTACTACCGTCACCGCTCTTCAAAGTCGCTGGGTCTCGCCAGGTCTGGGCTAGTAGTGGGGGTGTCTGATAGACACCTCTCCATTACTTATGCAGCGCCCCAGAGTCCTGGTCGTTGCAGTAATGTCGCTCTTCCACCAGGGGGAGTGATGTTACGTCTGATGGCACCAAAGGAGTTCACCCTGCCAGCTATCACAGCTACACACACACTTCACACGCCGGTCCACCAGGGGGAGCTAAGGGTTCTGTTCACTAGGCCACTCCTCACATAGGGTAAAACTGGTGGGTTGGTTAGGAAGTTAGGCAGAAGCTGACTGGAGGGAGAAGGAGATAGTCAGAGGAGAGCTCCTGGCTGGAGGCCGATGAGGAAAGGTCTCCAGGTCGAGCTGGCGGGGGTGATACCTGGTCAGATCCAGACTGTAGTCTGAGGAGGAAGGAAAGAAGGACACGGAGCTGCGCCTGCAACCCATGCGGCAGCCTCCTAAGAAAGGACACGAAAGGAAGTGTGCTGTAGTGAGTGAGCACAGAAGTCATAGCAACAGGAGTGAAACATCAGTGGGAGACCTGCTAGAAGCAGGCTGCCTCCATCTGAAGCACAGATCCGGTGGCTAGAATACTGAGGGAGCAATACACTCTACGCTTTACTTCAGAGACCGGCAGGGCAGTTGATTCCAAGTTGGCTGCCCGACTGTTGTGAATTCTGTGGCAGAGCTCCCTCCTGTGGTCACAAGTGGTATTTCGGCTGATTCTCTCTGGGAGCTTCCGTTTGTGGAGGAAAGTGGTACTGCGGCTTCTGAGTTTCCTCCCTCAGGTGATCTGGTGAGGTCGTTAGGTGCTTCTCTACTTAACTCCACCTAATGCTTTGATCCATGCTTCCTGTCAATGTTCCAGTGTTGGACTTGTTTTTCCCTGGATCATTCCTGTGGCCTGCTGCTCTGCATAGCTAAGTTCTTCTTTGCTATTTGTTTGCTATTTTTTCTGTCCAGCTTGTCTAATTGTTTTGCTGGAAGCTCTGGGACGCAAAGGGTGTACCTCCGTGCCGTTAGTTCGGTACGGAGGGTCTTTTTGCCCCCTTTGCGTGGTTTTCTTTAGGGTTTTGTGTAGACCGCAAAGTTATCTTTCCTATCTTCGCTCTGTTAAGAAAGTCGGGCCTCACTTTGCTGAATCTATTTCATCCCTACGTTTGTCTTTTCATCTTAACTCACAGTCATTATATGTGGGGGCTGCCTTTTCCTTTGGGGTATTTCTCTGAGGCAAGGTAGGCTTATTTTCTATCTTCAGGCTAGTTAGTTTCTCAGGCTGTGCTGAGTTGCATAGGCAGAGTTAGGCGCAATCCACGGCTGCCTCTAGTGTTGTTTGGAGAGGATTAGGGATTGCGGTCTGCAGAGTTCCCACGTCTCAGAGCTCGTTCTATTATTTTGGGTTATTGTCAGTTCACTGTATGTGCTCTGACCTCCATGTCCATTGTGATTCTGAATTGCCTTTCATAACAGTACAGGAAGCCAAAAGTGCTAATGATTCTCAATAGAGGGAAAAAAGAAGTTCTGAGACCATTTTTTTTTCTTTGCACTGTGTTTTGCCTTTTTTTTCCCCTAGACATTTGGGTGGTTCAGGACACAGGTGTAGCAATGGACATTAAAGGTCTGTCTTCATGTGTGGATCAGCTCACGGCAAGAGTTCAAAATATTCAAGATTTTGTGGTTCAGAATTCTTTGTTAGAACCGAGAATTCCTATTCCAGATTTGTTTTTTGGAGATAGAACTAAATTTCTGAGTTTCAAAAATAATTGTAAACTATTTCTGGCTTTGAAACCTCGCTCCTCTGGTGACCCAGTTCAACAAGTTAGGATCGTCATTTCTTTTTTGCGTGGCGAACCTCAGGACTGGGCATTTTCTCTTGCATCAGGAGATCCTGCATTAAGTAATATCGATGCGTTTTTCCTGGCGCTTGGATTGCTGTAAGATGAGCCTAATTCAGTGGATCAGGCAGAAAAAAATTTGCTGGCTCTTTGTCAGGCTCAGGATGAGATAGAGGTATATTGCTAGAAATTTAGAAAGTGGTCCGTGCTCACTCAATGGAATGAATCTGCGCTGGCAGCTATATTCAGGAAGGGTCTCTCTGAAGCCCTTAAGGATGTCATGGTGGGATTTCCTATGCCTGCTGGTTTGAATGAGTCTATGTCTTTGGCCATTCAGATCGGTCGACGCTTGCGTGAGCGTAAATCTGTGCACCATTTGGCGGTATTACCTGAGATTAAACCTGAGTCTATGCAGTGCGATAGGACTATGACCAGAGTTGAACGGCAAGAACACAGACGACTGAATGGGCTGTGTTTCTACTGTGGTGATTCCACTCATGCTATCTCTGATAGTCCTAAGCGCACTAAGCGGTTCGCTAGGTCTGCCACCATTGGTACGGTACAGTCAAAATTTCTTCTGTCTGTTACCTTGATCTGCTCTTTGTCATCGTATTCTGTCATGGCGTTTGTGGATTCAGGCGCTGCCCTGAATTTGATGGACTTGGAGTATGCTAAGCGTTGTGGGTTTTTCTTGGAGCCCTTGCAGTGTCCTATTCCATTGAGAGGAATTGATGCTACACCTTTGGCCAAGAATAAGCCTCAATACTGGACCCAGCTGACCATGTGCATGGCTCCTGCACATCAGGTTGTTCGCTTTCTGGTGTTGCATAATCTGCATGATGTGGTCGTGTTGGGGTTGCCATGGCTACAAGCCCATAATCCAGTATTGGATTGGAAATCCATGTCGGTGTCCAGCTGGGGTTGTCAGGGGGTACATGGTGATGTTCCATTTCTCTCAATTTCGTCATCCACCCCTTCTGAGGTTCCAGAGTTCTTGTCTGATTACCGGATGTATTTAATGAGCCCAAGTCCGATGCCCTACCTCCGCATAGGGTTTGTGATTGTGCTATCAATTTGATTCCTGGTAGTAAATTCCCAAAAGGTCGACTGTTTAATTTATCCGTGCCTGAGCACACCGCTATGCGCAGTTATGTGAAGGAATCCCTGGAGAAGGGGCATATTCACCCGTCATCGTCGCCATTAGGAGCAGGGTTCTTTTTTGTAGCCAAGAAGGATGGTTTGCTGAGACCTTGTATAGATTACCGCCTTCTTAATAAGATCACTGTTAAATTTCAGTACCCCTTGCCATTGTTATCTGATTTGTTTGCTCGGATTAAGGGGGCTAGTTGGTTCACCAAGATAGATCTTCGTGGTGCGTATAATCTGGTGCGAATCAGGCGAGGCGATGAATGGAAAACTGCATTCAATACGCCCGAGGGTCATTTTGAGTATCTAGTGATGCCATTCGGACTTGCCAATGCTCCATCAGTGTTTCAGTCCTTTATGCATGACATCTTCCGAGAGTACCTGGATAAATTCCTGATTGTGTACTTGGATGACATTTTGATCTTCTCGGATGATTGGGAGTCTCATGTGAAGCATGTCAGAACGGTTTTTCAGGTCCTGCGTGCTAATTCTTTGTTTGTGAAGGGATCAAAGTGTCTCTTTGGTGTGCAGAAGGTTTCATTTTTGGGGTTCATCTTTTCCCCTTCTACTATCGAGATGGATCCTGTTAAGGTCCAAGCCATCCATGATTGGACTCAGCCGACATCTCTGAAAAGTCTGCAAAAGTTCCTGGGCTTTGCTAATTTTTATCGTTGCTTCATCTGCAATTTTTCTAGTATTGCCAAACCATTGACCGATTTGACCAAGAAGGGTGCTGATTTGGTCAATTGGTCTTCTGCTGCTGTGGAAGCTTTTCAAGAGTTGAAGCGTTGTTTTTCTTCTGCCCCTGTGTTGTGTCAACCAGATGTTTCTCTTCCGTTCCAGGTCGAGGTTGATGCTTCTGAGATTGGAGCAGGGGCTGTTTTGTCGCAGAGAGGTTCTGATTGCTCAGTGATGAAACCATGCGCTTTTTTTTCCAGGAAGTTTTCGCCTGCTGAGCGAAATTATGATGTGGGCAACCGAGAGTTGCTGGCCATGAAGTGGGCATTCGAGGAGTGGCGTCATTGGCTTGAAGGAGCTAAGCATCGCGTGGTGGTATTGACTGATCATAAGAACTTGACTTATCTCGAGTCTGCTAAGCGTTTGAATCCTAGACAGGCTCGTTGGTCGCTGTTTTTTGCCCGTTTTGACTTTGTGATTTCGTACCTTCCGGGCTCTAAAAATGTGAAGGCGGATGCTCTGTCTAGGAGTTTTGTGCCTGACTCTCCGGGTTTATCTGAGCCGGCGGGTATCCTCAAGGAAGGAGTAATTGTGTCTGCCATCTCCCCTGATTTGCGGCGGGTGCTGCAAAAATTTCAGGCTAATAAACCTGATCGTTGTCCAGCGGAGAAACTGTTTGTCCCTGATAGGTGGGCGAATAAAGTTATCTCTGAGGATTTTGGACATTTTTGCGGATTTTTATGCGGACCTATATTCCTCTCAGGTAGATGGGTCGGTGGAGGACACGGTGGCGTTCCTTGAGGAATTGGAGCTCCCAAGGCTGAGTGACATAGATAGAGAAGATTTGGAAGCTCCCATCACGGAGGAGGAGTTGGGTCGGGCACTGCAGTCTATGGCTAATGGGAAGGCACCTGGCGTAGATGGATTTCCTGCTGAAATTTATAAAAACTTTGGGGAATTGCTGATCCCTAAATTAAGGGTACTTCTGGAGGAGGCTAGGAGTGGCGGTCGTCTACCGGCATCTATGCGGGAGGCCATAATAGTGGTGATTCCTAAGGAGGGGAAGGACCCGACACAGCCGGATTCATATCGGCCAGTCTCCTTGCTTACTACAGACGTTAAAATTCTGGCTAAGGTGTTGGCGATGAGGTTGACAAGTGTTATTTCTGGCCTGGTGCACTCAGACCAGTCCGGCTTTATGCCTGATAGGTCAACTGCGATTAATCTACGAAGGCTGTATATGAACTTGCAACTCAGATCCGACAACTGTGGCCAGAGAGTTATTGCATCTTTAGACGCCCATAAGGCATTCGATAGTGTGGAGTGGGGGTATCTCTGGCAGGTGCTCCGGAGTATGGGGTTTGGACCGCAGTTCATATCCTGGATTCGACTGATGTACTCGATGCCGATGGCTAGGGTTAGGGTAAATGGGGAGTTATCACGGACCATACAACTGGCTATAGGGACGAGACAGGGGTGTCCGCTCTCTCCTCTTTTGTTTGCTCTGGCGGTGGAACCACTGGCTGCTGAGCTTCGACGGTCTGATGAGGTGACTGGGTTTAAATATGGGATGATTGAAGAAAGGGTGGCGTTGTATGCGGATGACATTCTGCTATTTCTGGCTGACCCGGTTACGTCCTTGGAGGGAGCCGTTGGGATTATTGAGCGTTTCGGATCGGTGTCGGGACTTAGGATAAACTGGAGTAAGTCTGTCTTGTTTAAGGTGGATGATGATGGTGGGGAGCCACTGGAGGATGGGCGACTGGAGGTGACTAGCCAATTTAAGTACTTTGGAATATGGGTATCTATGCCTGTTACTGATTATATACATAGAAATCTGACTCCAATCTTAGGTGTTCTTAAAGCGAAAGCGGATGATTGGCTTAAACTGCATTTATCTGTGGTAGGTAGGGTGAATCTTATTAAAATGATTTTGATGCCAAAAATACTGTATATTCTTCATAATGCGCCAGTTTGGATACCACGCGGGAGATTTAGACAGATTAACTCTCTGTTCAGGAATTTGATATGGGGGAGACAGCATCCGCGTATCAACCTGGAGACACTTCAGCGACCCAAGGAAGATGGGGGTCTGGCATTGCCTAACCCTGAAATATATTTTCTTGCAGCCCAGAGTCAGCATCTAAAAGGCTGGGCGCATGAAGGGTCATCTGGGGCAGTACAGCGGCTGATGGAAGTGGTGACAAAAAGAAGGCCAGTAGTACAATGTTTGGAGGATGGATCCCTGGGGGCTCTGGGGAAATTATACCCGACTGTGCTGTTGATACGCAGGCTGTGGGGTAGGCTGAGACATATACGGGGGGTCACGGATTTGACTAGATTCTCACCGCTATGGCATAACAGCAACTTACAGGAGTTTGAGGCACTGGGGGTACTGACAGAATGGCAAGTCAAAGGGATTCAATACGTGTATCAAATAATTGAGCGAGGTGAATTGAAATCATTTTCCCAATTACAGGCGGAATTTGGTCTTGGGACTGTGGGGGAATTTCAGTATTTGCGGATGAGGCATGGCTTTTGGAGCTCAGAGTAGAAACGGAGGTATTGGAATTCAGAGGGATATAGTACTGGAGTATGTGTGTAATGAAGGGACTACTGGGGGAGTCATATCTACTTTGTATAAAGATCTGTTGCACACTTTCCTATTGGGGTTTCCAATAATGGCGAGAGCTAAGTGGGAGAGGGATCTGCGTCCAATGGAGAATGAGACTTGGGAGTCGGTGCTAGAATGGGTCCCACGATTGTCACTGAGCGAACCGTATAGACTGTCACAGCTCTATGTGATACACAGGGTTTATAAGTCACCGATGGTGTTATATAAGGCAGGTCTGCGTGATGATTCTGAATGCCCGAGGTGTAAAACTGCAGATGCTGATATACTCCATATGATGTGGACGTGTCCGAGACTGGCTGCTTTTTGGGTGGTAGTTTTGAGTCGTATGGAAGGTGCGTATGGATGTAAGGTGCCAAGGGATCCAGTTGTCTGCTAGTTGGGATGTGTGGATGAGATTGTGTCGGGGTCGTCACGACAATACCCTTCATCCACCAGTCATTCCAAATCAGATTAGGAGCATGTTGGTACCGGATAAGAATGAGTCAGACAAAATGCTGGTTCAAACTCATTGCACGCTCGTGTGTAACGTCACAGCAACTGAACTGTTTATTTCATATACATAACATTATATAGTCCATTGGGGGAAGGTGTGCAGAGGGCGGGGTTAGGCGGGGTTTAAGCAATGTATCTAGTATTCAGTCCCTCTGATTGGCTATGACATCATCTGATGAATCTTCCTTTGTCCACATCTTGTTAAGTTTCCATTTCTCCAGGGACGATACTTTAGCTTCAGAAACGAAAGTAGATTCTTGGCAAGAACAAAAAGTAGGGCAAAGGTGAATACTGGCAGCCATCTTAAATACAGTTAAATTTGCATTTGCAAGCGAAGGGAAAAACTTATTGTTTCACAGCATAAGAATATATAAAAGTACAAAAGTGTATAAAGACATATATTTTTACCTTGACAATCCCCCCTAAACACTAAGTTTTTCCCTAAAAATAAAGATCCTTTGAGACTGTCCATGTGATGGGGAAAGGGGAGATGGATTTCTTCATCCAGACACCTCAGAAGCTCTCCCCTTGTGAGAGGCCTCCAGGCAGCTGAACCCTTCACTAGCTTCACATGGAGTTCTCCCGCTGTCCCTAAACTAAATCTCTTTACATCATCTGAGAGTAAAGGGTTTTGTCTATCTTCTTGAGGGGGACATACTTGGGGATTTCCCCCGGATCAGTGCCATCGCACTCTAGTGGGTCTACTTCTTGGTTAAGGAAGGTGCCAGTCGGAGTTGCCTCAGTGATAATCTTTTTATACAGGGGAATAACACAACAGAGGATTATTGATCCAACTACAAGAAGGGCAATCAGTACTAGACAAGCTTGTTGAAGGAATCCCTTGAGCCCACCCAACCAACCGGAAAAGAAAGATGTGTCTACTCCTGCATTAGTTTTTAATTCTGCTGCTAACCCATTTAACTTTTTAAGGGCTATCATGGTCTTTCCATTTACCCCAGAGTTCTGAGGGATATAGGTACAACACTCCTCTCGCACCATCCCACAGACTCCTCCTTTCTCAGCTAAGATCATATCAAGGGCTAGTCGGTTCTGGAGGGTCATTCTAGTGTTAGGTCCCAATTCCTCAACTATACCTTGGAAAGCATCACAGATAAAATTGACAAACCTTTGTTCACTGTAATATGTGTAATTGATCCCATCAACATTTTTATTAATCTGCACTTGTGGATTAAAGAAGCAAAGCCAGCATAGATCTGGTTCTGGGCTTTAAATTGGTCAGGCACCCCCCTTGGCACTCCAACGCCATCGACATATAACAATGGATCTTCTTCATAACTCATGTGGAGCTGATCAAGGCTTCTCCTCATTCTGGTATATTCATCAGGTGTCTCTGGATCCCAAGGTAAAATCTTGAACTGCATAGCTAGTTTAACAAGGGTGCATTGACCTGTCCAGGCATTAGGCAACCTAGGACGGAGCTTACCATCTCCACATAACCAATAAATGTCGTACATATACTGTGAATGATTAGCTAGGAAATCAGTATCCAGAGAACTGTTCTCTTTGCAGAACCCTGTCTCGAAGACCCCTACTGGTGTACCTGTAGTGTCATGGGAATTATAACATGTATAATTATCAGCAAATACGGTTATCCCTCCTGGGACCTTTAGTTTAGGTGCTTCATGAATTAGTGGGACATAATCTGACATTGTATCTTACCCATTCTAACCATAAATTTGTCCTTGGGGCTGTTTGTGTTTCTATGGAGAAGACTTCTTGCCAACTAAGACCTGGAATGGGGATTACTTCGTTAACTATATTTTGCAAACGTTTACCTGGGCCTGTTTTAGCTGTACTGGTAACGGGGGCCTTGGTTGGTCTGAAACTAATATCCTGGAGCTGTATATGGCCTAAATTCCCATAGTATCCACTATTAAACACATTATGAAAATGTCTTCCCAGCACAATTGTTATCTCTGGTAACACATATATAATATTGAATGATTCCCTCTACCACCCGCTGAGTCTTGGGGCACTTGACTACATCGCAGAAATCAAATCTCCAGATATTTACCGGGGCCGTTAGGTTTACCCAGAGAATAGTGGCACCGGAATTCTTATTTACAATAGGGGCCGAGAAGGTAGGGGCGAGGATGGCCCCCAGCCTCAGGACCAAAAACAACAGCAACATTTTCCTTCGATCACCACTGTGACTAAACGCTGGTCCGGTCTCTTTTGCAGTGTGAAGCGTGGATTCAGGTGCTCTTTCCTTCAAGTTTTACTGACATAGCTTTTCACGACCATAAAACCACCAGGCTTCAAATTGTGACCAGTGTCGGTTCCTGCTGAACCTGGAAGGGAAGAAAAAAACTAAAACATGGGTTGTTAGCAACATTTTTACTAAGCTGAATAACATATTGAACAGCACAGTCAGTTTCTTCTGACAACTACTGAGACTGAAAATTTACAACTGAAAACCTAGCACCAAACAATATCTCATATGGGGACAGGCCATGTTTTGCAATAGGGTAGTACGAATGTGTAAGAGCCCTGGCCATGGAGCCGTAGTCTCCTGCATCATTTTGGTCAGTTGTCCCTTCAGTGTGCCGTTCAGCCTCTTAACTTTCCCACTGGATTGTGGATAGTATGGAGGGCTACAGTGGATCCAAGCATTGTCAGAACCTCCTGATACACATGAGAAGAAAAGTCCGGGCCTTGGTCACTTTCAGCAACTTCTGGAACACCATATCTGCATATAACTTCTATCATCAGTTTCTTTGCTGTGATCTTTGCAGTCACGTTGGTAATGGGGAATGCTTCTGGCCAACTGGAGAACATGTCGACAACCACCAGACAATATTCATACCTTCAGACTTAGGCAACGTGATGACGTCCACCTGGAGCTTTTGTAAAGGATAGTCGGGCTTAGCAAGATACTTCGGGGGTACACGTTGAAGTTGACCGGGTTAGCAGGTCTGACAGATACCTCGATGTGTGGGCCCATGCGCCCACGTGACAATAGCAGGGTACATCTGCTTAGGGAGACACACAAGTTGGTCCTTTTTCCAGCGACCATGTCCATACATGCTCCATCAGCTTTCCACTGCTTCACTTCTTCCTTTGGAGACATTCTCTGCATCGTCATTAAGCGGTCTTGTGGGGTCCGGCAGAAAACCTCAGTCTGGCATAGATCATCAGGTTCCTGTAGAGTCAGTGTTTCTTGTAACTGTTTACGCAGAGAGCGTGTGGTCACCATAGCTGGTATGGGCGGTTCAACTGGTAGGAAAGCAGCAGCTTTTTGCTTGCATATCTGCAGAGGCATTACCAACAGTCTGTGGACTGTTCCATGGTACCGTGCTCCTTAACTTTGATAATGGCCACCTGGGTAGGTAATTCGATTGAGTCCATGAGGGCTTTAACAGCTTCAACATTCTTCACTGAGTCCCGGCAGTAGTAACAAATCCTTGATTGGCCCATAGGGCTCCGAAATCATGAGCAATACCAAATGCATACTGTGAGTCCGTGTATTTATTAGCCCGCCTGTCCTTGGCCAAAGTACATGCAGTAGACAGATCCTGACATTCTGCTTCTTGTGCTGACAGGGAGGGAGGGAGTGAGTGCAGCTCCGTGCACTACAGTGTCTTCCATAGTAACAGCGTATCATGTGTGAAATCTGCCAAAATCATCACCATATCTTGAACAGTCTTTCAGGGCTTTGTAGAAAGGTAGCATTATGCGGGATGCGTCCGGTATCCACTGACAACATTAAGTACATAGTCCAAGAAAACGTTGGAGTTCAGTCTCATCCTTTGGGAATGGAAGGGAGCTGACGGCTATTTTTTCTTTCTTCTGTGAGGTGTCTGGCACCCTGAAGGAGACAGTGACCCAAAAATATCACTTGACCAAGGCAGAACCGAAGTTTCAAGGCCGAAGCCCGACAGTTCAGATCTGCCAGATACTTGCGAAAACTAACAGTGGCAACAATGGCTTCCTGCTCTGTCTGTGTACACAACAAAAAAACAAAAAAATTACCCACATACTGAAGCAGCATAACATAAGGATATTCTAACTGCCAGGGTTAACAACACTATCCCCCCTATTTTTTTTTTTTTTTTCCACAGGCATTATTGAGGGTGGATCTGAGCCTATCAGGGCCATCATAACCGTGGAAAGGGCATGTAAGATATACATCTCATTATACTCATCTACATAGGGGTTATATAACATAAATACCATCTGACCATCATCTTGGCTCACCAACTCTCTAGGTCTGCTCAGGTAACATAGTAACATAGTAACATAGTAAGGCCGAAAAAAGACATTTGTCCATCCAGTTCAGCCTATATTCCATCATAATAAATACCCAGATCTACGTCCTTCTACAGAACCTAATAATTGTATGATACAATATTGTTCTGCTCCAGGAAGACATCCAGGCCTCTCTTGAACCCCTCGACTGAGTTCGCCATCACCACCTCCTCAGGCAAGCAATTCCAGATTCTCACTGCCCTAACAGTAAAGAATCCTCTTCTATGTTGGTGGAAAAACCTTCTCTCCTCCAGACGCAAAGAATGCCCCCTTGTGCCCGTCACCTTCCTTGGTATAAACAGATCCTCAGCGAGATATTTGTATTGTCCCCTTATATACTTATACATGGTTATTAGATCGCCCCTCAGTCGTCTTTTTTCTAGACTAAATAATCCTAATTTCGCTAATCTATCTGGGTATTGTAGTTCTCCCATCCCCTTTATTAATTTTGTTGCCCTCCTTTGTACTCTCTCTAGTTCCATTATATCCTTCCTGAGCACCGGTGCCCAAAACTGGACACAGTACTCCATGTGCGGTCTAACTAGGGATTTGTACAGAGGCAGTATAATGCTCTCATCATGTGTATCCAGACCTCTTTTAATGCACCCCATGATCCTGTTTGCCTTGGCAGCTGCTGCCTGGCACTGGCTGCTCCAGGTAAGTTTATCATCAACTAGGATCCCCAAGTCCTTCTCCCTGTCAGATTTACCCAGTGGTTTCCCGTTCAGTGTGTAATGGTGATATTGATTCCCTCTTCCCATGTCTATAACCTTACATTTATCATTGTTAAACCTCATCTGCCACCTTTCAGCCCAAGTTTCCAACTTATCCAGATCCATCTGTAGCAGAATACTATCTTCTCTTGTATTAACTGCTTTACATAGTTTTGTATCATCTGCAAATATCGATATTTTACTGTGTAAACCTTCTACCAGATCATTAATGAATATGTTGAAGAGAACAGGTCCCAATACTGACCCCTGCGGTACCCCACTGGTCACAGCGACCCAGTTAGAGACTATACCATTTATAACCACCCTCTGCTTTCTATCACTAAGCCAGTTACTAACCCATTTACACACATTTTCCCCCAGACCAAGCATTCTCATTTTGTGTACCAACCTCTTGTGCGGCACGGTATCAAACGCTTTGGAAAAATCGAGATATACCACGTCCAATGACTCACCGTGGTCCAGTCTATAGCTTACCTCTTCATAAAAACTGATTAGATTGGTTTGACAGGAGCGATTTCTCATAAACCCATGCTGATATGGAGTTAAACAGTTATTCTCATTGAGATAATCCAGAATAACATCCCTCAGAAACCCTTCAAATATTTTACCAACAATAGAGGTTAGACTTACTGGCCTATAATTTCCAGGTTCACTTTTAGAGCCCTTTTTGAATATTGGCACCACATTTGCTATGCGCCAGTCCTGCGGAACAGACCCTGTCACAATAGAGTCCCTAAAAATAAGAAATAATGGTTTATCTATTACATTACTTAGTTCCCTTAGTACTCGTGGGTGTATGCCATCCGGACCCGGAGATTTATCTATTTTAATCTTATTTAGCCGGTTTCGCACCTCTTCTTGGGTTAGATTGGTGACCCTTAATATAGGGTTTTCATTGTTTCTTGGGATTTCACCTAGCATTTCATTTTCCACCGTGAATACCGTGGAGAAGAAGGTGTTTAATATGTTAGCTTTTTCCTCGTCATCTACAACCATTCTTTCCTCACTATTTTTTAAGGGGCCTACATTTTCAGTTTTTATTCTTTTACTATTGATATAGTTGAAGAACAGTTTGGGATTAGTTTTACTCTCCTTAGCAATGTGCTTCTCTGTTTCCTTTTTGGCAGCTTTAATTAGTTTTTTAGATAAAGTATTTTTCTCCCTATAGTTTTTAGAGCTTCAATGGTGCCATCCTGCTTTAGTAGTGCAAATGCTTTCTTTTTACTGTTAATTGCCTGTCTTACTTCTTTGTTTAGCCACATTGGGTTTTTCCTATTTCTAGTCCTTTTATTCCCACAAGGTATAAACCGCTTACACTGCCTATTTAGGATGTTCTTAAACATTTCCCATTTATTATCTGTATTCTCATTTCTGAGGATATTGTCCCAGTCTACCAGATTAAGGGCATCTCTAAGCTGTTCAAACTTTGCCTTCCTAAAGTTCAATGTTTTTGTGACTCCCTGACAAGTCCCCCTAGTGAAAGACAGGTGAAACTGCACAATATTGTGGTCGCTATTTCCAAAATGCCCAACCACCTGCAGATTTGTTATTCTGTCAGGTCTATTAGATAGTATTAGGTCTAAAAGTGCTGCTCCTCTGGTTGGATTCTGCACCAATTGTGAAAGATAATTTTTCTTGGTTATTAGCAGAAACCTGTTGCCTTTATGGGTTTCACAGGTTTCTGTTTCCCAGTTAATATCCGGGTAGTTAAAGTCCCCCATAACCAGGACCTCATTATGGGTTGCAGCTTCATCTATCTGCTTTAGAAGTAGACTTTCCATGCTTTCTGTTATATTTGGGGGTTTGTAACAGACCCCAATGAGAATTTTGTTACCATTTTTCCCTCCATGAATTTCGACCCATATGGACTCGACATCCTCATTTCCTTCGCTAATATCCTCCCTTAAAGTGGACTTTAGACAAGACTTTACATAGAGACAAACCCCTCCTCCTCTCCGATTTTTACGATCCTTTCTAAACAGACTGTAACCCTGTAAGTTAACTGCCCAGTCATAGCTTTCATCTAACCATGTCTCGGTTATTCCCACTATGTCAAAGTTACCTGTAGATATTTCTGCTTCTAGTTCTTCCATCTTGTTTGTCAGGCTTCTGGCGTTTGCGAGCATGCAGTTTAGAGGATTTTGTTTTGTTCCAATCTCCTCACTGTGGATTGTTTTAGAAATGTTCTTACCTCCCTTCTGAGTATGTTTTCCTGGGTCGTCTTTGTTCGAGTCTAATGTTTTTCTTCCCGTCCCCTCTTCTTCTAGTTTAACGCCCTCCTGATGAGTGTAGCGAGTCTTCTGGCGAATGTGTGTTTCCCAGGTTTGTTGAGGTGTAGTCCGTCTCTGGCGAGGAGTCCATCATACCAGTAATTCACACCGTGGTCCAGGAATCCAAATCCTTGTTGTCTGCACCATCGTCTTAGCCAGTTGTTTGCATCAAGGATCCTGTTCCATCTCCTGGTGCCATGCCCGTCTACTGGAAGGATAGAAGAAAAAACTACCTGTGCATCCAGTTCCTTTACTTTCTTCCCCAACTCTTCAAAGTCCTTGCAGATTGTCGGTAGGTCCTTCCTTGACGTGTCATTGGTGCCAACATGTATCAGAAGAAATGGGTGGACGTCCTTGGAGCTGAAGAGCTTTGGTATCCTATCGGTCACATCCTTGATCATCGCACCTGGAAGGCAGCATACTTCTCTTGCAGTTATGTCCGGTCTGCAGATGGCTGCTTCGGTGCCTCTCAGTAGTGAGTCTCCCACCACCACCACTCTTCGTTGCTTCTTGGCTGTACTTTTTGCTGTCACTTGTTGCTGTGTGCCCTTTTCTTTTTTGCTTGCTGGTATTGCTTCATTCTTAGGTGTGCCATCTTCATCCTCTACAAAGATTTGATATCGGTTCTTCAGTTGTGTGGTTGGTGATTTCTCCATGGTCTTCTTGCTTCTTTTGGTCACATGCTTCCACTCATCTGCTTTTGGAGGTTCTCTGACACTTTTTGCACCTTCTGTGACCAGTAGAGATGATTAAACCACTTATACGTCCATCATATTCTCTTTGTCTGTATAATGGGAAAGGTTTGTTCTCAGGGTCAGCCAATTATTTTAGCGTAGCTAGCTAGTCAGAGGGCTTCCAGGGATAATACTCCTGTATCTGTCTTACACTACCTGGTGTGGTTGGTTCTCTGGTGGTGGGGGTGACTAGATGACCGGTTGGGGGTGACATGACATGCTGGTCTACAGCTCCTTCCCAAAAGGATTACTGTCAGCTTACTCCCAAAATTAATGTCCCCACTACCCACAATCCTGTGTCAGCTTCTTATATCACTACATCACTACATGTGATCTTATCTGAACAGGAATCAGTGTAATTCACTTAGGTCGAGTTGCAGCACAGATTATACAAGCATTTCTCCAGTCTGGGTTTGTCTGACCGCAAAATTTACAAATCCATCTGTCCTGTCTTGGTCTGAGAATTAACATGACGAGGGAGATTTCCAGACACAGGGTTAAAATGAATATTGGAGCGTAAGACTGGATTTGTGTAAGGGAGGGGGAGCTGGAGCTGAAGTCTTCTGCTTCTTGGGCCACTGATAAGGAAGCGAGCTGCGAGTTGTGTCCTTGAAGCTGCGAGGGGAGGGGGACTAGAGAGCGAGTGAGGATCGCTGCAGCTGCTGATACAGACTGGGTTAAGTTCTTCTGGAAACCCTGGCCCCCCCTTTCTCTGGCCGGCAGCACAAAAAGGAGAAATCAAAGAAAACAATTCGCACAGGGGTTCACCCCTCCCATCGGCCACAGACACACAGACAAGAATTTACAGCATTCCTTAACACAAAAGAAGACAATAACGCAGCTATTTGACTCCACCCTCCCATTGGGTGTCTCGGAAAACCACACAGAGTGACAAAATACAGCAGTTCTTAGACTCAATTAATTTCTACAAAACCTTCACACAACTCATTTGCCAGAACACCCTAGAAAAACTAATGATTGAGGTATTTTATAGCCAAACACGGGCTCTGCATCCTTTCATCTTTCCTCTCCATCAACCTTTTTGCTCGTTCTTTATGAGATGGTGCCATGTAGACAGCTGCAATCTCCCTGTCGAGGGCAATCCTACATGCTCGTACACCTTCTCGACATTCTTGACTGCCTTCTTGCCCTCCCGTGACTCTACTATTATCTTGACTTCCACAGCATCCTCATCTAACTCGTGGGGCACGGACTTCTTCTTCCATAAGAGACGCAACATGACTCACAGAATACTACGCCCTTCTGCAGTAGGCCGCTGACAGCGACAGCAACACTTGTGTCCTTAGCACGGAGCCTCACGTTCGACGTGCTATGAATAAAGAGCCTCGCGCTCAATATTTTTCCCTAACCTGAACACCAGTGATTACAGTCTGCCCTGTCACGATATTCTAAACATTGGGAGGCGGTCTCCTAGTGAGACCCCTCCACTGAGATTCTGGTGGTCCCCCCACTCGGGACGTCTTAATTACCAATGTGATTCTGGTGGTCCCCCCACTCGGGACGTCACCTTGACAATTGGAGTGGATAAACACCTAAAGATAGCTATTGCCAGATTGTTATACATGGCTAGGAAGGTAATAGCTCGAAATTGGATTAGGGAAGAACCGCCGTCAAGAGGAGAGTTCCTCCAGTATGTGAAGCAGGGCCTGACACTAGAAAAAGGGATTTATAAAAAAAGAGGGAAAATCGAAATGTTCAATAAAATGTGGTCTCCGTGGATTGCTATGGGATAGGGGTATTATAGAGGGAGAGTTAATTAAGGTTCCTAATTAATGGTAATGTTAAATGTGGCTTATATTATTGGCCGAGGGATTAGATAGTATATTGGTCTAATGATGGAAGTGCTAACCAAGGTGAGCTGCTTTGTTGGGTGGGGTTGGGGGGTGGTGGGATTGAAGGGGAATGTTTGAAGGGGGAGAAAAAAGCTTTGTATTGAAAATGAGAATGTAACATGTCATTTATCTTGTTATTCTTAATAAAAATTTATTTGAATAAAAAAAAAAGTTATCTCTGAGGTTCATTGTTCGGTGTTGGCTGGTCATCCTGGAATCTTTGGTACCAGAGAGTTAGTGGCTAGATCCTTTTGGTGGCCATCTCTGTCGCGGGATGTGCGTACTTTTGTGCAGTCCTGTGGGATTTGTGCTCGGGCTAAGCCCTGCTGTTCTCGTGCCAGTGGGTTGCTTTTGCCCTTGCCGGTCCCGAAGAGGCCTTGGACACATATCTCTATGGATTTTATTTCAGATCTTCCCGTTTCTCAAAAGATGTCAGTCATTTGTAACATAGTAACATAGTTAGTAAGGCTGAAAAAAGACATTTGTTCATCCAGTTCAGCCTATATTCCATCATAATAAATCCCCAGATCTACGTCCTTCTACAGAGTGGGTGGTCTGTGATCGCTTTTCTAAGATGGTCCATCTGGTACCCTTGTCTAAATTGCCTTCCTCCTCTGATTTGGTGCCATTGTTCTTCCAGCATGTGGTTCGTTTGCATGGCATTCCAGAGAATATCGTTTCTGACAGAGGTTCCCAGTTTGTTTCGAGGTTTTGGCGAGCCTTTTGTGGTAGGATGGGCATTGACTTGTCTTTTTCCTCGGCTTTCCATCCTCAGACTAATGGCCAGACCGAACGAACCAATCAGACCTTGGAAACCTATCTGAGATGCTTTGTTTCTGCCGATCAGGATGACTGGGTGTCCTTTTTGCCTTTGGCTGAGTTCGCCCTTAATAATCGGGCCAGCTCGGCTACCTTGGTTTCGCCATTTTTCTGCAATTCTGGGTTCCATCCTCGTTTCTCTTCAGGACAGGTTGAGTCTTCGGACTGTCCTGGTGTGGATACTGTGGTGGACAGGTTGCAGCAGATTTGGACTCATGTAGTGGACAATTTGACCTTGTCCCAGGAGAAGGCTCAACGTTTCGCTAATCGCAGACGCCGTGTGGGTCCCCGACTTCGTGTTGGGGATCTGGTTTGGTTATCTTCTCGTATATTCCTATGAAGGTTTCCTCTCCTAAGTTTAAACCTCGTTTCATTGGTCCGTATAGGATTTCTGAGGTTCTTAATCCTGTGTCTTTTCGTCTGACCCTTCCAGATTCTTTTTCCATACATGACGTATTCCATAGGTCATTGTTGCGGAGATACGTGGCACCTATGGTTCCATCTGTTGATTCTCCTGCCCCGGTTTTGGTGGAGGGGGAATTGGAGTATATTGTGGAGAAGATTTTGGATTCTCGTGTTTCAAGACGGAATATCCAGTATCTGGTTAAATGGAAGGGTTATGCTCAGGAAGATAATTCCTGGGTTTTTGCCTCTGATGTCCATGCTCCCGATCTTGTTCGTGCCTTTCATGTGGCTCATCCTGGTCGGCCTGGGGGCTCTGATGAGGGTTCGGTGACCCCTCCTCAAGGAAGGGGGTACTGTTGTGAATTATGTGGCAGAGCTCCCTCCTGTGGTCACAAGTGGTACTTCGGCTGATTCTCTCTGGGAGCTTCCGTTTGTGGAGGAAAGTGGTACTGCGGCTTCTGAGTTTCCTCCCTCAGGTGATCTGGTGAGGTCGTTAGGTGCTTCTCTACTTAACTCCACCTAATGCTTTGATCAATGCTTCCTGTCAATGTTCCAGTGTTGGACTTGTTTTTCCCTGGATCATTCCTGTGGCCTGCTGCTCTGCGTAGCTAAGTTCTTCTTTGCTATTTGTTTGCTATTTTTTCTGTCCAGCTTGTCTAATTGTTTTGCTGGAAGCTCTGGGACGCAAAGGGTGTACCTCCGTACCGTTAGTTCGGTACGGAGGGTCTTTTTGCCCCCTTTGCGTGGTTTTCTTTAGGGTTTTGTGTAGACCGCAAAGTTATCTTTCCTATCGCTCTGTTAAGAAAGTCGGGCCTCACTTTGCTGAATCTATTTCATCCCTACGTTTGTCTTTTCATCTTAACTCACAGTCATTATATGTGGGGGCTGCCTTTTCCTTTTGGGTATTTCTCTGAGGCAAGGTAGGCTTATTTTCTATCTTCAGGCTAGTTAGTTTCTCAGGCTGTGCTGAGTTGCATAGGCAGAGTTAGGCGCAATCCACGGCTGCCTCTAGTGTTGTTTGGAGAGGATTAGGGATTGCGGTCTGCAGAGTTCCCACATCTCAGAGCTCGTTCTATTATTTTGGGTTATTGTCAGATCACTGTATGTGCTCTGACCGCTATGTCCATTGTGATACTGAATTGCCTATCACAACACCCGACCTAAACACCTAAGCAGACACGGTGGCAATCGCGGAGGAGCGGAGTCACTAGGGTCCCTATAAAATAGCCTCAGGCCACCACCGTCATACGGGTTTGTCCTATCCATCTGGGGGACAGAGAGAGAGAAGTAACAAGAGTGAGGACCCTATGGTAGCTAATGCAAGTAGGGACCTACTACGTTACTATGCGCAAGGGGAAGGTTACTGATTTCCACCTGGATAAGTGGACTCTGGAATTGCCATCAGACCGGCCGGACCCTGTCTACCCTGTCATCCGGCACTCTGGAGTGTGGATGCTGAAGCCTTCAGTAAAGGTAAAGAGACTAACCCTTGTGTCCTCGTTATTCGCCGCGCCTTGCACTATCCACCATCAACATCTACACTTCTGGGAAGCCCTGGGCATATGCTTCACCTGTGGGAAGGTATACCATCTAGCTGCCATAACATCACCCCAGCGGACCCCTAAGCAGCGTCGGTCACCCTAACCGAACACCACAGGTGGGGTCACGAACACTACCGTTAACTACGAACTCTGCCTTTTATTGGGCGCCCCTCATAGGGCCACGGTCCGGGTCGGGCCACCGTGACATCCTCGCTGAGGGAACTAAAGAACCCGGTACCGAGTACCCCATTGCCCTTACGTGGGGGCGATCCACTTACACTAGGGATTGATAGCAGCTGACATCAACCCTAAAAATCATTACACATACCAGAATTAAATGCTCTGGCGGCTGGGAAAAGCAGTAGAGTTAGCGCTATTCCCAGGCGCCGGGTGCTAACTACAACTGTCATCATCCTTACCTGGTGTCCCTGCGAAGCATTTCTGCTGTATTTACATGCGCTGATCTCAGGCCACTAAACGAGTGTGATCGACAATAGTGAAATCGTTTGCTTGTTTCCCGGCCTCTTTACACCAACTGAGAAAGAATGAAGGGAACAGAACAATCACAATTAGATCAATCTGACCCCATACAGTATCATGTTATCAGCAGCACAACTACAGTTTACACCGGTGATGTGCTGCTGAGAACAAGGATTTCTGTTCCCACATAAACAATCCAATCACTTGATGAATAGGCAGCATTTTGCTTGTTTAGAATAATACACCCCATAGTCCTCCATATATTATAATGGGCATCTCAGTCCTCCATATAGTATAATACACTCCTCAGTCCTCCATATAGCATAATACACTCCTCAGTCCTCCATATAGTATAATACACTCCTCAGTCCTCCATATAGTATAATACACTCCTCAGTCCTCCATATAGTATAATACACTCCTCATTCCTCCATATAGTATAATGTACTGCCACAGTCCTCCATATAGTATAATACACTTCTCAGTCCTCCATATAGTATAATATACTCCTCAGTCCTCCATATAGTATAATACACTCCTCAGTCCTCCATATAGTATAATACACTCCTCAGTCCTCCATATAGTATAATGTACTGCCACAGTCCTCCATATAGTATAATACACTCCTCAGTCCTCCATATAGTATAATACACTCCTCAGTCCTCCATATAGTATAATGCACTCCTCAGTCCTCCATATAGTATAATGTACTGCCACAGTCCTCCATATAGTATAATACACTCCTCAGTCCTCCATATAGTATAATATACTCCTCAGTCCTCCATATAGTATAATATACTCCTCAGTCCTCCATATAGTATAATACACTCCTCAGTCCTCCATATAGTATAATACACTCCTCAGTCCTCCATATAGTATAATATACTCCTCATTCCTCCATATAGCATAATATACTCCTCAGTTCTCCATATAGTATAATACACTCCTCAGTCCTCCATATAGCATAATACACTCCTCAGTCCTCCATATAGTATAATACACTCCTCAGTCCTCCATATAGTATAATATACTCCTCAGTCCTTCATATAGCATAATATACTCCTCAGTTCTCCATATAGTATAATACACTCCTCAGTCCTCCATATAGCATAATACACTCCTCAGTCCTCCATATAGTATAATGTACTGCCACAGTCCTCCATATAGTATAATACACTTCTCAGTCCTCCATATAGTATAATATACTCCTCAGTCCTCCATATAGTATAATACACTCCTCAGTCCTCCATATAGTATAATGTACTGCCACAGTCCTCCATATAGTATAATACACTTCTCAGTCCTCCATATAGTATAATATACTCCTCAGTCCTCCATATAGTATAATACACTCCTCAGTCCTCCATATAGTATAATACACTCCTCAGTCCTCCATATAGTATAATGTACTGCCACAGTCCTCCATATAGTATAATACACTCCTCAGTCCTCCATATAGTATAATACACTCCTCAGTCCTCCATATAGTATAATGCACTCCTCAGTCCTCCATATAGTATAATGTACTGCCACAGTCCTCCATATAGTATAATACACTCCTCAGTCCTCCATATAGTATAATATACTCCTCAGTCCTCCATATAGTATAATATACTCCTCAGTCCTCCATATAGTATAATACACTCCTCAGTCCTCCATATAGTATAATACACTCCTCAGTCCTCCATATAGTATAATATACTCCTCATTCCTCCATATAGCATAATATACTCCTCAGTTCTCCATATAGTATAATACACTCCTCAATCCTCCATATAGCATAATACACTCCTCAGTCCTCCATATAGTATAATACACTCCTCAGTCCTCCATATAGTATAATATACTCCTCAGTCCTCCATATAGCATAATATACTCCTCAGTTCTCCATATAGTATAGTACACTCCTCAGTCCTCCATATAGCATAATACACTCCTCAGTTCTCCATATAGTATAATGTACTGCCACAGTCCTCCATATAGTATAATACACTTCTCAGTCCTCCATATAGTATAATATACTCCTCAGTCCTCCATATAGTATAATACACTCCTCAGTCCTCCATATAGTATAATACACTCCTCAGTCCTCCATATAGTATAATATACTCCTCAGTCCTCCATACAGTATTATACACTCCACATAGTCCTCCATATAGTATAATAGACTCCTCAGTCCTCCAAATAGTATAATACATTCCTCATAGTATAATGCCTCGCCATTGTCATCCATGTAGTACAAATCGCATCCCATAGTATAATGTACCCCATAGTTCTTCATATAGTATAATGTATTCCCCATAGTCCTCGATACAGTATAATGCAGCCCACATATAGTATAATGATGCCACCCCAGAGTATAATGCAGCCACCCCACAGAGTATATTGCAGCCCCCTGAGTATAATGTAACCCCAGAGAATATAATACAGCCACCTCATAGTATACTGCAGCCCCTGCATATATAATATATGGTAGCCCCCTCATAGAGCATAATGCAGCCCCCATAGAATATAATGTAGCCCCTCCATAGAATATAATACAGCACCCCATAGAGTGTAATACAGCCCTCCCCCATAGAATGTAATGCAGCCAGCCCCCATGAAATGTAATGCAGCCAGCCCCCATAAAATGTAATGCAGCCAGCCCCCCGTAGAATGTAATGCAGCCAGCCCCCACAGAATGTAATGCAGCCAGCCCCCCATAGAACGTAATACAACACAACCCCCATAGAATGTAATACAGCACAGCCCCATAGAATGCAATACAGCACAGCCCCCATAGAATGTAATGCAGCCAGCCCCCATAGAATGTAATACAGCACAGCCCCATAGAATGTAATGCAGCCAGCCGCCATAGAATGTAATGCAGCACAGCCCCCATAGAATGTAATGCAGCCAGCCCCCATAGAATGTAATGTAGCACAGCGCCCATAGAATGTAATGCAGCACAGCCCCCATAGAATGTAATGCAGCCAGCCCCCATAGAATGTAATGTAGCACAGCGCCCATAGAATGTAATACAGCACAGCCCCCATAGAATGTAATACAGCCAGCCCCCATAGAATGTAAGACAGCACAGCCCCCATAGAATGTAATACAGCACAGCCCCCATAGAATGCAATACAGCCAGCCCCCATAGAATGTAATACAGCACAGCCCCCATAGAATGTAATACAGCACAGCCCCCATAGAATGTAATACAGCCAGCCCCCATAGAATGTAATACAGCCAGCCCCCATAGAATGTAATACAGCCAGCCCCCATAGAATGTAATACAGCACAGCCCCCATAGAATGTAATGCAGCCCCCCAATAGACCCAGAATCCAGTTATCACTCAGTGATATATTTAAAACAAAAAACAAAAAACACTCACCTCTCCTCGTGCCCAGCGCTGCTCCTGGCTCTGGTCTCAGCAGCTGCAGTCTAAACATTCAAGAAAAGAGGAGGGGGGGGAGAGGGAAAGTTAGGAGCTTGGCCGAGATATGCATCTGTAAGCCGTTGCAAATGAATATAGCTGGTGGGTGCCATACCTGCTGGTGATTTCAGCTGAAGTAGAAGAAAGGAAAAGGGAATATCCAGCACGTCCATCCAGTGTAAGTAAAATATCCAAAATTTATTGAAGCATTTTAAAAAACAATATTAAAAAAGAGAGAGGGAGACTCTCTCTGCCTGACGCGTTTCTGGCGCACCACGGCGCCCTTAGTCATAGGAACTAATACCATCTAGATGAACAGGTTTATATATAGCAAGGAACCAATCACAGACATAGCAATCAATTGCATTGAAAAAGGCTGCGGCTAAACACACATAACAAGACTGTTTTCTCCTATTTCAAATACACTGAAATTGCATAAATATATACTTTAAATTGCCACAAGATCTAACTGCAAGTTCAATATATGTAAAAAAGGTCATTCCTGTAATTCATACCGTGTGGATGTTTAGTGTCTAAAGTCAGAATCCAAAAGGCTTCCCGCAGTGCTAATTGTTTCTTCCAATCTCCACCTCTAGGTGACTGACTAACCCTTTCTATGCCAAAAAATGAAAAATCTGATAGGTCTCCTTTATGTACAAAAATAAAGTGTTTTGTAGCCCCAGAATAGCCTGAATTATTGTTATTTATATTTGCTATGTGTTCTGAGATTCTTTTTTTGATTTTCCTTGTGGTGTAACCTATATAGCAAATGTTGCAAGCCTTACATTTTATGCAGTATATGACGTGGTCAGAATCACAATTAATAAATGATTTTATATTATAAGTAACATTGTGATTCGAGGAAAAAGTAGTTCTTTTGTTGTCTGCAAATTGGCAGACATTACATCTGTTGCCAGAACATTTAAAAAAACCTTTTATTGATAACCATGATGTGGGAGTTTTTTTCTGGCGCACCATACTGGGAGACAAAATATTCCCCAGTGTGCAACCTCTCCTGGCCACTACTCTGCATCCATTCTGAAGAATTGTATAAAGATTTGTCCTGATTGACTACAGGGAGATATTTAAGAATGATCTGTTTAATTTTATTGTACTGACTGCTATAAGCGGTAGAAAAAGTAATCTGCGTTTCAGGAGCGGCACTTGCATTTTCACTGTCAGAATACAATAAATCAGCACGTGGAATTTTGGAAACATGTCTGAATGCATGTCTTATATTGGATTGTTTATATCCCCTATCAAATAATCTATTAGAAATAAGATGACTTTCCTTGTGGAAACTTTCCTCACTAGAGCAAATTCTTCTCGCTCTCGTGAGCTCACCCCTAGGAATGGCATGAATGGTATGTCGAGGGTGTGTGCTTGAAGACATCAGGATTGTGTTTCCAGAATTGTCTTTTCTATAAAGAGAAGTATTAACCCTATGTGTTGTATTGCTGCCTGTAAGGAGCACATCCAAAAATGAAACCTCGTCCGATGGAATGCCACTGGTGAAACGCAGGTTACACTTGTTATTATTCAAATAGAGCATGAAATCAGAAAACTTAGTCACACCCTCTTGCCAAATTAGCAGAATATCATCCACAAATCTCCCATACCAATTAAGGTATGGGAGAAATGGATTATCATCTGTGAATATGTAGGTTTCTTCCCACCATGCCATAAATAAAACGGCTAAAGATGGGGAGAATTTAGACCCCATAGGAGCACCCATGGTCTGGATGAAGTACTCATTTTGAAACATAAAAAAATTATGCTTAAGTAAATAATGTAGAGACGCAAGAATGAACCATTTCAATGAATCTGAATAGCTACTATACTTATTTAGATGATGTTCAATTGCTGTCATAGCCAAAGAATGGGGAATGCATGAATATAAATTTGTGACATCGCAAGTTACAAAAGAATAATTATGACACCATTGAAAAGTATCAAAAACCTTTAAAACTGTTGAGGTGTCTTTAAGGTACCCTGGAATTCTTGGGATCAAAGGTTGGAGATACTCGTCAATCAAATGACTGAGGTTTTCATTAAGGGAACCCATCCCAGAAATTATAGGTCGTAACGGTGGGGGAAAAACGTTTTTAGGCGTTTTTGGGAGCCCATGGAAAATGGGAGTAATTGAATGTTCAGGCAATAGCCATTTGTAAATCTTATTGCTGATAACCCCCAATCTCTGTGCTTTATTGAGTATTTCAGTCATGTCATATTTAAAGGATAAAGTAGGGTCAGATCTTAAAGAAGTATATGTGCTAGTATCCTGTATAATAGACATTATCAACTTACAATACAAAGCAGTGTCTATGACTACGATACAGCCCCCTTTGCAGTGGCATAGCTAGAGCTTTTGCCGCCCGGGGCTGTTCCCGAGTTTGGCGCCCCCCCCCCCCCCCCATGCGCGGACGGAACTCCGCCCCCACCTCCCCGCACCTTACAATGGGGCAGCGGATGCGCCGGAGACATGCATCCGCTGCCTCCGTTGTGCAAAGCGTTAAACGCTAGCGTCGGAATCTCTCCCCGGCGCATTGCGACGGGGAGATTCCGACGCCAGTGTGAAAGTAGCCAGCCTAAGGCTACTTTCACACTGGCGTTTTTTTTAATACGTTGCAATGCGTCGTTTAGGGGAAAAAACGCATCCTGCAAAGTTGTTTGCAGGATGCGGTTTTGCCCCATAGAGTAACATTAGCGACGCATTGCGACGTACGGTATTGACACACGTCGCAACCGTCGTGCGACGGTTGTGCCGTGTTGTGGCGGACCGCCGGGAGCAAAAAACGTTAAATGTAACGTTTTTTGCTGCCGACGGACCGCTTTTTCAGACTGTTCATGAGTGGCCAGAACTCTCCGCCCCCACCTCCCCGCACCTCACAATGGGGCAGCGGATACGTCGGAGAAATGCATCCGCTGCACCCGTTGTGCGGCGCATCAAACGCTAGCGTCGGAATCTCGGCCCGATGCAATGCGACGGCCCGAATCCGACGCTAGTGTGAAAGTAGCCTTAGTGTTGCACTGGTCACAACATACAATATACATTTAGACAGTACCATAAGGAAGTGGTACATAAACCCTAGATGCCTGGCCCTCTCTAAAGTCACAAACCAATATTAAATTCCACATAAAAACTGTGCTTAAAAATACCTGTTAGGGACTGCAGCTGCGCAGCATGCCTGAGAGTCTGCTGCTCTGAATGAATCTGATCCGAATCTGATGTGATCTGTAGCTGCCTGCTGCTGCTGTGCATGCAGAGATCCCCAGGACCCCAGCGCAGCGAGTCTGCCTCTGATGATCTGACTGAATGAATCTTCTGATCCGATTCGAATCCGATGTGATGTGATCTGTTACTGTAGCTGCTGCTGCTGTGCAGCCAGTCAGAGATCCCCAGCGTTAGCCTTCCTGGAATCGCTGCAGTGGCAGCCGCCTCAGGAGATGTGAAAGTGAAAGTTAAAGTGAAAGTTAGGGCCGGCGGGTAATAATAAGATGCGAACACACGGGCACACGGCTTCAAGAAAATGGCCGCCGCGATCTCCAGCTGCATCCCGCGGCCATTTTCCTGAAGCCCCGGGAAGCACTACCATCATCTGCGCACGCGCGGCCTCCGTAAGATGGCCGCCGCCGCCCCACCAGCAAATGGTATAGCGCAGATAGCGCTCTCTCTCTCATCTTCTTCTTCAGCCACCGCTGGCCCACCCCCCGCATTGTGCCGCCCCCTGCATTGTGCCGCCCGGGGCGGCCCGCCCCCCCGCACCCCCCTTCCTACGCCACTGCCCCTTTGTCCGACTGGCGGACTGTCAAGTTGTAATTTCGTTGTAAATCTCTAACAGCCTGAGATTGGTCTCTACTCAGGTTACTTCGGTGGTTTGCACTCTGGGTTTCAGCATGTAATTTTTTCAAATCTTCTTTGACCAGAGTCTGAAAAAGGTCTAAGGCAGGAACCCTTGATTGGAGGGGATAATATGCCGGATTAGATGAAAGCACCTGCACATCCTCGTCCTTTATTTTATTCTCGGCAAAATTTTCTTCCTGAAGAGAAGTTAAAGTGAGTAAAGTACATTGTTCCATAAAGGAAAGAGACGCATTATTTTCCCTGGTACAATATGATTTTTTTCTGCCAGAATTGAGGTCATTATGATTGTCTGAAAAAAAATGTCTTTTAACAGTAAGAAGACGAGTACATTTATTGACATCTTTGATAGTCTCAAATAGAGTGAAATTGCCAGTGGGAACAAAGTTTAAAGCTTTAGCCAATGTTTCAATTTGTGTAGAGGATAGGCTACGTTCACACTAGCGTTGCGCCGCCCTGCGTCGGCGACGCAACGCGCGATGCACGGAAAAACGTGTGGAGATGATCTGGGACTTAATTATTTAAGTCTTTAATGCTCACATGACCCCTTTCATACCATTTGATTGGTTGGGGCTATGTATAAAAAACACTCCACTTCCACTTCACTCCTTGAAAAAGCCACTTTGGCGAAACGTACGTTGGAGTCGGAGTCCTTGAGGGTCACAGATCATCTCCACACTGGTACTAGTATTTTTCCAGAGTTTTATGTACTTATTTTGTCTAGGTTAGACGACTTATGATAGATGCATTTGCACTTTATTGAGACGGATGACTTATCTTTTTGGGTCATCTACTTGGTCTCATTTTGTTGCACTTTGGAGGGCTATATGTTTTAACATACACTTTTTTAGTATCTTTATATATTATATGGATCTGGTCTCCTCATTCAAAATATTCTGTGTTACATGTAGTATTATTTGTTGTTTTTTCCTTTTTTGTGATTTTTATTTTATTTTCAATAAAACTATATCTTTTTACATACTTTCTTGGTTATTTATGGTTTATGTTCACTTTGAAATTGGTTTTATATTTGCTGGTGGACATTAATTCACTAGGGTGAATTGTGTTGTCTCTTTATTTTTATATGCGGCAGCGCTGGCGGGGGGGTGAGTTGGCGGTGGCAGGGGGTGAGTCGGGGGGGGGGGGGGGGGTTGGCGGCGCTTGCGAGCGGCCCACGACTGCCACAGGCCCTTCTGGCATTTGCCAGAACTGCCAGATGGCCAGTCCGGCCCTGGATTAGAGGTAAAGAAAACTGCAACCCTTGTGTCCTCTAGTTATTCCCGCACCCTCAGTCCTGTACCCCAATGTCCACAAGTTCCATACAAAACTGCCCTGGGGCCCTGCTCCACCTGTGGGCAGCAGAACCATCCCAGCTGCATCACCATTGGCCCCAGCAGTCTCCTTAAGCAGAGTCGGCCATTTATAGCTGAACACCACAGGTGGCGTCACAATCCCTAATGAACTTCCCCTTTCTTATTTTTATTGCACGCCCAGGGCCACGGACCGAGTCACCACTGACGTGACTACCCCTTTAAAAGCCGTGCAACCCGGTTCCGAGTACCCCACGGCCCTAGCGGGTGTTGCACATACAAGATGGGACGGGGGAGCCATGCATACAGCAAGGGGACCAGAGGAGCCGTGCATACAACAGGGGTAGCCACACAGGACAGGGGGAACCACACATACCGGGATAGGAATGAGGGGACAATACATACCTGGCTTATACTTGAGTCAATAAGCTTACCCAGTTTTCCGTGGCAAAATTAGGTGCCTCAGCTTATATTCGGGTCGGCTTATACTCGAGTATATACGATAATTTTTCTAAGGGTAGTAGGATTTTTTTTCTATAGCAAACTGAGGTCCATTTCTTCTTGAGAATGCCAATACAATACATGTAACCAGGAAATATTTTTCAGGCACAGTGCAAAGCTCAGAAGTCAAGGAGAGCTAGATTTTACTGTTATGGTTTGCACGACTCACTGGGAGAGCCCATGAGGTGTCAGAACAGCAGAACTCCTCAATAAGTGACCCCAGACCTCACCTCTCATTGCATTCATCTAGGGGTGCAGTGATCATATTGACACCATGGGTGTGTCACAAAATGTTATACCATTGAGCAGTGAAGAAAAGATAATTACATTTTTACCATAAAAATTTAGTTTTAGCCACAGATTTTACATTTTCACATGAAGAAATGGGTAAAAATGTCACCAAAATTTGTCCCACAATTTCTACTGAATTCTACTTAGCTATACGTACAGACTCGGGAAGAACGGAGCGATTTGCCTCCTGGAGCACAGATTTTCCTAGAAGAGTTTGCAGACTCCACATACAGAGCTCATAATTGATAGAAGAGCAGAATCCTCCCTCAAGTGACCACATTTTGGAAATTATACTCCTTTGGGAATTTATCTATAGGTGTAGTGCTGATTTTGACTCCATGGGTATTTTCCAGAAACAAGCAGCAATGAATGTTGCCAAGTGGAAACTGCAAACTGCCACTGTAGTGACCAGTACGTTGTAGTGACCAGTACGTTGTAGTGACCAGTACGTTGTAGTGACCAGTACATTGTAGTGACCAGTCCGTTGTAGTGACCAGTACGTTGTAGTGACCATTACATTGTAGTGACCAGTACGTTGTAGTGACCAGTACGTTGTAGTGACCATTACATTGTAGTGACCAGTACATTGTAGTGACCAGTCCGTTGTAGTGACCAGTACATTGTAGTGACCAGTACGTTGTAGTGACCAGTACGTTGTAGTGACCAGTACGTTGTAGTGACCAGTCCGTTGTAGTGACCAGTACGTTGTAGTGACCATTACATTGTAGTGACCAGTACGTTGTAGTGACCAGTACGTTGTAGTGACCAGTACGTTGTAGTGACCAGTACGTTGTAGTGACCAGTACGTTGTAGTGACCAGTACATTGTAGTGACCAGTACATTGTAGTGACCAGTACGTTGTAGTGACCAGTACATTGTAGTGACCAGTACGTTGTAGTGACCATTACATTGTAGTGACCAGTACGTTGTAGTGACCAGTACGTTGTAGTGACCAGTACATTGTAGTGACCAGTCCGTTGTAGTGACCAGTACGTTGTAGTGACCATTACATTGTAGTGACCAGTACGTTGTAGTGACCAGTACGTTGTAGTGACCAGTACATTGTAGTGACCAGTACGTTGTAGTGACCAGTACGTTGTAGTGACCAGTACGTTGTAGTGACCAGTACGTTGTAGTGACCAGTACGTTGTAGTGACCATTACATTGTAGTGACCAGTACGTTGTAGTGACCAGTACGTTGTAGTGACCAGTACGTTGTAGTGACCAGTACGTTGTAGTGACCAGTACATTGTAGTGACCAGTACATTGTAGTGACCAGTACGTTGTAGTGACCAGTACGTTGTAGTGACCAGTACATTGTAGTGACCAGTACGTTGTAGTGACCAGTACATTGTAGTGACCAGTACGTTGTAGTGACCAGTACATTGTAGTGACCAGTACGTTGTAGTGACCAGTACATTGTAGTGACCAGTACGTTGTAGTGACCAGTACATTGTAGTGACCAGTACGTTGTAGTGACCAGTACATTGTAGTGACCAGTACGTTGTAGTGACCAGTACATTGTAGTGACCAGTACGTTGTAGTGACCAGTACATTGTAGTGACCAGTACGTTGTAGTGACCAGTACGTTATGCCTAGCCCATGCTTCTGGAGGCATGCACACGTTAAGTCATCACTTCAGAAATGCCAAATATGGACAGTATATGGGCTTTAGGTACACGGCAGGGCGCAGAAGGGAGGGGGGCATTTGGATATGAGATGTTGTGAATTCTGTGGCTGAGTTCACTCCTGTGGTCACAAGTGGTATTGCAGTCTCTGGGCTTCCTCCCTCAGGTGTTTTGGTGAGCTCGTTGGCTGCCTTGCTATTTAGCTCCACCTGAGTCTGTCTTCCTTGCTCCTTGTCAATGTTCCAGTGTTGGATCTGAGCTACTGCATCTTTCCTTGGGCCTGCTGCTCTGCTAGATAAGTGCTTCTAGTTTGTTTTCTGTTTTTTCTGTCCAGCTTGCTATTTACTTTTGCTGGAAGCTCTGAGAAGCAAAGGGGTGCACCGCCGTGCTGTTAGTTCGGCACGGTGGGTCTTTTTGCCCCTTTGCGTGGTTTTCGTTTTAGGGTTTTTTGTAGACTGCATAGTTCTCTTTGCTATCCTCGCTCTGTCTAGAATATCGGGCCTCACTTTGCTGAATCTATTTCATTCCTACGTTTGTCTTTTCATCTTGCTAACAGTCATTATATGTGGGGGGCTGCCTATTCCTTTGGGGTATTTCTCTGAGGTAAGTCAGGCTTGTATTTCTATCTTCAGGCTAGTCAGCTCCTCAGGCAGTGCCGAGTTGCATAGGTAGTGATAGGCGCAATCCACTGCTGATTATAGTTGTGTGAGGATAGATCAGGTACTGCAGTCTACAGAGATTCCACGTCTCAGAGCTCGTCCTATTGTTTTTGGTTATTGCCAGATCTCTGTATGTGCGCTGATTACTGCACGCTGTGTTGCCTGATTGCCAGCCATAACAGTACAAGGAGCCCCACCAATGATTCCCAATAGAGGGAAAAAAGAAATCCTGACATCATTTTTTTCCTCAGCTCTGTGTTCAGTCTTTTTTTTCCCCTAGACATTAGAGTGCTTCAGGACACAGCTGTGGACATGGATATTCAGGCTCTGTGCTCCTCAATGGATAATCTCGTTGTAAATGTACAAAAGATTCAAGATACTATTGATCAGAAATCGATGCTAGAACCAAGAATTCCGATTCCTGATTTGTTTTTTGGTGACAGAACTAAGTTCCTGAGCTTCAGAAATAATTGTAAGCTATTTTTGGCCTTGAAACCTCATTCTTCTGGTAATCCTATTCAACAGGTTTTGATTATTATTTCTTTTTTGCGCGGCGACCCACAGGACTGGGCGTTTTCTCTTGCACCAGGAGATTCTGCATTGAGTAATGTTGATGCATTTTTCCAGGCGCTGGGATTGCTTTACGATGAGCCTAATTCAGTGGATCAGGCTGAGAAAAATCTGCTGGCTTTATGCCAGGGTCATGATGATGTAGAAGTATATTGTCAGAAATTTAGGAAGTGGTCAGTACTCACTCTGTGGAATGAATCTGCACTAGCGGCTTTGTTCAGAAAGGGTCTCTCTGAAGCTCTTAAGGATGTAATGGTGGGATTTCCTATGCCTGCTGGTTTGAATGAGTCTATGTCCTTGGCCATTCAGATCGGTCGTCGCTTGCGCGAGCGTAAGTCTGTGCACCATCTGGCGGTATTGTCTGAGAGTAAACCTGAGCCTATGCAGTGCGACAGGACTATGACTAAAGTAGAACGGCAGGAATACAGACGTCTGAACAGACTGTGTTTCTATTGTGGTGATTCTACTCATGCTATTTCTAATTGTCCTAAACGCACTAGGCGGTTCGATAGCTCTGCCGTTATTGGTACTGTACAGTCCAAATTCCTTTTGTCCATTACCTTAATGTGCTCTTTGTCATCGTATTCTGTCATGGCGTTTGTGGATTCAGGCGCTGCCCTGAATCTGATGGATTTGGATTATGCTAAACGTTGTGGATTTTTCTTGGAGCCTTTGCGGTGTCCTATTCCGTTGAGAGGAATTGATGCTACACCTTTGGCCAAGAATAAGCCTCAGTACTGGGCCCAGCTGACCATGTGCATGGCTCCTGCACATCAGGAAGTTATTCGCTTTCTGGTACTGCATAATTTGCATGATGTGGTCGTGTTGGGGTTGCCATGGCTACAAATCCATAATCCAGTATTGGATTGGAACTCTATGTCGGTAACCAGCTGGGGTTGTCAGGGAGTACATGGTGATGTTCCATTTTTGTCTATTTCGTCATCCATTCCTTCTGACATCCCAGAGTTCTTGTCGGACTTTCAGGATGTATTTGAAGAGTCCAAGTCTGATGCCCTACCTCCGCATAGGAATTGTGATTGTGCTATCGATTTGATTCCTGGTAGTAAATTCCCTAAGGGTCGTTTATTTAATTTGTCCGTACCTGAACACACCGCTATGCGCAGTTATGTGAAGGAGTCCCTGGAGAAGGGACATATTCGCCCATCGTCGTCACCATTGGGAGCAGGGTTCTTTTTTGTAGCCAAGAAGGATGGTTCGCTAAGACCGTGTATTGATTACCGCCTTCTTAATAAGATCACTGTTAAGTTTCAGTATCCCTTGCCATTGATTTCTGACTTGTTTGCTCGGATTAAGGGGGCTAGTTGGTTTACTAAGATTGATCTTCGTGGTGCGTATAATCTGGTGAGAATCAGGCAGGGAGATGAATGGAAAACGGCATTTAATACGCCCGAGGGTCATTTTGAGTATCTGGTGATGCCGTTCGGACTTGCCAATGCTCCATCTGTTTTTCAGTCTTTTATGCATGACATTTTCCGTGAGTATCTGGATAAATTCTTGATTGTTTACTTGGATGACATTTTGATCTTCTCAGATGATTGGGAGTCTCATGTGAAGCAAGTCAGAATGGTTTTCCAGGTCCTGCGTGCTAATTCCTTGTTCGTGAAGGGATCAAAGTGTCTCTTCGGTGTGCAGAAAGTTTCATTTTTGGGGTTCATCTTTTCCCCTTCTACTATCGAGATGGATCCGGTTAAGGTTCAGGCCATCCAGGATTGGACTCAGCCGACATCTCTAAAAAGTCTGCAGAAATTCCTGGGCTTTGCTAATTTTTATCGTCGCTTCATCTGTAATTTTTCTAGCATTGCCAGACCATTGACCGATTTGACCAAGAAGGGTGCTGATTTGGTTAATTGGTCTTCTGCTGCCGTGGAAGCTTTTCAGGAGTTGAAGCGTCGTTTTTGCTGTGCCCCTGTGTTGTGTCAACCTGATGTTTCTCTTCCGTTCCAGGTCGAGGTTGATGCTTCTGAGATTGGTGCAGGGTCGGTTTTGTCACAGAGAGGTTCTGGTTGCTCAGTGTTCAAACCATGTGCTTTCTTTTCCAGGAAATTTTCTGCTGCTGAGCGTAATTATGATGTGGGCAACCGAGAGTTGCTGGCCATGAAGTGGGCATTCGAGGAGTGGCGTCATTGGCTTGAGGGTGCTAAGCATCGCGTGGTGGTATTGACTGATCATAAGAACCTTACTTATCTTGAGTCTGCCAAGCGCTTGAATCCTAGACAGGCCCGTTCGTCGTTATTTTTTGCTCGTTTTGATTTTGTGATTTCATACCTTCCGGGCTCTAAAAATGTGAAGGCTGATGCTCTGTCTAGGAGTTTTGTGCCCGACTCTCCGGGGTTATCTGAGCCGGCGAGTATCCTCAAGGAAGGAGTCATTGTGTCTGCCATCTCCCCTGATTTGCGGAGAGTGTTGCAGAAATTTCAGGCTAATAAACCTGATCGTTGTCCGGCCGAGAAACTGTTCGTCCCTGATAGGTGGACTAGTAAAGTTATCTCTGAACTTCATTGTTCGGTGCTGGCCGGTCATCCAGGAATCTTTGGTACCAGGGAGTTGGTTGCTAGATCCTTCTGGTGGCCATCTCTGTCACGGGATGTTCGTGCTTTTGTGCAGTCCTGTGGAATTTGTGCTAGGGCTAAGCCCTGCTGTTCACGTGCCAGTGGGTTGCTTTTGCCCTTGCCGGTCCCGAAGAGGCCTTGGACACATATTTCGATGGATTTCATTTCTGACCTTCCCGTTTCTCAAAAAATGTCGGTCATTTGGGTGGTCTGTGATCGCTTTTCTAAAATGGTCCATCTGGTGCCCTTGGTTAAATTGCCTTCCTCCTCTGATTTGGTGCCTTTGTTCTTCCAGCATGTGGTTCGTTTACATGGCATTCCTGAGAATATTGTTTCTGACAGAGGTTCCCAGTTTGTCTCGAGGTTCTGGCGAGCCTTTTGTGGTAGGATGGGCATTGACCTATCTTTCTCCTCGGCCTTCCATCCTCAGACTAATGGCCAGACCGAACGAACCAATCAGACCTTGGAAACATATCTGAGATGTTTTGTTTCCGCTGACCAGGATGATTGGGTGTCATTTTTGCCGTTGGCTGAGTTCGCCCTTAATAATCGGGCCAGCTCGGCTACCTTGGTCTCTCCATTTTTCTGCAATTCTGGGTTCCATCCTCGTTTCTCTTCAGGACAGGTTGAGTCTTCGGACTGTCCTGGTGTGGATTCTGTGGTGGACAGGTTGCAGCAGATCTGGACTCAGGTAGTGGACAATTTGACCTTGTCCCAGGAGAAGGCTCAGCTTTTCGCTAATCGCAGACGCCGTGTGGGACCCCAACTTCGTGTTGGGGATCTGGTTTGGTTATCTTCTCGTCATATTCCTATGAAGGTTTCCTCTCCTAAATTTAAACCTCGTTTTATTGGTCCGTATAGGATTTCTGAGATTCTCAATCCGGTGTCTTTTCGTCTGACCCTCCCAGACTCCTTTTCCATACATAATGTATTCCATAGGTCGTTGTTGAGGAGATACGTGGCACCTATGGTTCCATCTGTGGAGCCTCCTGCCCCTGTTTTGGTGGAGGGGGAATTGGAGTATATTGTGGAGAAGATTTTGGATTCTCGTGTCTCTAGACGGAAACTCCAGTATCTGGTCAAATGGAAGGGTTATGCTCAGGAAGATAATTCCTGGGTTTTTGCCTCTGATGTCCATGCTCCCGATCTTGTTCGTGCCTTTCATGCGGCTCATCCTGGTCGGCCTGGGGGTTCTGGTGAGGGTTCGGTGACCCCTCCTCAAGGGGGGGGTACTGTTGTGAATTCTGTGGCTGAGTTCACTTCTGTGGTCACAAGTGGTATTGCAGTCTCTGGGCTTCCTCCCTCAGGTGTTTTGGTGAGCTCGTTGGCTGCCTTGCTATTTAGCTCCACCTGAGTCTGTCTTCCTTGCTCCTTGTCAATGTTCCAGTGTTGGATCTGAGCTACTGCATCTTTCCTTGGGCCTGCTGCTCTGCTAGATAAGTGCTTCTAGTTTGTTTTCTGTTTTTTCTGTCCAGCTTGCTATTAACTTTTGCTGGAAGCTCTGAGAAGCAAAGGGGTGCACCGCCGTGCTGTTAGTTCGGCACGGTGGGTCTTTTTGCCCCTTTGCGTGGTTTTCGTTTTAGGGTTTTTTGTAGACTGCATAGTTCTCTTTGCTGTCCTCGCTCTGTCTAGAATATCGGGCCTCACTTTGCTGAATCTATTTCATTCCTACGTTTGTCTTTTCATCTTGCTAACAGTCATTATATGTGGGGGGCTGCCTATTCCTTTGGGGTATTTCTCTGAGGTAAGTCAGGCTTGTATTTCTATCTTCAGGCTAGTCAGCTCCTCAGGCAGTGCCAAGTTGCATAGGTAGTGATAGGCGCAATCCACTGCTGCTTATAGTTGTGTGAGGATAGATCAGGTACTGCAGTCTACAGAGATTCCACGTCTCAGAGCTCGTCCTATTGTTTTTGGTTATTGCCAGATCTCTGTATGTGCGCTGATTACTGCACGCTGTGTTGCCTGATTGCCAGCCATAACAATGAGAGCACAGAATTTGCTGAATTTCTTTGGCAGGCAAGGAGACATTTCTCTTTTCCAGAGCCTTTGTACTATCAGTAACATTGAAGCCCCCTATATTTCTGTTAACAGATGACAGACCTGAGAGGGGACTTGCTTTTTTTAGGGGGTTGAGATGAAGATGTTAATGGGAACATTTTACATAACGTTTGAGATCACATTTATCTGGTGCTTTACACTGAGCACTTACTTTGGGGTTTCCACCTAAATCTCTGAGTAACATGATTCAGATGATCCATTCACTATAATGAGGCGGGCTCTGGACTCCGTCTTGCCAGAGGCGGTGCCCTTTTCAGAAGTGCACAAAACTGTGGTGAACAGGACTTTTATGCAATCCTAAAAAGACGGACACCGCTAGGTCCACAGTACCTCCATCTGCCTCATTATAGGGAATCTTTTGCCAGAGGTTCCATCTGAATCACATATTTCAGAGATTTACACAGAAACCCCAGTGTAAGGGCTCAACGCAGAGTGCAGAATAAATGTGAGCCGAGCCTTACTGTGATCTTTGGGAGGCAGAATGAAATGTTTGGCTGCTGTTACACACTAAAAGATGCTTTTCATTGCAAAAAATAATTTTTGCATCACCACATTTTAAGAGCTATAATTTTTCCATATTGCGTCAAACAGAGTCATGTTATGGCTTATTTTTTGCGGGTACGAGTTGACGTTTTTATTGGAACCATTTTTGAGTACAATACATTTTTTGATCACTTTCTATTCAGATTTTTGGGAGGCAGAATAAAAAAAAACAGCAATTCAGGAATTTCTATTTGGGGGGTTTATGCCATTCCATGTGTGGTAAAATTGATAAGGCAGTTTTATTCTTTGGGGTCAGTACGATTACAGCAATACCTCATTTATATTGTTTTCTTATGTTTTGGCGCTTTTACACAATAAATACTATTTTATAGAAAAATTATTTTTGCATCACTTTATTCTGAGCTATAACTTTTTTATTTTACCGCTGATGGAGCTGTACGGCGGTTTGTTTTTTTGTGGGACAAGATGACGTTTTCAGCCGTACCATGTACAGTGGGGCAAAAAAGTATTTAGTCAGTCAGCAATAGTGCAAGTTCCACCACTTAAAAAGATGAGAGGCGTCTGTAATTAACATCATAGGTAGACCTCAACTATGCGAGAACAACCTGCCTGTTACTCTACAATTAGCTATATATTTTCTTTGGGTCAGCCTGTACCATTCTTTATTGATTTTAATTACTAATAATATTGTCCCTTTGTGCACACAATTTTTTTATTTTTATTATTGTGGCCAATCAGATATAATAAAGACATTCTTGTATCTTATCCCTGTCTGGTGACTTTTCTTGGATTATTCCATATCAGTTGTGGTTGTTCTCGTCTGGTACGTTGGTGTTTCTTACACTTCTTTTCCCATAGGACACTAGCCACTGACATCAATATATACATTTTTTTTGTATTTTGATATTATCAGTCATTGGCATTTAATGATTGGTGTACTTGTGGTTGTTACTAGACCTCAACTATGGGAGACAAACTGAGAAAAAAAAATCCAGAAAATCACATTGTCTATTTTTTTTAACATTTTATTTGCATATTATGGTGGAAAATAAGTATTTGGTCAGAAACAAAATTTCATCTCAATACTTTGTAATATATCCTTTGTTGGCAATGACAGAGGTCAAACGTTTTCTGTAAGTCTTCACAAGGTTGCCACACACTGTTGTTGGTATGTTGGCCCATTCCTCCATGCAGATCTCCTCTAGAGCAGTGATGTTTTTGGCTTTTCGCTTGGCAACACGGACTTTCAACTCCCTCCAAAGGTTTTCTATAGGGTTGAGATCTGGAGACTGGCTAGGCCACTCCAGGACCTTGAAATGCTTCTTACGAAGCCACTCCTTCGTTGCCCTGGCGGTGTGCTTTGGATCATTGTCATGTTGAAAGACCCAGCCACGTTTCATCTTCAATGCCCTTGCTGATGGAAGGAGGTTTGCACTCAAAATCTCACGATACATGGCCCCATTCATTCTTTCATGTACCCGGATCAGTCGTCCTGGCCCCTTTGCAGAGAAACAGCCCCAAAGCATGATGTTTCCACCACCATGCTTTACAGTAGGTATGGTGTTTGATGGATGCAACTCAGTATTCTTTTTCCTCCAAACACGACAAGTTGTGTTTCTACCAAACAGTTCCAGTTTGGTTTCATCAGACCATAGGACATTCTCCCAAAACTCCTCTGGATCATCCAAATGCTCTCTAGCAAACTTCAGACGGGCCCGGACATGTACTTTCTTAAGCAGTGGGACACGTCTGGCACTGCAGGATCTGAGTCCATGGTGGCGTAGTGTGTTACTTATGGTAGGCCTTGTTACATTGGTCCCAGCTCTCTGCAGTTCATTCACTAGGTCCCCCCGCGTGGTTCTGGGATTTTTGCTCACCGTTCTTGTGATCATTCTGAGCCCACGGGGTGGGATTTTGCGTGGAGCCCCAGATCGAGGGAGATTATCAGTGGTCTTGTATGTCTTCCATTTTCTAATTATTGCTCCCACTGTTGATTTCTTCACTCCAAGCTGGTTGGCTATTGCAGATTCAGTCTTCCCAGCCTGGTGCAGGGCTACAATTTTGTTTCTGGTGTCCTTTGACAGCTCTTTGGTCTTCACCATAGTGGAGTTTGGAGTCAGACTGTTTGAGGGTGTGCACAGGTGTCTTTTTATACTGATAACAAGTTTAAACAGGTGCCATTACTACACGTAATGAGTGGAGGAGACTCTTAAAGGGAACCTGTCACCTGAATTTGGCGGGACCGGTTTTCGGTCATATGGGCGGAGTTTTCGGGTGTTTGATTCACCCTTTCCTTACCCGCTGGCTGCATGCTGGCCACAATATTGGATTGAAGTTCATTTTATGTCCTCCGTAGTACACGCCTGCGCAAGGCAATCTTGCCTTGCGCAGGCGTGTACTACGGAGGACAGAGAATGAACTTCAATCCAATATTGCAGCCAGCATGCAGCCGGCAAGTAAGGAAAGGGTGAATCAAACACCCGAAAACTCCGCCCATATGACCGAAAACCGGTCCCGCCAAATTCAGGTGACAGGTTCCCTTTAAAGAAGAAGTTACAGGTCTGTGAGAGCCTGAAATCTTGATTGTTTGTTTCTGACCAAATACTTATTTTCCACCATAATATGCAAATAAAATGTTAAAAAAACAGACAATGTGATTTTCTGGATTTTTTTTTCTCAGTTTGTCTCCCATAGTTGAAGTCTACCTATGATGTAAATTACAGACGCCTCTCATCTTTTTAAGTGGTGGAACTTGCACTATTGCTGACTGACTAAATACTTTTTTGCCCCACTGTATATCCATCTTTTTTTATCGCGCTAATATTCCACTTTTTGTTCAACGGTATGATGTATGAGGCAGTGACCAGTGTTATATGCGAGGGTCGCTATGTGTCCCCCAGGATGTGCAAAGAATCATATGGAGGCCGTGGGAGTACATTGCAGTCACAGGCACAGCTGTGATTGCAATATAAAAGTGAGTATTGGTCTTGAGCATGCTATGTGTCCAGGGCAGATATAAGAAAACCTATTCTGGGCTTTTATTTTTGAAACAGACTACAGGATGGCAGTGGTGCAGTCTGTTTCCTTCCCGGCCCTGGGTTTTCCATGTGGTCGACGGCCACAGGTTCTTTTGTAAAAACCCCTGGAGAAGAGGATCGGGTGTGTCAGTGTGGAGTTTGTAGCAACCAGAGCAAACGGCTCTGCAAAAGCTCAGCCTGTGTGAGGAATCAGAGCCAAGCAAAGCGAACTCCTGGCTCCCCGCTGTGTGATACGGTGGTGCAGGCGCCCTTGGCAACCAGATGCACTTATGGACTGTCGTGTTTCCCGGCTGCGATCTGGAGGATATTGTGTGCTGTGTACTGTGTGAGTTTGGATATCAAACATGTTTTCCTTTGTACTTTGCTGGGTCACTGCCTCATCACTGCACAGCGTGGATACCGCTGCACTTCATATGGTGGAGAATGCACGCAGTGTGAACCGAGGCATACCCAAAGTGTGCTACATGTCAATAATTAAGCCGGCAAAGCTACAGCTCAAGCCTGCTGACAAGATGGAGGAACTTTTAAAGTAGTTGGTCCTCACTCAGCAGCGGCAAAATGAGCAGCAGCAGCTGCAGTGTTAGCGGCAGCAGCAGGAGTTATGTAATCGGCAACAGCAGCAGACAAATAAACGGTTGATGCAGCAGATCGTGGCTATATGAGAGGCAGCCCCACCAGCGACCATGTTCCGGTCGGAGACCCAGTACAGTCCGGTCAGCACTGAGGAAGGAGTCCTGATGACGACATTGATACCTTCCTTACTGCCTTCGAATGCACTGCAGAGTGGGAGAGCTTGCCAGTGACCCAGTGGGCAGAAGGGGTGGTCCCCTTCCTGACGGAAGATGCCCAGAAGGCCTACCTGGATCTCAGTCGGGAAGATGCTTTGGACTACGAGAAGCTGAGAGGTGAGATCCTTGCCAGATTGGGGGTTAATACATATGTGCCCTACTGACACCAGCCAGCCAGCAGCCTCCAAGCTTCTGGCCCTTACTTCATCCTTTGGACTTAGTCAGTGGTCCTCCACAGCCACCCACACAGACGGACATACACTAGACCTCATCTTCACCCGCCTCTGTTCCTTATCTAATCTCACAACCTCTCCCTTCCCCCTATCTGACCACCATCTACTCACCTTCTCATCCTTGTCCTCCTCACCTGCCCCCCATGTCCAGCCATTACCACATCCTCGCAGAAACCTCGCACACCTAGACATTCACAGACTCTCAGACTCTCTCCTACCCCTGTCCTCCATATCTTCACTCCATGACACGGACAGTGCCACCGCTTTCTATAACTCCACCCTCACATCAGCCATAGACTCAGTCGCCCCTCTCATGCATGGCTCAGTGCAACGAACCAATAGGCAACCTTGGCATAACAATCTCACAAAAAAACTTTGACAAGCAACCAGGGTTGCGGAGCGGCGTTGGAAGAAAACACGACTGCCAGATGACTTCACTGCTTTCAAACAAGCTACATTTGACTTCAAATCTGCCCTCACCTCCGCTAAACAGACCTATTTCACCAACCTTGTATCTTCACTATCCTACAACCCAAAACAACTATTCAGCACTTTTACCTCCCTCCTCCGCCCACCACTGCCACCTCCAACTCCCCTCATCTCCTCCGAGGACTTTGCCATCTACTTCAAATACAAGATCGACCAAACAAGACTAACCTTTACAGTTCCATCACCCCAACCATTCCATATACCAGACCTCTGCCCTTCCCTAATAACCTCCCTCTCCAACATCACTGAAGGGGAGCTTACTCGCCTCTTCTCCAAATCGCACCTCACCACCTGTGCACTTGACCCCATCCCCTCCCACCTGCTCCCCAACGTCACTAACATGCTCATTCCAGCCCTAACCCATCTCTTCAAAATATCGCTATCTTCTGGTACCTTCCCCTCGGCCTTCAAACATGCCACCATCACACCCATCCTCAAAAAAACTAACCTTGACCCAACTGCTATGCCCAGCTACCGCCCCATATCACTGCTCCCGTTTGCTTCAAAACTCCTCGAGCAGCATGTCCATGCTCAAATTTCCTCTCACCTCTCATCTAACTCTCTCCTTGACAACCTCCAATCTGGCTTCCGCCCCCACTACTCCACCGAAAGTGCCCTGACAAAAATTACTAATGACTTACTCACAGCCAAAGCTAACAGACAGTTCTCCATCCTCCTCCTTCTTGACCTGTCCTCTGCTTTCGACACAGTCGATCACTGCCTACTGCTACAGATTCTTTCTTCCCTTGGCATCAAAGACCTCGCCCTGTCCTGGATTGCCTCCTACCTTTCCGACCGCACATTTAGCGTTTCGGACTCCCACACCACCTCCTCATCCCGCCCTCTCTCTGTTGGAGTCCCTCAAGGCTCTGTCCTAGGGCCCCTACTTTTTTCCATCTATACTCTTGGCCTAGGACAACTCAAAGTCCCACGGCTTCCAGTACCATCTGTATGCGGACGACACTCAGATCTATCTCTCTGGCCCAGATGTCACCTCTCTGCTGTCCAGAATCCCGAAGTGTCTGTCAGCCATATCCTCCTTCACCTCTCGCTTCCTAAAACTCAATGTAGACAAAACCGAACTCATCATCTTTCCCCCATCTCACGTATCCCCCCTACCTGGCCTACAGTCATGGCCAAAAGTATTGACACCCCTGCAATTCTGTCAGATAATACTCATTTTCTTCCTGAAAATGATTGCAAACACAAATTCTTTGTTATTATTATCTTCAGTTAATTTGTCTTAAATGAAAAAACACAAAAGAGAATGAAGCAAAAAGCAAAACATTGATCATTTCACACAAAACTCCAAAAATGGGCCAGGCAAAAGTATTGGCACCCTCAGCCTAATACTTGGTTGCACAACCTTTAGCCAAAATAACTGCGACCAACCGCTTCCAGTAACCATCAATGAGTTTCTTACAAAGCTCTGCTGGAATTGTAGACCATTCTTCTTTGGCAAACTGCTCCAGGTCCCTGATATTTGGAGGGTGCCTTCTCCAAACTGCCATTTTTAGATCTCTCCACAGGTGTTCTATGGGATTCAGGTCTGGACTCATTGCTGGCCACCTTTAAAGTCTCCAGTGCTTTCTCTCAAACCATTTTCTAGTGCTTTTTGAAGTGTGTTTTGGGTCATTGTCCTGCTGGAAGACCCATGACCTCTGAGGGAGACCCAGCTTTCTCACACTGGGCCCTACATTATGCTGCAAAATTTGTTGGTAGTCTTCAGACTTCATAAAGCCATGCACACGGTCAAGCAGTCCACTGCCAGAGGCAGCAAAGCAACCCCAAAACATCAGGGAACCTCCGCCATGTTTGACTGTAGGGACCGTGTTCTTTTCTTTGAATGTCTCTTTTTTTTCTCCTGTAAACTATGTTGATGCCTTTGCCCAAAAAGCTCTACTTTTGTCTCATCTGACCAGAGAACATTCTTCCAAAATGTTTTAGGCTTTTTCAGGTAAGTTTTGGCAAACTCCAGCCTGGCTTTTTTATGTCTCGGGGTAAGAAGTGGGGTCTTCCTGGGTCTCCTACCATACAGTCCCTTTTCATTCAGACGCCAACGGATAGTACGGGTTGACACTGTTGTACCCTCGGACTGCAGGGCAGCTTGAACTTGTTTGGATGTTAGTCGAGGTTCTTTATCCAACATCCGCACAATCTTGCGTTGAAATCTCTTGTCAATTTTTCTTTTCCGTCCACATCTAGGGAGGTTAGCCACAGTGCCATGGGCTTTACACTTCTTGATGACACTGCGCACGGTAGACACAGGAACATTCAGGTCTTTGGAGATAAACTTGTAGCCTTGAGATTGCTCATGCTTCCTCACAATTTGGTTTTTCCAGTCCTCAGACAGTTCTTTGGTCTTCTTTCTTTTCTCCATGCTCAATGTGGTACACACAAGGACACAGGACAGAGGTTGAGTCAACTTTAATCCATGTCAACTGGCTGCAAGTGTGATTTAGTTATTGCCAACACCTGTTAGGTGCCACAGGTAAGTTACAGGTGCTGTTAATTACACAAATTAGAGAAGCATCACATGATTTTTCTAACAGTGCCAATAGTTTTGCCCACCCCCTTTTTTATGTTTGGTGTGGAATTCTATCCAATTTGGCTTTAGGACAATACTTTTTGTGTTTTTTCATTTAAGACAAATTAAATGAAGATAATAATACCAAATAATTTGTGTTTGCAATAATTTTCAGGAAGAAAATGAGTATTATCTGACAGAATTGCAGGGGTGTCAATATTTTTGGCCATGACTGTATCTATTATGGTAAACGGCATCACGCTCTCTCCCGCACCTGAAATCCGCTGCCTAGGGGTAACTCTCGACTCTGCCCTGTCCTTCAAACCGCACTTCCAAACTCTTGCCACCTCCTGTCGCCTCCAACTCAAAAATATTGCCAGAATCCGTTCCTTCCTCAGCCCACAATCTACCAAAACTCTTGTGCATGCCCTCATCATCTCCCGCCTCGACTACTGCAACACCCTCCTCTGTGGCCTCCCCGCTAACTCTCTTGCACCACTCCAGTCTGTCCTCAACTCTGCTGCCCAGCTAATCCACCTCTCTCACTACTCCCCTGCTTCTCCCCTCTGCAAATCCCTCCACTGACTCCCCATTCCCCAACGAATCCAGTTCAAACTACTAACACTGATCTAAAAAGCCATCCACAACCTGTCCCCTCCCTATATCTCTGAACTAATCTCCCAATATCTTCCCTCACGTAATCTCCGATCCTCCCAAGACCTCCTACTCTCCTCCACACTTATTCGTTCCTCACACAACCGCCTCCAAGATTTCTCCCGAATATCCCCCATCCTCTGGAATTCCATGCCTCAACATGTCCGACTATCCACCACCCTTGGATCCTTCAGACGGAACCTGAAAACCCATCTCTTCAAGAAAGCCTACAGCCTGCAATAACCATTCTGCCGCCTCACCATCGCCAGAGCTGCCGCCTTGCCATCGCCAGAGCTGCCGCCTCGCCCCTACCTTCTGTCTCTTCCCCACTATCCCATAGAATGTAAGTCAGAAAGGACAGGGTCCTCTCCCCTCAGGACTAGTCTGTCAATGTAAACATGCTTACTGTAATCGATATCTATAACCCTGTATGTAACTCCTTTCTCATGTACAGCACCATGGAATTAATGGTGCTATATAAATAAATAATAATAATAATAATGTGCGGGCTCAGTGGGTGTACCAGTGGTCCTTTGCGGAGTCTTGTCCCACCAGGTCTAAGGCATATGACTTACTGCTGCAGGTAAAAAAAATGACTTCAACCTTAACCCCACTCCAGATAGTAGAGAGAGTGGTGGTTGACTGGCTGGTGAGGGCTCTGCCAGCAGCCATACATAGTTGGGTGGGGCAAGGGGACCTGGGCACTATGGACCAGTTGGTAGGACAGATTTTATATTTTACATGGGACACTGCTCCACTTTGGCTGTCACAGAAGGCCATGACAGCTCAGGAGCCTGGGAAAAGTCAACAACCCTCCACTGGGACCAATCTGGACTATTATTATTATCTATATACATAATGGTCTAAGGGGTACTTTCGTCTGTCTGTCTGTCCTTCTGTCACGGATATTCATTGGCCGTGGCCTCTGTCTATCATGGAAATCCAAGTCGCTGATTGGTCACCGCAAAACAGCCACGGCCAATCAGCGACGGGCACAGTCCGGAAGAAAATGGCCGCTCCTTACTCCCCGCAGTCAGTGCCCGGCGCCCGCTCCCCGCAGTCAGTGTCCCCGGCGCTCCGCTTCCCGCAGTCAGTGTCCCCGGCGTTCCGCTCCCCGCAGTCAGTGTCCCCGGCACTCCGCTCCCCGCAGTCAGTGTCCCCGGCGTTCCGCTCCCCGCAGTCACTGTCCCCGGCGCTCCGCTCCCCGCAGTCACTGTCCCCTGCGCTCCGCTCCCCGCAGTCACTGTCCCCGGCGCCCGCTCCATACCGCTAACACAGGGTTAATGCCGGCGGTGACGGACCGCGTTATGCCGCGGGTAACGCACTCCGTTACCGCCGCTATTAACCCTGTGTGTCCCCAACCTTTTACTATTGATGCTGCCTATGCGGAATCAATAGTAAAAGAAAGTAATGTTAAAAATAGTAAAAAAAACAAAAACCTGCTATACTCACCCTCTGTTGTCCGTTGAGCCGCTGGAGCCTGCCGCCATCTTCCTTTCCCAGCGATGCTTTGCGAAATTACCCATAAGACCCAGCGGTCTCGCAAGACTGCTAAGTCATATGGGTAATTTCGCAAAGCATCCTGGGAACGCAAGATGGCGGCAGCCGCGCGCCCATCTGCACAGGATCCCAGGAGGCGGAGAGACGGGACGCAGAGGAGCAGCGACAAGGATGGTGAGTATGTTACACTACACGGGGCCCTCGGATCGTTAGGTGAGTATGTTTATTTTTTATTTTTTTAACCTGTGACATACGTGGCTCGGTAAGTATGTCACTGGGCAATATACTACGTGGCTCTGTGCTGTATAGTACGTGGCTGGACAATATACTACCTCGCTCTGCAATATACTACGTGGGTGTGCTGTATACTACGTGGCTGGACAATATACTACGTGGCTCTGTGCTGTATACTACGTGGCTGGCCAATATACTACGTCGCTGTGCAATATACTACGTGACTGGGCAGTATACTATGGGACTGGGCAATATACTACGTCGCTGGACAATATACTACGTCGTTGGGCAATATACTACGTGGACATGCATTTTCTAGAATACCCAATGCGTTAGAATCGGGCCACCATCTAGTTTATTTATATAGCACCATTAATTCCATGGTGCTGTACATGAGAAGGGGTTACATCAAAATACATATATCACTTACAGTAAGCAAACTAACAATGAAAGACTGGTACAGAGGGAAGAGGACCCTGCCCTTGCGGGCTTATATTTTACAGGATTATGGGGAAGGAGACAGTAGATCAAGGGTTGCAGTAGCTTCGATGGTGTTGAGGTGGCTGTGTGGTCATTACAGGTTGTAAGCTTCTTTGAAGAGATGAGTTTTCAGGGTTCTTTTGAAGGATCCAAATGTGGTGGATAACCAGACGTCTTGGGGCACAGAATTCCAGAGGATGGGGGATATTCGGGAGACGTCTTGGAGGCGATTGAGTGAGGAGCGAATAAGCGCGGAGGAGAGAAGAAGGTCTTGGGAGGACCAGAGATTACGTGAGGGAAGATATTGAGAGATTAGTTTGGAAATATACGGAGGAGAAAAGTTATGGATGGCTTTGTAGATCAGTGTTAGTAGTTTAAACTGGATACGCTGGGAAATTGCGAGCCAGTGAAGGGATTTGCAAAGAGGGGAAGCAGGAGTGTAGCGAGGAGAGCGATTAATTACTCAGGCAGCAGAGTTAAGGATGGACTGGAGGGGTGCGAGAGTGTTAGAAGGTAGGTCACAGAGGAGGATGTTGCAGTAGTCGAGGTGGGAGATGATTAGGGCATGCACAAGCATATTGGTAGAGTGATGGTTGAGGAAAGGACGGATTCTGGAAATATTTTTGGCTTGGAGGCGACAGGAGGTGGCGAGAGCTTGGATGTTTGGTTGGAAGGATAGGGCAGAGTCAAGGGTTACTCCGAGGCAGCGGATTTAGGGGACAGGGGAAAGTGTGATTTGATTTATTTTGATAGATCAGGTAGGGAAGATATGCGAGATGGAGGAAAGATAATGAGTTCAGATTTGTCCACTTTGCGCTTGAGGAAGCGAGAGGAGAAGAAGGAGGATATGGCTGATAGACACTCTGGGATTCTAGAGAGCAGAGAGGTGACATCTGGGCCAGAGAGGTAGATCTGAGTGTCATCAGCAAATAGATGGTACTGGAAGCCATAGGACCATGAGTTGTCCCAGGCCGAGTGTATAGATTGAGAAGAGTAAGGGCCCTGGGATAGAGCCTTGAGGAACACCAACAGAGAGGGGGCGAGATGAAGTGGTACTATGGGAGTAGGAAACGATAAATGTGAGGTTGATAAGGTATGAGGAGATCCAAGATAGGGCGAGGTCTTTGACACCAATGGAAGAGAGTATCTGTAGTAGGAGGCAGTGGTCAACTGTGTCAAAGGCAGAGGACAGGTCTAAAAGGAGGAGTATAGAGAATTGTCTGTTAGCTTCGGCTGTAAGTAACTCATTAGTAATTTTGCTCAGGGCAGTCTCAGTGGAATGGTGGGGACGGAAGCCAGATTGTAGGTTGTCGAAGAGAGAGTTAGATGCAAAGTGAGAGGAAAGTTCAGCATGGACATGCTGCTCAAGTAGTTTGGAAGCAAATGGGAGCAAAGATATGGGGCGATAGCTGGACATAGCGCTTGGGTCAAGCGATGGCTTTTTGAGGATAGGTGTGATTGTGGCATGTTTGAAGGCAGAATGGAAGGTACCAGAAGTTAGTGATAGGGTGAAGAGATGGGTTAGTGATGGGATTAGTGTGGTGGTGAGGTTGGGGAGGAGGTGAGATGGCATGTGGTCAAGTGCACAAGTGGTGAGGTGTGATTTGGAGAGAAGATGAGCAAGCTCCCCTTCAGGGATTTTGGAGAGGGTAGTTATGGGTTAGGGCATTGGTCTGGTATACAAAGGGGTTGTGGTGGTTTGACAAGATATACTTGCCTTGTTTGGTCCATCTTATTTTTGAAGTGCATGGCAAAGTCCTCGGTAACGATTAGGGAGCTCGGAGGGGGCAGTGGTGGGCAGAGGAGGGAGTTAAGTGTTGAACAACTGTTTGGGGTTGTGGGATAAAGAAGATACAAGGGATGTAAAATAGGCCAGTTTAGCAGCGGTGAGAGCTGATTTGAATGCGAGTGTTGCTTGTTTGAGTGCAGTGAAATCATCTTGCGAATGCATTTTCTTCCAACGCCGTTCTGCAATTCTGGATACTTGCCGAAGCTTTTTAGTGATGTTATTGTGCCAGGGTTTTCTATTGATTTGTCGCACTCTGCTATGCATGACAGGGGCGACCGTGTCAATAACTGATGCGAGAGTGGCATTGTAGAAAACAGTGGCAGTGTCTGTGTCGTGGAGTGAGGGTATGGATGCTAGTGGCAGGATTGAGTCAGAGAGTGTGTTGGTGTCTAGGTGTGCGAGGTTTCTGCATGGGTGCGCATGTTGCTGGACATGGGTGACAGTTGAGGAGGACAGGGATGAGAAGGTGAGTAGATGGTGCTCAGATAGAGGAAGAGGGGAGGTTGTGAAGTTAGATAGGGAGCAGAGACGGGTGAAGACCAGGTCTAATGTATGTCCGTCTGTCTGGGTGGCTGAGGAGGACCACTGAGTAAGTCCAAAAGATGAAGTAAGGGATGAGAGTTTTGAGGCTGCTGACTGGTGGGTGTCAATGGGGATGTTGAAGTCACCCATGATGATGGTGGGAATGTCAGCAGGCAGAAAGTGAAGGAGCCAGGTGGAGAATTGGTCAATAAAGGCAGTGGTCGGGCCTGGAGGTCGGTATATGACGACCATTTGGAGGTTGTAAGGGGAGTATATGCGGACAGAATGGACTTCAAAAGAGGGGAGGATAAAGGAGGGTAGAGGTGGGATTGGGTTAAAGGTACAGTTTGAAGAGAGGAGAAGGCCCTCTCCTCCACCATGTTTGTTGCCAGGGCAAGGAGTGTGGGTGAAGTGGAGGCCACCGTAACATAGCGCAGCAGGTGAGGCTGTATCAAAGGGTGTCAGCCATGTTTCAGTGATGCCCAGAAAGAAGAGATTATGAGAGGTAAATAGGTTGTAAATCATGTGGAGTTTATTGCAGATGGAGCAGGCATTCCATCGTGATCCAGAGAGAGGGTGCAGGGAGGTGGGCGTAATGGGCACAGATTTGAGGTGGGCAAGATTTTGGGTGTTTATATTGGGTTGGGAGCGATAGGAGGGGGTTGTAATTGGAGGTATGAGCTGTGTGGGTCCAGGATTGGGAGATGTCACCAGCAGTGAGGAGAAGCAGAGAGAGACAGAGCAGGTAGGAGAAGGAGAGTTGGCGGCTTGTTCTGTGTTTTATTAGGAGAGATCTGAGGTTGAGGAGCAGGTCAGCAGAGGAGGTCAGGTGGGGAGGCAGGAGGGAAGGAGAGATTATTACTTGGTTAGAGGGTGCTGGGGTTTGGGGATAGCAAAGGAGAGTGAGGAGTAATGGAGCCAAAACCATTAGAGCGTATGTCAGCATGATGAGAGTAAGTGTGGTGGAAAGGGAAATAATAATAATGATAATCTTTATTTTTAAACAGCGCTAACATATTCTGCAGCGCTTTACATTTTGCACATATTATCATCACCGTCCCCGATGGGGCTCACAATCTAAATTCCCTATCAGTATGTCTTTGGAATGTAGGAGGAAACAGGAGTGCCCGGAGGAAACCCACACAAACACGGAGAGAACATACAAACTCTTTGCAGATGTTGTCCTTTGTGGGGTTTGAACCCAGGACTCCAGCACTGCAGGGCTGCAGTGCTAACCACTGCGCCACCGTGCCGCCAAAGAAATTTAGTACATTTATTACTGAGCCCATACTGAGGGGGTATCCCAAAAGGAGAGTGACAAAAGACCCATGTCCCCTAAATTGGCCCCAAGGGTCCCTCGTGTTGCAGCTATTAAGTGTTGTTGGCGCCAAGGGCCCGGACATATGGCTGCCAACTGCCACCTAACAACTGAACCCATAGACTGTGGGTATACTCGCCGAGTGTCTATGTACACCCAGCCCTTTTGCACCGCCACCACAGGCACCACCAGCAGCGAGCCACAACTGTGCCAAGTACTCGTCAACAGGTGCCAGACGGTGGCTTTCTTGGACTCGGGGTGCTTAGTGACTCTGGATCATGGGTCCCTTGTTGCCGGGAACAACCCCAATGGACGTAAAGTGCCCCAGTGTGTATCCATGGGGAACTCCGAGAGCACCCGACCGCAAAGTTTACTTTTTCCACACCGTGTGGAGAAATCAAACATGTGGTGGGAGTGGTGAAGACCCTTCCATATGGGACTGTGTTTTTTGAAGAGACTTGCCACTATTCTGGTCCCTGTGGGAAATCAGGGTTAACCCTCCCAAGGTAAATGTTATTGCGGAAGCTGAAGATCCTGAGTCAGGGATACCTGCAATAGGGGTCGCCAACATAGAGACAGAGTGTAACCCCGATAGACTTCCCCTAGAGGTATTGACAGGAGAGGTCAAGGAGACCCCACTGATCCCCAAGCTGGAGGTGTCCCCTGGTAAGTTTGGGACAGCTCAGCTCCAAGATCCCACCAATGCCCGAGAATGGGTGATAGAGATTATTGGTGTGGCTCAGCAATTGGGTGCTGAGACAGTGTTTCCCTGCCTGGTTATGCACCAGGAGTTGTTATACAGGGTGGATAAAAATCCAGGATGAGGTGGTGGAACAGCTGGTGCTGCCCCAATCCTACCATCGGGCGGTGCTCGACATGGCTCACACCCACATGCTCGGAGGGCACTTGGTGGCCAAAAAGATGCAGGAGCGCATTTTGCAGTGTTTTTTTTTGGCCTGGGGTCCACATGTACTGTGACACGTGTCCGGAGTGCCAACTATCCTCACCCACTGCAAACTACCGGAGTCCATTGGTACCTCTGTCCATCATAGAGGTACCCTTTGAGAGGATAGCAATCGATCTCCTAGGGCCTATCATGAAATATGCCCGTGGCCATCAACATATCTTGGTCATAGTGGACTACGCCACCCGGTACCCATAGACGATACATCTCTGCCACACCTCGGCAAAACTAATAGCCCGCAAGCTACTTGCCATGTTTTGTCGACTTTGGCTACCAAAGGAGATCCTTACAGATCAGTGGACTCCTTTTATGTCCAAGGTGACCAAAGAGCTATGCAAGCTGCTCCAGATCAAACAGCTACACACGTCGGTGTACTACCCACAAACTGACGGGTTGGTAGAAAGGTTTAACAAGACCCTCAAAGCCATGGCCAAGAAGGTGGTAGCCAAGAATGGGAGGGGGTTGGGACATTATTGCCCTATCTGATGTTCGCTACTCGTGAGGTACTACAGGCGTCCACAGGTTTTCCTCCGTTTGAGTTATTGTTTGGCAGACATCCGAGGGGACTGCCTGACGTAGCTAAGAAGACGTGGGAACAGGAGTCAATTCCACATAGGAGCATAATCGAGCATGAGGCGAGCACGCAGGACGAGATTGCTGCAGTACAGTCCATAGTAAAAGAGCATCTAATGCAGTGTTCCCCAACTTCAGTCCTCAAGAGCCACCAACAGGTCGTGTTTTTAGGATTTCCTTAGTATGGCCCAGGTGATGGAATTAATGCCTGTCTAGATTATGGAGTTCTCACCTGGGCATTACTAAGGAAATCCTGAAAACATGACCCGTTGGAGGCTCTTGAGGACCGAACTTGGGGAACACTGATGGCCAGGCCGTGCAGAACAGCACGTACAATAAAAAAGAGACACAATCAGGACCTTTAAAGAAGGGGATCGGGTGTTGGTACTAGTGCCCACCCCAGAGAGTAAGCCCAAGGCCAAGTGGCAAGGGCCATATGAGATATGGGGGAAGGTGGGAGAAGTGAATTATAGAGTGTACCAACCTGGGAAAAGGAAACCCAAGCAACTATACCATGTCAACCTGCTAAAAGCCTGGAAAGACCAGGAATGTTTGGTTACAGAGGTGACTCCGGTCGTTCCAATGGGGATCCCTCTGGCACTGGCCAAGGACACAGCAAGGGGTCAGGTTAAAATAAATGATGCTCTCACCAAACAGCAGCGGCAGAAGGCATGGGCTCTGGTGCAGCAGAATACGGAGGTATTCTCAGAGCTGCCGGGGTGGACCTCTGTGATACAACATGACCTTGTCACCGAGCCCCGGGTAGGGGTACGGATGAAACCGTACTAAGTGCCAGAAGCCGAAGGCAAGCCCTCGCAGCTGAGATGAAGCAAATGATCCAGTTGGGAGTCAATGAGGAGTCCCGAAGTGAGTGAGCCAGCCCCATTGTTCTAATTCCAAAACCAAACAGGTCATTACGCTTAGGGTTAAAATTTGACCTCTATCCCATGCCATGGGTGGACGAGCTAATTGAGAGACTTGGGGAGGTCCAGTACTTCACCATGCTCGACCTCACAAAAGGTTACTGTCAGGTCCCATTAACAGAGTCATTGAAAGAAAAGACCGCTTTTATAACACCAGAGGGTATCTATCAATATGTCGTCTTGCCTTTTCGGTTACATGGGGCTCCGGCTACATTCCAGAGTCTGATGGACATAGTGTTAGAACCCCATTGGAAATACGCATCGGCATATTTAGAGGACAGTCATCTTTAGTGCAGGTTGGAACACCCACCTGTCCCAGGAACAAGCAGTACTGGAGTATTTCCGGATTGCGGGGTTAACAGTGAACCCAAAGAAATGCACGGCAGGACTCACGGAAGCCCGGTAGACTCAATTATTAGGGGAACAGATAGGGCAATCTGTCACAAAGACAGGGATCGTCGAACGGTGTGTGGCCTACCTGGCGCTCGAGTCCGACACATCGCTGATCGGGTGGACAGATTATTGGGAGGGGCTGGTGAGGAACCAGCGGTCATGGTGCACATTGGCACTAATGACAAAGTTAGAGATAGGTGGAAGGTCCTTAAAGATGATTTCAGGGAATTAGGCTGCAAGCTGAAAGCAAGGACCTCCAACGTGGTATTTTCCGAAATACTGCCGGTACCACGTGCCACGCCAGAGAGGCAACGGGATATTAGGGAGGTTAATAAGTGGCTCAAGAATTGGTGTAGGAAAGAGGGGTTTGGGTTCCTGCAGAACTGGGCCGACTTCTCAGTTGGCTACAGGCTCTACGCTAGGGACGCAATGCACCTCAATGGGGAGGGTGCAGCTGTGCTGGGGGAGAAAATGGCTAGAAGGTTGGAGGATTGTTTAAACTAGGAATTGGGGGGGAGGGTATTCATTTTATAGGAGGGGAAGATAGTGCAGACAGAGACCTGGGCACAAATAAGGAAGTTGGGGGTGGCGGTGGCATGGGGGTTGGGGTCAGAACAGTTAACAATTTAAGAAATAGAAGTTCAGAGAGGAACATAAAGTGCATGTATACTAATGCCAGAAGCCTCGCCAACAAAATGGAGGAATTAGAACTAATGTTGTTGGAGCATAATTATGACATGGTGGGGATATCTGAGACGTGGCTGGATGAGAGCCATGACTGGGCAGTTAACTTGCAGGGCTACAGCCTGTTCAGAAATGACCGTACAGATAAGCGAGGGGGAGGGGTGTGTCTATATGTAAAATCGTCCTTAAAACCCATCCTGCGGAATAATATAGGTGAATTTAATGAAAATGTAGAATCCCTGTGGGTGGAGATAAGGGGAGGGAGAAAAAATAATAAATTACTGATAGGGGTTTGTTATAAATCTCCAAAAATAATGGAAGCAATGGAGAATATCCTCGTAAAGCAAATAGACGAAGATGCGACTCAAGGAGAAGTCATTATTATGGGGGACTTCAACTACCCTGAAATAGATTGGGGAACAGAAACCTGCAGTTCCAGCAAAGGTAATCAGTTTTTGACAACTATGAGAGACAATTACCTTTCACAACTGGTTCAGGACCCAACAAGAAGGGGGGCACTGCTAGACCTAATATTATCCAACAGGCCAGACCGCATATCAAATATAAGGGTTGGGGGTCACTTGGGAAATAGCGATCACAAAATAATAAGTTTTCATGTATCCTTTAAAAAGATGTGTAGTAGAGGGGTTACAAGGACACTAAACTTCAGGAGGGCAAATTTCCAACGGATGAGAGAGGATCTTGGTGCAATTAACTGGGACGATATCCTGAGACACAAAAATACACAAAGAAAATGGGAGACGTTTATTAGCATCCTGGATAGGAGCTGTGCACAGTATATACCGTATGGGAATAAACATACTAGAAATAGGAGGAAACCAATATGGCTAAATAGAGCTGTAAGGGGCGCAATAAGTGACAAAAAGAAAGCATTTAGAGAATTAAAGGAAGTAGGTAGTGAGGAGGCATTAAATAAATACAGAAAATTAAATAAATTCTGTAAAAAGCAAATCAAGGCAGCAAAGATTGAGACAGAGAGACTCATTGCCAGAGACAGTAAAAATAATCCTAAAATATTCTTTAACTACATAAATAGTAAGAAACTAAAAAATGATAGTGTTGGCCCCCTTAAAAATAGTCTGGGTGAGATGGTGGATGAGGATGAGGAAAAAGCCAATATGCTAAATGACTTTTTTTCATCAGTATTTACACAAGAAAATCCCATGGCGACAAAATGTCTAGTGATAAAAATTCCCCATTAAATGTCACCTGCTTAACCCAGCAGGAAGTGCGGCGGCGTCTAAAAATCACTAAAATTGACAAATCTCCGGGCCCGGATGGGATACACCCTCGAGTACTACAGGAATTAAGTACAGTCATTGATAGACCATTATTTTTAATCTTTAAAGACTCCATAATAACAGGGTCTGTACCACAGGACTGGCGTATAGCAAATGTGGTGCCAATATTCAAAAAGGGGACAAAAACTGAACTCGGTAATTATAGGCCAGTAAGCTTAACCTCTACTGTGGGTAAAATCCTGGAGGGCATTCTAAGGGACGCTATACTGGAGTATCTGAAGAGGAATAACCTCATGACCCAGTATCAGCACAGGTTTACTAGGGACCGCTCATGTCAGACTAATTTGATCAGTTTCTATGAAGAGGTAAGTTCCGGATTGGACCAAGGGAACCCAGTGGATGTAGTGTATATGGACTTTTCAAAAGCTTTTGATACGGCGCCACACAAAAGGTTGATACATAAAATGAGAATAATGGGGATAGGGGAAAATATGTGCAAGTGGGTTGAGAGCTGGCTCAGGGATAGGAAACAAAGGGTGGTTATTAATGGAGCACACTCTGACTGGGTAGCGGTTAGCAGTGGGGTACCACAGGGGTCAGTATTGGGCCCTCTTCTTTTTAACATATTTATTAATGACCTTGTAGGGGGCATTCAGAGTAGAATTTCAATATTTGCAGATGACACTAAACTCTGCAGGGTAATCAATACAGAGGAGGACAATTTTATATTACAGGATGATTTATGTAAACTAGAAGCTTGGGCTGATAAATGGCAAATGAGCTTTAATGGGGATAAATGTAAGGTCATGCACTTGGGTAGAAGTAATAAGATGTATAATTATGTGCTTAATTCTAAAACTCTGGGCAAAACCGTCAATGAAAAAGACCTGGGTGTATGGGTGGATGACAAACTCATATTCAGTGGCCAGTGTCAGGCAGCTGCTACAAAGGCAAATAAAATAATGGGATGCATTAAAAGAGGCATAGATGCTCATGAGGAGAACATAATTTTACCTCTATACAAGTCACTAGTTTGACCACACTTAGAATACTGTGCACAGTTCTGGTCTCCGGTGTTTAAGAAAGACATAGCTGAACTGGAGCGGGTGCAGAGAAGAGCGACCAAGGTTATTAGAGGACTGGGGCTCTGCAATACCAAGATAGGTTATTACACTTGGGGCTATTTAGTTTGGAAAAACGAAGACTAAGGGGTGATCTTATTTTAATGTATAAATATATGAGGGGACAGTACAAAGACCTTTCTGATGATCTTTTTAATCATAGACCTGAAACAGGGACAAGGGGGCATCCTCTGCGTTTGGAGGAAAAAAGGTTTAAGCATAATAACAGACGCGGATTCTTTACTGTAAGAGCAGTGAGACTATGGAACTCTCTGCCGTATGATGTTGTAATGAGTGATTCATTACTTAAATTTAAGAGGGGACGGGATGCCTTTCTGGAAAAGTATAATGTTACAGGGTATATACACTAGATTCCTTGATAGGGCGTTGATCCAGGGAACTAGTCTGATTGCCGTATGTGGCGTCGGGAAGGAATTTTTTTCCCCAATGTGGAGCTTACTCTTTGCCACATGGGTTTTTTTTGCCTTCCTCTAGATCAACATGTTAGGGCATGTTAGGTTAGGCTATGGGTTGAACTAGATGGACATATAGTCTTCCTTCAACCTTAATAACTATGTAACTATGGTCCACTGGAATCCTCAAGTGGAGAAAGCATTCCAGTCCTTGAAGTCGGCGTTGTGTGGACAGGTGGCCTTATCAGCTCCAACTTCAAGGAAATGTTTATTGTGCAGATGCCTCAGAGGTAGGTCTAGGAGCGGTGCTATCGCAAGAGGTGAATGGGGATTTGCATCCAGTCACCCACTTGAGCAGGAAACTGAACCAGGCGGAGAAAAATGATAGTGTAGGGGAGAAGGACTGCTTGGCGATTAAATGGGCCTTGGAGTCCCTACGCTACTAATTACTTGGGCATCTGTTTCGTTTTGTAACGGACCACCCACCCCTCGTCTTTATGAGAAATGCAAAAAAGAGGAATGCTCAAGACACCAGATGGTTCATGTTCCTACAAAATTTTAGTTTCTCAGTAGAACATTGTGTGTTCAGGTTGGGAGTGTCAGTGTGGAGTTTGCAGCAGCCAGAGCAGACGGCTCTGCAAAAACTCAGCCTGTGTGAGGAAACACAGAGCCAAGCGGAGTGAACTCCTGGCACCCTACTGTGTGATACAGTGGTGCAGTTGCCCCCGGCAACCGGATGCACTTCTGGACTGTCGTGTTTTTCATCTGCGTTTCTGATGATACCGTATGCTGTGCAGTGTGTGAGTTTGGACATTAAACACGTTTTGCTTTGAACTTTACTGGTAGTTGTGGTAATAGTGGTAATATCACTGCACAGCATAGATACCGCTACACTACAAATGATAAAGCATTGTTTTTTGCCTTTTTTATGGTGTTCACTAAAGGGGTTAACTAGTGGGACAGTTTTATAGGTCTGGTTGTTGCGGACAAAGCGATACCAAATATGTGTACTTTTATTGTTTTTATTTTTTTTTCATTCAAATATTTATTTGCAGATACAGTATCTTTTGATTTATTATTACATTTTTTATATATTTTTACAATTATTTTAAAATAATTTTTTAACATTTTTTTTTACTTTTCTACTTTGTCCCACTATGGGACAATCATTTTTTGCAGGCTGGTCGCTTCTACAGCATGAAGATGAAGCAGCATCTGCATGCTACAGAAACTGTCAGCTCTGCACTGACAATGAGACTTGCTGATCATGCATTGTCACCATGGCAATGATCAGGACCCCGTGTCACGCCGTGGGGTCTCCGACCCAAAGGCAGAGGGGCTGTCAGCCCTTTGCCGGCACCCAGAATGCTGCGATCATGTTCGATCACAGCATTTCGAGGGTTAAAGTGCTGGGAGCAGTCTGTGACTGCTTCTGGCATTTAGTGCTGGGTGTAAACTGTCAGAATCAGCTGACACCCAGCGGTGATTGCCCGCACACCACCTCTGCAAGCGGGTGATCACGCAGACGTAATAATCTGTCCGTGGTCAAGTAGGCTCAGGTCACATGGATGGATTATTACATCTGATATCAGAAAGGAATTAATGGACGGTCCTAGGGAGGCAGTTTTGGCGCCATTGGATCTGACCGGGACCCTGCTGTTCATCAGACTAAACACAGCTTTACTGTCTGGATCCTACTAGCCATTCTATGTATTTTCCCACCCTGGGGTGCTAGAAAGGAACAAGACCCTGGAAGGCATTCGGCCCATTCCAGAGATCTTGAAAATTTAACCAATGTGTGACTAGGAAGTACAATAAGTCCACGTTCTCCTTATGAAATCCTAGCTTTCTGAACAAAGCAGTTACACTGCATGGAAGCCATATTGCAAGCCTTTTGTCCTGAGCAAAGCAGCCTCAATGTGTGAGATTTGTCACTCACAGCCTTTGGAGGCTTGACCACTTGCAGAGCTAGGTGTCCTATTGCAGCTGCACAAAGGGAGGGGGTTTTACAATCCCATGCCAAATAGGATACAAATGATTGACATGAAATTATATCTCCAATATTCTTCACATTGTCCCTCATGCCCACCCTCAATCCATAATTGTTTGCTGTAACCCATCCCCCACCATTAATACATCATCATTTGCTCCCCATACAATATTTATTTTACAACAAAAAAAAGTTATTCATACTCACCTCTGATATGATACCCTGCAGCTCCACCTCTGGTATCCCCCTGGCGAGTGGCATCATCGCGTACACGCTGTCACTAGAGATGAGCAAGTATACTCGTTACTCATTTTTTTATGAGCACGCTCGGGTGGTCTCCGAGTGTTTGTAAGTGCTTGGAGATTTTGTTTTTGCTGATGCAGCTGCATGATTTACAGCTGCTAGCCAGCCTGAGTACATGTGGGGGTTGCCTGGTTGCTAGGGAATCCCCACATGTATTCAAGCTATCCAGCAGTTGTAAATCATGTAGCTGAGGTGGTGAAAACTAAATCTCTGAGCACTCGAAAATACTCGGAGATCACGAGAGCATGCTCGGGAAAACCCGAGCAATGAGTATACTCGTTCATCACTAGCTGTCACCAATGTGTCCCATAAGAGGTGGGAGGACTCCCTTGGACTGCATGGCTGTTCTGAAGAGCTCTGGGAAGCCTCCCTGCGTGAACCGCAAAGACTGCATTATTATACCCTGGGGCCCAGTGGGCCGAGGTACATTATACTCTGGCCCCCACCCCCCCTCTTTACTCTGTCGCAATGGGGCCATACAACAGTAAGGGCAATAATGCCCTGATTGTGGCCTTGCCGGCCATACTTGTAATATAGTTCTCCAGAGGGGACAGAAGACATGAAAAGGATTCTTGCTGCCTGCACTGTAGTACTGAGCTGGGTTGTGGTGCAGTAACGTGAAGCAGTGGAGATAGAGAACGAATGACTAACAAGAAAGGAATAGGAACTGTCTGTTGAAAATGCTCCGTTTTCTGAAGGAAACATTCATAAACTTCTGTGCCCCCTATTTACTGTTTATAATCCCCACCAAGTTGTCGGTCAGTAAAAAGTTTATTTTTGACTGGTGGTCTCCCTCATTGAACTGTTCAGATCATTAATGATCTGGTAGAAGGTTTACACAGTAAAATATCGATATTTGCAGATGATACAAAATTATGTAAAGCAGTTAATACAAGAGAAGATAGTATTCTGCTACAGATGGATCTGGATAAGTTGGAAACTTGGGCTGAAAGGTGGCAGATGAGGTTTAACAATGATAAATGTAAGGTTATACACATGGGAAGAAGGAATCAATATCACCATTACACACTGAATGGGAAACCACTGGGTAAATCTGACAGGGAGAAGGACTTGGGGATCCTAGTTAATGATAAACTTACCTGGAGCAGCCAGTGCCAGGCAGCAGCTGCCAAGGCAAACAGGATCATGGGGTGCATTAAGAGAGGTCTGGATACACATGATGAGAGCATTATACTGCCTCTGTACAAATCCCTAGTTAGACCGCACATGGAGTACTGTGTCCAGTTTTGGGCACCGGTGCTCAGGAAGGATATAATGGAACTAGAGAGAGTACAAAGGAGGGCAACAAAATTAATAAAGGGGATGGGAGAACTACAATACCCAGATAGATTAGCGAAATTAGGATTATTTAGTCTAGAAAAAAGACGACTGAGGGGCGATCTAATAACCATGTATAAGTATATAAGGGGACAATACAAATATCTTGCTGGGGATCTGTTTATACCAAGGAAGGTGACGGGCACAAGAGGGCATTCTTTGCGTCTGGAGGAGAGAAGGTTTTTCCACCAACATAGAAGAGGATTCTTTACTGTTAGGGCGGTAAGAATCTGGAATTGTTTGCCTGAGGAGGTGGTGATGGCGAACTCAGTCGAGGGGTTCAAGAGAGGCCTGGATGTCTTCCTGGAGCAGAACAATATTGTATCATACAATTATTAGGTTCTGTAGAAGGACGTAGATCTGGGGATTTATTATGATGGAATATAAGCTGAACTGGATGGACAAATGTCTTTTTTCGGCCTTACTAACTATGTTACTATGTTACTATCTGGGCCTGGCCAACCCAAGTAATTAGTTACATGTGGCCTGCACAGGCTTGGCATCACCATAGATCAAGTCCACACACCCAGCAAGGATCCCTACTCTCATGTAACATGCCAGGGACATGTAATTAGTACCTTGCACATGGATACCGCCGCGCCATTGTCAAGCAGCTGCAGTACAGCGCAACCTTCACCAGGGGGAGCGTAGGGAAACCAGACTGCACACACTGAGCAGCAGAACAGATACCACCTAGTGGCAAGAGAGTAGTCAGAACAGCCGAGTCAGGGCACAATATAGCACGTCAGTACAAAAAGGATTTAAACAGAAAGGATAGTCAGGACGTAGCAAAAGATCAGTAAACCAGGACGGGCAATGTCATGATCCCAATGGCAGGGGATCACAAAAATGACAAGCACAGATACAAACAAGCTCTAGGGCGATGGAACCTGAGTTGACCGCGACCCTGAACCTAACACACAAATAAAAGTAGCCGGGGAACGTGCCTACGATGATCCTAGACGTCTCGCTCCAGCCGAAGATCTAACTTCCCCTATCAGAAGAAACACAGACCTCTCTTGCCTCCAGAGAAATACCCCACAGCAAATAGCAGCCCCCCACATATAATGACGGTGAAATGAGAGGAAAGCACATACGTAGTATGAAAACAGTGTCAGCAAAATGAGGCCCGCTAAAGCTAGATAGCAGCGGATACAAAAGTGAACTGCGCGGTCAGCGAAAAACCCTTCAAAAAACCATCCTGAAATTACTTGAACTCATGTGCCAACTCATGGTACATGAAAAGCAATTTCAGCCCACTAGAGCAACCAGCAGCAGAGAATCACATATCTGCAGGCTGGACTAAAAACCAAATTAAGCAAAACACAAAACAGGAAAATCCAAACTTAGCTTGTCCAGAAGGTTCTAGGAGCAGGGAGCAGAGGTAACAAGACACACTGGATACATTGATAACCGGCGAGGAAATGCCAGCAAAGCCAGGTTAAATAGGAAACTCCCATATGCTGATGGAACAGGTGGAACCCAGAAACCCAGGAAAGACAAGTCACCCAGTACCATCAGTAACCACCAGAGGGAGCCCAAAAACAGAACTCACAACAGTACCCCCCCCTTGAGGAGGGGTCACCGAACCCTCACGAGAACCACCAGGGCGACCAGGATGAGCCCTATGAAAAGCGCGAACCAAATCATCAGCATGAACATCCGAGGCAACCACCCAAGAATTATCCTCCTGACCATAACCCTTCCACTTGACCAAATACTGGAGTTTCCGTCTGGAAACACGAGAATCCAAGATCTTCTCCACAACATACTCCAATTCTCCCTCCACCAGCACTGGAGCAGGAGGCTCAAGCGAAGGAACAACAGGTACCTCATACTTCCGCAACAACGACCGATGGAACACATTATGAATAGCAAACGATGCCGGGAGATCCAAACGAAACGACACAGGGTTAAGAATTTCCAAGATCCTATAGGGACCGATGAACCGAGGCTTGAACTTAGGAGAAGAGACCTTCATAGGAACAAAACGAGAAGACAACCACACCAAGTCACCAACAAGAAGTCGAGGACCCACGCGGCGACGGCGATTAGCAAACTGCTGAGCCTTCTCCTGGGACAACTTCAAATTGTCCACCACATGACTCCAAATCCGATGCAACCTATCCACCACCATGTCCACTCCAGGACAATCAGAAGGTTCCACCTGACCAGAGGAAAAACGAGGATGAAACCCCGAATTACAAAAGAAAGGAGAAACCAAGGTAGCAGAACTAGCCCGATTATTAAGGGCAAACTCGGCCAGCGGCAAAAAGGTAACCCAGTCATCCTGATCAGCAGAAACAAAACACCTTAAATAAGTTTCCAAGGTCTGATTAGTTCGTTCAGTCTGGCCATTCGTCTGAGGATGGAATGCAGACGAAAAGGACAAATCAATGCCCATCTTAGCACAGAACGTCCGCCAAAATCTAGACACAAATTGGGATCCCCTGTCAGAAACGATGTTCTCAGGAATCCCATGCAAACGAACCACATTCTGAAAAAACAGAGGGACCAACTCAGAGGAGGAAGGCAACTTAGGCAAGGGTACCAGATGAACCATTTTAGAAAAGCGATCACACACAACCCAGATGACGGACATTTTTTGAGAGACAGGGAGATCCGAAATAAAGTCCATGGAAATGTGCATCCAAGGCCTCTTCGGGATAGGCAAAGGTGACAACAATCCACTGGCCCGAGAACAGCAAGGCTTAGCCCGAGCGCAAACCTCACAAGACTGCACAAAAGAACGCACATCCCTCGACAAGGAAGGCCACCAAAAAGACCTGGCCACCAAGTCTCTAGTACCAAATATTCCAGGATGACCTGCCAACGCAGAAGAATGGACCTCGGAGATGACTCTACTGGTCCAATTATCCGGAACAAACAGTCTCTCAGGCGGACAACGATCAGGTTTACCCGCCTGAAACTCCTGCAAAGCACGTCGCAAGTCTGGGGAGACAGCAGACAAAATCACCCCATCCCTAAGGATACCAGAGGGCTCAGAATTTCCAAGGGAGTCAGGCACAAAACTCCTAGAAAGAGCATCCGCCTTCACATTCTTTGAACCTGGCAGGTATGAAACCACAAAATTGAAACGAGAGAAAAACAGTGACCAACGAGCCTGTCTAGGATTCAGACGCCTGGCAGACTCAAGGTAAATCAAATTTTTGTGATCAGTCAAGACCACCACACGATGTCTAGCACCCTCTAGCCAATGACGCCACTCCTCAAATGCCCACTTCATGGCCAAAAGTTCCCGATTACCAACATCATAATTCCGCTCAGCCGGCGAAAACTTTCTAGAAAAAAACGCGCATGGCTTCATCACTGAGCCATCGGAGCTTCTCTGTGACAAAACCGCCCCCGCTCCAATCTCGGAAGCATCAACCTCAACCTGAAAAGGGAGCGAAACATCTGGCTGACGCAACACAGGAGCAGAAGAAAACCGGCGCTTAAGTTCCTGAAAGGCCTCCACAGCCGCAGGAGACCAATTAGCAACATCAGCACCCTTCTTAGTCAAATCCGTCAAAGGCTTAACAACACTAGAAAAATTAGTTATAAAACGACGATAGAAATTAGCAAAGCCCAAGAACTTCTGTAGACTCTTAAGAGATGTAGGCTGCGTCCAGTCACAAATAGCCTGAACCTTGACGGGATCCATCTCAATAGTAGAAGGGGAAAAAATATACCCCAAGAAAGAAATCTTCTGGACTCCAAAGAGACACTTTTGAGCCTTTTACAAACAAGGAATTGGCCCGCAGGACCTGAAACACCTTCCTGACCTGCTGAACATGAGACTCCCAGTCATCAGAAAAAACCAAAATATCATCCAAATACACAATCATAAATTTATCCAGATATTCACGGAAAATATCATGCATAAAGGACTGGAAGACTGAAGGAGCATTAGAAAGTCCAAAAGGCATTACCAAATACTCAAAATGGCCCTCAGGCGTATTAAATGCGGTTTTCCACTCATCACCTTGCTTTATTCGTATAAGATTATACGCACCCCGAAGATCAATCTTAGTGAACCATTTAGCCCCCTTAATGCGAGCAAACAAATCAGTCAACAATGGCAAAGGATACTGATATTTTACGGTAATCTTATTCAAAAGACGATAATCTATACAAGGCCTCAAGGAACCATCTTTTTTGGCCACGAAAAAAAAACCTGCTCCCAAAGGAGACAAAGATGGATGGATATGTCCCTTTTCCAAGGACTCCTTAACATAATCCCGCATAGCAGTATGCTCTGGCACTGACAGATTGAACAAACGACCTTTAGGAAATTTACTGCCTGGAATTAAATTTATAGCACAATCGCAGTCCCTGTGAGGAGGAAGCGAACTGAGCTTAGGCTCCTCAAAAACATCCCGATAGTCAGACAAAAACACAGGAATCTCAGAAGGAGTAGATGAAGCGATAGAAATCGGAGGTGCATCATCATGAACCCCCTGACAACCCCAGCTTAACACAGACATTGATTTCCAGTCAAGGACTGGATTATGAGTTTGTAACCATGGCAGACCAAGTACTAGAACATCATGCAAATTATACAGTACCAGGAAGCGAATCACCTCCTGATGAACGGGAGTCATACGCATGGTCACTTGTGTCCAGTACTGAGGTTTATTCATAGTCAAAGGTGTAGAGTCAATTCCCTTCAAAGGAATAGGGACTTCCAGAGGCTCCAGACTAAACCCACAGCGATTGGCAAATGACCAATCCATAAGACTCAGGGCAGCGCCTGAATCCACATAGGCATCGACGGAAATGGATGATAATGAACAAATCAGAGTCACAGACAGAATGAACTTAGACTGTAAAGTACTAATGGCAACAGACTTATCAACCTTTTTTGTGCGTTTAGAGCATGCTGATATAACATGAGCTGAATCACCACAATAAAAGCACAACCCTTTTTTCCGCCTATACTTTTGCCGTTCACTTCTGGACTGAATTCTATCACATTGCATTATCTCAGGTGACGGTTCAGACGACACCGCCAAATGATGCACAGGTTTGCGCTCCCGTAAACGCCGATCAATCTGAACAGCCATAGTCATAGACTCATTCAGACCAGCAGGCGCAGGGAACCCCACCATAACATCTTTAATGGCCTCAGAAAGGCCATCTCTAAACTTTGCAGCCAGAGCGCACTCATTCCACTGAGTAAGCACCGACGACTTCCGAAATTTTTGACAATAAATTTCTGCTTCATCTTGCCCCTGAGAGAGGGCCAACAAAGCTTTTTCAGCCTGAATCTCTTGGTTAGGTTCCTCATAGAGCAAACCCAATGCCAGAAAAAATGCATCCGCATTAAGCAACGCAGGGTCCCCTGGTGCCAATGCAAATGCCCAATCCTGAGGGTCACCCCGCAGGAAAGATATAATTATCTTGACTTGCTGAGCAGGGTCTCCAGAGGAGCGAGATTTCAAAGAAAGAAACAACTTGCAATTGTTCCTAAAATTCAGAAAACGAGCTCTATCTCCAGAAAAAAACTCTGGGACAGGAATTCTAGGTTCAGACATAGGAGCATGTACAACAAAATCCTGTATATTTTGAACCTTAGCGGCAAGATTATTCAGACTGGAAGCCAAACTCTGGACGTCCATGATAAACAGCTGAGATCAGAGCCATTCAAAGATTAAGAGGAGGAGGAAGTAGCCAGGCTGCAATAAGGCTAGGCAGCAAACTCTGAGGGAAAGGGGAAAGAAAAAAAAAAAAAAAAAAAAAAAAAACTTCCTCAGACTACTTATCCTCCTACTTCAGCCAATACAATTAACACTTTGTGGGCCGGTTATACTGTCATGATCCCAATGGCAGGGGATCACAAAAATGACAAGCACAGATACAAACAAGCTCTAGGGCGATGGAACCTGAGCTGACCGCGACCCTGAACCTAACACACAAATAAAAGTAGCCGGGGAACGTGCCTACGATGATCCTAGACGTCTCGCTCCAGCCGAAGATCTAACTTCCCCTATCAGAAGAAACACAGACCTCTCTTGCCTCCAGAGAAATACCCCACAGCAAATAGCAGCCCCCCACATATAATGACGGTGAAATGAGAGGAAAGCACATACGTAGTATGAAAACAGTGTCAGCAAAATGAGGCCCGCTAAAGCTAGATAGCAGAGGATACAAAAGTGAACTGCGCGGTCAGCGAAAAACCCTTCAAAAAACCATCCTGAAATTACTTGAACTCATGTGCCAACTCATGGTACATGAAAAGCAATTTCAGCCCACTAGAGCAACCAGCAGCAGAGAATCACATATCTGCAGGCTGGACTAAAAACCAAATTAAGCAAAACACAAAACAGGAAAATCCAAACTTAGCTTGTCCAGAAGGTTCTAGGAGCAGGGAGCAGAGGTAACAAGACACACTGGATACATTGATAACCGGCGAGGAAATGCCAGCAAAGCCAGGTTAAATAGGAAACTCCCATATGCTGATGGAACAGGTGGAACCCAGAAACCCAGGAAAGACAAGTCACCCAGTACCATCAGTAACCACCAGAGGGAGCCCAAAAACAGAACTCACAACAGGGCAAAATACGGTACAATAGGGACAAATCAAAACAGAGTCAATAGCCAAGCCAGGAGGTCAGAATCAGAGAATCAAGCAGAACAGACAAACACAAGGAAAGGGCAGACATAGGGAGATAACAGACACTGGACAAGTCAGGGTTCACAGCAGGACAAACCAAGGGCTTCCAGAGTCAGGTTCACCAGCCGAAGACAGAACTATAGGTGACACTGCCAGCAAGATTCATGGGAGCTAAATAGCAAACCTGAACCCAGAATGAGGCAGAGCAAAGTTAACCCTTGACATGATCCGTCCAAAAAAGGGCAGACACTAATAAACCCTTAAACGGATCATGACAGCCACGTTACAAATCCATACAGGGGGACAAGCGGTCCTGACACACATGGTCTTTGCAATAGCAGGGGGCATCTTGGATACACAAGGCCCCTGTCTCAGGCGAAAGCTACAGACCTATCTGGACTGAGTTGCTAGAGCAGCGTGTTGCATGCACTTGGCCTCTGGTCTGTAATACATTGCTCACTGTGCACGGTTAATCCCTGTAGAAGATAATTTGTGGTGCAGCTGTCATGATCCGAGAACTTGGTCAGATGCAAGAACAAACATGATTTGCCAATGAAAATACAAGATGTTAAATCACAGCCTCATGCCTTGTTGGGGGATGGTATGGGGCACATGTGATTTCAGTGACTGCCATTGTTCACTTTATTACATGGCTGCATGTGGGGATTTACTGTGTGGCTGATGGCCATGTGCTCTCACCATGCCATTGTAAGGGAAGAATAAGTGACACGTGCTGAGGTTCTGGTTCATGGAGCGGCTAATGTTCAGCTGCTAGAGGAGGATTAAATATGCATATTGCCTCTTCCGAGAAAAAGAGGACTTAACTCTATAGCGCCACCTGTTGGAAGTAGCGATCCTACAAGTCACAATCAACCCTTTAACGAGTCGTGCAATATGACTTAGGATAAAAGCCAAATCAGTATCTCAATTCGCAGACTCGGTGTTTCGGGCTGTTGGCCCTCGTCAGTGCAAAGCATGAGAACTGATTTGGCTAGGTGAGAGGCTCTGGACTAGGGTCTAAGGGGTAACGTTTCTCCTTATGGAGAGTGACACACCAGCTGGCTTGTCAAGGTAAGGAGGCTTATTCGCCATGCAATGCTCCTCTGGGAAATATAATATGCAAATTGCCTCTTCTGAGAAAAAGAGGACTTAAAACTCTATAGCGCCCCCTGTTGGAAGTAGCGATCCTACAAGTCACAATCAACCCTTTAACGAGTCGTGCAATATGACTTAGGATAAAAGCCAAATCAGTATCTCAATTCGCAGACACGGTGTTTCGGGCTGTTGGCCCTCGTCAGTGGGAAGGAGGATTATAAACTGCCATCCACAATATACAGGTCCAGTTGACATCTCACTTGTTGGTATTTCAAGGGTCAATCTATACATACAGTTATAGTTCCTGCACACAAGTAACACACCTCATTAACCATAGCCCAGAAAGCCTCTAAGTCCCATGACATGTGTCATGCCATGAGATATATGGCACTGTAGTCACAATTTTGGCAAATAGAGAGGATTTCACAGATGTGGATGAGGCTTATTATACCTAAGAAACACAACATGGGATGAGGAGCAGCTGTGAATCAGGTCAAATGGTTCCTGTCTCTGCTCATACTCTGCATAATGTGAAGTTCCCCTTCTAGCATTACCATCACAGTTATGAAGGCATGGCTCTATAGAAGAGTAGTAGCAAGGAGAGACATCATGTCTGGCGGTGCTGGATCTTATCCTACAGTGATGCAACATGCAATAGACAGCAAAGTCAAAGAGCAAACCCGGTTGACTGCCAACCACAAATCTGAACGTCAGCCTACAAATGAGGGAGAGGAGAATTCTGCTCCATGCTGACACTACCATGGGCTTACAATTTACAATGGCCACATGCACATTGGTCTTCTGCTGCTTAGGCTGTGTGCCTACCATGAGTTTTATAAAGGCTGCATATAGCAGTTTCACCAGAGTTGATGGATTTATCGAGATCTCTGCCCACTGCGCTTCTAGTTGACTTATGATAAACTGACCTGCGCGTTCCAAGTCCGCAACATGTCAGTGTCTTTTGCAGTTATGCTGACGGTTATGTGCAGATTTCTCATAGACTTGCATTAGATGTGGAATATCCGCAGGTACAAAATTCAGATGCATCTTTATTAAGTTTCCATAAAAAACATATGTAATCCGCTGGAGCAATAAAGTTTTGTCAAAGCCAAATACCAGGAAGTATCAAAAACAAAGCAGCTTTATTTGAAACATGATGACAGATCAAAAAGGGACAAAAAATGTAGTGTCAATAACGCAATAAAAATGCAAGTAAAAAAGGCACACAAAAAATGAAAAAACACAAGTAACCTAATAAACTTAATAGGTGCAGAAAATCTGCAACATCAAAAACTCTCCAGAGACTGATAGTGGGAACATAGCCTTATTTTGCTGTTATGAGAGATGCACATGTGGCGCCCCTGAGGTCCAGTCGCCACAGAGGTACTGCACCTCATTCAGAGGTGTGGGACTCTACTCTCAGTTAAGAAGGGGGGCACTGCCCGGGACCCTTACATGTGAATCCAACATCACATCACTTTAGCCTGGCTAGATGGGCAGACCCTAGAGAAAGGGGTGGGATCTCACTCAGGCAGGAGGAGTAGTGACAGCTGGAGGAAAAGTTAGTGGGGAGATGGTGAGAGGCAGTAGAAGGAGTGAGACGTGCAGAAAGGATCACCCAGAGAGAGGGAGCTAGGGAAAGGTAAAGCTACAGAAAGAAGAAAAAGAAGGGGTCCTAGGGGCACAAGTAGTGAGGAATCCATCCTTGGGGCCCACATCCACGCTGACCATCGCCAGGCGGAGGGACTTGGTCACAGTGGGGAAATGGCCCCCAAGACTAGTGGAGAACTTCAAGGCTCAGCTAGCCATCCAGAGGCTGTGGTATCTGTATGTGCCACAGCCACACACATTCGCTGAAAAGGCAGCCACATAGGACCAAGGGGACCAGAAAGATGTCGCCCGACAAGATCCGAGGCTGCTGGCTTGGGACACTGTATGTGAAGGCACAGGGCAGGAGAGGTGGGAGCCAGGGCAGCGAGACAGCCAGGAAACGAACATAAAAAGGTCCTGGAAAAGTGCACCCAATTACCTGAGAGCTGGCTGGACCACAGACTCGGAGGACACAGCACCCCAGCTGGGGACTGCATCCTGCTATATCCTCTGAATTATTACTTGCGTCACCTGCCCTGCATCACTACATTCATCATCATAGACTTTAACTACTTAACTGCTCTAGGACTAAGCGCTACCTGTGGAGAGCTGTAACAACTCTGCTGCTTCAACATTAGCCCCAGCAGTTTCCTGAAGCAGCGTACCACAGGTGGCGTCACAAATAATTCCCCTATAAATTTTATTTCCCCTTCAATTAATTGACGTTTATAGGATGCCACAGACCGGGTCACTGCTGCCGTGACACATCCTTTTAACCCCTTAACCCCCAAGGATGGTTTGCATTTTAATGACCAGGCCAATTTTTACAATTCTGACCACTGTCCCTTTATGAGGTTATAACTCTGTAACGCTTCAACGGATCCCAGTGATTCTGACATTGTTTTCTCGTGACATATTGTACTTCATGACAGTGGTAAAATTTCTTTGATATTACCTGCGTTTATTTGAGAAAAAAAATGGAAATTTGGCGAAAATTATGAAAATTTTGCAATTTTCCAACTTTGAATTTTTATGCCCTTAAATCACAGAGATATGTCACACAAAATACTTAATAAGTAACATTTCCCACATGTCTACTTTACATCAGCACAATTTTGGAACCAAATTTTTTTTTTATAGGGAGATATAAGAGTTAAAAGTTGACCAGCAATTTCTCATTTTTACAACACCATTTTTTTTAGGGACCACATAGTAACATAGTAACATAGTAACATAGTAACATAGTTAGTAAGGCCGAAAAAAGACATTTGTCCATCCAGTTCAGCCTATATTCCATCATAATAAATACCCAGATCTACGTCCTTCTACAGAACCTAATAATTGTATGATACAATATTGTTCTGCTCCAGGAAGACATCCAGGCCTCTCTTGAACCCCTCGACTGAGTTCGCCATCACCACCTCCTCAGGCAAGCAATTCCAGATTCTCACTGCCCTAACAGTAAAGAATCCTCTTCTATGTTGGTGGAAAAACCTTCTCTCCTCCAGACGCAAAGAATGCCCCCTTGTGCCCGTCACCTTCCTTGGTATAAACAGATCCTCAGCGAGATATTTGTATTGTCCCCTTATATACTTATACATGGTTATTAGATCGCCCCTCAGTCGTCTTTTTTCTAGACTAAATAATCCTAATTTCGCTAATCTATCTGGGTATTGTAGTTCTCCCATCCCCTTTATTAATTTTGTTGCCCTCCTTTGTACTCTCTCTAGTTCCATTATATCCTTCCTGAGCACCGGTGCCCAAAACTGGACACAGTACTCCATGTGCGGTCTAACTAGGGATTTGTACAGAGGCAGTATAATGCTCTCATCATGTGTATCCAGACCTCTTTTAATGCACCCCATGATCCTGTTTGCCTTGGCAGCTGCTGCCTGGCACTGGCTGCTCCAGGTAAGTTTATCATTAACTAGGATCCCCAAGTCCTTCTCCCTGTCAGATTTACCCAGTGGTTTCCCGTTCAGTGTGTAATGGTGATATTGATTCCCTCTTCCCATGTGTATAACCTTACATTTATCATTGTTAAACCTCATCTGCTACCTTTCAGCCCAAGTTTCCAACTTATCCAGATCCATCTGTAGCAGAATACTATCTTCTCTTGTATTAACTGCTTTACATAGTTTTGTATCATCTGCAAATATCGATATTTTACTGTGTAAACCTTCTACCAGATCATTAATGAATATGTTGAAGAGAACAGGTCCCAATACTGACCCCTGCGGTACCCCACTGGTCACAACGACCCAGTTAGAGACTATACCATTTATAACCACCCTCTGCTTTCTATCACTAAGCCAGTTACTAACCCATTTACACACATTTTCCCCCAGACCAAGCATTCTCATTTTGTGTAGCAACCTCTTGTGCGGCACGGTATCAAACGCTTTGGAAAAATCGAGATATACCACGTCCAATGACTCACCGTGGTCCAGCCTATAGCTTACCTCTTCATAAAAACTGATTAGATTGGTTTGACAGGAGCGATTTCTCATAAACCCATGCTGATATGGAGTTAAACAGTTATTCTCATTGAGATAATCCAGAATAACATCCCTCAGAAACCCTTCAAATATTTTACCAACAATAGAGGTTAGACTTACTGGCCTATAATTTCCAGGTTCACTTTTAGAGCCCTTTTTGAATATTGGCACCACATTTGCTATGCGCCAGTCCTGCGGAACAGACCCTGTCGCTATAGAGTCCCTAAAAATAAGAAATAATGGTTTATCTATTACATTACTTAGTTCTCTTAGTACTCGTGGGTGTATGCCATCCGGACCCGGAGATTTATCTATTTTAATCTTATTTAGCCGGTTTCGCACCTCTTCTTGGGTTAGATTGGTGACCCTTAATATAGGGTTTTCATTGTTTCTTGGGATTTCACCTAGCATTTCATTTTCCACCGTGAATACCGTGGAGAAGAAGGTGTTTAATATGTTAGCTTTTTCCTCGTCATCTACAACCATTCTTTCCTCACTATTTTTTAAGGGGCCTACATTTTCAGTTTTTATTCTTTTACTATTGATATAGTTGAAGAACAGTTTGGGATTAGTTTTACTCTCCTTAGCAATGTGCTTCTCTGTTTCCTTTTTGGCAGCTTTAATTAGTTTTTTAGATAAAGTATTTTTCTCCCTATAGTTTTTTAGAGCTTCAATGGTGCCATCCTGCTTTAGTAGTGCAAATGCTTTCTTTTTACTGTTAATTGCCTGTCTTACTTCTTTGTTTAGCCACATTGGGTTTTTCCTATTTCTAGTCCTTTTATTCCCACAAGGTATTAACTGCTTCAGTGCCTATTTAGGATGTTCTTAAACATTTCCCATTTATTATCTGTATTCTCATTTCTGAGGATATTGTCCCAGTCTACCAGATTAAGGGCATCTCTAAGCTGTTCAATCTTTGCCTTCCTAAAGTTCAATGTTTTTGTGACTCCCTGACAAGTCCCCCTAGTGAAAGACAGGTGAAACTGCACAATATTGTGGTCGCTATTTCCTAAATGCCCAACCACCTGCAGATTTGTTATTCTGTCAGGTCTATTAGATAGTATTAGGTCTAAAAGTGCTGCTCCTCTGGTTGGATTCTGCACCAATTGTGAAAGATAATTTTTCTTGGTTATTAGCAGAAACCTGTTGCCTTTATGGGTTTCACAGGTTTCTGTTTCCCAGTTAATATCCGGGTAGTTAAAGTCCCCCATAACCAGGACCTCATTATGGGTTGCAGCTTCAGCACATCACATTTGAAGTCATTTTGAGGGGTCTATATGATAGAAAATTCTTAAGTGTGACACCATTCTAAAAACTGCACCCCTCAAGGTGCTCAAAACCACATTCAAGAAGTTTATTAACCCTTTAGGTGTTTCACAGGAATTTTTGGAATGTTTAAAAAAAAAAAGAACATTTAACCTTTTTTCACAAAAAAATTACTTCAGTTCCAATTTGTTTTATTTTACCGAGGGTAACAGGAGAAATTGGACTCAAAAGTTGTTGTCAAATTTGTCCTGAGTACGCCGATACCCCATATGTGGGGGTAAACCACTGTTTAGGCGTATGGCAGAGCTCGGAAGGGAAGGAGCGCCGTTTGACTTTTCAATGCAAAATTGATTGGAATTGAGATAGGACACCATGTTGCGTTTGGAGAGCCCCTGATGTGCCTAAACATTGAAACCCCCCACAAGTGACACCATTTTGGAAAGTAGACCCCCTAAGGAATTTATCTAGATGTGTTGTGAGAATTTTGAACCCAAGTGTTTCACTACAGTTTATAACGTAGAGCCATGAAAATAAAATTCTTTTTTTCCACAAAAATTATTTTTTAGTCCCCAATTTTTTATTTTCCCAAGGGTACCAAGAGAAATTGGACCCCAAAAGCTGTTGTCCAATTTGTCCTGAGTACGCTGATACCCCATATGTGGGGGTAAACCACTGTTTGGGCGCATGGCAGAGCTCGGAAGGGAAGGAGCGCTGTTTGACTTTTCAATGCAAAATTGACTGGAATTGAGATGGGACGGCATGTCGCGTTTGGAGAGCCCCTGATGTGCCTAAACATTGAAATCCCCCACGAATGCCACCATTTTGGAAAGTAGACCCCCTAAGGAACTTATCTAGATGTGTTGTGAGAATTTTGAACCCAAGTGTTTCACTACAGTTTATAACGTAGAGCCATGAAAATAAAATTCTTTTTTTCCACAAAAATTATTTTTTAGTCCCCAATTTTTTATTTTCCCAAGGGTAACAAGAGAGATTGGACCCCAAAAGTTGTTGTCCAATTTGTCCTGAGTACGCTGATACCCCATAAGTGAGGGGAACCACCGTTTGGGCGCATGGCAGAGCTCGGAAGGGAAGGAGCGCCGTTTGGAATGCAGACTTAGATGGATTGGTCTGCAGGCGTCACGTTGCATTTGCAGAGCCCCTGATGTAGCTAAACAGTAGAAACCCCCCACTAGTGACCCCATATTGGAAACTAGACCCCCCAATGAACTTATCTAGATGTATTGTAAGAACTTTGAACCCACAAGTGTTTATAACGCAGAGTCGTAAAAATAAAAAATCATTTTTTACCACAAAAATGATTTTTTTTAGCCCCCAATTTTTTATTTTCCCAAGAGCAACAAGAGAAATTGGACTCCAAAAGTTGTTGTGCAATTTATCCTGAGTACGCTGATACCCCATATGTTGGGGTAAACCACTGTTTGGGCGCACGGGAGAGCTCGGAGAGGAAGGAGCACTGTTTTACATTTTCAACGCAGAATTGGCTGGAATTGAGATCGGACGCCATGTCGCGTTTGGAGACCCCTGATGTGCCGAAACAGTGGAAACCCCCCAATTCTAACTCCAACCCTAAGGCTGCTGTCACACAAGCAGTATTTGGTCAGTATTTTACATCAGTATTTGTAAGCCAAAACCAGAAGTGGAACAATTAGAGGAAAAGTATAACAAAAACATATGCACCACTTCTGCATTTATCACCCACTCCAGGTTTTGGCTTACAAATACTGATGTAAAATACTGACCAAATACTGCTAGTGTGACGGCAGCCTTATTCCAACCCTAACCATAACCCTGACACACATCTAACCCTAATCCTAACCCTAATCTCAACCGTAAATGTAATCCTAACCCTAACTTTAGCCCCAACTCTAACCCTAACTTTAGCCCCAACCCTAACTGTAGCCCTAACCCAACTGTAGCCCCAACCCTAACTGTAGCCCTAACCCTAACTTTAGCCCCAACCCTAACTGTAGCCCTAACCCTAACTGTAGCCCTAACCCTAACTTTAGCCCCAACCCTAACTGTAGCCCTAACCCTAACTGTAGCCCTAACCCTAACTTTAGCCCCAACCCTAACTCTGACTGTAGCCCCAACCCTAACTGTAGCCCCAACCCTAACTGTAGCCCTAACCCTAACTTTAGCCCCAACGCTAACCCTTAATTTAGCCCCAACCTTAACCCAAACTTTAGCTCCAACCCTAACTGTAGCCCTAACAATAACTTTAGCCACAACCCTAACCCTAATGGGTACATTTTTTAAATTTTATTATTTTTCCCTAACTAAGGGGATGATGAAGGGGGGTTTGATTTACTTTTATAGTGTTTTTTTAGCAGATTTTTATGATTGGCAGCCGTCACACACTGAAAGACGCTTTTTATTGCAAAAAATAGTTTTTGCGTCTCCATATTTTGAGAGCTATAATTTTTCCATATTTTGGTCCATAGGGTCATGTGAGGTCTTGTTTTTGCAGGACGAGTTGAAGTTTGTTTGTAACATTTTCGGGCACGTGACATTTTTTGATCGCTTTTTATTCCGATTTTTGTGAGGCAGAATGACCAAAAACCTCCAATTCATGAATTTCTTTTTTTTTTTTTTTTTTTTGGGGGGGGGGTGGAGGGGTGTTTATACCATTACGCGTTTTGTAAAATTGATAAAGCAGTTTTACTCTGAGTCAGTACGTTTACAGCAATACCTCATTTATATCATTTTTTATGTTTTGGCGCTTTTATACGTTATAAACTATTTTATTATAAAAAATAATTATTTTTGCATCCCTATATTCTGAGGACTGTAACTTTTTTATTTTTTCACTGATGATGCTGTATGGTGGCTCGTTTTTTGCAGGGAAAGATGACGTTTTCAGCGGTACCATGGTTATTTATATCTGTCTTTTTGATCGCGTGTTATTCCACTTTTTGTTCGGCAGTATGATAATAAAGCGTTTTTTTGCCTTTTTTTTACGGTGTTCACTGAGGGGGTTAACTAGTGGGACAGTTTTATAGGTCATTACGGATGCGTCAATACTAAATATGTGTACTTTTATGTTGTTTTTTTTATTTAGATAAAGAAATGTCTTTATTTGTAGATTGTGAGCCCTCACGGGCAGGGTCCTCTCTCCTGTATTCTCACCCATCCCTTGTAGATTGTGAGCCCTCGCGGGAAGGGTCCTCTCTACTGTATCCTCACCCATCCCTTGTAGATTGTGAGCCCTCGGGGGCAGGGTCCTCTCTCCTCCTGTATCCTCACCCATCCCTTGTAGATTGTGAGCCTTCGCGGGCAGGTCCTCTCTCCTCCTGTATTCTCACCCATCCCTTGTAGATTGTGAGCCTTCGCGGGCAGGGTCCTCTCTCCTCCTGTATTCTCACCCATCCCTTGTAGATTGTGAGCCTTCGCGGGCAGGGTCCTCTCTCCTCCTGTATTCTCACCCATCCCTTGTAGATTGTGAGCCCTCGCGGGCAGGGTCCTCTCTCCTCCTGTATCCTCACCCATCCCTTGTAGATTGTGAGCCCTCGCGGGCAGGGTCCTCTCTCCTCCTGTATCCTCACCCATCCCTTGTAGACTGTGAGCCCTCGCGGGCAGGGTCCTCTCTCCTCCTGTATTCTCACCCATCCCTTGTAGATTGTGAGCCCTCGCGGGCAGGGTCCTCTCTCCTTCTGTATCCTCACCCATCCCTTGTAGATTGTGAGCCCTCGCGGGCAGGGTCCTCTCTCCTCCTGTATCCTCACCCATCCCTTGTAGATTGTGAGCCCTCGCGGGCAGGGTTCTCTCTCCTCCTGTATTCTCACCCATCCCTTGTAGATTGTGAGCCCTCGCGGGCAGGGTCCTCTCTCCTCCTGTATCCTCACCCATCCCTTGTAGATTGTGAGCCCTCGCGGGCAGGGTCCTCTCTCCTCCTGTATCCTCACCCATCCCTTGTAGATTGTGAGCCTTCGCGGGAGGGTCCTCTCTCCTCCTGTATCCTCACCCATCCCTTGTAGATTGTGAGCCCTCGCGGGCAGGGTCCTCTCTCCTCCTGTATCCTCACCCATCCCTTGTAGATTGTGAGCCCTCGCGGGCAGGGTCCTCTCTCCTCCTGTATCCTCACCCATCCCTTGTAGACTGTGAGCCCTCGCGGGCAGGGTCCTTTCTCCTCCTGTATCCTCACCCATCCCTTGTAGACTGTGAGCCCTCGCGGGCAGGGTCCTTTCTCCTCCTGTATCCTCACCCATCCCTTGTAGATTGTGAGCCCTCGCGGGCAGGGTCCTCTCTCCTCCTGTATCCTCACCCATCCCTTGTAGATTGTGAGCCCTCGCGGGCAGGGTCCTCTCTCCTCCTGTATCCTCACCCATCCCTTGTAGACTGTGAGCCATCGCGGGTAGGGTCCTCTCTCCTCCTGTATCCTCACCCATCCCTTGTAGATTGTGAGCCCTCGCGGGCAGGGTCCTCTCTCCTCCTGTATCCTCACCCATCCCTTGTAGATTGTGAGCCCTCGCGGGCAGGGTCCTCTCTCCTCCTGTATTCTCACCCATCCCTTGTAGATTGTGAGCCCTCGCGGGCAGGGTCCTCTCTCCTCCTGTATCCTCACCCATCCCTTGTAGATTGTGAGCCCTCGCGGGCAGGGTCCTCTCTCCTTCTGTATCCTCACCCATCCCTTGTAGATTGTGAGCCCTCGCGGGCAGGGTCCTCTCTCCTCCTGTATCCTCACCCATCCCTTGTAGATTGTGAGCCCTCGCGGGCAGGGTTCTCTCTCCTCCTGTATTCTCACCCATCCCTTGTAGATTGTGAGCCCTCGCGGGCAGGGTCCTCTCTCCTCCTGTATCCTCACCCATCCCTTGTAGATTGTGAGCCCTCGCGGGCAGGGTCCTCTCTCCTCCTGTATCCTCACCCATCCCTTGTAGATTGTGAGCCTTCGCGGGAGGGTCCTCTTTCCTCCTGTACTAGTTATGACTTGTATTGTTTAAGATTATTGTACTTGTTTTTATTATGTATACCCCTCCCTACATGTAAAGCGCCATGGAATAAATGGCGCTATAACAATAAATAATAATAATAATTACTCCTTGCAGCGCTGGGGTCCTGGGTTCAAACCCCACCAAGGACAACATCTACAAAGAGTTTGTATGTTCTCTTCGTGTTTGCGTGGGTTTCCTCGGGGTTCTCTGGTTTCCTCCCACATTCCAAAGACATACTGATAGGGAATTTAGATTGTGAGCCCCATCGGCGACAGTGATGATAATGTGTGCATTTTGCATTTACATTTTGTAAAGCGCTGCGGAATATGTTAGCGCTATATAAAAAAATAAAGATTAAAGATTGGAACAATATTTTTTTTCTTTAGTAAGGAATTTTCTTTTTTTTACACATGTAAATATATATTTTTTAACTTTTTTACTTTGTCCCAGTGTAGGACATGACAGTATAGTGTCAGATCGCTGATCTGACACTTTGCAAAGCACTGTCAGGTCAGCGATCTGACAGGCAGTGCAGGAGGCTTGCAAGCCACCTTTCTGCAGGATCTGGATGGAGCCCCATAGCCATTTTGGATCCGGGGCCTGCAGGGAGGAGACACTCGGAACAATACGATCACATCGGGTTGTTCCGAGGGTCTCAGGGAAGGACGCAGGGAGCCCCCTCCCTGCGCCTAGCTTCCCTATGCCGTCGGAACGCTGCGGTCATGTTTGATCACAGTGTTCCGGGGGTTAATGTGCCATAGTGCCGGATGTCAGCTGTAATAATCAGCTAACACTCGGCAGCGATCGGCCACGCACCCCCCCCCCCCCCATGGGCGCGGCCGATCGCCTATGACATACTATCCTGTCCCTGGGAATGAAGTCCCAGGTCACCTCGATGGGATAGTATGTCATATGAGATTAAGAGGTTAAGAACCTTCCCGTTACCGAGTATCCCCACGGCCCTGGCGGGCGCTCCACACACAACACTACAAATCATTTACAACCATTGCATGACCAAGGGGAAATATTACAGTCTTTAAATCAGTGGCAAAATACAAAGTAGCTGGAGGAATGAAGGGTTAATCTCTGGTAAAGGCTTAGAAACATGAGGGGCCACAGTCTGGTAACATATCACTTACTGACATCTGTTCCACCAGGCCCCAGACCTAAGGCAGCCAGCACAGGGATTAAGGAAAGAAAGAACTGATGATGGCGCAGTGACAGTGTAATTATACTCTTATTCTGTGCCAGGAGGAAGAATCAACAGCTGAAGAACATCAACCATAATGCAAGACTATGATCACTCACAAACATGACGTGGGTACACACAACCACAGCCTGAGGACTCATGTCAGTGTGTCTAGCACGTGTGCTGACAGTTTTCACACATAGCGGAGACGCTTATACATGTAGACCCATTTAAGTGAATGGGTCTGCGCACATGTCAGCACAGGCTGGAGCAGGCGCCCATCCCCCATGCGGCGCTTAGTGGAAGCCGACATGACAGGGGTTGGTGAAAGAGAGTGGTGGGGGTGGGTAATGAGTCATTAGAGGGGGTGGCTATGGTAATGGGTGGGGGGTTTATAATGTTAGGGGGGAGGAGCGGGGCACTTTCCCGCTCTGAAGCGCAGCGAGAAGTCCCCTCGCTCCTCCACTCACCATGGCGTCCGTGGCCAAGGCCCTGGAGTCCCTTCGGCAGGCAGCGGCAAGCCAGCCCCCGGGCTGGCTGGAAGCACAAGTGGCGGGGATCATCGGCGGTGGAAGCGGCGCTGCAGCGGTGGATTCCGGAACGCTGCGGCGTTCACGCCGGGTACGTCCCCCAGAGCGACTCTCACCCGACGTCCCTTCCAGGCCTCAGCGCCGGCGCCCCTCCCGGGACCCTCCAGTCCGGGCGCCTGCATCTAAGCTCCTAAGCAGGCCCCGGGCTGGGAGGAATCCACCGGCCGGGCTGAGGCCTACAGCGTCGCGCGGCCCTTCCCGCCCTGTGCCTGGGGCGGGGTCAGCGCTCGCTGGGGCTGCAGGAGGACCCGGGGATGTTACAGCAGGCCGCCGGGGTAACTCACCTGGCAGGCGTCCTGCTTCGTCGCCGGGATTGACCCAGCGGTGGAGCACAGCAGGGGATGCAGCGGCAGGTGGCCCCTCAGTGGTTTTGGGGTTGCTGGACCTGCCAGCAGATGGCGCTGATAGCGCTCTTGGCGCGTGCCAGCACTGGAGTGCTGGCAGTGGATCGTCGCATCACTCCCCGCATCGCGGAGCGGGCAGCGGGTCCGGAGTCAGCAGGGACGTCCCAGTACAGGGGCCCGCTGGCTCATCTGCAAGCAACAGGCTCCCTGTTTCCAGGGCGGCTGGGCCTTCGGCAGCGTCGCCAGCGGGATCCGTGAGGTCGGTCATCAGTGGACCTCCTCTCCCGGGGGGTCCGGAGGGAGCTTCGAGATCATCGATCGACGGTATGGACGCACGCCCAGCGGCTGGAGGGATCACAGCTCTCTCGCAGCCCGGTGAGTATAGCTCCATGTCTTGTTCGTCCATTGCGGTATCTCAGTCTGTGGGGGTCGGTACGGTGGGGGCGTCGGGAGTAGTTAGTCAGGGCGCGTCGGCGGCGGCCGGTTTGGGGGAAGCTGGCGTTAGCGAACTGCTGGGTAATGTCAGAGATTTGATCGCGCGGCTGGATAGTGGTGTGTCTTTGCCTGGTCAGTTGGCCGCTTGGGTAGGGCCGCGGGAAGCCGGGCGAGTGTTTCCGGGATGGGGCCTGGTAGCGCATAACAGCGCTGTTGAGCCGGTGTCCGTATCAGTACAGACCGAGAAAGAGAAAGAATGCAGGATTCATTTAGATGACAGGGCGCATGGCGAAGTGTTTGTGTGCTTCGAGGGCCCGTTGGGGGTCCATTTGAAGGAAGTGAGGGAAAAGATTTGGAAAGACGAATACGTCGGAATCTTTTCCCTGCTCCCGTTGGAAAAGTTTAACTTGGACAAGGGGAAAAAAAGATGAGAGCAAAAAGGAGGAGGAAGAGAAGCGTAGGTGGCGGCTTATACCGCAGACCTTCGTAAATTGGTTGCAGGCATTTGCGATCCTGGCCAGCGTTGTGGGTGAAAAAGCACCTGAGAATTGTTCCGGCCTTTTCTGTTACATGGACTCGATTGGGGAGGCGCTCCGTGTATATGGGGGTCAGGCGTGGCTCCGATATGATGAGCAGTTCAGGCAGAGAAAAGCGATACGGCCGGCTATACGTTGGGATCAAAAGGATATTGGCTTATGGCTTCGGGTGATGGCACCCACACGGTTGGGACAATCCTTTCAGGGTGGAGTCGGTGGGACCGGCCAGTTTGCATCCCAAGGGACCGCTGGGGGGTCCGGGAGTCAGTCGGGAGGGCAGAAGCATGGCTTATGCTGGCAATTTAACGAGGGCCAGTGCAGATTCGGCGCTACGTGCAGGTTTAAGCACGTGTGTTCCTCACATGGTGCCACACGGTGTTTCAAAAAGAACAAGTCCAAGACCGAGTCTGGTAATTCCAAAGGGAGTGACGCCGGTGAAGCTGGGCGCGATGGCCCCTTATCTAAGTAGATACCCTGATAGGAAGGGGGCCGAACTGTTGCGGTCTGGGTTTCAGGTTGGTTTTAGGATGCCGCCCCCCCCCCCGTTTGTCATCCCCCGGTCTTGTAAAAACCTCGGGTCTGCTGAGGAATATGCTGGTGTCGTCACTGAGAAATTGTCAAAGGAGGTTGCTTTGGGCAGAATGTCAGGACCGTTTCAGGATCCCCCTTTTGTGGATTTGGTGGTTCCCCCGTTGGGTGTCGTGCCTAAAAAAGAACCTAATAAGTTCAGGCTGATTCACCATTTGTCGTACCCTCGGGGTCGATCCGTCAATGACGGGATTGATCCAGAACTCTGCTCGGTTGTTTATACATCGTTTGACGAGGCGGCCCGTTGGGTTCGGCGTTGCGGTAGGGGAGCACTTTTGGCGAAGACGGACATTGAATCCGCTTTTCGCTTGTTGCCGGTTCACCCTGAGAGTTCAAGGTTATTGGGGTGTTTTTGGAACGGCGGTTTTTTTGTGGACAGATGTTTGCCGATGGGCTGTTCCTTATCATGTTCGTACTTTGAAACGTTTAGTTCGTTTATTGAATGGGTCGTACGGGACACATCGGGCTTTGATTCGGTGATCCATTATTTGGATGACTTTTTGTGCATTGGTCCGGCAGATTCCAGGTGTTGTGAACTTGTTTTGCGTTCAGTTTGTTGGGTGGCTGAGCTCTTTGGCGTGCCGTTGGCTCTGGGCAAGACTGAGGGGCCTTGTACGTGCCTTTCGTTCTTGGGCATTGTTATTGACACAGTGAATTGGGAATTTCGTTTACCGGAGAAGGTGGTCGCGTTATGGCTTGAGGTCGCAAGGGCGAGGCGTGTGAAGAAGTTGCACTTACGGAAGGTTCAGTCGTTGCTCGGTAAATTGAATTTTGCGTGCCGCATCGTTCCGATGGGAAGGGTTTTTTCCCGTAGACTAGCGGCCGCCACGAGCGGAGTTCGCGCGCCGCATCATTTTGTGAGGCTAACAGCTGAGCACAGGGCCGATTTGGAGGTTTGGGATCGTTTCTTGGCGGATTACTATGGTAGGTCTTTGCTCATGGAGGACGTTGTGGTTAACGCAGAGTTGGATTTGTTTACGGATGCTTTCGGCGGTGTAGGTTTTGGGGCCTACTTCAGAGGACAGTGGTGCGCGACGAGGTGGCCAGCTGAATGATTTGCGAACGGCTTGGTCAAAAATGTGACTCTGCTGGAGATCTTTCCCATTTTGGTGGACGTGCATTTGTGGAAGTCTGAGTTTCGGAATAGGAGAATCCGTTTTAATTGCGACAATATGGGTGTGGTGTGTGCTATCAACAGCCTATCAGCATCCTCACCTCCGGTGATTCGGGTTTTGCGGCAGCTAGTGTTGTCTTGCTTGTCTTTGAAAGCGCATGTTACCGCCTCTTATGTTCCCGGGGTTCAGAATTCCATTGCTGACGCATTGTCTCGTTTACAGTGGGATCGATTTCGTGTACTGGCTCCGACGGCGGAGGAACTGGGTCTGGATTGCCCACCGGAACTCTGGAGCGTGGTCTCAGGGCAGCAGACCATTTGATAAGGGCTTCATTGGCGCCCAGCACTTGGGCCGCGTATCAGTCAGTATGGGGTGCATGGGAAGGGTGGTTGGAATCCTGCCAGGGTGGAGGTTCTGCGGAAGATCAAGTGGGCGCCTTATTGTTGTGGCTGAGTAAAGGGGCTAAGGAGGGCTGGTCCTCAGCAAAGGCTGGGCGCATTTGTGCGGGCTTGGCTTTTGGCTTTAAACTTAGAGGGCTCAGGGATCTGACGAAAGTGTTTCTGGTCCGTCAGGCGTTTAAGGGGTTCGGGCGACAGAGTGGTACGGGGGACCGCAGATGCCCGGTTTCTTTCCAGATGTTGGAATCTCTAGGGGGGCGCTTGTCGGAAGTTTGTGTTTCGGATTTTGAAATCGCTCTTTTCCGTTTGGCTTTTTCCTTAGCCTTTTTTGGGGCTTTGCGGATCGGGGAGCTGGTGGCTCCGAGCAGGAGTAGTTGTGGAGGTTTGCTGGCTAAGGATGTTGTGCTGGCTAACGGTCGTTTGTAATTCTGGATTCGGCGGTCTGAAACGGATCAGCTGGGAAGGGGACGAAGGGTTGTGCTGGGGGCAGTGGTTAATTCATTGATGTGCCCCATTCGTTGTTTACAGGTGTTCCTCAGTTTTGAGCCGGTGAGGTCTGGGCCTTTATTATGCCACGTGGATGGGTCATTTTTGTCAAAATTTCAATTCATAGCGGTTTTTAGACAGGGTTTAGCGCTGATGGGTTTGGATACATCTCGTTTCGCCTCGCATTCCTTTCGGATCGGGGCTGCGACCGAGGCCGCGTCGGGCGGTTTGTTGCCCGAGGTGGTACAGAGAATTGGTAGATGGGAGTTGAACCGGTACAGGAGTTACATTCGGCCCTGAGGGGCTGGGGGGCGTTACGAAGTTAGAGAGTTATAGTATGGCTTTCTATGTTAAGTTTCTTTTTCGTTGTAGGTGCCAAACCCTTCTTGGTCTGGATATTGGGACACTCGTATGTCCATTGGGGCGCCCGATGGGCCGATATGCGACGAGACGGACGGCAGCTTGGGTTTCATCGGGACGTGGCGGTCGTTCGGTGGTTAGGTTTCCGAGGCATGGAGTGGAGCAGGGTCAGCCAGGAGGTGCACAACAGTGCCCAGCTTGACAGGCCTCCAGACATTTTGGTGCTCCACGCGGGAGGCAACGATCTGGGTGTTCGGCCTCTACTGGAACTGGTGAGGGACATTAAGCACGACCTTTTACGCCTATGGTTGGCGTATAGTGGCTTGACTGTCGTGTGGTCGGATATCGTGCCGCGTAGGTGTTGGCGCCACGCGAGATCGTCTGCGAAGATCAATAAAGCGCGGATCAAACTCAATCGAGCGGTGTCCGGGTTTGTACAGCGGAATGGGGGAGTGGCGGTGCGGCATGTGGACCTGGAAGAAGGGGGCGAGGAATTTTTGTTGGGTGACGGTGTGCACCTAAACGCTGTGGGTATTGATATATGGGCACTGGGTTTACAACAAGGTATTGAGAGGGCCATGGCAATTCGGTGTGGGGGGGTCTCGGGTCTTTGAGGGGTCAAGAGATCCTCGTTGTGGCGGTTGGGAGGGGTCCTTGAAGTTGGTGCTAAATTGCGCTGGGGGTCCGTGGGTATATGGATTCCTCAGTTGGTCTTATGTGGTGGTTATTTGGTCTGGTGATTTGGGGGGATTTGGCCAGCGGTGGCTTGATCCTCAGGGGTTCAGTGGACGATGGCACCCTTCGGGGTGATTTGGTGCTCCCGAGCCAGGGGGTGACGGCTGGGAGTAAGTTACGGTTGGTTCGTCCACTGTTTGTTACGGTTTTGTTTAATCGCCAGATTTTCAAGCTTCAAGGACCCACCCCGATTTATTGATTGGTTATTTATTGATTGGTTATTTATGTAATGTTAATTTGTTTGTTTAATAAAGGCTGCTGTGGCCATGCCTGGGGCCTTAAAGGTTAAGCACCCTACGTAAATTAACCATACCAATGTCAAGTGGGTTTCCACGAACTGTGTGGCCGTGGGCAAAATACACTGACATGTCCCTTTTTTTTTACCAGCAGCATGGACTGCAAAACGTCCCGCACACTGATACGCATGGATGACACACGGATATGTGTCATCAGTGTGACATGTATCGGAGCCTGGGAAGCAGTGGTACTGTTAGGCTTTTTTCACACTTCCGTCGGCAGGCGTCCATCAGAATGCGTCACTGCGATGTATCGATGGATGTCTGAAAAATAGTTGAAAACGAATGCAACGCATCCTGTGTCGTGATCGTGACGGATGTGTCGAATGAGACGCTGCTTGAATTTCAATGTATAAAATTCTGGAGAGAGAGAGATACTCGTATTCCCCTGACTAGAAAACCCCTTCAGGCATACTCAGGAGAGAAAAATGGGATACGTCACTGGATTCCTGTTTTTGATGGTCGTTCCTTTGAACGTTTTCTCCGCTCGACGGACAGTTATTTTCCGACGGATCCAGTGCACGACGGATAAAACGGATGGCCATCCGTTGCTAATACAAGTCTATGGGAAAAATCAGAATCCTGCAGAAAAATTTGAAGGATCCTGTTTTTTTCAAAAAAATCGACGGATTATGACGGGAGCTAAAAGACAGAAGTGTGAAAGAGGCCTTACCTGAAGACAGCTCACATCATTCTCCCCTGTTCTACCAGAGACCAGCGCGAGCAGGGGAGAATGTTGAGAGTTATATTCAACTGATAACAGCGAGAGCAGGCAACTCCTGATGGGAGTATTCATCAGCCATCATCAGCGCTATAAATGAATAAATAAATTTAAAAAGGTGTGGGTACCCCTGTATTTTGGATGACCAGCTAGGAAGAAACTGACAGATGCGGTCTGCAACCCATTTTTGACAACCAGCCTTGCTAAAGCAGACAGCTGGTGCTGGTATTCTCAGACTCGTAAGGGGCCAAGGATATTGGCCCCCAGCCTAAAAATAGCAGCCCTCAGCCACTAGAAAAGGCGCATCTATTAAATGTGTAAATTCTGGTGCTTTGCCCAGCTCTTCCCACTTGCCCTGTAGTGGTGGCAAGTGGGGTTCATATTTGTGGGGTTGATGTCATCTTTGCATTGTCTGGTGATATCACTCCCATGGCTTAGTAATGGAGAGTCTATAAGAACCTATCCATTACTCATCTTACAGTAATATATGCCCTAACAGTAAAGAATCCTCTTCTATGTTGGTGGAAAAACCTTCTCTCTTCCTGACGCAGGAAATACCCCCTTGTGACCATCACATTCCTTGGTATAAACAGATCCTCGGAGAGATATTCAGAGGGCAGCACGGTGGCGCAGTGGATAGCACAGCAGCCTTGCAGTGCTGGAGTCCTGGCCCTGGGTTCAAGCCCCACTAAGGACAACATCTGCAAAGAGTTTGTATGTTCTCTCTGTGTTTGCGTGGGTTTCTTTCGGGTACTCCGGTTTCCTCCCACACTCCAAAAACATACTGATAGGGAATTTAGATTGTGAGCCCCAATGGGGACAGCAACGATAATGTGTGCAACCTGTAAAGCGCTGCGGAATATAAAGATTATTATTATTGACTCCTTATATACTTATATATGGTTATTAGATCACCCCTCAGTTGTCTTTTTTCTAGACTAAATAATCCTAATCTCTCTGGGTATTGAAGTTCGCCTTTATTAATTTTGTTACCCTCCTTTGTACTCGCTCTAGCATGATGACATAGGTCTCAGTCCCCACCATCTTAGAGAAGGGCATTACAGTGATTGGCTTGCTTTCTGCGGCGTCACAGGGGCTATAAAGGGGCTATAAAGGGGCGTGCACGCCGACCGCCATCTTACTGCTGCCGATCTGAGCATAGGGAGAGGTTGCTGCCGCTTCGTCAGAAGCAGGGATAGCGTTAGGCAGGGAATATGCTGTAGCGATTTCCACTGTCCAACACCACCTTTTCTTTGCAGGGACAGTGGAGGCCAGATTTTTCTTCATCAGCGCTGTAGCTCATTGGGCTGCCCTAGAAGGCTCCCTGATAGCTGCATTGCTGTGTGTACGCCGCTGTGCAAACCAACTGCTTTTTTCAAAGCACAGATCCTGTTGCTCCTTCCTTTCTGCACAGTTATCTTGTTTGTTTGTCCACACTTTTGTGTGCAGCAGTCCTTTTTATTGCTGACTGCCATACTTTTCTGAGATTACTGTAGGGAACACATTAGCGTAACGCTAATGTGAACGTAGCCTAATATTGGCAAATCTGTGCATCTGTGCCAGTCCAGTCTGTGGTATCTGTCTGTCAGTCATTCTCTGCCACAGAAACTATACTGTAAAACAGTGGGCCAGATTTATTCACTAGTCTTCCATATAAAAAAAGGGGAGATTTTTATTTCCAGTGTGTGCATCTGCGTCAGTCCTGTTATTGGCATATCTGTCAGCCACTGTCTGCCACTGAAGCTGTGTACTGTAATACAGTGGGCCTGAGATTTAAATTCACAATTTTGCGTCCACCTTGTAACTGGTTTTACAGTAGCAAATACCATTTGTTACTTTGGTTACATATTTCCAAGAATGAGGAAGTCTGGTGGAAGAGGTCGTGGCCGTGGGTGGTCATTGCCAGCTGGTAATGATGGTAGTGGAGCATCAGGTGGTCGTGGGAAAAGCAATATAGCACCTAAGTCTCAAGTTGTTCAGCCACCATCATCGTCTGGCTACACAAGGCCTCGAACGCTCCCTTTTCTGGGAGTAGGAAAACCGCTTTTAAAGCCGGAGCAGCAGGAACAAGTTTTGGCTTTCCTTGCTGACTCTGCCTCTAGCTCTTTTGCCTCCTCTTCGGAAAGTGCAAAATGTAAAAGCAGCACGTCGTCAGTAGATGTTTCCGGTCAGGGACAAGTCGCTTCCTTGTGTTCTTGACCCAGAACAACAGAGAAGGATGCGTCAGGCGACACAACGGGTTACTCCATGGAGCTCTTTACACATACCGTGCATGGGTTAGAAAGGGAAATTGTTAACAGGCCATGCCCATTACAAGATGAATCGGACATGGAGTGCACAGATGCACAGCCACAGCCAGATTATTATGCTGTTCCTTTGACTCAGATCACAACATTGCCCTCGCAGTGTACTGATCCAGAATCTGACCCTGATGAGACTATGGAGCCCCGTCACGAACGCTATAGCACCGGCTTACACGGTGACACAGAGGAAGGTGCACAGGACATAGAAGAGGAGGTCATAGATGACCCAGTTGTTGACCCCGATTGGCAGCCATTGGGGGAAGAGGGTGCAGCCAGCAGTAGCTCTGAAGCGGAGGAGGAGGAGCCGCAGCAGGCATCAACATCGCAACAGGTTCCATCTGGCAGGCCCGTATCTGGCCAAAAACGTGTGGCAAAACCAAAAACAGTTGTAGGACAGCGTGGCCATCCGGTTAAAGTAGCTCAGTGCGCAATGCCTCAAAAGGTGTCCGATAGTAGGAAGAGTGCAGTCTGGCATTTTTTTAACCAAGATCCAAATGATCAGTGCAAAGTCATCTGTAAGAAATGCTCAAGGACCTTCAGAAGAGGTCAGAATGTCAGCAGAGGTCAGAATGTTAAAAATCTAAATACAAGTTGCATGCGTAGACATTTAACCACCATGCACTTGCAAGCCTGGACTAACTACCAAACGTCCCTTAACGTTGTTGCACCCTCTCACAATGAAGCTAGTCAGCAACGCTACATCCCTTCCCTCACTGTAAGCCCAACGTTTACCACACCACCTGCAGCAAATGTGGAGGTTTTGTCGCAAGGCCAAAGCAGTCAGGGAATCACCAGGTTCTTGGTAGGAAACGCTGTATGTAGGCCAACAGCAAGAATACCATCACCAACCCTCTCTCAGTCTGCCATGTCCACCGGCACCCCTGCTAGTTCCACCATATGCAGCTCTCTAGTCCAGCTCACCCTACAAGAGACTCTCGTTAGGAAAAGGAAGTACTCATCCTCTCATCCGCGTCCACAGGGTTTGAACGCCCACATTGCTAGACTAATCTCGTTAGAGATGATGCCCTACTGGTTAGTTGAAAGCGAAGCTTTCAAAGCCCTGATGGACTACGCTGTACCACGCTACGAGCTACCCAGTCGACACTTCTTTTCGAGAAAAGCCATCCCAGCCCTCCACCAGCATGTAAAAGACCGCATTGTCCATGCACTCAGGCAATCTGTGAGTACAAAGGTGCACCTGACAACAGATGCATGGACCAGTAGGCATGGCCAGGGGCGTTACGTGTCCATCACGGCACACTGGGTTAATGTGATGGATGCAGGGTCCACAGGGGACAGCAATATTGGGACAGTTATGCCTAGCCCACGGTCTAGGAAAGTTGTCTGTAGGTGTTCGCCCCCCTCCTCCTCGTCCTCCAGCAGAAGCGAGAGCTCGTCCACAGACCGCAGTCGCACGACCACTCCATCCGCAGCTGCCACTGTTGCACATGAGGTGTCCCATTATGGAACAGCTAGTGGCAAGCGTCAGCAGGCTGCATTGGCAATGAAGTGTTTGGGCGACAACAGACACACCGCGGAAGTTCTGTCTGAGTTCTTGCAGCAAGAAACTCAGTCATGGCTGGGCAGTGTACATCTTGAGGCAGGCAAGGTAGTGAGTGATAACGGAAGGAATTTTATGGCTGCCATAGCCCTTTCACAGCTGAAACACATTCCTTGCCTGGCTCACACCTTAAACCTGGTGGTGCAGTGCTTCCTGAAAAGTTATCCGGGGTTACCCAACCTGCTCCTGAAGGTGCGCAGACTTTGCTCGCACATCCGCGGTTCACCCGTACACTCCAGCCGTATGCAGAACCATCAGCGATCTTTGAACCTTCCCCAGCATTGCCTAATCATCGACGTTGCAACAAGGTGGAACTCAACACTGCACATGCTTCAGAGACTGTGCGAACAGAGGTGTGCTGTTATGTATTTGTGGGAGGATACACATACACAGGCAGGCAGTTGGATGGCAGACATGGAGTTGTCAGGTGTGCAGTGGTCGAAGCTACAAGACATGTGTCAAGTCCTTCAGTGTTTTGAGGAATGCACACGGCTGGTTAGTGCAGACAACGCCATAATAAGCATGAGCATCCCCCTAATGCGTCTGCTGATGCAAAGTTTGACGCATATAAAGGAACAGGCGTCTGCAGCCGAGGACGAGGGAAGCCTTGATGACAGTCAGCCATTGTCTGGCCAGGGCAGTGTACAGGACGAGACAGCGGGCGAAGAGGAGGACGAGGAGGATGATGGGGATGAGTATTTTTTGGATGACGAAGCTTCTCAGGGGGCAATAGAAACTGGTGGCGTTGCAAGGCCAGGTTCAGGGTTTTTGAGGGAGACAAGTGACGTTGATTTGCCCGAAAGTGCTCCTCAACCCAGCACAAGCAGTGAATTGACAACTGGAACATTGGCCCACATGGCAGATTATGCCTTGCGTATCCTAAAAAGGGACCCCCGCATTATAAAAATGATGACCAATGACGATTACTGGTTGGCCTGCCTCCTGGATCCACGCTATAAGGGGAAACTGCAAAATATCATGCCACATGAGAACCTTGAACAAATATTGGCAACCAAACAAGCAACTCTTGTTGACCGTTTGATTTAGGCATTCCCAGCACACAGCGCTGGTGATGGTTCTCACACGAGCTGCAGGGGGCAACAGGGCAGAGGTGCACAAATCAGAAGTGGCGTTGGACAGAGGGGTTTTCTGACCAGGTTGTGGAGTGATTTCGCAATGACCACAGACAAGACAGGTACTGCAGCATCAATTCAAAGTGACAGGAGACAACATTTGTCCAGTATGGTTACTAACTATTTTTCCTCCGCTATCGACGTCCTCCCCCACCCGTCATTCCCATTTGATTACTGGGCATCCAAAATAGACAGGAAAGAGAAGGAGATCCAGCTCAACGAAATAGTGAAAAATCCATAATTTATTTCACTCAAAATACAATGAAAGGACAAAACATCAGCATACAGAAAAAATTATAAAAACAAGGTCAACGCGTTTCCGGTGACTAAGCACCCTTAATCATGATACCTGGTACAAGACATGCCTTGTACCAGGTATCATGATTAAGGGTGCTTAGTCACCGGAAACGCGTTGACCTTGTTTTTATAATTTTTTCTGTATGCTGATGTTTTGTCCTTTCATTGTATTTTGAGTGAAATAAATTATGGATTTTTCACTATTTCGTTGAGCTGGATCTCCTTCTCTTTCCTGTTCGTCCACGCCCTGACACAGCGGTTCCGTGCTCCGAGCTCCTGGGAATGTCGGTATGGTGAGCTGGATTTTGTTTTTCCTGTATCCAAAATAGACACCTGGCCTAAATTGTCCGAATATGCACTGCAGGAGCTCGCTTGTGTGTGTTATCAGAAAGAGTATTCAGTGCTGCTGGTTCAATACTGACCGAAAAAAGGACTTGTCTGGCTACCCAAAATGTTGATGATCTAATCTTCATTAAAATGAACCACTCATGGATTTCTAATTATTTTGCCCCACCTTTCCCGGCTGACACCTAGCTTTCCTGTAAAAAGGTCTTGCTTTTGGACTGGTCTTACTGACTGTTCCAATCTCTTATTTTGCAGCTGCTGTATGTCCAGCATACGACATGTTTACACCTCCCTAAATGGGCTGACTCCCCCCACGGGGCCGTGGTCTCGCCACTTGGCGCAAGCACCCGTGAGAGTGCCGTTTGTCTGAAGAGGTGGGTGTGCCCACTTTTAGTCGACGGCACTGGCACTGGGTCCCTCATAGTACAATGAAGTGTCTCTGGTGGTGGTGGCGTGCACCCAACGTCAGACACACCGTTGTAACATGAGGGGCCTTGGGCCAGTACCGCCGGGCACAAGAGAGTGTCCCCCCAGCTCAAACAGTGCTCTACCACATGCAAAATGATCTCTCACTGCTCCACCGCTGTTTAGTCTATGCGGTGAAATCCTTCAATGCCTGGCACTGACAATACCAATTTGTTGACATGTATGATGCTAGTTAAAATATTCAGTGGCCCTGTCCTACATTTACACCAGTAAATACTTTGCGCCAAATAATGTCTGAAAGTCAGCAGAGGAGCCCACCCCTGTACCTAAGTATGCCACACTTTTTTTTTTGGTTTTGTTTTTTTGCGAGACATTAACATCTATGTATTATTTTGGAGTACTAACTGTGTCAGACACTCCTTTCAATTGTCCTCCGCTGACCACACTAATGCTGCCTGTGTACCCCTGCAAGATAATTGAAACTGCTTTGAGCCTATTTTTTTTATTTCAGGCCTACTAAGTCTGTCTGCGGTCCCTCCTTCCAATAGTTCTCCGCTGACCACACCAATGCTGCCTGTGTACCCCTGGGACCTATTTAAAAGTGCATAGAGCCTACTTTTTTATTTTAGGCCTACTAAGTCTGTCTGTGGTCCCTCCTTCCAATTGTCCTCCGCTGACCACACCAATGCTGCCTGTGTACCCCTGGGACCTATTTAAAAGTGCATAGAGCCTCATTTTTTTATTTTAGGCCTACTAAGTCTGTCTGTGGTCCCTCCTTCCAATTGTCTTCCGCTGACCACACCAATGCTGCCTGTGTACCCCTGGAACCTATTTAAAAGTGCATAGAGCCTCCTTTTTTATTTTAGGCCTAGTAAGTCTGTCTGCGATCCCTCCTTCCAATTGTCCTCCACTGACCACACCAATGCTGACCATGTACCCATGTAACCTTTTTTAAACCTGCATCGAGCCAACTTTGTGGTGTAAGGCCTACTAGCAGTGTCTGTCTGCACCACTCAATACAGCTGTCCTCTTTAAAAAAATGACCTGCAATTGTCAGGTTTTCAGCCTATCGGAATTTTAAAACTGCAGTGGGGCTACTAGTTTGGTTGGGGCCTACTAACAGTGTCTGCCGCTCCAAGGTGTTCTCCAGGTTGCCTTTCCTGACCTTCTATGTTCAGGCTCTTGTTAAATAATTGTTAAATGGAACAAATGCAGTGGGGCTACAAGTTTGGTTGGGGCCTACTAACAGTGTCTGCCGCTCCAAGGTGTTCTCCTGGTTGCTTTTCCTGAGCTTCTATCTTCAGGTTCTTGTTAAATAGTTGTTAAATGGAACAAATGCAGTGGGGCTACTAGTTTGGTTGGGGCCTACTAACAGTATCTGCCGCTCCTTGCTGTTCTCCAGGTTTCCTGTCCTGAACTAGTAGTTGTTAATATTACACTGCATTTGGCCTACTAGTTTGGTTGGGGCCTAGTAACGGTGTCTGCCGCTCCTTGCTGTTCTCCTGGTTTCCTGTCCTCAGCTTCGATCTTCAGGCTCTCATTAAGTAGTTGTTAATATTACACTGCATTTGGCCTACTAGTTTGGTTGGGGCCTACTAACGGTGTCTGCTGCTCCTTGCTGTTCTCCTGGTTTCCTGTCCTGAACTTCCATTTTCTCGGCTCTCATTAAGTAGTTATTAATATTACACTGCATTTAGTTACATAGTTATTAAGGTTGAAGGAACCTTCCATCTAGTTCAACCCATAGCCTGACCTAACATGCCCTAACCTGTTGATCCAGAGGAAGGCAAAAAAAACCCATGTGGCAAAGAGTAAGCTCCACATTGGGGAAAAAAATTCCTTCCCGACGCCACATACGGCAATCAGACTAGTTCCCTGGATCAACGCCCTATCAAGGAATCTAGTGTATATACCCTGTAACATTATACTTTTCCAGAAAGGTATCCAGTCCCCTCTTAAATGTAAGCAATGAATCACTCATTACAACATCATACGGCAGAGAGTTCCATAGTCTCACTGCTCTTACAGTAAAGAATCCGTGTCTGTTATTATGCTTAAACCTTTTTTCCTCCAAACGCAGAGGATGCCCCCTTGTCCCTGTTTCAGGTCTATGATTAAAAAGATCATCATACATTAAAATAAGATCACCCCTTAGTCTTCGTTTTCCAAACTAAATAGCCCCAAGTGTAATAACCTATCTTGGTATTGCAGACCCCCCAGTCCTCTAATAGCCTTGGTCGCTCTTCTCTGCACCCGCTCCAGTTCAGCTATGTCTTTCTTATGCACCAGAGACCAGAACTGTGCACAGTATTCTAAGTGTGGTCGAACAAGTGACTTGTATAGAGGTAAAATTATGTTCTCCTCATGAGCATCTATGCCTCTTTTAATGCATCCCATTATTTTATTTGCCTTTGTAGCAGCTGCCTGACACTGGCCACTGAATATGAGTTTGTCATCCACCCATACACCCAGGTCTTTTTCATTGACGGTTTTGCCCAGAGTTTTAGAATTAAGCACATAATTATACATCTTATTACTTCTACCCAAGTGCATGACCTTACATTTATCCCCATTAAAGCTCAATTGCCCAAGCTTCTAGTTTACATAAATCATCCTGTAATATAAAATTGTCCTCCTCTGTATTGATTACCCTGCAGAGTTTAGTGTCATCTGCAAATATTGAAATTCTACTCTGAATGCCCCCTACAAGGTCATTAATAAATATGTTAAAAAGAAGAGGGCCCAATACTGACCCCTGTGGTACCCCACTGCTAATTATTCTCATTTTATGTATCAACCTTTTGTGTGGCACTGTATCAAAAGCTTTTGAAAAGTCCATATACACTATATCCACTGGGTTCCCTTGGTCCAATCCGGAACTTACCTGTTCATAGAAACTGATCAAATTAGTCTGACATGAACGGTCCCTAGTAAACCCGTGCTGATACTGGGTCATGAGGTTATTCCTCTTCAGATACTCCAGTATAGCGTCCCTTAGAATGCCCTCCAGGATTTTACCCACAGTAGAGGTTAAGCTTACTGGCCTATAATTTCCGAGTTCAGCTTTTGTCCCTTTTTTGAATATTGGCACCACATTTGCTATACGCCAGTCCTGTGGTACAGACCCTGTTATTATGGAGTCTTTAAAGATTACAAATAATGGTCGATCAATGATTGTACTAAATTCCTGCAGTACTCGGGGGTGTATCCCATCCGGGCCCGGAGATTTGTTAATTTTAGTGATTTTTGGACACCGCCGCACTTCCTGCTGGGTTAAGCAGGTGACATTTAATTGGGAATTTTTATCATTAGTCATTTTGTCCGCCATGGGATTTTCTTGTGTAAATACTGATGAAAAAAAGTCATTTAGCATATTGGCTTTTTCCTCATCCTCATCCACCATTTCACCCAGACTATTTTTAAGGGGCCAACACTATCATTTTTTAGTTTGTTACTATTTATGTAGTTAAATAATATTTTAGGATTATTTTTACTTTCTCTGGCAATGAATCTCTCTGTCTCAATCTTTGCTGCCTTGATTTGCTTTTTACAGAATTTATTTAATTTTCTGTATTTATTTAATGCCTCCTCACTACCTACTTCCTTTAATTCTCTAAATGCTTTCTTTTTGTCACTTATTGCGCCCCTTACAGCTCTATTTAGCCATATTGGTTTCCTCCTATTTCTAGTATGTTTATTTCCATACGGTATATACTGTGCACAGGTCCTATCCATGATGCTAATAAACGTCTCCCATTTACTTTGTGTATTTTTGTGTCTCAGGATATCGTCCCAGTTAATTGCACCAAGATCCTCTCTCATCTGTTGGAAATTTGCCCTCCTGAAGTTTAGTGTCCTTGTAACCCCTCTACTACAAATCTTATTAAAGGATACATGAAAACTTATTATTTTGTGATCACTATTCCGCCAGTGACCCCCAACCCTTATATTTGCTATGCGGTCTGGCCTCTTGGTTAATATTAGGTCTAGCAGTGCCCCCCTTCTTGTTGGGTCCTGAACCAGTTGTCAGAGGTAATTGTCTCTCATAGTTGTCAGACCCCGATCACCTTGGCTGGAACTGCAGGTTTCTGTTCCCCAATCTATTTCAGGGTAGTTGAAGTCCCCCATAATAATGACTTCTCCTTGAGTCGCAGCTTCATCTATTTGCTTTACGAGGATATTCTCCATTGCTTCCATTATTTTTGGAGATTTATAACAAACCCCTATCAGTAATTTATTATTTTTTCCCCTCCCCTTATCTCCACCCACAGGGATTCTACATTTTCATTAGAATCACCTATATTATCACGCAGGATGGGTTTTAAGGATGATTTTACATATAGACACACCCCACCCCCTCGCTTATCTGTACGGTCATTTCTGAACAGGCTATAGCCCTGCAAGTTAACAGCCCAGTCATGGCTCTCATCCAGCCATGTTTCAGATATCCCCACCATGTCATAATTATGCTCCAACAACATTAGTTCTATTTCGTCCATTTTGTTGGCGAGGCTTCTGGCATTAGTATACATGCACTTGATGTTCCTCTCTGTACCTCTATTTCTTAAATTATTAACTGTTCTAACCCCACCCCCCATGCCACCGCCACCCCCATCTTCCTTATTTGTGCCCAGGTCTCTGTCTGCACTATCTTCCCCTCCTATAAAATGAATACCCTCCCCCCCAATCCTTAGTTTAAACAATCCTCCAACCTTCTAGCCATTTTCTCCCCCAGCACAGCTGCACCTTCCCCATTGAGGTGCAGCCCGTCCCTAGCGTAGAGCCTGTAGCCACCTGAGAAGTCGGCCCAGTTCTGCAGGAACCCAAACCCCTCTTTCCTACACCAATTCTTGAGCCACTTATTAACCTCCCTAATCTCCCGTTGCCTCTCTGGCGTGGCACGTGGTACAGGCAGGATTTCGGAAAATACCACGTTGGAGATCCTTGCTTTCAGCTTGCAGCCTAATTCCCTGAAATCATCTTTAAGGACCTTCCACCTATCTCTAACTTTGTCATTTGTGCCAATGTGCACCATGACCACTGGGTCCTCACCAGCCCATCCCAGTAATCTGTCCACCCGATCAGCAATGTGTCGGACTCGAGCGCCAGGTAGGCAGCACACCGTTCGACGATCCCTGTCTTTGTGACAGATTGCCCTATCTGTTCCCCTAATAATGGAGCCCCCCACTACCAGCACCTGTCTGGCCTGCCCTGCTCTCCTATGTCCCTCCTTACTGGAGCAGTCACTCCTCCGGCTTTCAGAGGACATGCCTGGCTGCAGCAGTGCTACCCCTGTACTGGCACCCCCCTCATCTGCCAACTTAGCAAACTTATTGGGGTGTTCCAGATCAGGACTAGCCTCCCTGGCACTCTACCCTCTACCCGGCCTTCTACCTGTCACCCAGCTTGCTACTTCATCGTCCTGCAGCTCCATCCTACCATCCCCCCCTCATCTATCCCATTGAGCGTCTGCTCCGTGAGCAGAAGACTCTTCTCCATATTGTCTATGGATCTCAGTGTTGCCAGCTGCACATTTAGATTCAGAATCTGGGCTTCCAAATGCACAACGTGCTCACATCTCGCACAGCAGTATGGCTGCTCAAGGATTGCATACATGTGGCAAGATGTGCACTGGATGGCATTAACAAGAGTGGAGCACATTTCCTAATGGGGATTGCACCAGACAGAAAGTTAATTAAACAAATAAAAAATAAATACAAAGTATTAATAAAAAACAGACAGCAATTCAGTCATTCCTCCCTTGGAGACTCCCTGAATCCAAAGTCACTGAATCACAAGTCACACTTTAGCAAGCTGGACAGAAAAAACAGAAAACAAACTAGAAGCACTTATCTAGCAGAGCAGCAGGCCCAAGGAAAGATGCAGTAGCTCAGATCCAACACTGGAACATTGACAAGGAGCAAGGAAGACAGACTCAGGTGGAGCTAAATAGCAAGGCAGCCAACGAGCTCACCAAAACACCTGAGGGAGGAAGCCCAGAGACTGCAATACCACTTGTGACCACAGAAGTGAACTCAGCCACAGAATTCACAACAGTACCCCCCCCTTGAGGAGGGGTCACCGAACCCTCACCAGAACCCCCAGGCCGACCAGGATGAGCCACATGAAAGGCACGAACAAGATCTGGGGCATGGACATCAGAGGCAAAAACCCAGGAATTATCTTCCTGAGCATAACCCTTCCATTTGACCAGATACTGGAGTTTCCGTCTAGAGACACGAGAATCCAAAATCTTCTCCACAATATACTCCAATTCCCCCTCCACCAAAACAGGGGCAGGAGGCTCCACAGATGGAACCATAGGTGCCACGTATCTCCTCAACAACGACCTATGGAATACATTATGTATGGAAAAGGAGTCTGGGAGGGTCAGACGAAAAGACACCGGATTGAGAATCTCAGAAATCCTATACGGACCAATAAAACGAGGTTTAAATTTAGGAGAGGAAACCTTCATAGGAATATGACGAGAAGATAACCAAACCAGATCCCCAACACGAAGTCGGGGTCCCACACGGCGTCTGCGATTAGCGAAAAGCTGAGCCTTCTCCTGGGACAAGGTCAAATTGTCCACTACCTGAGTCCAGATCTGCTGCAACCTGTCCACCACATAATCCACACCAGGACAGTCCGAAGACTCAACCTGTCCTGAAGAGAAACGAGGATGGAACCCAGAATTGCAGAAAAATGGAGAGACCAAGGTAGCCGAGCTGGCCCGATTATTAAGGGCGAACTCAGCCAACGGCAAAAATGACACCCAATCATCCTGGTCAGCGGAAACAAAACATCTCAGATATGTTTCCAAGGTCTGATTGGTTCATTCGGTCTGGCCATTAGTCTGAGGATGGAAGGCCGAGGAAAAAGATAGGTCAATGCCCATCCTACCACAAAAGGCTCGCCAGAACCTCGAGACAAACTGGGAACCTCTGTCAGAAACAATATTCTCAGGAATGCCATGTAAACGAACCACATGCTGGAAGAACAAAGGCACCAAATCAGAGGAGGAAGGCAATTTAACCAAGGGCACCAGATGGACCATTTTAGAAAAGCGATCACAGACCACCCAAATGACCGACATTTTTTGAGAAACGGGAAGGTCAGAAATGAAATCCATCGAAATATGTGTCCAAGGCCTCTTCGGGACCGGCAAGGGCAAAAGCAACCCACTGGCACGTGAACAGCAGGGCTTAGCCCTAGCACAAATTCCACAGGACTGCACAAAAGCACGCACATCCCGTGACAGAGATGGCCACCAGAAGGATCTAGCAACCAACTCCCTGGTACCAAAGATTCCTGGATGACCGGCCAGCACCGAACAATGAAGTTCAGAGATAACTTTACTAGTCCACCTATCAGGGACGAACAGTTTCTCGGCCGGACAACGATCAGGTTTATTAGCCTGAAATTTCTGCAACACTCTCCGCAAATCAGGGGAGATGGCAGACACAATGACTCCTTCCTTGAGGATACTCGCCGGCTCAGACAACCCCGGAGAGTCGGGCACAAAACTCCTAGACAGAGCATCCGCCTTCACATTTTTAGAGCCCGGAAGGTATGAAATCACAAAATCAAAACGAGCAAAAAATAACGACCAACGGGCCTGTCTAGGATTCAAGCGCTTGGCAGACTCAAGATAAGTAAGGTTCTTATGATCAGTCAAAACCACCACGCGATGCTTAGCACCCTCAAGCCAATGACGCCACTCCTCGAATGCCCACTTCATGGCCAGCAACTCTCGGTTGCCCACATCATAATTACGCTCAGCAGCAGAAAATTTCCTGGAAAAGAAAGCACATGGTTTGAACACTGAGCAACCAGAACCTCTCTGTGACAAAACCGCCCCTGCACCAATCTCAGAAGCATCAACCTCGACCTGGAACGGAAGAGAAACATCAGGTTGACACAACACAGGGGCACAGCAAAAACGACGCTTCAACTCCTGAAAAGCTTCCACGGCAGCAGAAGACCAATTAACCAAATCAGCACCCTTCTTGGTCAAATCGGTCAATGGTCTGGCAATGCTAGAAAAATTACAGATGAAGCGACGATAAAAATTAGCAAAGCCCAGGAATTTCTGCAGACTTTTTAGAGATGTCGGCTGAGTCCAATCCTGGATGGCCTGAACCTTAACCGGATCCATCTCGATAGTAGAAGGGGAAAAGATGAACCCCAAAAATGAAACTTTCTGCACACCGAAGAGACACTTAGATCCCTTCACGAACAAGGAATTAGCACGCAGTACCTGGAAAACCATTCTGACTTGCTTCACATGAGACTCCCAATCATCTGAGAAGATCAAAATGTCATCCAAGTAAACAATCAAGAATTTATCCAGATACTCACGGAAAATGTCATGCATAAAAGACTGAAAAACAGATGGAGCATTGGCAAGTCCGAACGGCATCACCAGATACTCAAAATGACCCTCGGGCGTATTAAATGCCGTTTTCCATTCATCTCCTTGCCTGATTCTCACCAGATTATACGCACCACGAAGATCAATCTTAGTAAACCAACTAGCCCCCTTAATCCGAGCAAACAAGTCAGAAATCAATGGCAAGGGATACTGAAACTTAACAGTGATCTTATTAAGAAGGCGGTAATCAATACACGGTCTTAGCGAACCATCCTTCTTGGCTACAAAAAAGAACCCTGCTCCCAATGGTGACGACGATGGGCGAATATGTCCCTTCTCCAGGGACTCCTTCACATAACTGCGCATAGCGGTGTGTTCAGGTACGGACAAATTAAATAAACGACCCTTAGGGAATTTACTACCAGGAATCAAATCGATAGCACAATCACAATTCCTATGCGGAGGTAGGGCATCAGACTTGGACTCTTCAAATACATCCTGAAAGTCCGACAAGAACTCTGGGATGTCAGAAGGAATGGATGACGAAATAGACAAAAATGGAACATCACCATGTACTCCCTGACAACCCCAGCTGGTTACCGACATAGAGTTCCAATCCAATACTGGATTATGGGTTTGTAGCCATGGCAACCCCAACACGACCACATCATGCAAATTATGCAGTACCAAAAAGCGAATAACTTCCTGATGTGCAGGAGCCATGCACATGGTCAGCTGGGCCCAGTACTGAGGCTTATTCTTGGCCAAAGGTGTAGCATCAATTCCTCTCAACGGAATAGGACACCGCAAAGGCTCCAAGAAAAATCCACAACGTTTAGCATAATCCAAATCCATCAGATTCAGGGCAGCGCCTGAATCCACAAACGCCATGACAGAATATGATGACAAAGAGCACATTAAGGTAATGGACAAAAGGAATTTGGACTGTACAGTACCAATAACGGCAGAGCTATCGAACCGCCTAGTGCGTTTAGGACAATTAGAAATGGCATGAGTAGAATCACCACAATAGAAACACAGTCTGTTCAGACGTCTGTGTTCTTGCCGTTCTACTTTAGTCATAGTCCTGTCGCACTGCATAGGCTCAGGCTTACTCTCAGACAATACCGCCAGATGGTGCACAGATTTACGCTCGCGCAAGCGACGACCGATCTGAATGGCCAAGGACATAGACTCATTCAAACCAGCAGGCATAGGAAATCCCACCATTACATCCTTAAGAGCTTCAGAGAGACCCTTTCTGAACAAAGCCGCTAGTGCAGATTCATTCCACAGAGTGAGTACTGACCATTTCCTAAATTTCTGGCAATATACTTCTACATCATCCTGACCCTGGCATAAAGCCAGCAGATTTTTCTCAGCTTGATCCACTGAATTAGGCTCATCGTAAAGCAATCCCAGCGCCTGGAAAAATGCATCATCATTACTCAATGCAGAATCTCCTGGTGCAAGAGAAAACGCCCAGTCCTGTGGGTCGCCGCGCAAAAAAGAAATAATAATCAAAACCTGTTGAATAGGATTACCAGAAGAATGAGGTTTCAAGGCCAAAAATAGCTTACAATTATTTCTGAAGCTCAGGAACTTAGTTCTGTCACCAAAAAACAAATCAGGAATCGGAATTCTTGGTTCTAGCATCGATTTCTGATCAATAGTATCTTGAATCTTTTGTACATTTACAACGAGATTATCCATTGAGGAGCACAGAGCCTGAATATCCATGTCCACAGCTGTGTCCTGAAGCACTCTAATGTCTAGGGGAAAAAAAAGACTGAAGACAGAGCTAAGAAAAAAAAATGATGTCAGGATTTCTTTTTTCCCTCTATTGGAAATCATTGGAGGGCTCCTTGTACTGTTATGGCTGGCAATCAGGCAACACAGCGTGCAGTAATCAGCGCACATACAGAGATCTGGCAATAACCAAAAACAATAGGACGAGCTCTGAGACGTGGAATCTCTGTAGACTGCAGTACCTGACCTATCCTCACACAACTATAAGCAGCAGTGGATTGCGCCTAACAACTACCTATGCAACTCGGCACTGCCTGAGGAGCTGACTAGCCTGAAGATAGAAATACAAGCCTGACTTACCTCAGAGAAATACCCCAAAGGAATAGGCAGCCCCCCACATATAATGACTGTTAGCAAGATGAAAAGACAAACGTAGGAATGAAATAGATTCAGCAAAGTGAGGCCCGATATTCTAGACAGAGCGAGGATAGCAAAGAGAACTATGCAGTCTACAAAAAACCCTAAAACGAAAACCACGCAAAGGGGCAAAAAGACCCACCGTGCCGAACTAACAGCACGGCGGTGCACCCCTTTGCTTCTCAGAGCTTCCAGCAAAAGTTAATAGCAAGCTGGACAGAAAAAACAGAAAACAAACTAGAAGCACTTATCTAGCAGAGCAGCAGGCCCAAGGAAAGATGCAGTAGCTCAGATCCAACACTGGAACATTGACAAGGAGCAAGGAAGACAGACTCAGGTGGAGCTAAATAGCAAGGCAGCCAACGAGCTCACCAAAACACCTGAGGGAGGAAGCCCAGAGACTGCAATACCACTTGTGACCACAGAAGTGAACTCAGCCACAGAATTCACAACACTCATGAGGAGAACATAATTTTACCTCTATACAAGTCACTAGTTCGACCACACTTAGAATACTGTGCACAGTTCTGGTCTCCGGTGTTTAAGAAAGACATAGCTGAACTGGAGCGGGTGCAGAGAAGAGCGACCAAGGTTATTAGAGGACTGGGGGGTCTGCAATACCAAGATAGGTTATTACACTTGGGGCTATTTAGTTTGGAAAAACGAAGACTAAGGGGTGATCTTATTTTAATGTATAAATATATGAGGGGACAGTACAAAGACCTTTCTGATGATCTTTTTAATCATAGACCTGAAACAGGGACAAGGGGGCATCCTCTGCGGTTGGAGGAAAAAAGGTTTAAGCATAATAACAGACGCGGATTCTTTACTGTAAGAGCAGTGAGACTATGGAACTCTCTGCCGTATGATGTTGTAATGAGTGATTCATTACTTAAATTTAAGAGGGGACTGGATACCTTTCTGGAAAAGTATAATGTTACAGGGTATATACACTAGATTCCTTGATAGGGCGTTGATCCAGGGAACTAGTGTGATTGCCGTATGTGGAGTCGGGAAGGAATTTTTTTCCCCAATGTGGAGCTTACTCTTTGCACATGGGTTTTTTTTGCCTTCCTCTGGATCAACATGTTAGGTTAGGCTATGGGTTGAACTAGATGGATATATAGTCTTCCTTCAACCTTAATAACTATGTAACTATGTAACGCGTCCATTAGCGCTCTCATTGCCTGCAATGTTAAAGCGCATTGCTAGCGCGTGTCATTTTCGGCACGCGCTATCGATGTGCCGTTCTTTTGTAGCGCGCCTCGGACGCTGCTTGCAGCGTCCGCGGCGCGCCCGAGGTCCGTTCCCCACTCTCGCAGATCGGGGATCTGCCAGAGCGGGGACGTTAACGCGACCCCGAAAAAGACATTGCGTTAGCGCAACCTGCTAGCGCTTAGCGCTAAACGGGTTGCACTAACGCAGTGTGACCCCAGCCTTAGCAGCAAACCACCTTGCTGTTCAAATGCACTTCCAAAAAGGACTTGAGCCCCAAACAGCTGCCCCTTATAAACCCTTAATTATGAGCCCCCACCCTAAGTTAACCCCTTATGAATATAGCTACTCCCAATTCAGCAACTCACACCAATTCACACAGGTATTTGTTAAAGGCTTTCCAAATACCTCTTCACTGAATCACAAGTCACACTTACTGCCGTTCACACTTACGCTCAGCTTACACTCAGCTCGCTCACACTCGCTATGCTGAAGATTTATAGATTTTTTTTTCTCTAGTTCCCTAGTTCCTCTAGGCCTACTAGTTGGGTTGGGGCCTACTAACGGTGTCTGCCGCTCCTTGCTGTTCTCCTGGTTTCCTGTCCTGAGCTTCGATCTTCAGGCTCTCATTAAGTAGTTGTTAATATAACACTGCATTTGGCCTACTAGTTGGGTTGGGGCTGTTCTCCTCCACTGAACAAAGCATTGCCGACTGTTTACTACTGTTACCAATTTTGAACTGCATTTATCCTACTTACTGATTTGGGCCTACTCACTGTGTCAGCCTCTCATTACAGTTGTCCTCCACTGAACAAAGCAATGCCGCCTGGTTAGTCCTGTTACCAATTTTGAAATGCATTTAGCCCACTTTATTATTTGGGACTATATCTGTGTTTCCTCCTCATCCTGCCCATTGCCCAGCCAGTGATAGATGAGTCTGCTGGTACATTGACCCATAACGCAACATTCCCTGTGCACGCTACACAGCCAGATTCTGACCCTGCTGAAAGTCAGGTTCCCCTTCCCGCATACTATACCACCTTACACGGGGACAAAGAGGAAGGTGCAGATGAAAGTGCAGGTTCCTTCATCAGGTGGTGGTGGGGGGGGGGGAATACTCGTTGGCGACGTCACTGGCACAGGGCCCCTCATAGTACGCAAAAGTGTCGCTGCCGGTGGGAGGTGCCCTGTGCCAGTGCCAATGCGAACGAGTGCCCCCCCCCCTGCTTGCTCAGGATCACAGCACTTGCAAAGTTGAAATACTTACCTCTCCCTGCTCCACTGCCGTGACATGGTCTAGGTTTCCTGGGCCCACTAAATACTTGACCCAGCCATACCCCCCACAACTTTAGCCAAATGACCCCCAATGTCCAATGCCTAACTATTATTATAAGGTAAATTAAGATTGATAAGCTTCAGTACCAAGAATGGATGATTTTGCCATTAAAATGGGCACTGTAGGTGTTTTCCTGGCCTCCACTCACTGCCGACTATGCTTCCCCATTGACTTGCATTGGGTTTCGTGTTTCGGTCGATCCGACTTTTCGTGATAATCGGCCGATTTCACTCGACTCGACTTTTGAGATAGTCGGGTTTCGCGAAACCCGACTCGACCCTAAAAACAGTAAAAGTCGCTCAACCCTACTTTGGACTAGTACTCCACTCTCTTTCTCTGGGTGTAAGGATTCATCTTTTGGAGTGTCCTTATTGGTTTTGGTTGGTCTCTCGGCTATTAGCTCCCCCACTTGGTGCTGAGCATGTGTGAGAGATTACTATTTATGTTTATGTATATGCATCAAAGAGCTGCTTGAGAGGTTAGCTGGCACAAAATACCTGACAATAATGGATCTGAGTCGAGGATACTGGCAGATTTCCCTGAGCCCCGAGGCACAGGAGAAGTCCGCCTTTATCACACCCTTTGGACTGTATGAGTCCACGGTCATGCCCTTCGGCATGAAGAATGCCCCTGCCACTTTCCAGTGGATGGTCAACCTCCTGCTTCAGGGACTGGAGAAGCACGCCGTGACGTACTTGGATGACCTTGCCATCTTCAGTTACTCCTGGGAGGAACACCTGCAGCATCTTGAGGAGGTGCTCAGGCAAATTCACCGAGCTGGACAGACTATCAAGCCGGGAAAGTGCCAGATGGGCATGAGTGAGGTCCACTACCTGGGGCACCGGGTAGGCGGGGGCAGCCTAAAGCCAGAGCCTGAGAAAGTGGGAGCGATCGTGAACTGGCCCACCCCCAGGACAAAGAAACAGGTGATGTCCTTCCTGGGCACGGCAGGGTACTATAGGCACTTCGTACAGCACTATACTAGCCTGGCAAAACCTTTGACGGACCTCACCAGGAAGAAGCTACCCCACATCGTCAACTGGACCGAGCCAGAAACTTTTGCCGAGGGAAGTGGCCTACTCCACCATCGAGAAGGAGTGCCTGGCCGTAGTCTGAGCGCTTTCAGCCCTACTTGTACGGTCACACCTTCACTGTGGTGACAGACCACAACTCTCTGCGCTGGCTAAACGCCATGTGCGGAACCAACGGCAGGTTGCTACGCTGGAGCCTTGCCCTTCAGCAGTTTGACTTCACCATTGAACACAAAACGGGCAGGGAGCATAGCAATGCAGATGTCCTGCCGGGGTGAACCTGTTGAGGTGCGCATGGAGGGGCACCAAGCGGTCCTGCCTTCGTAGGGCACACCAGAAGGGGGAGGTGTGAGGAAAATGTATAATATAATTTAGTTTCTCTTGCCTGTTAGCCCATGCTGTGGGCTAAAGAAAAAAACCCTTCTCTGTGTGTTTCTGTTTGCGGAGATGTGTATGTGTAGATCCCAAACCCCTCATACCCCTCCCAGAAGAATTTTTACGACCGCTATAGCTGCAGTGAACAGTTGTACCAGCTGAAACTGGGCTGATCTCTCTTTTAAAACATGAGGCTCTTTGTCCTAATCTTGTAAGATTCTGGGCCACCGATTTGGGCTAGAAAAGTAATAAGTACATATTGCTAACCTCCATCGGCAGATCTATCAGCCACTGTAAGCCCGAGCCTCTAATTCCACCAGGTAAAAAAGTATGGATTTCTCTGGAACTGTCACGCCCTACAGATGTGTCTATCGAGTGGACCCACTGGACCGCAAATACAGCGGTTACTGATACCAGTAAGGGAGAACCAGACCAGGAAAGCAGGTTCAAACGCTTTATTGTACTGTAATACAAATACTAGAGGAGACACCCCAAAGGAAGGCCACAGGGCCACAACACCAGGGTGCCTCTAAGGGGTCCAAGGCTTGGAGTGACCCCTATACAGGGATTTCCCCTTTACCACCAATAGAGGGTCCGATGAGGCAGACACCTGTGTTAAACCGACCTAGGAGGTAGGAAGAAATGAATAAACAAAACAGAGCAGAATGTGGAACTTGGAAGCAGGAAGAAGACTGCAGGGAACCACACAGGATACTGGACTCAGGATGCTATGAAGACCAGACTCGATCCTAGGAAAAAAGGAACACAGAGTAAGACCGGCAAATTGGACTGGTAAGCCTAGCAGGATCAGACCTGGAGCAGCAACTTCAGGATAATAGAAGTTGCCCAGGCGGCGTCCAGGAGTGACTGAGATCCTTTTATCCCTCCAGCCTCCAGGTGATAGGCCGGGAGGAGGGGCAGTGAGTAGGAACGGGCTGGCCCTTTAAGAAGCCTGAGAGCTCGCCTGCCCGCCCCCTATGCACTCCCTAGGAGAGGGAGAGGAAGTGCAGTGGACATGGGAGCAAAGACCTGGGCAGCATGTCTGCAGAGACGGACCCCGGAGCGCCGGTGGACGACCGGAGCGTGACCCTGCTGGCTCAGGACAGGACCGGAAGAGGTAAGAACAGGTGGAGAAGAGAAAGTAGGCGCCCCGGGCTGCGAGGTGGTGACAGGAACTGTATGTCCCAAATAGCCCAAATTTGATTTCATTAGAAAGCCAATTTTAAAATAAGCTGAATGCTGGGTGTGTTATGATTCTGACATATTCTGGAGCGGAGATACAAGCATTATACAAATTTGTGTTAACTTTGGTGAGTCTGAGGAGATGGGAGGGACTGAGGAAACCAAGACTTTTTGTGATGTCACAAGGCTGAGGTTTAACCCCTTAGTGACGGAGCCAAATTTTTGAAATCTGACCAGTGTCACTTTATGTGGTAATAACTCTGCAACGCTTCAACAAATCCCAGTGATTTTGAGACTGTTTTTTCGTGACACATTATACTTTATGATAATGGTAAATTTAGGTCAATATGTTTTATGTTTATTTATAAAAAAATATCAAAAATTTGAGAAAAATGTAAAAAAAATTGCATTTTTCAAAATTTGAATGATTATCCCTTTAATCCAGATGGTCATACCACAGCAAATCATTAATAAATAACATTTCCCACATGTTGGCTTTACATCAGCATCATTTGTAAAATGTTATTTTATTTTGTTAGCATTTTAGGAGGGCCAGCAGAGGGCGCATCACCGCGAATGAAGGTAACTACAGGTCATTGACCTACATTACCTTCATTCGCTGGGGTTTACAGCCACGAGCACAGCTGCATTAGCAGAGCTCCTGGCTGTAAAATATTTTAACCCCTTCAGATGGATTTACATCGTGGGACGTTACAGATCATCGGAAGGTATGTATATTGTTGGTTTATTATGTTTCCTTTGTTACAGAGTGAGGGTCTTCAGGTGGATTGAGAGAACAATAAAATATTCAAACAAACTGTGTTCATTTCATTAAAATAATTTTTTATAATGTGTGTGTTTTTATTAACCATTTCATGCTATTGGATTAATAATGGATGGGTGTCAGAATTGACGCTTCTCCATTATTAATCTGGCTTAATGTCACCTTACAATAGCAAGGTGACATTAACCCTTCATTACCCCATATCCCACCGCTACATGGGAATGGGAAGAGAGTGGCCAAGTGCCAGAATAGGCGCCATACGCAAAATACGCTGACACACCCTGCCTACGGAGGAGATACAGACCACTATTTTGGGGACTTTTCTGCGTATTACGGCTGTAAATTACGGACCATATTTTTATACGCTGAGTGTGACGCCGGCCTTAGTCTGAGTCTTACCAGAGGAGCCCTCACTGCCAGTCCTGATGCATTGGGACATTTGGTAGCTCCGCCCACTAGCCTGGTTCTGCCTGCCATGATCTGAACACATGCAAGTGTTGATTTCTTATTTAATCCCTGTTATTTTTATAATTACCTTTGTACATATTTTCAATTGTCTTATATTGTAACATCTTTATATGCCTTTTTATAAACACTGCCTTATTTCGGAGTAAAATATATAAATTACTAGTTTTCGTTCTTCCTGCTCTAAAACGTACCCTGAGTCTTCTGAAGGGAATTACGCTACTGTTTTGGGTTAGCTTCGGACCCGTTTAATCAAAGCTGGTGGCAGCATACCGTGTGCTGTGCCTTTGGGAGTCGTTGCAGCGATTGTGGCGTTAATAATTATTGTTCCTGCCTGAGTGGGAGTAGTTAAATCGCCTCGCTGCAGCGTGCCCGATAGCCAGTACATAGCAGGCAGCCTTTCTGACGACTAATTACCCTAGGTGCAGTACCGAATCTGACCTGAGGGTAAGGGGGGCGCCAGAGAGCTGCAAGTTCAAGCGGAACTGTAAAGCGGGATATATATAAATCCCTGTGTCACGCTCACGCCCAGACTGGTTGGCGTGGGTGTGCGGGGGTGTGGCCCCACTGGACCACAGACCAAACTACCCTGGAAGGGGCGTAACTAAGTAGCTTCCTAGGTGCTGGAGCCTCTGATGGTGAGGTCAGACTTGTGCAATAGGAAGCTACCAGGTACCACTCCAGGGTGGTGTCTGGCTGTGGCTGCTGATCCCACCGGGGAACGGAACATAGACAGGCAAGCGGGCACGGCTGGCACTCTGGCAGACACGGCTTGGACACAGGCAGACAGACGGGTACAACAGAGACACTGGCAGGCAGGCAGGCACGGCTGGCTTTCTGGTAGGCAGGCAGGTACGGCTGGCTCTCTGGCAGGACAGGCGGACAAGGCTGGTACACTGGAAGAACCGGTAGGGACCGGTCTGCAGACAGGTATGTAAAACAGGTAAGAACCTGTTCAGACAGGAGGACTTAAGAAAAGGTAGAGGAAGACCGCAAGAGTGGATGCAGAGCGAAAGCACAGGAGCTAGAGCCAATAACAGAGATGCCGGAGGCAGAGCCAAAAGCACGAGGCGGAGCCAAGTGCAGAAACGCAGGAAGTGGAGCCAAGAGCAGGAGAAGTAGAACCGCAAAGAGCGGAGCCAATTAGAATCGCTAGGAGCGGAGCCACAGAGCAAAGCCACAGAGTGCAGAGCAAGATCAGAGTGCAGAGCAAAGCCACAGAGTGCAGAGCAAAGTTACTGAGAGCAGAGCTAGAGCTAAGCCACAGAGTGCAGAGCTGAGTGCAGAGCTGAGAGCAAAGCCACAGAGTGCAGAGCTGAGAGCAAGGAGCAAAGCAAGACACAGAGAATACACAGCAGAAAAGGCAAACCAAGACAGGGATATAAACAGACACCGGAATAAGACTAGACTAAGACATAGTCAGGAACGAGACCAGACACAGAGACATGGACACAAGCCAGGGTACGAAGCCCCACTGGGTGGCAGACATAGGCCAGGGTACGAAGCCCCACTGGGTGTCTACACAAAAACATAGGCCAGGGTACAACGCCCCCCTGGGTGGCAGACAAGAGAGAGTAACCGAGACAGGGCCTGGCACCTCAGCAGCTAAGAACTGACTGAGGGAGTAAGTTGCACAGGCCCCCACCAATGGGTGGGGATGTCTTAAATACAGGAAGCCTCATGGTGATTGGCCAGGGACACCTTAGCAAGGTGCACAGTCTCTATAAGAAACAGGAGTTGCTGGCGCTGCCCCCCTATGCACACAGACATGAGGCACACAGCATGGAGCTGGCAGCAGAGAGAAGTCACCACAAGGCCCAGAGAAGTGAGTGAGTTTGAGTGTAATGCAGGTGGGGGATGGGAGGCCATCCAGTGATGCCAGCAGGGTTGTTACACCCTGCAGTTCGTGGTATATTGCAGAGCAGTGGGATAACTAAAATAAGCCCTGCTGTAAACTAAGAGGTCAATAGCCTTGTGTGTGTTTTCATCACATTGTAGCAGTGGAGCGATAACTAAGATAAGCCCCCCTGCACATGTGATAGCCGTCTGTTGGCCTAAAGTCACCCCGATCCGTGACGCAGGGGTGACGGTCACAGTGTGAATCGTGACAGTAACACTGCGTACGTAGTATATAGCAGAGCCACGTAGTATATAACACAGCCACGTAGTATATAACATAGCCACGTAGTGTATTGTAGAGACACGTAGTATATTGCACAGCCACGTAGTATATAACAGAGTCACGTAGTGTATTGCACAGATATGTAGTATATTGGTCAGCGACATAGTATATAGCAGAGCCACGTAGTATATAGCAGAGCCACGTAGTATATTGCATAGCTACGTAGTATATTGCACAGCCACGTAGTATATAACAGAGCCACGTAGTATATTGCACAGCCTACGCAGGATGTAACACAGCCCACATAGTATATTGCAATGTGGGAACTATATGCATAGTTAAAAAAGACTTAAAATACAAAATAAACATATACTCACCTTCCGAGGGCCCCTTGAAGTCCTGGTGCCTGTGTGCGGTGCACGCGGCAGCTTCCGGTCCCAGGGTTGGTATGAGCGCAGGACCTGTGATGACGTCACGGTCACATGACCGTGATGTCATGGCAGGTCCTTCTTGCATAGCATCCTTGGCACCGGAACCTGCCGCGTGCACTGCCGAGGACACCGCGCCACGTTGGAAGGTGAGAATAACCTTTTTTATTTTTTATTTGTAACATAAGATCTTTTTAAAAGTTTTAAAAAGTTGGTCACACAGGGTTAATAGCTGCGGTAACGGGGTGCTTTAACCGCGGCATAACGCGGTCCATTACCGCTGGCATTAACACTGTGTGAGCGGTGACTGGAGGGGAGTATGCGGGCGCCAGGCGCTGACTGTGACTGCAGGGGAGTAGGGAGGGACTAATCGGACTGTGCCCGTTGATGATTGGTCGCGGCAGCCATGACAGGCAGCTGGCGAGACCAATCAGCGACGCGGAATTTCCGTTACGGACGTTGCAGACAGAAAGACGGAAGTACCCCTTAGACAATTATATATAGATGAACCCCCATGTCATGCTGAGCATAATGATAACTTTGTCTTTCTTGCACGAGGTCCATACGCCGAGATATGGTTAGAGATGGCTTTTGATAACTTTGAAAAGAGGAGTGCGTTTCATAACTCAGCTCACTCAGTGATGTCACGACCAGAGGGTATATCTTAAATCTGCTGAATTATGAGTCAGCTTTTGCCCAGGAAAAGGGATAACAGCAGCTCTGCAAGGTGCTCTAATGCATTTTGACATATGCTCCTTTTCCCCAGCCGCATGGTCAGCCATGATATGAAAGAACATAAGGAACTGTAAAAGTTTTTTCAACTTTAATCCTTTTTATTGTAATCGTTCTGTACATATACAATTGTCTCATTTTATAATATCTTTTTACACTTTTGTAAACACTGCCTATCTTTTGGAGTAAAATATATAAAATTACTAGCTTCGTTTCTCCTTACTCTATAACGTACTTTCACATCCTCTGAAGTAAATTACGCTGCTAATTGGGTTGGCTCCTGACCCATTATTGATTATGGAATAGGAGCTGGTGGCAGTAGACCGTACTGAGCTTGTTGAGTAAAGCGGGCAGCGACAGAACGGGGTTTATAGTGTATTGCTTGGCTGCTGCTGAGAATAATTATATCACACTCACTGCAGTGTGTGCCCAATAGCCAGTACATAGCAGGCATCCTTTCTGGCGACTAATTATCCTAGGGGCAGTTCCCTGACTGACCTGAGGGTAAGAGGGCGTAAGAGAGCTGCAAGTTCCAAACCAGAACTAGGAAGTGGGATATAGATAAATTCCCTTCAGAAGAGAACCAGGGGCAACCAAACAACCTCGGTTCATGACATATTGGTGAGAGCGGTGGGGATGATAAAAATATCCCCCCTGTGATTCGTGGCAACATATTTGTATTTTGTCTTTTTTGTAATATCATTTGTATCTTTTTTAAACACTGCCGATTCTTCCAGCGTAAAATTATAAATTTGCTAGCTTCGTTCTTCTTGTTCTATGAGCAATCCTCCAAATACTCCGCACAAATTCACATTACCAAACGGGTGTCCGATCCAGCTATAAGAGGTCGGTGGTGTCAGCATAGTTTTCATATTAATGTGGTGTTGGGAACTTGATGGTGACTGGATCGGGACATATATATGTTCCTATCAGAAACTGGTGGTATACATACATCCCGTCAAATCTTGTGCCGCAATATTCGACATAAATTGGAGAAGATGGGTTCACTTTCTTATCCTCTGTCAATACCCTTATTGGTCAGCAGGGTAAGTGGGCACCAGAGAGCTGCACCAGAGAGCTGACTAAGTTTGTGACATCTGTACATGTAGTAATGATAATAATCTGTACATGTAGTAATGATAATAATCTGTACATGTACTAATGATAATAATCTGTACATGTAATACTAATAATCTGTACATGTAATACTAATGATAATCTGTACATGTAATAATGATCATTTGTACATGTTAGGCCTCTTTCACACTTCCGTTTTTACAATCTGTACAGGATCCGTCAAAATGTTGAAATGACAGATCCTGTGCAGATTGTAAAAACAGGTGCACTGGGCCCGTTTTTCTGACGGACCCGTCAAGGCTATGTGCACCTGTTGTGTATATGTCTTCGCAGCAGTTTTCCGCTGCGAAAAAGCATACACAACACAACCCCGCGCAGCTTTAGCGATGCTCACGATGCTCCCGGCAGCTGGCGTTCCCATTAATGCCTTGCGTGCAATGACTTCTGATGACGTAGCGGTCTCACGAGACCGCGACGCCATAGGGTCATTTCGCAATGCATTACTGGGAACGCCAGCTGCCGGGAGCATCGCGAGCATCGGTAACGGTGCGCGGGATGCTGGAAGGTGAGAATATTGCGATTTTTTAAAATTTTTATTTTTTTATTTTTAACATTATATCTTGTTACTATTGATGCTGCATAGGAAGCATCAATAGTAAAAAGAGAGAGAGAGAGCGAGCGAGAATTTCCCTGACTGGAAATTCTTCCACGCATGCTCAGTTTCAAAAGACGGAACCAGTCGCTGGATTCCTGCTTTTGACAGTCAGCGACGGATCCTGCGTCCATAGGGCTTCCATAATAGCCAACGACGGGCAGAGCAGGATCCGTCGTTGAGCGATTTTCCAATGTACAGGAAAAATGTTCCTCTGTGCGTTGTCCCCGCCCGACGGACAGCAATTTTCCGATGGATCCAGTGCACAATCCGTCACTAATACAAGTCTATGAGAAAAAACAGGATCCAGCAGAAAAATTTGCTGGATCCTGTTTTTTCAAAATTGACGGAGCTCAAAGACATAAGTGTGAAAGAGGGCTTAGGCTACTTTCACACTAGCGTCGGTATGGGGCCGTCGCGCTGCGTTGGCCCGACGTATCGATGCATACTGTGCCAGTGCCGCACAACGGGGGCAGCGGATGCAGTTTTTCAACGCATCCGCTGCCCCATTGTGAGTTGCGGGGAGGTGGGGGCGGAGTTCCGGCCGCGCATGCGCGGTCAGAAATGGAGGACACGACGCAGCAAAAAAGTTACACGTAATGTCTTTTGCTGACGACGGTCCGCCACAACACGACGCAACCGTTGCACGACGGTTGCGACGTGTGTCAATGCGTCGCTAATGTTAGTCTATGGGGAAAAAACGCATTATGCAGACAACTTTGCAGGATGCGTTTTTTCCCCTAAACGACGCATTGCGACGTATTCCAAACGACGCTAGTGTGAAAGTAGCCTTACTGATAATAATCTGTACATGTAGTAATGATAATATGTACATGTAGTAATGATAATCTGTACAGATTATTATTAGTATTACATGTACAGACTATCATCATTACTACATGTACAGATTATTATTATTATGTGTACATGTAATTCTAATAATAATCTGTACATGTAATAATAATAATCTGTACATGTAGTAATGATATTAATATGTACATGTAGTAATGATGATAATCTGTACATGGAATATTGATAATCTGTACATGTAGTAATCATAATAATATGTACATGTAATACTAATAATCTGTATATGTAGTAATGATAATAATCTGTACAAGTAATACTAATAATAATCTGTACATGTTTTAATGATAATCTATACATGTAGTATTGATAATCTGTATATGTAGTAATGATAATAATCTGTACATGTAGTAATGATAATAATCTGTACATGTAGTAATGATAATAATCTGTACATGTAATAATAATAATAATCTATACATGTAGTAATGATAATCTGTACATGTAAATACTAATAATAATCTGGACATGTAATAATAATCTATACATGTAGTAATGATAATCTGTACATGTAAATACTAATAATAATCTGGACATGTAATAATAATCTATACATGTAGTAATGATAATCTGTACATGTAAATACTAATAATAATCTGTACATGTAATAATAATCTGTACATGTAGTAATGATAATAATCTGTACATGTAGTAATGATAATAATCTATACATGTAGTAATGATAATAATCTGTACATGTAGTAATGATAATAATCTATACATGTAGTAATGATAATAATCTATACATGTAGTAATGATAATAATCTGTACATGTAGTAATGATAATAATCTGTACATGTAATAATAATAATCTATACATGTAGTAATGATAATCTGTACATGTAAATACTAATAATAATCTGTACATGTAATAATAATAATCTATACATGTAGTAATGATAATCTGTACATGTAAATACTAATAATAATCTGTACATGTAATAATAATAATAATCTATACATGTAGTAATGATAATCTGTACATGTAAATACTAATAATAATCTGTACATGTAATAATAATAATCTGCATGTAATTCTAATAATAATCTGTACATGTAATACTAATAGTCTGTACATGTTTTAATGATAATCTGTACATGTAGTAATGATAATAATCTGTACATGTAATACTAATAATAATCTGTATATGTAGTAACTAGATGGTGGCCCAATTCTAAGGCATCGGGTATTCTAGAATATGTATGTAGTTTATTTATGAAGTTTTCAGAATAATGCAATTTATACACAGGATTTGGCCGGCCGGCCGTGACCAATTAGCAAAGCGTGGTTCAAATTCCGTGCCAATTCGCAGGCGGATTGCGACTGTCGCTGATTGTTCATGGTCGGCCAGGGCCGGCTCCAGGGTTTTGAGGGCCCCCGGGCGAAAGAGTCTCAGTGGGCCCCCCTCTTTAACACATACCACGATTCATGATGCACAGGTACAGCAGAGAAATATAGCACAGCCAAGTAGCATATAACACAGCCCACGTAGTATATAACACAGCCCACGTAGTATATAGCACAGCCACGTAGTATATAACACAGCCCACGTAGTATATAGCACAGCCAGATAGTATATGACACAGCCTTTCCTTGACCGGTGCCAGGGGGTTCCTCGTGCGCATGTCCCCAGTCGCCTCTACGATCGTACACTCTCGGTTCTTCTCATACCTGCGTCTTTTATATCTGCGTCTCCGAAAGTGACCCTGGATCTGAGCTGTCCCAACCTCTAGAGGGAGCCTATCGGGATTACGCTCTAATCCTAAATTGGCGACCCTTGTGGCATACATCTTATGATCTTCGGGTTCTACGCCCGAAACAACATCTTTAGCTTCTCCTGCCGCTACCTCTAGGGGGAGACTATCGGGATTACACTCTGTCCCTAGGTTGGCGACCCCTACGGCAGGTATTTCAATATTTTTGGGTTCTGCACCCGGTATAACTTTTTCCATGAGAGGGTTTACCCTGGTCTCCCACAGGGACCAAAACAGGGGAAAGTCTCTTCTCAACACAGTCCCATAGGGAAGGGTCTTTGCCACTCCCACCACATGTCTAATGTCTCCACATGGTGTAGAAACATTGACCTCCACGGTTGGGTACTCCCGGATTTCCCCATGGATACCCATCACCTCAGACACCAATGGGCAGTTAGCAGCTACATGGCCAGGCCCTTGGCAGCGCCAACACCTGATCGCTGTGGCATGACTGTGCCCAGGAGCCTATTTAGTTTTCCCCGGCTCCTAGGCTTGGGAAACCTTACGTGACAGACGAAATGGAGCAGTGTCCCGTATAAAGTCCTGAGTGGCTGTATATCGCTCTACCAGTCCCACCACTTCATCCAGAGTGCCTGGGTCCCCTTGTCCCACCCAACGCTGTATGGCTGCTGGCAGAGTTCTCACAAGGCGGTCAACCACCACCTTCTCTACCATCTGGAAGGGGGTTAATGTATCAGGCTGAAGCCATTTTTTAACCAGTTGCAGCAAGTCATGTGCCTGAGTTCGGGCAGGGCGCGTCTCTGAAAAAGACCACTGGAACACCCGTAGGGCCCACATATATGTATTAACCCCCAGTCTAGCAAGGATCTCACCTTTCAGCTTCCCATAGTCCAGGGCATCGTCCCGACTGAGGTCTATGAAGGCTTTCTGGGCATCTCCCGTCAGGAAATTAGACACCACCTCAGCCCACTGAGTCACCGGCAAGTCTCCCGCTCCGCATTACGTTCAAAGATGGTGAGAAAAGCCTCCATGTCGTCCTCAGGCTCCATCTTCCTCAGCGCTGACCGGACCTTGTACCGAGCCTCAGACCAGAATGCTGTCCCTGGTGGACCTGCCTCTCGCATAGCCGCGATCTGCTGCATCAACAATTCAGTAATCTGCTGCTGTTGCTGCTTTTGTAGCTTCAAATGTTGCCGCTGTAACTGCAGCGCCACTTGCTGCTGCTGTGAGCAGCCAAACTGCTTCAAAAGCTCCTCCATTTTATGAGCTGGTTTAAACTGTAGCTTTGCAGGCTTAATCACTGACATGCAGCACGCTTTGGGTATGCCTCAGATCACACGCCCGCATTCTCCTCCATATGTGATGCAGCGGTAGGACCATATACAGTGAAACGGCAGTGACCCAAGCAAGTTCAAATAAAACGTTCTTTTATTGTGTTACTTGACACAGTCATTATAGTATTCAGCTTCTTCATACAGTCCATTAATAATGCATGGCTATATGACGCAGTCAATACACAGGCCGAACTTCCCTCTGTCCAGTTTCCCTGGGTGACCGCACGCCGGTAACAAGTCTGTGTACTCACTCAGCGCACTGCACTCTTTATCCTCTGGAGTGCAGCCGGGTACACGTAAGACAGCCCAAGACGCAGGGTGTCAGTCTCTCTGGTTCCTTTAGCCTCTGTGTTGCTCCACACAGAGAGAGCTCTGCAAACAACTGCCCTGACACCCCTCCCCCAGTACTACAAGGCTTTTTAATCAGTCACTGCCTCACTATTCTAAAAACAGCCACACCTGTGTCTGTAGTCTGTAGTAATGTGCTTCCATGCACATTCTGGAGAGCACATACAGCGCCCCCTAGCTGTAACAGGGGTCACTGCCTTACACCAGCCACATAGTATATAGCACAGCGCCCGAAGTATATAGCACAGACACGCAGTATATTGCCCAGCCACATAGTAAATAGCACAGCCCACGTAGTATATTGCCCAGCCACGTAGTATATAGCACAGCCACGTAGTATATACCACAGCCCACATAGTATATTGCCCAGCCACATAGTATATAGCACAGCGCCTGTAGAATATTGCAGACACATAGTATATTGCCAAGCCACATAGTAAATAGCACAGCCACATAGTAAATAGCACAGCCCACGTAGTATATTGCCCAGCCAAGTAGTATATAGCACAGCCACATAGTAAATAGCACAGTCCACGTAGTATATTGCCCAGCCACATAGTATATAGCCCAGCCATATAGTATATAGCACAACCACATAGTATATAACACAGCCCATGTAGTATATAACACAGCCACGTAGTATATTGCTCAGCCACGTAGTATATTGCCCAGCTGCATAGTATATTGCCCAGCCACGTATGTCACAGGTTAAAAAATAAAGATATACTCACCTTCCGAGGGCCCCTTGTAGTTCGGTCACATGACCGTGACGTCATGGCAGGTCCTTCTCGCGCAGGCGCGCAGGACATGTGATAACGTCGCGGTCACATGAAGTCCCATACTATCCTTGGCACCGGAACCTGCCGCTTGCATGGAGTGGTCACCGGAGCGTCGTAAAAAGTGAGTATATAATGATTTTTTATTTTTTTTAATCATTTTTAACATTAGATGTTTTTACTATTGACGCTGCATAGGCAGCATCAATAGTAAAAACTTGGTCACACAGGGTTAATAGCAGCGGTAACGGAGTGAGTTACCCGCAGCATAACGCGGTCCTTTACCGCTGGCATTAACCCTGTGTGAGCAGTCAATGCGGGGAGTATGGAGCGGGCGCCGGGCGCTGACTGCAGGGGAGGGACTAATCGGACTGGGGCCGTCGCTGATTGGTCACGGCAGCCATGACAGGCAGCTGGCGCGACCAATCAGTGACTTGGATTCCATGACAGACAGAGGCCGCGACCAATGAATATCCGTGACAGACAGAAAGACGGAAGTGACCCTTAGACAATTATATAGAAGATGATAATAATCTGTATATGTATTACAGTAATGATAATCTGTACATATAAATACTAATGATAATCTGCACATGTAGTAATGATAATAATCTGTACATGTAGTAATGATAATAATCTGCACATATAGTAATGATAATAATCTGTACATGTAGCAGTGATAATATATACATGTAGTAATGATAATCTGTACATGTAGTAATGATAATAATCTGCACATGTAGTAATGATAATAATCTGTACATGTAGTAATGATAATAATCTGTACATGTAGTAATGATAATATGTACATGTAGCAGTGATAATATGTACATGTAGTAATAATAATCTGCACATGTAGTAATGATAATCTGTACATGTAGTAATAATAATCTGCACATGTAGTAATGATAATCTGTACATGTAGCAGTGATAATATGTACATGTAGTAATGATAATAATCTGTACATGTAGTAATGATAATAATCTGTACATGTAGTAATGATAATCTGTACATGTAGTAATGATAATAATCTGTACATGTAGTAATGATAATAATCTGTACATGTAGTAATGATAATAATCTGTACATGTAGCAGTGATAATATGTACATGTAGTAATGATAATAATCTGCACATGTAGTAATGATAATAATCTGTACATGTAGTAATGATAATAATCTGTACATGTAGCAGTGATAATATGTACATGTAGTAATGATAATAATCTGCACATGTAGTAATGATAATAATCTGTACATGTAACAGTGATAATATGTACATGTAGTAATGATAATAATCTGTACATGTAGTAATGATAATAATCTGTACATGTAGTAATGATAATCTGTACATGTAGTAATGATAATAATCTGTACATGTAGTAATGATAATAATCTGTACATGTAGTAATGATAATATGTACATGTAGCAGTGATAATATGTACATGTAGTAATAATAATCTGCACATGTAGTAATGATAATCTGTACATGTAGCAGTGATAATATGTACATGTAGTAATGATAATAATCTGTACATGTAGTAATGATAATAATCTGTACATGTAGTAATGATAATATGTACATGTAGTAATGATAATCTGTACATGTAGTAATGATAATCTGTACATGTAGTAATAATAATCTGCACATGTAGTAATGATAATCTGTACATGTAGCAGTGATAATATGTACATGTAGTAATGATAATAATCTGTACATGTAGTAATGATAATAATCTGTACATGTAGTAATGATAATCTGTACATGTAGTAATGATAATAATCTGTACATGTAGTAATGATAATAATCTGTACATGTAGTAATGATAATAATCTGTACATGTAGCAGTGATAATATGTACATGTAGTAATGATAATAATCTGCACATGTAGTAATGATAATAATCTGTACATGTAGTAATGATAATAATCTGTACATGTAGCAGTGATAATATGTACATGTAGTAATGATAATAATCTGCACATGTAGTAATGATAATAATCTGTACATGTAGTAATGATAATAATCTGTACATGTAGCAGTGATAATATGTACATGTAGTAATGATAATAATCTGCACATGTAGTAATGATAATAATCTGTACATGTAGTAATGATAATAATCTGCACATGTAGTAATGATAATAATCTGTACATGTAGTAATGATAATAATCTGTACATGTAGTAATGATAATAATCTGCACATGTAGTAATGATAATAATCTGTACATGTAGTAATGATAATAATCTGTACATGTAGTAATGATAATAATCTGTACATGTAGCAGTGATAATATGTACATGTAGTAATGATAATAATCTGCACATGTAGTAATGATAATAATCTGTACATGTAACAGTGATAATATGTACATGTAGTAATGATAATAATCTGCACATGTAGTAATGATAATAATCTGTACATGTAGTAATGATAATAATCTGTACATGTAGCAGTGATAATATGTACATGTAGTAATGATAATAATCTGCACATGTAGTAATGATAATAATCTGTACATGTAGTAATGATAATAATCTGTACATGTAGTAATGATAATAATCTGCACATGTAGTAATGATAATAATCTGTACATGTAGTAATGATAATAATCTGTACATGTAGTAATGATAATAATCTGTACATGTAGCAGTGATAATATGTACATGTAGTAATGATAATAATCTGTACATGTAGTAATGATAATAATCTGTACATGTAGTAATGATAATAATCTGCACATGTAGTAATGATAATAATCTGTACATGTAGTAATGATAATAATCTGTACATGTAGTAATGATAATAATCTGTACATGTAGCAGTGATAATATGTACATGTAGTAATGATAATAATCTGTACATGTAGTAATGATAATAATCTGTACATGTAGCAGTGATAATATGTACATGTAGTAATGATAATAATCTGCACATGTAGTAATGATAATAATCTGTACATGTAGTAATGATAATAATCTGTACATGTAGCAGTGATAATATGTACATGTAGTAATGATAATAATCTGCACATGTAGTAATGATAATAATCTGTACATGTAGTAATGATAATAATCTGTACATGTAGTAATGATAATAATCTGCACATGTAGTAATGATAATAATCTGTACATGTAGTAATGATAATAATCTGTACATGTAGTAATGATAATAATCTGTACATGTAGCAGTGATAATATGTACATGTAGTAATGATAATAATCTGTACATGTAGTAATGATAATAATCTGTACATGTAGTAATGATAATATGTACATGTAGTAATGATAATCTGTACATGTAGTAATGATAATATGTACATGTAGTAATAATAATCTGCACATGTAGTAATGATAATCTGTACATGTAGCAGTGATAATATGTACATGTAGTAATGATAATAATCTGTACATGTAGTAATGATAATAATCTGTACATGTAGTAATGATAATCTGTACATGTAGTAATGATAATAATCTGTACATGTAGTAATGATAATAATCTGTACATGTAGTAATGATAATAATCTGTACATGTAGCAGTGATAATATGTACATGTAGTAATGATAATAATCTGCACATGTAGTAATGATAATCTGTACATGTAGCAGTGATAATATGTACATGTAGTAATGATAATATTCTGCACATGTAGTAATGATAATAATCTGTACATGTAGTAATGATAATAATCTGTACATGTAGCAGTGATAATATGTACATGTAGTAATGATAATAATCTGCACATGTAGTAATGATAATAATCTGTACATGTAGTAATGATAATAATCTGTACATGTAGCAGTGATAATATGTACATGTAGTAATGATAATAATCTGCACATGTAGTAATGATAATAATCTGTACATGTAGTAATGATAATAATCTGTACATGTAGCAGTGATAATATGTACATGTAGTAATGATAATAATCTGCACATGTAGTAATGATAATCTGTACATGTAGCAGTGATAATATGTACATGTAGTAATGATAATATTCTGCACATGTAGTAATGATAATAATCTGTACATGTAGTAATGATAATAATCTGTACATGTAGCAGTGATAATATGTACATGTAGTAATGATAATAATCTGCACATGTAGTAATGATAATAATCTGTACATGTAGCAGTGATAATATGTACATGTAGTAATGATAATAATCTGTACATGTAGTAATGATAATTTTGCCAAAAGGATGCACGTCACTCCATATATAAATGGTGCCTAGATAGGATACCACTCCTTATGTAAATATGACATTTCTGGCACTCTTTCAACATGCAAAAAATGAATGTGTTAATCAAGTGAAGCACTTCCGATGCGTTCCATCATGCGTTCCACAGCTCCGACAGTTTTACTTCCAGTCACGCTGGATGTTCTTACTACACACGTGTTTGCCATCATCACATTATATTCATATACTGTATATAATAATAATCTTTATTTTTATATAGCGCTAACATATTCCGCAGCGCTTTACAGGTTGCACACATTATCTATAAACCATATGGGCTCACAATGGGAGGACGCCCACTGCTTATACTGTGCTGTCTTACATTGAAGCTGAACAACCTGTAGCAATCCGGTAAACCCATCACATTCTTAACTTTACAATATCCATAAACAATATGCTAACATGTTATTACTAGTGATGAGCGAGCATGATCGCCACTACTCGGTACTCGCCCAAGCTTTTCTGGAGTTGCTTGGCGGGAGCTCGCTTCCCCTCCCTGCATGTCTGGTGCTCTTTAGAGAGCCAATGAACATGTAGGGATTGTCTGCCACACACTGTAATGCCGCAGCCATGTTGGTTGTGGCATTACAGTGATTGGCTGGCCGCACAGCGTCTTCAGGTCTACACAGGGGCTGGCTGGCACTTTTCAGCCTGGGGGGCAATCACAAGGCAGTGGCCCTCGAGTTGTGGTGGCCCTCCATTTCACTGCTTATCTCTGGCCATTGCATTAAAGCAGCAGAGAGAATTCTCGGGCTTTCGATTAAACAAGACTAAATGTGAAATTCTGTTCATGAGAAATAATGTGAAACGTGGTCAGGGAAATAATATAATGGGCATCCCGAAAGCGACAGCATCTGTAAAATATTTGGGAATACATTTGGGAAGTTCGCCGAAACAAATATATGACCTAAATTATAAGCCTATTATTGACAAAATAGAGAAAGAATTGGAAAGATGGGGAAATCTACCCCTCTCACTACTAGGCCGCTGTCATCTAATTAAGATGACAAGCTTTGCGAGATTATTATATCCAATGCAGACTATTCCAATGCTAATCCGACACGTCGATGTTCTCAAATTGAATAGGGCTTTCTCTAAATTTATTTGGAGGGGGAGAAAAGCGAGACTTGTTATGAGAACACTAATGCGGCCAAAAGAGGGAGGAGGAGTAGGGTTGCCGAATATTAGAGGGTATAATCTCTCGTGCTTAATGAGGAATGTAGTTGATTGGATTAAAAAGACAGGACGCTATACAGATTATACACTAGAAACGGAATTTTGTGGCTCATGGGATTTGACAGCATTGCTTCACACGCCACTGTCATACTTACCACGAAATATTAAACACTCGGTTATTTGTAAAGACACTATTGCTACATGGAAAGCAGTAAGGAAAAAACTGAAAATGTCATGGAGAGTGTCAAAGCACCTGAATCCTTGGTCATTTCCAGCCTTTAAATTGGGAAGGGAAAATAAATTATTCATAGAATGGTCTAGAAAAGGAGTACAGACACTAGAAGATTTACTACATTTACAGGAAGGTCGGTGGCTGACGGGATCTGAGGTATTAGACAAATATGAGCTACCGGGATTCCATTTGATGCTATATAGTCAACTGAAGCATTATGTACTAGATTTCTTACAAGATGTAAGGAAGGAGGTTGACTCAGATGTGTGGGGAGACTTAGTCACTAAAGACATTAAGGAAATATCGATCTCCTCGATATATGGGTCGTTGAGAGATGTATTACGACCATCAGGGTCAGACAAAGTGTTTTGCAAATGGGAAAAATTCATGCAAGATGAAGAACTTGAGCATAAAATACTACATGGATGGAAATTGGTAAGGGAACATATCATAAATGAGCAATGGAGGGATAGCCAATTTAGAATAATGCATAAAATAATATGTGGCTTTAATATACCGCCAACTCCACAGAACCCTGATAGGCAGATGAGTTGCCCCAAATGTAGCGCATCAAGAACAGATATGGAGCATGGCATGTGGTCGTGTCCCAAGACACAAGAGCTTTGGACCATGGTTCAGGATATGTATCTACAGATGTGTGGGATTTGGGTAGACTCTAGCCCGATGTGCTGGTTGTTTCATTATACGACAGGCAAAACAAGAGGGGGACAGTTACATGATCTGTTCCATACTATTGCTTTGGTGACAAAATGTTTAATTTTGCAATATTGGTTGGCTAGTTTACTCCCAGGGATAAAAGAGATTAAAGCAGGACTAATGGCTGTCCTATATTTAGAAAAAAGAGAAGCAGAAAGGGATAAAGATAAGATGACGAAAAGATTTTTCAAAAAATGGAGAGTGTTCATAGAATCCCTATTGTCGACAGGGGAAATTCAAGAGATAATGAGGCCCTTTGTTAATTCAGATTGGTATTTGTTAGAAGATTTAAGTGGTAGTTTGGATAAATTAAAATTTGTCACATGATAAAGGCATCAGTTGGTGTATGTTCTAGATTTGATTGTCGGACTCCAATCATTGAAGTGGGTTAGATGTGGACATTAGGGGACATGTTAATATTATTTGTGTTATAAAGATTAACGAGTGTTTTATTTCTGTGTAATAATTTAAAGTAACACTTGCAATATGTATTGTACTTATTTGTTTTAAAGAAAAAAAAAAAACAACCAATAAAAATGATGTTTAAAAAAAAAGCAGCAGAGAAAACGAGCTTTAAAAACAGGCTGGTACATAGATATGGGAACAGAATGGAGCTTGCTGCATAGATATGGGAGCAGAACCAAGCTTACTCCAGAGATTTGGGAGCAGAACGGAGCTTACTACAGAGATATGGGAACAGAACCGAGCTTACTCCAGAGATTTGGGAGCAGAACCAAGCTTACTCCGGAGATATGGGAGCAGAACAGAACTTACGCCGGACATATGGGAACAGAACGGAGCTTACTACAGAGATATGGGCGCAGAACCGAGCTTATTACAGATATATGGGAGCAGAACCGAGCTTACTGCAGAGATATGGGAGCAGAACCGAGCTTATTACAGAGATATGGGAGCAGAACCGAGCTTATTACAGAGATATGGGAGCAGTACCGAGCATATGATGATGGTCCCCTGTTGTGAATTCTGCTTTTGGGTTCCCTCCAGTGGTTGTACGTGGGAATGCAGTTGTCCCTGAGTCGCAGTCCTGGCCAGGTGTATCTGCTGATTGCAGTTCTGACTGGGATATTTAGGTGTGCAGAATTCATTAGTCCTTGCCAGTTGTCCATGGTTCTGGGAGGTTTTGGATCTTTGTCTGGTTCCTCCAGCCTTGCTGCCATTTCAGCAAAGATAAGTGTCTGGTTTTTGTTTCTGTGGCACACATGCTGTGTGCTTAATAATTCTGTGCTATTCATTTGTTTTTTCTTGTCCAGCTTAGATTGAGTCAGTGTTTTTCTCTGTCTTGCTGGATTCTCTGGAGTTGCAGATATACGCTCCACATCTTTAGTTAGATGGTGGAGTTTTTTGTATTTTCTGCTGTGGATATTTTTGGAAGGGTTTTAATACTGACCGCTTAGTATTCTATCCTATCCTTTCCTATTATAGCTAGAGTGGCGCCTTTGCTAAATCCTCTTTCCTCCCTGTGTGTGTCTTTTCCTCTACTACTCACAGTCAATATTTGTGGGGGGCTGCCTATCCTTTGGGGTTCTGCTCTGAGGCAAGGTAGTTTTCCTATTTTCATCTATAGGGGTATTTAGTCCTCCGGCTGTGTCGAGGTGTCTAGGGTTTGTTAGGCACACCCCATGGCTACTTCTAGTTGCGGTGATAAGTTCAGGATTTGCGGTCAGTGCAGTTTCCACCAACTCCAGAGAAAGTTCCATGCGGCTCCAAGGTCACCGGATCATAACAGTCCCCACAGTTTCTTTTATTTATATATAAATTATATATAGTACACTGCTCAAAAAAATCAAGGGGTACTAAAATCCCACATCCTAGATATCACCAAATGAAATATTCCAGCTGTAAATCTTTATTCATTACATAGTGGAATGTGTTGAGAACAATAAAACCTAAAAATTATCAATGTAAATCACACCTAATATCCCACGGAGGTCTGGAGATGGAATGATGCTCAAAATCAAAGTGGAAAATGAAGTTACAGGCTGATCCAACTTCAGTGGAAATGCCTCAAGACAAGGAAATTATGCTCAATAGTGTGTGAGGCCTCCACGTGCCTGTATGACCTCCCTACAATGCCTGGGCATGATCCGGATGAGGCGGCGGATGGTCTCTTGAGGGATCTCCTCCCAGACCTGGACTAAAACATCTACCAACTCCTGGACAGTCTGTGGTGCAACGTGACGTTGGTGGATGATGCAAGACATGATGTCTAAGATGTGTTCAATCGGATTCAGGTCTGAGGAACAGGCGGGCCAGTCCATAGCTTCAATGCTTTCATTTTGCAGGAACTGCTGACACACTCCAGCCACATGAGGTCTGGCATTGTCCTGCATTAGGAGGAACCGAGGGCCAACTGCACTAGCATATGGTCTCACTAGGGGTCTGAGGATCTCATCTCGGTACCTAATGGTGGTCAGGCTACCTCTGGCGAGCACATGGAGGGCTGTGCGGCCCTCCAAAGAAATGCCACCCCGCACCATTACTCACCCACTGTCAAACTGGTCATGCTGAAGGATGTTGCAGGCAGCAGATCACTCTCCACGGCGTCTCCAGACTCTGTCACGTTTCTCACAAGTGCTCAGTGTGAACCTGCTTTCATCTGTGAAGAGCACAGGGCGCCAGTGATGAAATTGCCAATCCTGGTGTTCTGTGGCAAATGCCAAGCATCCTGCACGGTGTTGGGCTGTGAGCACAACTCCCATCTGTGGATGTCGGGCACTCAGACCATCCTCATGGAGTCGGTTTCTGTTTGTGCAGACACATGCACATTTGTGGCCTGCTGGAGGTCATTTTGCAGGGCTCTGGCAGTGCTCCTCCTATTCCTCCTTGCACAAAGGATGAGGTAGCGGTCCTACTGCTGGGTTGTTGCCCTCCTACGGCCCCCTCCAGGTCTCCTGGTGTACTGGCCTGTCTCCTGGTAGCGCCTCCAGACACTACGTTGACAGACACAGCAAACCTTCTTGCCACAGCTCGCATTGATGTGCCATCCTGGATGATCTGCACTACCTGAGCCACTTGTGTGGGTTGTAGAGTCCGTCTCATGCTACGAGTGTGAAAGCACAACCAACATTCAAAAGTGACCAAAACATCAGCCAGAAAGCATTGGTACTGAGATGTGGTCTGTGGTCCTCACCTGCAGAACCACTCCTTTATTGAGTGTTTCCATCTGTTTTCTATTCAATTTGCACAACAGCATGTGAAATTGATCGTCAAACAGTGTTGCTTCCTAAGTGGACAGTTTGATTTCACAGAAGTTTGATTTACTTGGAGCTATATTCTGTTGTTTAAGTGTTCCCTTTATTTTTTGAGCAGTCTATGAAGGTATCCCACAGCCCCACATATATAGTATATATAGTGCAATGGCCCCAGTTCCCACTATAAATATAGTACGATGGCACCAGTTGACAATATATAGTATGATGGCCTCAGTTCTCCCCACTTATCTAGCGTGATGTCCCCAGTTCTCCCCACATATCCAGTATGATGGCCCCAGTTCTCACCATATATAGTATAATAGCCTCAGTTCTCCCATAGATATAGTAGGATGGCCCTACTACTACTAGTAGTTCTCCCCATGTATGTAGTAAGATGGTGTCAGCTCCTATATATATATATATATATATATATATATATATATTAGGGATTTCACTCACTCAGGTGCGACGACTGACACTCAGGGGGCACGTTCCTTTAAAAGTTCACAGGGTTTATTACTTCATAAACCACATGGCAAAATAACAGCAAACAAATAGCCTTTAGCTCAGGAAAAGAAAACAAAGTGTCCAGTCCATCAGGCTCAGTCCTGGAGCCTTAACACACTCAGGAGGGTTTCACCTCCACACATATCTCCTGTGTTAAGCATTAGCCTGTCTTATATAGAGCTAACCACACCCAGTAACCCATCACATGATTAGCCATGTGGTCTGACATCGCCACAGGTCCTGAAACACATATATATATACATGGTTATGTACAACAAAGAAATACTCCGGGCTACATTGCAGCAACAAGGCACTTATGTGACACATACCTCCCGTCGACTACACACCCTTTAGCCATGCTACATACTCCCCCCTCTGCCTAAAGCCGTGGGGCTTGGCACTTTCCCCCACTAAACAAGGGATTCTTGATAGGGCATCCGCATTACCGTGCAGCTTTCCGGCCCTATGTTCCACATGGAAACTGAAGTCCTGCAGGGCTAAGAACCAACGGGTGACCCTAGCATTTCTACCCTTTGTTTCCCTCATCCATCTAAGTGGGGCATGGTCAGGTATTAGTCTGAATTTACGACCCAGCAGATAGTACCGTAACGTGTCCACCACCCACTTTATGGCCAAACACTCTTTTTCTACGACCGAGTAGTTCCTCTCAGATGAGGACAGCTTCCTACTCAGATAGAGAAAAGGATGCTCCTCCCCATGTAGCTCTTGGGAAAGGACTGCTCCTACCCCAACATCTGAGGTATCTGTCTGAAGAATAAATTCTTTCTTGAAGTCTGGGGCCATCAGAACGGGCTGCTTACATAGAGCCCCTTTCAACTCTTGGAAGGCTGACTCTGTCTCTTCGGACCATTTAACCATCACCGATTTTGTCCCCTTTAGCAGATCAGTCAGAGGCGCAGCCACTGTGGCGAAGTTCGGGATGAACCTCCTGTAATATCCCACGATTCCCAGAAAGGCTTTAACTTGCTTTTTGGAGAGTGGTTTCGGCCATGTTTGGATTGCCTCCACTTTCTTGATTTGGGGCTTTATTTCTCCACGACCCACTATATAGCCTAGGTATTTAGCTTCTTCCTTACTCAAGGCACACTTCTTCGGGTTTATTGGTAACCCCGCCTCTCTTAGAGCATCAAACACCGCTTGGACTTTCTCCAGATGACTCTCCCAGTTCGGGCTAAAGATGACGATATCATCTAAGTACGCAGCAGAGTAGGCCTTATGGGGTGCAAGGACTCTATCCATAGCCCTCTGGAAGGTCGCCGGAGCTCCCTGTAGGCCAAACGGCATCCGGACATACTGGAAGCATCCATCAGGTGTCGAAAAGGCCGTCTTCTCCTTGGCTTCCTGTGCCATGGGGATCTGCCAATACCCCTTTGTCAAATCCAAGGCGGATATATATCTGGCGTGCCCAAGCCTTTCAATGAGCTCATCAACGCGGGGCATGGGATAAGCGTCAAACTTGGAGACCTCATTCAACTTCCGATAGTCGTTGCAAAACCTCCACTCTCCATCAGGTTTTGGGACCAGGACAATTGGGCTCGACCAACCGCTCTTGGATTCCTCAATGACTCCAAGCTTCAACATACGCTCCACCTCTTTGGAGATAACTTCTCGACGAGCCTCAGGAATACGATAGGGCTTCACGTTCACCCGCACATGTGGCTCTGTTAGGACCTCGTGCTCTATGACCTTCGTGTGTCCTGGCAACTCTGAAAACAGGTCCCTGTTTTTCTGGAGTAACTCCCGGCACTGCTGTTTCTGGGTCTTCGATAGCATCTCCGCTATAGTAACCGCTCCAACCTCACCTTCTGGGTGGCTTACCAACGATGGAGTTACTGTCGGCTCTCTATCTTGCCATGGCTTGATGAGGTTGATATGGTATACTTGGAATGGTTTCCGTCTTCCTGGTTGGTGAATTTTATAATTTACTTCACCAAGTTTCTCGACAACCTCATATGGCCCTTGCCATTTGGCCAAGAACTTGCTTTCCACCGTCGGAACTAACACAAGAACTCGGTCTCCCGGATTGAACTGCCTCACTCTTGCAGACCGGTTGTAGACTCTGGCCTGAGCTTCTTGTGCCTGGAGGTGTTCTTTCACGATAGGCATCACCATTGCAATCCTCTGCTGCATCAGGGCCACATGCTCAATGACGCTTCTGTGAGGCGTGACTTCGGCTTCCCAGGTTTCCTTGGCTATATCCAGGAGTCCTCGCGGATGTCGGCCATATAGAAGCTCAAACGGTGAGAACCCTGTGGAGGCCTGTGGAACTTCACGAATGGAAAACATCAGATAGGGTAAGAGACAATCCCAGTCTCTACCGTCTTTCTATATAGCTTTTCTCAGCATGCTCTTCAGTGTCTTGTTAAATCTCTCAACAAGGCGATCTGACTGGGGATGGTACACCGAGGTCCTCAACTGGGAGATTTTCAGGGCTTTGCATAACTCCCGCATCACCTTGCTCATGAAAGGTGTCCCCTGGTCAATCAGGATCTCCTTCGGCAGACCTGTCCGGGAAAAGACATGGACCAACTCGCGGGCTATTCTCTTCGGGAAAGAATTTCTCAAGGGAATTGCCTCAGGATAGCGTGTGGCATAGTCCAGGATGACTAATATATACTGATGGCCCCGGGCTGATTTAACTAAGGGACCAACCAAGTCCATGGCAATTCTCTCGAACGGCACCTCAATAATGGGCAGTGGCACAAGGGGGTTCCGGAAATGAGGAATGGGAGCAGTTAGCTGACATGTAGGGCAGGACCTGCAATAGTTCACTATTTCCCGGTGACACCCAGGCCAATAGAACCTCTGCACAACCCGTTCCTGCGTTTTTTCCACCCCTAGGTGTCCACCCAAGATGTGTGAATGGGCCATGTCCAACACCTTCCGTCTATATGGACCCGGCACTACCAACTGCTCTACCAACTCCTCCCTTATTTTCATGACCCGGTACAACAACTCCCCACTCATCAGAAAATGGGGAAATCTTGTGTCTGCCCCCAGCTCCTGTACCACCCCGTCAATAACTGTGACATTATTAAAGGCTTCCCTCAGAGTGGGGTCCCTATGTTGGGCAGTCCCAAAATTTTCACCGGTTACCTCTAACTCCAGAATGTCAGATGCAGGGGACACTTCCTCCTCATCCCCAACCAGAACACAAATAGGAAACCTGTCTGACTCCGGGTGTGGCGACATCCTTCCAGGGTTCATTGGTTCCCTACTCTTGCTAGGGAGCTCAGAACCTTTTCCCCACAAATCCCAAAACAAACAGAAATCCCGGCCAATAATTATAGGGTGCAACAAGTCCTGCACGACGCCGACTATGTGGGACTCAGTGCCACATGCCGTTTCAATGTCCACCCTGGCCACAGGGTAGTTCTTTGCATCACCATGTATGCACCGCACTCCGACCTTCTTTCCCGGGAGCAGGTGGAGAGGAAAAGTGGCCCTCACCAGGGTCACTAGGCTCCCCGAGTCTAACAGTGCCGTTACTGCTCGACCGTTCACCTTTACGGGACACGCTTGAGGTCCCTCGTTGGGCGGAGAGTTCACACTGCAGGCTGGATACGCATAGTATGAACAACGGCGTCCCATGCTGCAGTCCATCTGCTCAGTGGTCTGGGAACAACGGGCAGCTATATGTCCTGGCCCGTGGCACCTCCAACAAATAATATCACCCGTAGGGACCTTGGGCACCACCTCCCCCACCCTTTGTGACCTTGGACGCGCCACCCCTTTTTGGGACTCAGCTCCCTTCTGGGACCCCCAGTACGGCATGGGTTGCCTCCCGGAGGAGCCTTCCAACCCTTGGTATCTCTCAACCATTCCAATCAGCTCGTCGGCATTCTGGGGATCACCCTGGGCAACCCAAGTCTGTATGGACCTCGGGAGGGAATGCACAAACCGATCCATCATCACTCGTTCCACCATCTGTGCAGGTGTACACGACTCTGGCTGCATCCATTTCTGGACCAGGTGCAACAGGTCAAACATTTGAGAGCGAGGCGGTTTGTCCCGGTGATAGGCCCAGCAGTGAACTCGCTGTGCCCTGACAGTCAGTGTCACCCCCAAACGTGCGAGAATCTCAACTTTCAATTTGTGATACTCTTTGGCATCCTGCAAGATAAAATCATAGTACGCCTTCTGCGGTTCTCCCGTCAGGTATGGCGCCAGTACCTCTGCCCACTGCTCTGGCGGAAGTTTTTCCCTCTCAGCGACCCTCTCAAACACCGTCAGGAAGGCCTCAACATCATCCCCGGGAGTCATTTTTTGCAATGCGTGTCTTACCGTCTTCCGGACGTGGGTGTCATCAGCCAGACCTGGGGTTGGGGCACTCGTCTTGCCCTGGATGGCGGTTGCCAGAAGCTGCATCTGCTGCTGGCTCTGTTGCATCTGCTGCCGTTGCTCCTGCTGGCTCTGTTGTATCAGCTGCCGTTGCTCCTGCTGGCTCTGTTGCATCTGCTGCCGTTGCTCCTGCTGGCTCTGTTGTATCTGCTGTATCAACAGCTTGTTGGTCTCTTGCTGCTGTGACTGCATCTGGACCAAGTGTTTCAGCAGGTCCTCCATTTTCCCCGGCAATGCTTCCTGGCTTGCAATAGCCTTGGCCCAGGACATTCAATAACAGACTTACGTCTCCGCTGGGAACGCTGCCCGCACGTCTACCACCAATTGTAGGGATTTCACTCACTCAGGTGCGACGACTGACACTCAGGAGGCACGTTCCTTTAAAAGTTCACAGGGTTTATTACTTCATAAACCACATGGCAAAATATCAGCAAACAAATAGCCTTTAGCTCAGGAAAAGAAAACAAAGTGTCCAGTCCATCAGGCTCAGTCCTAGAGCCTTAACACACTCAGGAGGGTTTCACCTCCACACATATCTCCTGTGTTAAGCATTAGCCTGTCTTATATAGAGCTAACCACACCCAGTAACCCATCACATGATTAGCCATGTGGTCTGACATCACCACAGGTCCTGAAACACATATACATATATACATGGTTATGTACAACAAAGAAATACTCCGGGCTACATTACAGCAACAAAGCACTTATGTGACACATACCTCCCGTCGACTACACACCCTTTAGCCATGCCACTATATATATATATATATATATATATATATATATACAGTGGGGCAAAAAAGTATTTAGTCAGTCAGCAATAGTGCAAGTTCCACCACTTAAAAAGATGAGAGGCGTCTGTAATTTACATCATAGGTAGACCTCAACTATGGGAGACAAACTGAGAAAAAAAAATCCAGAAAATCACATTGTCTGTTTTTTTAACATTTTATTTGCATATTATGGTGGAAAATAAGTATTTGGTCAGAAACAAAATTTCATCTCAATACTTTGTAATATATCGTTTGTTGGCAATGACAGAGGTCAAACGTTTTCTGTAAGTCTTCACAAGGTTGCCACACACTGTTGTTGGTATGTTGGCCCATTCCTCCATGCAGATCTCCTCTAGAGCAGTGATGTTTTTGGCTTTTCGCTTGGCAACACGGACTTTCAACTCCCTCCAAAGGTTTTCTATAGGGTTGAGATCTGGAGACTCGCTAGGCCACTCCAGAACCTTGAAATGCTTCTTACGAAGCCACTCCTTCGTTGCCCTGGCGGTGTGCTTTGGATCATTGTCATGTTGAAAGACCCAGCCACGTTTCATCTTCAATGCCCTTGCTGATGGAAGGAGGTTTGCACTCAAAATCTCACGATACATGGCCCCATTCATTCTTTCATGTACCCGGATCAGTCGTCCTGGCCCCTTTGCAGAGAAACAGCCCCAAAGCATGATGTTTCCACCACCATGCTTTACAGTAGGTATGGTGTTTGATGGATGCAACTCAGTATTCTTTTTCCTCCAAACACGACAAGTTGTGTTTCTACCAAACAGTTCCAGTTTGGTTTCATCAGACCATAGGACATTCTCCCAAAACTCCTCTGGATCATCCAAATGCTCTCTAGCAAACTTCAGACGGGCCCGGACATGTACTGGCTTAAGCAGTGGGACACGTCTGGCACTACAGGATCTGAGTCCATGGTGGCGTAGTGTGTTACTTATGGTAGGCCTTGTTACATTGGTCCCAGCTCTCTGCAGTTCATTTACTAGGTCCCCCCGCGTGGTTCTGGGATTTTTGCTCACCGTTCTTGTGATCATTCTGACCCCACGGGGTGGGATTTTACGTGGAGCCCCAGATCGAGGGAGATTATCAATGGTCTTGTATGTCTTCCATTTTCTAATTATTGCTCCCACTGTTGATTTCTTCACTCCAAGCTGGTTGGCTATTGCAGATTCAGTTTTCCCAGCCTGGTGCAGGGCTACAATTTTGTTTCTGGTGTCCTTTGACAGCTCTTTGGTCTTCACCATAGTGGAGTTTGGGGTCAGACTGTTTGAGGGTGTGCACAGGTGTCTTTTTATACTGATAACAAGTTTAAACAGGTGCCATTACTACAGGTAATGAGTGGAGGAAAGAGGAGACTCTTAAAGAAGAAGTTACAGGTCTGTGAGAGCCAGAAATCTTGATTGTTTGTTTCTGACCAAATACTTATTTTCCACCATAATATGCAAATAAAATGTTAAAAAAACAGACAATGTGATTTTCTGGATTTTTTTTTCTCAGTTTGTCTCCCATAGTTGAGGTCTACCTATGATGTAAATTACAGACGCCTCTCATCTTTTTAAGTGGTGGAACTTGCACTATTGCTGACTGACTAAATACTTTTTTGCCCCACTGTACATACATACATACATACACACACGCACATTATGATGGCCCCAGTTCTTCACATTAAAAATAATGAAGTTTATACTTACCTCATCCTGATTCCCGGCACTGCAGCCTCCATTTTCTCTTCCGGTCTGCAGAGTGGCATGAGGCAATAATAATGTAATCGCACCGCCTGCGTGAGCACACTGAAGTCTCAGGAAGCTGCGGTCTGCAGCTTATGAGACAGACCAGGGCTTCCACTAGATATTTCCGGGCCCCATACTAGCCAAATTTTCGGGTTCCCTTGAGACTCTGCCCAGGCTCCACACCAGCTCCGCCTCCACCGTCCCACCTCCCACTCTTGGAAAAAGTCAACTTCTCCACCACATCCTCACCGATCAGATATTAACAGTTCCCATTAAACACCAGATCACATTCATAACCATCAGCTTTGTTCTGGCCAAAAGAATTTTTAAGCTGACACCACGACACGGTAGACTCTTTCGGCTGGGCTCTACTCTACTCTAAACTATTAAAAATAAATATATTTTTATGTATTTTTCTTTAAGGGAATGAGTGACATATGTGGCGCCCAGGGTCCTGGTCGTCACAGTAGCATTGCTTTCCTCACAGGGATAGTGATGTTACGTTTGGAAGTGATGAAGGATAACTCTTATCAGGTAACCACCATACACACAACATGTTCACACTCCAGGCCACAAGGTGGAGCTTTTGATCCTATTTCATAGGTGACTCCCCTATATATATTGTGGTTTGGAGGGAAAGTTAGTTAGTTCGTGCCAGACAGCACACTGGAGCAGTCTGAGGCAGGAAGAGAGCAGTCTACAGGACTGAAGGGGCAGTTCAGCCAGAAAGTGCTGAAGCTACTGGACAGAGATTATACCGACAGCAGAACATTGCTGAGTGAGCGTGAAGGAGAGCGAAGCACAGGAGAAGGAGATCAGGGGAGACCAGCTAAGAGCAGGCTGCCTCTCTCTCTGAGGCGCAGATAACCGGTAGCTGGACCACCGAGGTTGTAAGGACTCTACGACTTACATCAGAGACCGGCAGGACAGCTGAACTGCAAGTTACCTGTCCGCCTTAATACCCAGGAGACACAGTGACACCTATAGAGCCTGGGGCATTCTAGAGTCCCTGTAAAAAGGCTCAAGTCACCAGTCATATGAGTTATGTCCTATCCTATATGGGGGACAGAGAGAACAACTGTGTGGACCTTATGTGAAGCCATAGGCAGTAAGGGACTACAACACCACCGCGCTAGAGGAAGGCTTTTAACTCCCACCTGGAAAAGGGGGACTCTGGATTCACTTCCAATCCGGCCAGACCCTGCCTACCCTGTGATCTGGTGCCCTGGACTGTGACTGCCTGAAGTCTTCAGTAAACAAGATAAAGAGACTGCAACCCTGTGTCCTCGTTCTTTACTGCGCCATTCACCATCTTCCATCTACACACCGGGAGCCCTGTGGATATACTTCACCTATGGGAAGGTATACCATCTAGCTGCCATAACATCACCCCAGAGGACCCCTTAAAACAGCGTCGGTCCCCACTGACCGAATACCACAGGTGGCGTCACAAACATAAACTCTATTCAAATTTCCCATTTTAAATAGGCGCCCAGGGCCACGGACCAGGTCGCCGCCACCGTGACATCCCTTTGTGAACACCGGACCCGGTACCGAGTACCCCACAGCCCTGGCGGGCGACTCATCTACATTTACATTTTTTTTAAACAACCATTAATACCACATACAAGGGACAAATATCGTCACACCATGACCAGACATATTACCACCACATAGTGACTGAATACTACAGTACTGATCATTAATTTAAAAAAAACAAAACACAATACTAAGTGCCATTGCATACAGGAACTCTGTATTTACCGTCAGTGTACAAGTAATACAGTGATCACCAGTGACATTATACACAAGAGCTCTGTATATAGTGTCAGTGTACAGGTAATACAGGGATCACCAGTGACATTATACTCAGGAGCTCTTTATAAAGTGTCAGTGTACTGGTAATACAGTGATCAAAAGTGCCAGTGACATTATAAACAGGAGCTCTGTATATAGTATACAGTTTATAGTGTATAGTGTTACTGTACAGGTAACTCACTGACTCACCAGTGACGTCTCTAGCTGAAGTCGTTCATCTTTGCTTTTCTTTTTCATCCAGCCAAGACCGCCATCACTTCTTCCCAGCCAGGACTTGTCTCTGCATAAAATAACACAGTTAACTAGAGCGCCGCTTCCAGAGCACATTACACTACACAACTGAATACTGAGGTGCACCCACAATCAATATATAATTGGTTATTATTCAACCTCATAGATTGTAAGATTGCAAGCAGGACCCTCATTCCTTTTGCCATCTGTTGATCTATGTGTTTATTGTTATGCTTAATGTACATTGTCTGTACAAGTCCTCTCTAAAAAGTAAAGTGTTGCAGACTATGATGGCGCTATATAAAATTATTATTATTATTAACCCACCATTCCAAACAAACTATAATACACCACTGTGCACCCACTAACTATAAATAGCCACTTTCCCCATTTAATATATAAATTAATTAGCACCTGTACTCTTTCCCCCAATTCATTGCCAGTCACTTCATCCTCAACGCCCCCCACTATGTACCTCCCGCTCTAACTCTAACCCAATTCATTATATTTAAATGCCCCTCATGCCCCAATTCATTGTCATGTCTTTCTCTCCCATCCTCTATTCATTATCAACTACCCCACATCATAGATATTTGCTCTCCCCACCCCCTTCAATTGATCCAGTAGATGGGCATGGCACCAGGAGATGGAACAGGATCCTTGATGCAAACAACTGGCTAAGACGATGGTGCAGACAACAAGGATTCGGATTCCTGGACCACGGTGTGAATTACTTGTACGATGGACTCCTCGCCAGAGACGGACTACACCTCAACAAACCTGGGAAACACACATTCGCCAGAAGACTTGCTACACTCATCAGGAGGGCGTTAAACTAGAAGAAGAGGGGACGGGAAGAAAAACATTTGGACTTGAACAAAGAAGACCCAGGAAAACATACTCAGAAGGGAGGTAAGAACATTTCTAAAACAATCCACAGCGAGGAGATTGGAAAACACAACAAAATCCTCTAAACTGCATGCTCGCAAACGCCAGAAGCCTGACAAACAAGATGGAAGAACTAGAAGCAGAAATATCTACAGGTAACTTTGACATAGTGGGAATAACCGAGACATGGTTAGATGAAAGCTATGACTGGGCAGTTAACTTATAGGGTTACAGTCTGTTTAGAAAGGATCGTAAAAATCGGAGAGGAGGAGGGGTTTGTCTCTATGTAAAGTCTTGTCTAAAGTCCACTTTAAGGGAGGATATTAGCGAAGGGAATGAGGATGTCGAGTCCATATGGGTCAAAATTCAAGGAGGGAAAAATGGTAACAAAATTCTCATTGGGGTCTGTTACAAACCCCCAAATATAACAGAAACCATGGAAAGTCTACTTCTAAAGCAGATAGATGAAGCTGCAACTCATAATGAGGTCCTGGTTATGGGGGACTTTAACTACCCGGATATTAACTGGGAAACAGAAACCTGTCAAACCCATAAAGGCAACAGGTTTCTGCTAATAACCAAGAAAAATTATCTTTCACAATTGGTGCAGAATCCAACCAGAGGACCAGCACTTTTAGACCTAATACTATCTAATAGACCTGACAGAATAACAAATCTGCAGGTGGTCGGGCATCTAGGAAATAGCGACCACAATATTGTACAGTTTCACCTGTCTTTCACTAGGGGGACTTGTCAGGGAGTCACAAAAACACTGAACTTTAGGGAGGCAAAGTTTGACCAGCTTAGAGATGCCCTTAATCTGGTAGACTGGGACAATATCCTCAGAAATAAGAATACAGATAATAAATGGAAAATGTTTAAGAACATCCTAAATAGGCAGTGTAAGCGGTTTACACCTTGTGGGAATAAAAGGACTAGAAATAGGAAAAACCCAATGTGGCTAAACAAAGAAGTAAGACAGGCAATTAACAGTAAAAAGAAAGCATTTGCACTACTAAAGCAGGATGGCACCATTGAAGCTCTAAAAAACTATAGGGAGAAAAATACTTTATCTAAAAAACTAATTAAAGCTGCCAAAAAGTAAAAAGAGAAGCACATTGCTAAGGAGAGTAAAACTAATCCCAAACTGTTCTTCAACTATATCAATAGTAAAAGAATAAAAACTGAAAATGTAGGCCCCTTAAAAAATAGTGAGGAAAGAATGGTTGTAGATGACGAGGAAAAAGCTAACATATTAAACACCTTCTTCTCCACGGTATTCACGGTGGAAAATGAAATGATAGGTGAAATCCCAAGAAACAATGAAAACCCTAGAACCCGAGAAGAGGTGCGAAACCGGCTAAATAAGATTAAAATAGATAAATCTCCGGGTCCGGATGGCATACACCCACGAGTACTAAGAGAACTAAGTAATGTAATAGATAAACCATTATTTCTTATTTTTAGGGACGCTATAGCGACGGGGTCTGTTCCGCAGGATTGGCGCATAGCAAATGTGGTGCCAATATTCAAAAAGGGCTCTAAAAGTGAACCTGGAAATTATAGGCCAGTAAGTCTAACCTCTATTGTTGGTAAAAATATTTGAAGGGTTTCTGAGGGATGTTATTCTGGATTATCTCATTGGACGTGGTATATCTCGATTTTTCCAAACCGTTTGATACCGTGCCGCACAAGAGGTTGGTACACAAAATGAGAATGCTTGGTCTGGGGGAAATTGTGTGTAAATGGGTTAGTAACTGGCTTAGTGATAGAAAGCAGAGGGTGGTTATAAATGGTATAGTCTCTAACTGGGTCGCTGTCACCAGTGGGGTACCGCAGGGGTCGGTATTAGGACCTGTTCTCTTCAACATATTCATTAATGATCTGGTAGAAGGTTTACACAGTAAAATATTGATGTTTGCAGATGATACAAAACTATGTAAAGCAGTTAATACAAGAGAAGATAGTATTCTGCTACAGATGGATCTGGATAAGTTGGAAACTTGGGCTGAAAGGTGGCAGATGAGGATTAACAATGATAAATGTAAGGTTATACACATGGGAAGAAGGAATCAATATCACCATTACACACTGAACGGGAAACCACTGGGTAAATCTGACAGGGAGAAGGACTTGGGGATCCTAGTTAATGATAAACTTACCTGGAGCAGCCAGTGCCAGGCAGCAGCTGCCAAGGCAAACAGGATCATGGGGTGCATTAAAAGAGGTCTGGATACACATGATGAGAGCATTATACTGCCTCTGTACAAATCCCTAGTTAGACCGCACATGGAGTACTGTGTCCAGTTTTTTTGCACCGGTGCTCAGGAAGGATATAATGGAACTAGAGAGAGTACAAAGGAGGGCAACAAAATTAATAAAGGGGATGGGAGAACTACAATACCCAGATAGATTAGCGAAATTAGGATTATTTAGTCTAGAAAAAAGACGACTGAGGGGCGATCTAATAACCATGTATAAGTATATAAGGGGACAATACAAATATCTCGCTGAGGATCTGTTTATGCCAAGGAAGGTGACGGGCACAAGGGGGCATTCTTTGCGTCTGTAGGAGAGAAGGTTTTTCCACCAACATAGAAGAGGATTCTTTACTGTTAGGGCAGTGAGAATCTGGAATTGCTTGCCTGAGGAGGTGGTGATGGCGAACTCAGTCGAGGGGTTCAATAGAGGCCTGGATGTTTTCCTGGAGCAGAACAATATTGTATCATACAATTATTAGGTTCTGTAGAAGGACGTAGATCTGGGGATTTATTATGATGGAATATAGGCTGAACTGGATGGACAAATGGCCTTTTTCGGCCTTACTAACTACAGTATGTTACTATGATCATTTGCTCTCCCCATCTTCAATTAAATTGCTGTCCCTCACACTGAATTCATCATTTGCCCGTCCCCTCCCCACTTCATCATTTGCAGTCCCCCCACTTTAATTTGAAGTCCCCGTACTTCATCCATTGCAGCCCACTATCACCCCCTCACTTCATCTGCAGTGCCTCTTCATCATTTGCAACCCCCTATCCCCCTTCCATTTCATCATGTGCAGTCGCACCTCAGACACACTTCATCATGTGCAGTCCCCCTTACCCACCCACTTCATCATGTGCCATCGCCCTTACCCCCACTTCATCATCTGCAGTCCCCCTTAACCCCGATTCATCATGTGCAGTCCCTCTTACCCCCAATTCATCATATGCAGTCCCCCATAACCCCACACATCATGTGCAGTTCCCCTTACCCTCCACTTCATCATGTGCAGTCCCTCTTACCCCCCACTTCATGTGCAGCCCCCTTAACCCAATTCATCATGTGCAGTCCCCCTTACCCCCAATTTATCACGTGCAGTCCCGCTTAACCCCCCACTTCATCATGTGCAGAACCCTTACCCCTCCACTTCATGTGCAGTCCCTCCTTACCCCCCAATTCATGTGCAGCCCCACTCCCCCTTCATCATGTGCAATCCCCTTTACCCCCCACGTAATCATGTGCGGCCCCACTCCATCATGTACAGTCCCTACTCCATCATGTGCAGTCTCCTTTAACCCGCAAACTCCATCATGTGCAGCCCCACTTCCTCTTCATCATGTCTAGCCCCACTTACCCCCTACTCCATCATGTGCAGTCCTCCTCACACCCCCACTTTATCACTTGCAGTTACCCTCACCCATTGAATTCATTTTATTAAGAAAACAAAAAAGTTTTTGATACTTACCTCACAGTCACTCCCCTGCAGCACCTCTCTACTTCCAGCGTCCGGGACATGTCGGTGCGTGACCCAGAAATACAGAGAACATGGAGGAAGCGGGAGCTGCGCAGCTGTCAAGGTTAGACAGCCGTGCACAGCTCCCATCCCCAGCGCAGACGTGTGCGCAGATAGACTGTGATGCGGCTGTGTACGCTGCCGGCCACGTCATAGTACAGCGGACACGGCCACTCACAAGTTGCTGTGCGTAGCCATCAGGCGGCCAGCCATGTACAGCTGCTGGGTGAACGGCCCGGGGGGCATTTGCCTCTCTGCCACTCTGCCCAGTCAGCCTCTGGGTCTACATCAGACCTGGCCCCGCCATGCTCATCACAGTCTACTCCGGAATCAGGCAGTGTAGGGAGAGGTGCGGCTGAGCTAGGGAGAGATTTGCTTGTTTCTTAGTTAGTGTAGGTATACCACAATATATTAGACACATATCCCTCTCAACTAAGAGTCCTTCTGAGGACTAATCCAGCTGCATAGATATCAGTGTTAGACAGGCAGTGTATGTGCATATAGCAAGAGAGTCCATTCCAGTTCTGTCTGCTGCTGCTGCCTATTACAGATATTTCTAGATATAGCCCCAGGTATCAGGGGCCAGGAATAATTTTTTGGGGATCTTAATCCTGATTATTTGCTTTAAAAGCAATCCAGAGAACACTATTTTTCTGCTCCAGTTGCTTCTTGGCACTGCAGAATACAGCCAGATCCTTTCAATATTACAACGCTAAAAATCCAGCTATTTTAAACTGGAGTTAGTCCGTCACATGGATCACATATCAGTACACTCAAAATTGTGCCCTTTCAGACCTCCATTTCAATTTTGTTGCAGTGACTTAGCCAAGTTATTGACACCAGTTTGCTGAAAGAAAATAGTTACCAACAGGCCAGATATTGTAAACTATGGCTGGTCCGTTGCACGGATTACATATCAGTGCGCTCAAAATTGTACCATTTCAGGCCTCCATTTCAATTTTTAACAAAAAAATCCCAAATTGAAATTAAATAGGACAAAAAACTCATGCAAAGAATAAACACCTAAAAAGGATGAGGAGAATGAACCACCACCATGTAGTATAATCTTTTAAAAATTACAATTTTATTAGATGAAATAATAAGCCAAACAGAATAAATAGCCGCTGTACACCAACAAGCAGGGAACAGGTTACCAATAAAATGCAAAATAAATGCAAATAATCAATGCACAAAACGATTGCAAAAGCAAGTGCAAAAACCACATACAATTAGCAGCAATAATAATAATAAAAAAAAGTGCAAAGTGCAAATACTGTATAATGATAAACAGTATATATGGCGGTAATATGCACGTGCCCACGCACAAAGTGATAGAAAAAAACTAAATTAGAACACATTGCACCAAAAGAGCAACTTACTGCAATAGAGTCTACGTAGTATATAGCACAGTGGCGCAGTATATAACACAGCCCACACAGTATATAACTCAGCCCACGTAGTATATAACACAGCCCACGTAGTATATAACACAGCCCACGCAGTATATAACACAGGCCACGCAGTATATAACACTGCCCATGTAGTATATAACACAGCCCACGCAGTATATAACCCAGCCCACGTAGTATATTGCACAGCCACGCAATATATAACACAGCCCACGTAGTATATAGCACAGCGACGTAGTATATAATACAGCCCACACAGTATATGAGACAGCCCATGAAGTATATAGCAATGTGGGCACCATATCCCTGTTAAAAAAAAACAATTAAAACAAAAAATAGTTATATACTCACCTTCCGGCGGCCCTCGGATCCAGCCCAGGTCTTTAGAGATGCTCCTCGTGACGCTCCATTCCCAGTGATGCCTTGCGGCAATAACCCGTGATGATGTAGCGGTCTCGTGAGACCGCTACGTCATCATCTCACGAGACTGCTACGTGATCTCGAGTCATTGCCTCAATGCATTCTTGGGACCAAAGCGTCGCGAGGAGCGGTAAAAGGCTGCCGCGGATGCCAGAAGGTGAGAATATAATGTTTTTGTTTGTTTTTTTTAATTATTTTTAACATTATATGTTTTTACTATTTATGCTGCATAGGCAGCATCAATAGTAAAAAGTGAAGCGGTGTTTAAATCCCGCCCCAATATCACTCATTGGTTGTGGCCCGTCGGGTGCGACCAATCAGTGACCCGGGATTTCCGCGACAGACAGACGGAAGTAACCCTTAGACAATTATATGTATAGATGGTGGTGGTTCATTCTCCTCCTCCTTTTCAGGTGTTTACTCCATTTCTATTTTGTTGCAGTGTCTTAGCCAAGTTATTGACACCAGTTTGCTGGAAAAAAAAATAGTTACCTACAGGCCAGATATTTTAAACTGTGGTTTTCCGTCATACGGATCACATATAAGTTCACTCCAAATTCAGCCATTTGTAGTGAACGTGGAAAATATTGTCCTCCATTTAAAATGGGCAAGGCACGTGGCAAGGGACAGGGAACTGGACGTGATGGTGATGGTGCATGCAGAGGCCGAGGCCGTGGGCAAGCTGAAATTACGCCACAACAAACACCCACCCACATCTTCTCGCCCAACCTTCCTGTTCCAATTACTAGGGGACCGCAGCAGCACACCACTATTGAACCCAGAGCAGTGTCAAAAGGTTGTTAGTTGGATAGCGAATAATGCTTCCAGTCACTTTGCCACCACCACCCTGTCTTCCACATGGTAAAGTCTCAGTAGCCGTGAGTCTGGACCGCATATTCCTCACCCTGATCCTCCTTCCTCCTACCATGCCGAATGCCCAGAGACAACTGATCCCACACTTGGACACTCACGAAGATTTGTTCACCTTTCCATTTATAGATTCGGGCCTCTTGCCCAGTCCACTTGAAGCAGGGGAAGAGGAGATCGCATGTAGTGATGCCCAAATATTTAAGCAGCCATGGTCACACGAAGGAGATGGTGGGAAAGTGTCACAAGAGGTGGATGATAATGAGATGCAATTGCCAGAAATCAGGAGGTAGACCAAGGTGTGGGAGTGGAAGACGAGGTGGTGGATGACATATTAACTGACCCAAGCTGGCAGGAGGACATGCAGAGAGAGGACAGCATCACACAGGGGGAGAGAGGCACCCCAACAGGCAGGAAGAAGCAGTGTGGTGGCAACAGTTCCCCATAACACCAGCACGACGGAAGTTGGCAGTCCAACTGTTAGGTCTTCCCGAGACTGGTTGTTTTTTTAAGACTCTGCCGATAACCCAAAAAGGCCATTTGCACTACCTGCCAGGCCAGCATCAAGCAGAAGTAGCAAAACTACAAGCCTGACCACAACCAGCATGATCATGCACATGGCAGCAAAGCACCCAACTTTCAGTTCAGACTCCACACATAAGACCTCAGGAGTGGACATGGATGTCAGACATATGTACCAGTCTCCAAAACTTTGAGGACTCCACCAAGATGGTGAGCAGCGATGACACCATAATTAGCATCACCATCCCACTTCTCTGTGTTCTCACAATCTCTGCTCACAATCAAAGAGGATGCATTGCAGGTGGAGCACGATGAGATGGAGCAAGGAACAATACAGGGTGATTACACACAGCCCAGCCTCATCTCATCCCAACGTGGATTGGGTGATAATGAGGAAGAGGAAAAGGAGGAAGAACAGAAGGTAGTTTCATGCGTTATAGATGGTACTAGCTACACAACTGTCACAACGTCTGTTCTGCGTGGATGGCCGGAGGACAGGGAGGGGGAGGAGAGCATAGTCAGTCGTCTTCTTGGTGAGGACACGGAAGACTTTCCCGTTAGCAGTCTGGCATGCATGGCTGAGTTTATGTTACGCTGCCTTATCGTGACCCTCGTGTTCTCCAAATTTTGGGTGACAGTCATTACTGGTTTTTGACACTTCTAGACCCACGCTACAAGAACTTTCTATCTCTTATTCCCAAGGCGGACAGGCCTACTAAAATGGGGCAGTACTAGAGGGCCCTTGTTGCTGAATTATTAAAAAAATTCCCATCTGAAAACGCTGGCGGCAGAAGTCACAGTTAATTGGACAACCAAGGAGTACAGGAAAGAGAGACAACTCCAATCCAGCAGAGGCAGGGGAACACTGGCAAAGTTCTGGGAGAGTTTTCTCACACCCTCCCATCGCACAGGCCCTGAGGCACGGGGTACTCTCACAAGGAGTGCAAAGTTTTGAAAGATGCTAAGGGAGTGTGAAAGAATATATTAAGAATGATTCTCCATTTTGTGCTTTTCGACTCCATTTTGTTGTTTTGAATATAAATTTTGTTAGTAGGCTAAAATTTACAGCTGTTATGAGACCTTGATGAGACCTTGATTGTTGCAACCTGGGCAGAACATGAGACTGAGGGTGTATTGTTCTACGAGACTTTGACGTACAGACTGTTCCTGCATTCTTATAGGTTAAGAACCGTGAATGTGTTCTTATGCTGATTGGTTGAAGTATAATTTCTATGACTATGAAAAGTCAGACAATAAACGGGGGGGCTCAGAGATCTGCTCAATCCCCCACACAGAGGCACGAGTCTCCGTCTGGTCATTTTCAGTTGCCGGCAACGCCCTTTAGATTAATTTGGAAATCACTGAGTCAACCGTGAAGGATCAATTTAGATCCTCCCTCAACAGCTTGGCGCCCGAAACGTGGGGCCCCAACCAGGAACGCCTCTGCCCCTCGGAGGACAACCAGACAAAGGCCCCTCGGAGCGGACACGGGCACTGGAAAATTGGGACTGATCATCCCCCACAACAACCACGGTAAGTTGGAAGTTATACTGTCCAGACTGACCGCTTGGTGTGGTTTTCCTGTGTTTGTTGCTGCAAAGAGGATCTGAGGTTTGTCCCCGATGGTGGGTGATTTTTGGGTGGAATCATATAGAGGTGTAGTTCCGTTGGGAGCCCAGTGCTCGAACCGTACCTCATAAGGGACGGACACCCCGGATTGACCAGTGATGTAATTCTCTTTATAGTCAAAATATCCTGAATTCCTGATCATTGTTAGAATCAGGCGCGGTGAGGTGATCGAAGATTGGGTAGGATGCGTAACTCAGGAATATATAGATATATATGTATATTTCCAGAGGTGTCCAGAGGGTTAGTCTGAGACGCCCTCCTCCTTTCACTGAGTACCGCATTTTTGGGTTGTCCCAGAGAGGGACAGGTAAACCCAGTGGAGCAAACTAATACGGCCGCTCTGGTATTGTGCACGACTAAGTAAGGATATTTAGCTCTAAAGGAGAATCATGTTTTCATTATGGAAGAAAAAGAAAAATTTGAATTTGTGTGATGGAACTGATACTATTAGTCTCATGATTCAAAGACGGGGAAAGAAATCTGTCAGGAATGCAGGAAAAATATTCTCAATCATTGGTTTTTCTAAGGTGTTCTGGCATATGAATTGTGTGATGAAGGTTTTGTAGAAATTAATTAAGTCTGAGAACTGCTGTATTTTGTTTCTGTGTATAGATTTCCAAAATATCCGATGGGAGGGAGTCAAACAGCTGCGTTTTTGCTTTCTTTTGTGTTGAGGAATGCTGTGATGTTCTTATCTGTTCTGTGTTTCTGGTATGGAGGGGGCACAATGCTGCCTCCTCTCTGAATTTTCTATTCTTGTGTAGTATGTGCTGGGAGATCTGTGCTTTATTTAAAGCAATAGTACAATATTGTATTGAATTAGAAAGAAATATTGTAAGTTTAAAGTAAAAAATGGCGCCTAGTTTTAGAAGGAAACTTGAAAGAGATGGTTATCAGTGTGATTGAAAGATTGGTAAAAGATTCACCTGTTTCAAGTTGAGTGGTTGATATATAGCAACTTAAGGATTAACAGAGAAAGTGAATTCGGATTTGTTTTTGTTACGTTGAAAAAAGGAAAGTTATCTATTACTATGATAAAAACTGGATGTTTGTGGTGCAAGAAGGAACTGAGAAAGTGATTGAGGGTAATGTGTTAGAAAGACAAACAATTAAAAATAATAATCTGAAACAGGGGGGCTCCCTGCTAGATGATAAGGTCCCTCCTCAGGAAATCAAGTCTCTTCTCCCGACTGTAAGCTCTGTGCCCCTTAACCCCAAAGCTCCAATATATCCTGGGTTGCCAAAACTCAGTGCGCCCCCACCCTATGATCCTGCCGGGTGGATTTGTGATGTATGCGGAGTTACTAATTCTCAGTGGAGACAGGTCTGTTACAATTGTGGGGCGAGGAGACCCGGGGTCGTAGCCCCCACCTTTCCCTTGCTAAACGCTGACGGCACCTATTATCGGCCACCGCCAGCACCAGCTCCTGTTATGCCTAGTATTGCGAGTGGTAATGAGTATCCGCCCCCACCTACTTTAGTCACTCGGTCAGAGACAGGATATACAGAGGAGATAGAAGATTTCCAGGAAATGTATTCTAATGTTATTCCTGGACCCCACAGCCATGATGTGCTCTTTAGGATAGGGACAGGGGATCTCACAAGACAACATGTTGGGGCCATAGTAAATGCCGCAAACAATCAACTCCACCATGCTGGAGGACTGGCTGCAATGATTTCACAGAAAGGCGGACCCATGATACAGGAAGAATCTAATTCGTATATACAAACTTATGGCCAGGTAGAAACAGGACAGGTCGCAGCAACCAGAGCAGGACAGCTGCCGTGCCAATATGTGATACATGCAGTGGGACCACGATATAATCCTACCAATATCCCAAGATCCCAACAATTACTTACCGAGGCTGTCCAGAATGCAATCCTGTATGCCTCCTCTGTTCCCCCCGGTACGATGCCTCAACGTACAATGGCCATCCCATTAATCTCTGCCGGTATCTTTCAATATCCCAGGAAGGATGCCGCTATGGTCATAGTATCAGCAATAGAGCGCTGTATACAGGAAAACCCCATAAAATTGGAGGAGGTCCGATTTGTTCTCGATAGCCACCTAACGGCCCATCAGGCAATACAATTCGTAACTGTAACAGAGCCTCCTGCCCCGCTTCTGCAGCAGATGCCTCTTGTGCCCGTACTACCGCCACCTCCTCCTGCCCCTGAGTCAGTAATATCAGAGTTTGAAGAAGATGATGTGAAACCTACTCCTGACAGGCCAAAGTATACCCCCTTTTCTCCATCCCAGATAAACACCCTTTGTAACCAGTTACCAGACCCAGAAACCTCCCCCATGGCCTTCTATAGACAAATCGCAGCGAATCGAGAGATTTATTCCACTCCCCGGAGAGATCTGTTACATTTACTCCAGGTGAAGGCTGGGGAGGGATATTTTCCAATTATTGAGGGTGGCATAACCTATAATGTGAATTTGGACGGGGGAACCTATGAGAGTGGTGTTGATTTCTGTAATGCTTTAAAAGTTTGGGTACAAGATAGATTAGCGGACCAAACTACTTCCCTCACAGATGTCACACAGGACAAGGGGAAGACTGCCCAGAAGTTTTATGGGCGTCTTATGGTAGTGTTTAAAGATTTGGGATTCTCATTGTATAATAAAGCCCATTCACACCTTTTTGTGGCAGCTTTAATGTCCGGCCTCAAATCTGAATTGAAAGAGGCAATAATGTCAGTTAGACCTGACATTGAGACTTCCACTCCAGATGATGCATTAAAAATAGTAAAGAGTTTTCACAAGAACTTAGCCCGTTCTGCATCAGCAGGAAAGGCAAAGGTTAAACCAGTAGCCACAGCGATCTCCACTCCAAATCTAGCCCCCACCCCAGGAACAAGGTAGCAGCTGGTTCCTTATCAGTGGCACACACAACAGACTTCATCTCCAGTCAGTCCTCCCACCATACACGAATTCAGCTCTCTACTCCAGTATTCCTTTTAACCCTATGTCCAGGAATCTCACTCTCCAGCCCCGCCCTGCCAATTCTCGCTTGCAGTGTTAGCGCTGTGGCCGGCCCGGTCACTTTCAGAGAGATTGTCATACCCCTGCTGACAGATGTTACCTTCCAGTTCCCCCTTCTACCCGTTATCTGAATACTGGGAACTCTGGGGGATACTCTGGTTACAGACAGTCTCAAAATCCTAATAATCGCCCATACTGACGGGGTGGCAAACCAGGGTCTGCCATCACAATGTCCTCCACCAAGCCTGGGGCATGCTCATCCGTCACGCTTCCTGTCGGGGACACCCTTGTCAAGTTTATGGTAGACACTGGGGTGGCCAATTCCATAATCAAGTCATCAGATGTACCTACGGATATCCCTATTCAATTCTCAGACCAAGAGCTTGTTTTAATTGGAGTAGATGGCAGGCCCAATAAACATACTCTTACAAAACCCATCCCTGTGGGACCTTTCCCTGAAGTTACTGCTCAGTTTGTAATCTCTCTCTCATGTCCGGTAAATTTACTGGGGGCAATTTTATTATCACAGTTCCGCTCCAGAGTATAATTCCAAGATGATGGTCAAATGGTATTTACGTTATATAACCCCTATGCAGATGAATATAATGAGATGTGTATCCTACACGCCCTTTCCCAATCAGTTTGCAAAAAATATGGGCCAATGTCTTTTACCCTGGCAGTTAGAATATCCTTATGTCACTCTGCTTCAGTATGTGGATGATCTTTTGTTGTGTGCACGGACAGAGCAGGAAGCCATTGTTGCCACTGTTAGTCTCCTCAAGTATCTGGCAGATCTGAACTGTCGGGTTTCGGCCTCGAAACTTCGGTTCTGCCTTGGTCAAGAGATATTTTTGGGTCACTGTCTCCTTCAGGGTGCCAGACACCTCACAGAAGAAAAAAAATAGCCGTCAGCTCCCTTCCTTTCCTAAAAGATGAGACTGAACTCCAGCGTTTTCTTGGACTATGTACTTATTGTGTCAGTGGATACCGGACGCATCCCACATAATGCAGCCTCTCTACAAAGCCCTGAAAGACTGTTCAAGATATGGTGATGAGCTTGGCAGATTCCACACTGGATACGCTGTTACTACGGAAGACACTGTAGTGCACGGAGCTGCACTCCCTCCCTCCCTGTCAGGACAAGAAGCAGAACTTCAGGATCTGTCTACTGCATGTGTTCTGGCCAAAGACAGGCGGGCTAATATATACACGGACTCACAGTATGCATTTGGTATTGCTCATGATTTCGGAGCTCTATGGGCCAATCGAGGGTTTATTACTACTGCCGGGACTCCAGTGAAGAATGCTGAAGCTGTTAAAACCCTTATGGACTCAATCAAATTACCTACTCAGGTGGCCATTATCAAAGTTAAAGAGCATGGTACTATGGAACAGTCCACAGACTGTTGGTAACACCTTTACGGATATGCAAGCAAAAGTTGCTGCTCTCCTACCCGTTGAACCGTCTATACCAGCTATGGTGACCACACGCTCTCAGCGTAAACAGTTACAAGAAACACTGACTCTACAGGAACCTGATGATCTATGCCAGACTGAGGTTTTCTGCCGGACCCCGCGAGACCGCTTACTGACGATGCAGAGAATGTTTCCAAAGGAAGAAGTGAAGCAGTGGAAGCTGATGGAGCATGTATGGACAATGGTCTCTGGAAAAAGGACCAACTTGTGTGTCTCCCTAAGCCGATGTACCCTGCTATTGCCACGTGGGCACATGGGCCCACATATCGAGGAAAAAAAAAAACAGGCCCTTGACCTGGTACAAAAATTCTACTGGACTCCAGGTATTTCTACAGTCCTGACAGCACTCAACCGTGCATGTAATATCTGTCTGCAATCCCGGTCAACTTCAACGTGTACCCCCGAAGCACCTTGCTACGCCCGACTATCCTTTCCAAAGGCTCCAGGTGGACCACATCACGTTGCCTAAGTCTGGAAGGTATGAATATTGTCTGGTGGTTGTCGACATGTTCTCCAGTTGGCCGGAAGCATTCCCGGTTACCAACGTGACTGCAAAGACTACAGCAAAGAAACTGGTGATGGAAGTTATATGCAGATATGGTGTTCCAGAAGTTGTCGAAAGTGATCAAGGCCCGGCCTTTTCTTCTCATATGTATCAGGAGGTTCTGACAATGCTTGTATCCACTGTAGCCCTCCATACTCTGTACCATCCACAATCCAGTGGGAAAGTTAAGAGGCTGAACAGCACACTGAAGGGACAATTGACCAAAATGATGCAGGAGACTACGGCTCCATGGCCAGGGCTCTTATATATTCATACTACCCCTATTGCAAAACATGGCCTGTCCCCATATGAGATATTGTTTGGTGCTAGGTTCTCAGTTGTAAATTTTCAGTCTCAGTAGTTATCAGAAGAAACTGACCGTGCTGTTCAATAGGTTATTCAGTTTAGTAGAAATGTTGCTAACACCCATGTTTTAGTTTCTTCTTCCCTTCCAGATTCAGCAGAAACCGATATTGGTCACAATTTGAAGCCTGGTGGTTTTATGGTCGTGAAAAGCTATGTCAGAAAACACGGACTAGAACCCTTGTATGACGGTCCCTACCAAGTCCTCCTCATTACTCCTATGTCAGTAAAGCTGGAAGGAAGGCCGACATGGATCCACGTATCGCACTGCAAGCTGGTCAAACAGACTAGTGGCAAATAAGGGGACATAATGTTTTGGTTTTTCGTATTTCCATTTAATAATATTGGTTACCGCATGGGACAGTCTAAATTCTCCAATATCCTTGAATAATAAGTTTGTACAATATTATGAAAGATTAATAGTACAGATGGGTATAGCCAATAAAATTGTCAGTTCTATTTTCATTTACCCTATGATTACACAAATGTGGGATAAATTGCTTAGGGCCACAGATTATCCAGATGATCAAAGTTGGGATATATTGGATATACTTTATACTACTGTTGCTGTCCAAAACCAACTTATCATAGTCACTAATCAACACACTGTAGTACTGGACTACTTAACAGGAGCACAGGGTGGTATGTGTCAGATTATTGGACCCGCATGCTGTTATTATACAGATCCCAATAGTACTCTAAAGTTAAAGTTAGGGGACATTCAAAGATTTAGAGATCAATATGATAAAGACACTGATTGTAATAAGGACAGTTGGTGGGCAGACACCTTCTCCTTTCTTAATCCAGCCAATTGGTTTGAGGGACTTGCGGCTGGATAGCTAGAATCTTGCAAAGTTTGTTACATGTCGCTGCCTTTATCCTTGTCATGTATGTAATACTAAAACTTGTTTTTTGGTGTATTTCTGTATGTATTAGGAAATTCTGCACTAAGACAACTAATGATGAAACCAAAAGCGTTGCCACCCCTGCTCTTCTCTACACCGATTTCACAAAGTTATCTGATGAAGATGTTGAAGCCAAGCGCATGGCTATCTTCAAAAGATCCCAACCACTGTTATCAATAATTGTTATTCGTAAATTCTAGTATACAAGGGGGACGGGTACGCCGCAACAGCCATGGCTGGTAACATGGCACCAGTCATGTGAAGACCAGTACCCCTCGAGCTTATAGCTTGGGATAGTACCTCTGATGCTGGACATTAGTTAACAAAATTTATCTAGGGGGGAATGTGAAGGAATATATTAAGAAGGATTCTCCATTTTGTGCTTTTCGACTCCATTTTGTTGTTTTGAATATAAATTTTGTTAGTAGGCTAAAATTTACAGCTGTTATGAGACCTTGATTGTTGCAACCTGGGCAGAACATGAGACTGAGGGTGTATTGTTCTACGAGACTTTGACGTACAGACTGTTCCTGCATTCTTATAGGTTAAGAACCGTGAACGTGTTCTTATGCTGATTGGTTGAAGTATAATTTCTATGACTATGAAAAGTCAGACAATAAACGGGGGGGGCTCAGAGATCTGCTCGATCCCCCACACAGAGGCACGAGTCTCCGCCTGGTCATTTTCAGTTGCCGGCAACGCCCTTTAGATTAATTTGGAAATCACTGAGTCAACCGTGAAGGATCAATTTAGATCCTCCCTCAACAGCTGTACCTTGCTGACTGTACCAATGTCCTCCGTGATTCCTCTGTGCCTTGAGTATCCAAGCTGGACACGTGGCATGAACTGGCTCTCTATGCTTTGGAGGTCCTGGCCTGCCCTGCCGCTAGCGTTTTGTCAGAGCGGGTTTTTCGTGCCGCTGGTGGAATTATAACTGGTAAGTGCATCTGCCTGTCAACTGAAAATGCTGACAGGCTTATAAAAATGAACAAGGGCTGGATTGGGCCAGACTTCTCAACACCACCAAATGATAGCAGCGTAACAAACTCAACTCCAGTGTCTTTTTTTGGTAACTCTATTCCCATGCACCTCTTCACACCCTCACATGGGTATACGCTTCCTGATTTTTGCTATTTGCTGTTGTCCTCCTCCTCATCTTTCGCCAATATACCACCAGGGTGACCGTGGTCCATGATGCAACACCCACATAATTTTTTTAAAGGGTGTTTATGGTGCCCGTAAAAACAATTTGTTAAATAGTATGTTCATGTATACCCAGTAGCGTAGCTACTGGGGGGGCAGAGGGGGCCATCGCCCCGGGCCCTGTCATATGAAGGGGCCCACTGGGAGCCAGGGCCACTTCTGTGAGGGGCAGATCACAGCATAGGAGCAAAGCAGTATGTCTGCTCCCGTCTGACGGAGACTCTGCAAGCTGCTAGCACAGTGGCTGCAAAGTCTCCCTCCTGCAGTGAATGGTATTGCCTGTCTTTTCCTGGGCTGCAGCTCTGAATCTTGACTAGTGCCATTTCACTGACACAGACACTTCCTGGTCCGGCCTTCAAACGTCATCAGTAAGTGGGGATGGAACTTATCAGCTTTACTAAATTCAGGTATGTCACTGTGAGGTGAATGTGAGATCATTGGGGTATTGTAGGGGGTGAAAGTAGGTGAGTGAGGACAGGGTTCGGGGGGGAAAATGTGAGACCATGGGGGTATTGTGGAAGAGGGGAGACAGGGCACTGGGGGGTAAATGTGAGGCAATGGGGGTATTGTGGGGGGAGGGGAGACAGGGTACTGGGGGGTGAATGTGACCATGGGGCTATTGTGGGAGAGGGGAGACAGGGCACTGGGGGGTGAATGTGACCATGGGGCTATTGTGGGGGAGGGGAGACAGGGCACTGGAGGGTGAATGTGACCATGGGGGTATTGTGGGAGAGGGGAGACAGGGCACTGGTGGGTGAATGTGAGGCAATGGGGGTATTGTGGGGGAGGGGAGACAGGGCACTGGGGGGTGAATGTGACCATGGGGGTATTGTGGGAGAGGGGAGACAGGGTAGTGGGGGGTGAAAGTGACCATGGGGGTATTGTGGGAGAGGGGAGACAGGGCACTGGGGGGTGAATGTGACCATGGAGGTATTGTGGGAGAGAGGGGAGACAGGGCACTGGGGGGGTGAATGTGAGGCAATGGGGGTATTGTGGGGGAGGGGAGACAGGGCACTGGGGGGGTGAATGTGAGGCAATGGGGGTATTGTGGGGGAGGGGAGACAGGGCACTGGGGGGTGAATGTGACCATGGGGGTATTGTGGGAGAGGGGAGACAGTGCACTGGGGGGTGAATGTGACCATGGGGGTATTGTGGGAGAGGGGAGACGGCACTGGGGGGTGAATGTGACCATGGGGCTATTGTGGGAGAGGGGAGACAGGGCACTGGGGGGTGAATGTGACCATGGGGGTATTGTGGGAGAGAGGGGAGACAGGGCACTGGGGGGGTGAATGTGAGGCAATGGGGGTATTGTGGGGGAGGGGAGACAGGGCACTGGGGGGGTGAATGTGAGGCAATGGGGGTATTGTGGGGGAGGGGAGACAGGGCACTGGGGGGTGAATGTGACCATGGGGGTATTGTGGGAGAGGGGAGACAGGGCACTGGGGGGTGAATGTGACCATGGGGGTATTGTGGGAGAGGGGAGACGGCACTGGGGGGTGAATGTGACCATGGGGCTATTGTGGGAGAGGGGAGACAGGGCACTGGGGGGTGAATGTGACCATGGGGGTATTGTGGGAGAGGGGAGACAGGGCACTGGGGGTGAATGTGACCATGGGGGTATTGTGGGAGAGGGGAGACAGGGCACTGGGGGGTGAATGTGACCATGGGGGTATTGTGGGAGAGGGGAGACAGGGCACTGGGGGGTGAATGTGACCATGGGGGTATTTTGGGAGAGGGGAGACAGGGCACTGGGGGGGGTGAATGTGACCATGGGCCTATTGTGGGAGAGGGGAGACAGGGCACTGGGGGTGAATGTGACCATGGGCCTATTGTGGGAGAGGGGAGACGGCACTGGGGGGTGAATGTGACCATGGGGGTATTGTGGGAGAGGGGAGACAGGGCACTGGGGGGTGAATGTGACCATGGGGGTATTGTGGGAGAGGGGAGACAGGGCACTGGGGGTGAATGTGACCATGGGGGTATTGTGGGAGAGGGGAGACAGGGCACTGGGGGGTGAATGTGACCATGGGGGTATTTTGGGAGAGGGGAGACAGGGCACTGGGGGGGTGAATGTGACCATGGGGGTATTGTGGGGGAGGGGACACAGGGCACTGGGGGGTGAATGTGACCATGGGGGTATTGTGGGAGAGGGGAGACAGGGCACTGGGGGGTGAATGTGACCATGGGGGTATTGTGGGAGAGGGGAGACAGGGCACTGGGGGGTGAATGTGACCATGGGGGTATTTTGGGAGAGGGGAGACAGGGCACTGGGGGGTGAATGTGACCATGGGCGTATTGTGGGAGAGGGGAGACAGGGCACTGGGGGGTGAATGTGACCATGGGGGTATTGTGGAAGACGGGAGACAGGGCACTGGGGGGTGAATGTGACCATGGGGGTATTGTGGGAGAGGGGAGACAGGGCACTGGGGGGTGAATGAGAGGCAATGGGGGTATTGTGGGGGAGGGGAGACAGGGTACTGGGGGGTGAATGTGAGGCAATGGGGGTATTGTGGGGGAGGGGAGACAGGGCACTGGGGGGTGAATGTGACCATGGGGGTATTGTGGGAGAGGGGAGACAGGGCACTGGGGGGTGAATGAGAGGCAATGGGGGTATTGTGGGGGAGGGGAGACAGGGTACTGGGGGGTGAATGTGAGGCAATGGGGGTATTGTGGGGGAGGGGAGACAGGGCACTGGGGGGTGAATGTGACCATGGGGGTATTGTGGGAGAGGGGAGACAGGGCACTGGGGGGTGAATGTGACCATGGGCGTATTGTGGGAGAGGGGAGACAGGGCACTGGGGGGTGAATGTGACCATGGGGGTATTGTGGGAGATGGGAGACAGGGCACTGGGGGGTGAATGTGACCATGGGGGTATTGTGGGAGAGGGGAGACAGGGCACTGGGGGGTGAATGAGAGGCAATGGGGGTATTGTGGGGGAGGGGAGACAGGGTACTGGTGGGTGAATGTGAGGCAATGGGGGTATTGTGGGGGAGGGGAGACAGGGCACTGGGGGGTGAATGTGACCATGGGGGTATTGTGGGAGAGGGGAGACAGGGCACTGGGGGGTGAATGTGAGACCACGGGCGTATTGTGGGAGAGGGGAGGCAGGGCACTGGGGGGTGAATGTGAGACCACGGGGGTGTTGTGGGTGAGGTGTGGACAGGGCACTGAGGGGGTGGATGTGAGGTGATGGGGGTATTGTTGGGGCTGAAATGGGGGAGGAGGACAGGGCACTGGGGGCTGAATATTATGTTTTGTTATGTTATTTTATTATATGTATTCCACATGTAATATTTGCTGTCTGGGGGGGCTTTTGATACGTACCACTTGGGTCTTCTATGAGTATTAGTATAAGAAGCCCCATACAGTAACCAAGAGCTGCATCACATTTACAGCACCACTCCAGTATTTTTTTTTTATTTCACTGCTGGAGCGGAGCTGAAAATCCAAGTAACCTGCCCCCTGTCTAATACTCATCTTCAGGGGTTTTCATCGGTTTTCACCTCAGTTCCGTCTCCTGCAGTGTTTCATGGAGCGGTGCAGAGGTCACTAATCATGTAAGTCTATCGGAGCCTCGTTCTGGTATGTTCCTCGCTCTCATAGTCTTACATTGAGCGCTTGTGACATAGCTTCTCACTTCTGGCCAGTCAGAAGCTGCGCTCACAAGTTTGAGCCGCCACACTGCAGCAGTGCCACAAAATAGTGCGCTTAAAGCACCATTCCAGCGGTAGAAAAAAAAACCCTGCTAGAGAGGTGCTTTAATAATTTAATAATACGCAATTTTTTACTATAAAGTTGATAAAGGCTTGGAATAAATGTCTGCAGTCACTTTATATGACTGCAGACTGCCAAATCATGATCGTGAGCTGCGGGCCCATAGTAACATAGTAACATAGTAACATAGTTAGTAAGGCCGAAAAAAGACATTTGTCCATCCAGATCAGCCTATATTCCATCATAATAAATCCCCAGATCTACGTCCTTCTACAGAACCTAATAATTGTATGATACAATATTGTTCTGCTCCAGGAAGACATCCAGGCCTCTCTTGAACCCCTCGACTGAGTTCGCCATCACCACCTCCTCAGGCAAGCAATTCCAGATTCTCACTGCCCTAACAGTAAAGAATCCTCTTCTATGTTGGTGGAAAAACCTTCTCTCCTCCAGACGCAAAGAATGCCCCCTTGTGCCCGTCACCTTCCTTGGTATAAACAGATCCTCAGCGAGATATTTGTATTGTCCCCTTATATACTTATACATGGTTATTAGATCGCCCCTCAGTCGTCTTTTTTCTAGACTAAATAATCCTAATTTCGCTAATCTATCTGGGTATTGTAGTTCTCCCATCCCCTTTATTAATTTTGTTGCCCTCCTTTGTACTCTCTCGAGTTCCATTATATCCTTCATGAGCACCGGTGCCCAAAACTGGACACAGTCCTCCATGTGCGGTCTAACTAGGGATTTGTACAGAGGCAGTATAATGCTCTCATCATGTGTATCCAGACCTCTTTTAATGCACCCCATGATCCTGTTTGCCTTGGCAGCTGCTGCCTGGCACTGGCTGCTCCAGGTAAGTTTATCATTAACTAGGATCCCCAAGTCCTTCTCCCTGTCAGATTTACCCAGTGGTTTCCCATTCAGTGTGTAATGGTGATATTGATTCCTTCTTCCCATGTGTATAACCTTACATTTATCATTGTTAAACCTCATCTGCCACCTTTCAGCCCAAGTTTCCAACTTATCCAGATCCATCTGTAGCAGAATACTATCTTCTCTTGTATTAACTGCTTTACATAATTTTGTATCATCTGCAAATATCGATATTTTACTGTGTAAACCTTCTACCAGATCATTAATGAATATGTTGAAGAGAACAGGTCCCAATACTGACCCCTGCGGTACCCCACTGGTCACAGCGACCCAGTTAGAGACTATACCATTTATAACCACCCTCTGCTTTCTATCACTAAGCCAGTTACTAACCCATTTACACACATTTTCCCCCAGACCAAGCATTCTCATTTTGTGTACCAACCTCTTGTGCGGCACGGTATCAAACGCTTTGGAAAAATCGAGATATACCACGTCCAATGACTCACCGTGGTCCAGCCTATAGCTTACCTCTTCATAAAAACTGATTAGATTGGTTTGACAGGAGCAATTTCTCATAAACCCATGCTGATATGGAGTTAAACAGTTATTCTCATTGAGATAATCCAGAATAACATCCCTCAGAAACCCTTCAAATATTTTACCAACAATAGAGGTTAGACTTACTGGCCTATAATTTCCAGGTTCACTTTTAGAGCCCTTTTTGAATATTGGCACCACATTTGCTATGCGCCAGTCCTGCGGAACAGATCCTGTCGCTATAGAGTCCCTAAAAATAAGAAATAATGGTTTATCTATTACATTACTTAGTTCCCTTAGTACTCGTGGGTGTATGCCATCCGGACCCGGAGATTTATCTATTTTAATCTTATTTAGCCGGTTTCGCACCTCTTCTTGGGTTAGATTGGTGACCCTTAATATAGGGTTTTCATTGTTTCTTGGGATTTCACCTATCATTTCATTTTCCACCGTGAATACCGTGGAGAAGAAGGTGTTTAATATGTTAGCTTTTTCCTCGTCATCTACAACCATTCTTTCCTCACTATTTTTTAAGGGGCCTACATTTTCAGTTTTTATTCTTTTACTATTGATATAGTTGAAGAACAGTTTGGGATTAGTTTTACTCTCCTTAGCAATGTGCTTCTCTGTTTCCTTTTTGGCAGCTTTAATTAGTTTTTTAGATAAAGTATTTTTCTCCCTATAGTTTTTTAGAGCTTCAATGGTGCCATCCTGCTTTAGTAGTGCAAATGCTTTCTTTTTACTGTTAATTGCCTGTCTTACTTCTTTGTTTAGCCACATTGGGTTTTTCCTATTTCTAGTCCTTTTATTCCCACAAGGTATAAACCGCTTACACTGCCTATTTAGGATGTTCTTAAACATTTCCCATTTATTATCTGTATTCTTATTTCTGAGGATATTGTCCCAGTCTACCAGATTAAGGGCATCTCTAAGCTGGTCAAACTTTGCCTTCCTAAAGTTCAGTGTTTTTGTGACTCCTTGACAAGTCCCCCTAGTGAAAGACAGGTGAAACTGTACAATATTGTGGTCGCTATTTCCTAGATGCCCAACCACCTGCAGATTTGTTATTCTGTCAGGTCTATTAGATAGTATTAGGTCTAAAAGTGCTGCTCCTCTGGTTGGATTCTGCACCAATTGTGAAAGATAATTTTTCTTGGTTATTAGCAGAAACCTGTTGCCTTTATGGGTTTCACAGGTTTCTGTTTCCCAGTTAATATCCGGGTAGTTAAAGTCCCCCATAACCAGGACCTCATTATGGGTTGCAGCTTCATCTATCTGCTTTAGAAGTAGACTTTCCATGGTTTCTGTTATATTTGGGGGTTTGTAACAGACCCCAATGAGAATTTTGTTACCATTTTTCCTTCCATGAATTTCGACCCATATGGACTCGACATCCTCATTTCCTTCGCTAATATCCTCCCTTAAAGTGGACTTTAGACAAGACTTTACATAGAGACAAACCCCTCCTCCTCTCCGATTTTTACGATCCTTTCTAAACAGACTGTAACCCTGTAAGTTAACTGCCTAGTCATAGCTTTCATCTAACCATGTCTCGGTTATTCCCACTATGTCAAAGTTACCTGTAGATATTTCTGCTTCTAGTTCTTCCATCTTGTTTGTCAGGCTTCTGGCATTTGCGAGCATGCAGTTTAGAGGATTTTGTTTTGTTCCAATCTCCTCGCTGTGGATTGTTTTAGAAATGTTCTTACCTCCCATCTGAGTATGTTTTCCTGGGTCTTCTTTGTTCAAGTCTAATGTTTTTCTTCCCATCCCCTCTTCTTCTAGTTTAACGCCCTCCTGATGAGTGTAGCGAGTCTTCTGGCGAATGTGTGTTTCCCAGGTTTGTTGAGGTGTAGTCCATCTCTGGCGAGGAGTCCATCGTACCAGTAATTCACACCGTGGTCCAGGAATCCGAATCCTTGTTGTCTGCACCATCGTCTTAGCCAGTTGTTTGCATCAAGGATCCTGTTCCATCTCCTGGTGCCATGCCCGTCTACTGGAAGGATAGAAGAAAAAACTACCTGTGCATCCAGTTCCTTTACTTTCTTCCCCAACTCTTCAAAGTCTTTGCAGATTGTCGGTAGGTCTTTCCTTGCCGTGTCATTGGTGCCAACATGTATCAGAAGAAATGGGTGGACGTCCTTGGAGCTGAAGAGCTTTGGTATCCTATCGGTCACATCCTTGATCATCGCACCTGGAAGGCAGCATACTTCTCTTGCAGTTATGTCCGGTCTGCAGATGGCTGCTTCTGTACCTCTCATCATACTGTGTATAAGGGAGCTGCGGGCCCATCATACTGTGTATAAGGGAGCTGGGGGCCAATCATACTGTGTATAAGGGAGCTGCGGGCCCATCATACTGTGTATAGGGGAGCTGCGGGCCAATCATACTGTGTATAGGGGAGCTGCGGACCCATCATACTATGTATAAGAGAGCTGCGGGCCCATCATACTGTGTTTAAGGGAGCTGTGGCCCCATCATACTGTGTATAAGGAAGCTGTGGCCCCATAATATTGTGTATAAGGGAGCTGCGGGCCCATCATACTGTGTATAAGGAAGCTGCGGGCCAATCATACTGTGTATACGGGAGCTGCGGGCCAATCATACTGTGTATACGGGAGCTGCGGGCCAATCATACTATGTATACGGGAGCTGCGGGCCAATCATACTGTGGATAAGGGAGCTGCGGGCCCATCATACTGTGTATACGGGAGCTGCGGGCCAATCATACTGTGTATAAGGGAGCTGCGGGCCCATCATACTGTGTATTACGGAGCTGCGCGCCAATCATACTGTGTATACGGGAGCTGCGGGCCAATCATACTGTGTATAAGGGAGCTGCGGGCCCATCATACTGTGTATAAGGGAGCTGCGGGTGTTATGATCTGGTGGCCTAGGAGCAGCATGAGACGGACTCTGGAGAAGGTGGTCCCTGTACTGACTGCAAACCCTGAACCTAGCAGCGCAACTAGAAGTAGCCGTGGGGGGTACCTAACACTCCCTAGACCCCTCGGCACAGCCTAAGATCTAACTACCCCTAAAGACAGAAACAGGAAACCTATCTTGCCTCAGAGAAAATCCCCAAAGGATAGATAGCCCCCCACAAATATTGACTGTGAGAGGAGAGGGAAATAACATACGCAGATATGAAATCAGATTTTAGCATAGGAGGCCATACTAGCTAAAAAGAAAGAATAGAACAGAGTACTATGTGGTCTGTATAAAAACACTAGAAAATATCCACCGCAGAAAATACGGATCACCACATCTGACTAAAGACATGGGGGGTATATCTGCATCTCCAGAGAAATATCTAGGCTGCAAAAAATCCTTCACAGACTAAGCTGGACAAACAAAAACATGAAAATGCACAGAACTATAAAGTCCACTGCAGGTGGACAGCAAAAACCAAGCCAGGACTTATCTTTGTAGAAAAGCACAGCAACCTGGAGAGACCAGCATGGAAGTGAATCCTTCCAGAACAATGGACAACTGGCACTGACTAAAGGATCCTGCAAAGCTATATACCCCAGTCAGTTTTGCAATTAGCAGATACACCTGTCCACTCCTGCAGTCCAGGCACAACTGCATTACCCTTGATATAGAAGGGTTAATAGTTTGCCTTTAAGTGCCTTTTGCCTTTAATTGTTAGAATTACTAGAATCTGTTGATGCAGTAGTCTGATGGCCTCCTTTCAAGGAGACCATACCTCTTATCAATGTATGTTCCCAATAGTCAGTCACAACATGCTCCGGGTACGTGAGAGAATAAAGGTCAGTATGACCCTGGGTGATGGTGGGGGCTACATGAATTACATTGAAAATTACATTTGTTGTAAATGGTATAAAATATTGCTTCTTGCTCTATTACTTCAGATAAAAGTGACTTGCTCACAGGATATGTGTGAGGTGTCTTTTTGTCTCCAAGCGCGCTTGTAAAATGACGGGCGTAACTCCACAATTTGGTCTCACTGGTGATCTGTCAGCTGACGTTGGTCAGAACGAAAACAGCTACGACAGTTTTGGCGCCCAACGTGGGGCCGTGTATCCAGCCTATTCGGAATCCGTATGGAGGAGCTTTCTGAGAAATTGGACATGCAAAACACCAGCTGCAGCAAGGTGAGAAATATTATTCTTACAACCTGTTTTGCACTTGCAATCTCTCATCTGGATCTCTCCATACCTCTGGGTAAAAGGCTGCGAACATGGTTCAAAGAATCCACATCACCAGTGAGTTTTGTGTTTTGTCTATTTATGTCCGTATGAGAGTTGAATAATAGAGTTATAAGATGATAATTGTTATCTGTATCATTTGTCAGTATCCTAATTGGTTGTGTATTTGTGTAGTGTGTAATACAGAGCTGGGATAGACTCTGTGCAGTGTTGTTATTTTGGTCATTTTGGATTGGCAGTACATTATATGAAGCTGTATTTTGTATAAGGCTGTGGTTTTTGTTGTTTGGCCTTAAAGTGCTTTCAGAGTGTCAGTGGACACTGTTGCAGTTTTTGTTATATAGAGTTGTGTTAATTCCAAATTGCAAAATAGGCAGGCTGTATGTAACCTTGTATGTATGTATGTCTATGAGAACTCTGAATGAGATGACAGGTGAGTAAATGAGTATAAGGGATAAATAAGTAAATCCCTGATTGATGAGGGGTTCCGTTAGGTGTGGTCCTCTGCATGTGACAGAATACATTATTCAACTCAGTTTGAGCTGAATTAGGTGGAGTGATTGAGATAAGGGATTTTCTTCTTGTAAAAATCAACTGAAAGTGAAAGTAAAAGAAACAACAATCCCTGAATGAGCATGTATGTGTGAGTGATCACATAAGTATCATTACTTATCTAACTGTTGTTAATTGTCCAGGATGAATGAGTTGTGGATATTTTTTTAATGTACATTTAATTTACAACTGAGATTCAGTGAAACCCGTGTTATGTGTGGTTTGACATTGGATAGGTTTCTATATGTGTTTTGGCCGGACGCGGTCAGAATCAGCTTATTCAAGTTGTGCAGTGATCTGCCTGTATAGATAAACTGTTTTTAATTCCGAGAGGATGAATGTTTTGTAGAGATTAAGTCTGAAAACTGCTGCATTCTGTTTGTGTGTAAGACAAGCTCTTATCTGTGTTTATACTTGATGGGAGGGGCGAACCCCTGCGCAAATTGTTTTTGATTTCTCCTCTTTGTGCTGCGGGCCAGAGGAAGGGGGGCCGTGCAGCTGCGCTGAAAAATATGGAGCTGTGCATATTCTGTCCTTGGTTCAGTACGCGCTGAGAGATTTGTGTTTAAAGCAATAGTACTGTATGTATTGAAGTAGAAAGAAATATTGTAAGTTCAAGTTGGAATTTGAAAGTAAAAGAATTGTGCCTATTTTAAAGGAAACTTTAAGTGATTGAAAGATTGGTAAAAGTTTCACCTGCTTCAAGTTGAGTGATTGATATATAGCAAATTGAGGATCAACAGAGGAGGTAGCCAACTGCACGGCTGATGTAATAGGTGGTGTAACCTGCTACAGTCAGCCTACGGCAAATTGGTGGTGTAACCTTGCCGTTCCATGGAGCTGTGCTAGCCAGCTGATCTACCGAGTGGTAGGTGGTTAACCTGCTCGCTAGAATCCTTTAGGTCTACCGGGAAATAGGTGGTGTAACCTTTCCCACTAAATCTTGACACTCACTCTGACTTGTCATGTGTTGCAACCCTGGTTTAAGGCAAGGCACACTAAAAAGGGCATTTTTAGAGGTGAGTGTCTGAACGGATAAGTTGAAGCCATGGGCGACTTATTCTGTGTGCAGTCAGGGCCCCCAATGGGATCCAAAAAACCGCTGTACAGATTGGAAAAAGGAAGCAGTGAAAGATGTGAGACCAATATTGAAACAGGCAAAAATGCCAGTGAGTGGATGGATGTTTGGATGTTCAAAAAGGCACAGACAAAGGAGGAAAATAGCATGTGAATAAATGGCGTCTGAGAGAGTGCAGCAGGACGGAAGTAAGGTGTATTATGAATGTTTTGATGCTCAAAAGTCCGACTATGACCGACACATTACTGCTATGGTCATACCTTTGTATAACCAGAGACCAAGACAAGACAGATGGACTTGTAAACATTGCGGTCAGACAAACCCAGATCTGGAGAAATACTTGTATGATCTGTGCTGCAACCCAATCTAAGTTAATTACACTGAATCCTGTCCAGGCCAGATCACATGTAGTGACATAAGAAGCTGACACAGGATTGTGGTTAGTGGGTAGTGGGGACATTAACTTTTGGGAGTAAGCTGACAGTAATCCTTTTGGGAAGGAGCTGTAGACCAGCATGTCATGTCACCCCCACCACCAGAGAACCAACCACATCAGGTAGTGTAAGACAGATACAGGAGTATTATCCCTGGAAGCCCTCTGACTAGCTAGCTACGCTAAAACAATTGGCTGACCCTGAGAACAAACCTTTCCCATTTTACAGACAAAGACAATATGATGGACGTATAAGTGCACCTGGGCAGACCTAGAGAGTTGGTGAGCACCAAAGCAGGTGACGTACTAGGATGCAAATTAAGACTTTTACAGATGTGACTAAAGGAGAGAGAGTAGGGATGTACTCTGGACGGTTACAGCTGAAATGGGCAGACATGAGGTACAGTTCAGTAAACCCACTCAATGTTAAAATATTTGTAAATACATTCATTTACGATATGACAAAAGGCTTACGAGACGCAGTACAGACAGCCAGACCTAAATGGAGAAATGTAGATCCAAAGACCTCCTGAAGGAGTTGAAGAAACTAGGACAATAAGACGACATGTCATGTATGCTGGAGCACAAGGAAAACAGTAGAGAGGTAGTAAGGGACCTAAGGACTTAGAAACAGTGAAGTGCTGGAATTGTGGAGAAAATGGACACTCAGACCAATCTTCCACCTCCTTCACCTTCAGACTAGGAAACGGACAACCCAGTGACAAATGTGTGCCCTGTTCTTGTCCCCTCCGGACCTGGTCCTGCCTTGATGACCACCATACCAATGCTGGGAGGGAAATAGACAGAATTCTTGACCGACACTGGGGCAGCCGGGACTAGTACACAAAGACTTGATACTGCCAGACATGATTACTGACGAGACTGTGGAATACGTGAGGGTAGGGGGACAAGCGACTGAAGCCCCTATGACTAAACAAGAAAAGACTAGAGTCACGAGACAGCCAAGAGGTGCTTACAAACTTATTGTTAGTGACAATACCCCTATGAATTTGCTGGGAGCAGAGTTGAGGGCTGTCTAGGCCACTATACAGTGCTCTCCTGAGGGTATTACAGTCACAAGTCCCCTTTTCACATAAACACTTGTGGCAGAGGGACGCCAGGGTCTTCCACGTGCACATTATACCACAGGTAAATCATGCCCTATTATAGTTACACTTAATTCCATTCATTTGCCAGTTTTAGCAGTTTCCTTACACAAGATGGTATAGTTACTGTGTATTTCTAGGTTGTCTTCATATGATATATAGTTTTTTAGCCATTCATTATATTGGCTCAAACCATAGTCACTGTTTATTTGTCTTTTCCAGTTCTTATACCTTATCGCAAGCAACTGGCATTGATATTTGGCATTTTTCAAATCCCTTCTTTTTGTATTTGGAACTGTTAGTTATGGATTTATATAGGGCTGCTACTTTCTTAGAATAAGCTTGTGCTTTGCTGTGGCCTATGGCATTGTGCTCCCCCGTTTTATGACTCAGTATCTTTCGTAATTATATATATATATATATATATATATATATATATATATATATATATATTCATATATATATAATTTTCTTTTGGTAACATTTTGTGAATCAAATTTAGTTTTTTTTAAGGGATACTCTACCCAATCAAATACGGGTATAAATATTTGGACATTAATGTGTGACTTATATAAACACTTGTGTAATATTGCAGAAATGGTGTATATGGAAAGAGTAGTGAAAGTAACACCTGACACCAGAATGTCTGAGGACAGGGAAAAGAGTCAGGTACCAGACACCGTTTGGGCAAGGGGAAAATCTAATATGGGTCGGCTGCCCATTCCCCCTGTCATGATAAATCAAGAGAAGTAATCACTCCTCTTTGGTTAAGGCAATACCCCTTAAGTCTAGTCAAATCAATGGCCCTGAGCAGGAATATTAAAGAGTATGTTAAGGCAGGGATTCTAGTGCAGAGATATTCCCCCTGCAACACCCCTTTGTATCCCATTAAGAAAAAAAAAGGACCCAAGGGTTCCCCTGACACTTACAGAATAGTTCATGACTAACGAGCTATTAATGATGTTACAGTATTGGGGTCAGTATTGGGACCTGTTCTCTTCAACATATTCATTAATGATCTGGTAGAAGGTTTACACAGTAAAATATCGATATTTGCAGATGATACAAAACTATGTAAAGCAGTTAATACAAGAGAAGATAGTATTCTGCTACAGATGGATCTGGATAAGTTGGAAACTTGGGCTGAAAGGTGGCAGATGAGGTTTAACAATGATAAATGTAAGGTTATACACATGGGAAGAGGGAATCAATATCACCATTACACACTGAACGGGAAACCACTGGGTAAATCTGACAGGGAGAAGGACTTGGGGATCCTAGTTAATGATAAACTTACCTGGAGCAGCCAGTGCCAGGCAGCAGCTGCCAAGGCAAACAGGATCATGGGGTGCATTAAAAGAGGTCTGGATACACATGATGAGAGCATTATACTGCCTCTGTACAAATCCCTAGTTAGACCGCACATGGAGTACTGTGTCCAGTTTTGGGCACCGGTGCTCAGGAAGGATATAATGGAACTAGAGAGAGTACAAAGGAGGGCAACAAAATTAATAAAGGGGATGGGAGAACTACAATACCCAGATAGATTAGCGAAATTAGGATTATTTAGTCTAGAAAAAAGACGACTGAGGGGCGATCTAATAACCATGTATAAGTATATAAGGGGACAATACAAATATCTCGCTGAGGATCTGTTTATACCAAGGAAGGTGACGGGCACAAGGGGGCATTCTTTGCGTCTGGAGGAGAGAAGGTTTTTCCACCAACATAGAAGAGGATTCTTTACTGTTAGGGCAGTGAGAATCTGGAATTGCTTGCCTGAGGAGGTGGTGATGGCGAACTCAGTCGAGGGGTTCAAGAGAGGCCTGGATGTCTTCCTGGAGCAGAACAATATTGTATCATACAATTATTAGGTTCTGTAGAAGGACGTAGATCTGGGGATTTATTATGATGGAATATAGGCTGAACTGGATGGACAAATGTCTTTTTTCGGCCTTACTAACTATGTTACTATGTTACTATGTTACAGTGAGTGTGACCTCAACTGTCCCTAATACACACACCGTACGGTCACAGATCCCAGCGACGTCAAAATGTTTCACAGTTATTAATTTGGCAAATGCCTTCTTCTCTGAACCACTGCACTCTGACTGTCAGTATCTTTTTTTTCTTTCACTCAGGAAGGTAAACAATACTGTTGGACGGTCCTCCCACAAAGGGGGAAAGAACTCCCCAACCATCTATTCAACAGCGATGGCAGGGATTCTTGAGCAGTGGCAACCACCTCATCCACAGATTGTACTACTACAGTACGTGGGTGACCTCTTGCTCTGCTGCCCGGACCAGATGTCCGGAAGCTACAGTTTCCTTGCTGTGTTTTTTTTTGGGCAGAAAAGGGTTGCAGAGTCTCACGTGATTGCCAACAAAAGGTGACATTTTTAGGACATTGTATTGCTGAAGGTACAAGACACCTGACTGAAGACAGAAAACAGGCAATACAAATCTCCCTTTACCCAGGTCACACCAGCATCTACGCACTTTTCTAGGTTTGGTGACCTACTGTAGGCCTTGGATAAGGTCTGCTTCACAAATGATGCACCCACTCTATGACTGTTTGCCATCAGACCCCTACAATCTCACTCAAGAAGCAATTGACTCCTTCCACTCTCTCAAGCTGCTCATTGTGTCAGACATTCCAAACTATGATCAGCCATTTTTATTTTACACAGAGCAGGGTGGACATGCTACCGCAGTACTGACACTACAACATGGAAAGAAACAGAGATCGATAGCTTACTACTTAGCACAATTAGACCCCGTGATTAGAGGGTCTTCTACATGTGTACGTGCTGTAAGAGCTGCTGTATTACTGAAAGGCATGTGAGATCACACTAACTTTTTCTTTTTGACAATTTGTTCCCCACGTGACATTAATGCCAGACTCGTACAAGTTCAATCAAAACACCTGTCTATGGATAGACAGATCAGACTTGAAAGTGCTCTAATACTAATTCCTGAATATGTCACCCTCAAAAGACATAATGTTCTGAATCCAGCCACTCATCTGCCTGTGGATTCAGAAAAGGGGGAATTGGTGACAGCATTGGCAGGTGGGAAAGAGAACATGACATGACGTTGACATGATGCACGAACATGACTGCATAGGAACTGATGAGTCAGGAGACAGTGGGTTTTACATATGTTCGTGGGAAGAAAAAAACCTGTTCCTAATGCATATTTTGAGGTTTTTATTTTTGTAGATGGCTTCAGATACCACCAGAATGGGCGACTCTACATTGGATATGCAGTAGTATCCTCACATGAGGTAATCCGAGCTGAACCACTCCCTCCTCACATGTCGGTGCAGGAGGCAGAGTTGAAGGCATTCACTGAGGCGTGTAGAGCTGCTGCAGGTAAAGTCGCTAACAGTTACACAGATTCAAATTGTGCATGGGGAATATCCCATGATTATTGCCCTATCTGGAGAAGCAGAGCGTTTCTTACATCAGCCGGTAAGCACATTAAAAATGCAGAGCTGGTGAAACAATTAGTGGAGGCATTGACGTTACCAGTCCAGGTTGGCATCGTCAAGGTAAAAAGCACACACGGACGGTGACTCTGTGGAGGAAAAGGGCAACAGAAGGACGGACGAGGCTGCTAAAGTAGCAGCAAGGCGGCCTAGGGAGCAGTGGACGGTGGCGGGGAGTCAGCGTATTCCAGCCACACTGAGACTAGATGTCCTGAAATCCCTCCAGCTGCCCAAACAGAGAAGGAACACTGGGAGAATGGGAGCTGAGCTGAACTCAGAAAGAGTATGGGAGAATCAGGATAAATCGTATATACCAAGATCCCTGCTCCCAATCATGGCGCAAGCAACACAAGATGCCTTCTGGATCGCTCCTGGTTTCAGTTACGCAGCCGCAAAGCTCGTACAGTCATGCCTCATTTGTGCACAGCACAACCCAGGTAAAACAGTAAAAATCCCTGTCACGATTCCCCTGACCGCTGTCACCACTGGGTCAGGATTCACACCGTGACCGTCACCCCTACGTCACGGATCAGGGTGACTTTAGGCCAACAGACGGCTATCACATGTGCAGGGGGGCTTATCTTAGTTATCCCTCCACTGCTAACAATGTGATGAAAAAACCACACACAAGGCTATTGACCTCTTAGTTTACAGCAGGGGCTTATTCTAGGTATCCCCCTGCTTTTCTATATACCACGAACTGCAGGGATTTATGTATATCCCGCTTACAGTTCCACTTAACACTTGCAGCTCTCTGGCGCCCCCTTACTCTCAGGTCAGATTAGGTACTGCACCCTGGGTAATTAGTCGCCAGAAAGGCTGCCTGCTATGTACTGGCTATTGGGCACGCTGCAGCGACGCGATAACTACTCCCACACAGGCAGGAACAATAATTATCAAACCCGCAGTTGCTTCAGCATAATCCAACCGTCAGCACACTTTCGCTGCCACCAGCTTCGATTAAACGGGTCCGAAGCTAACCCAACACAACAGTAACAGTAGCGTATTTTCCCTTCAAGAGACTTAGGGTACGGTTTAGAGCAGGAGAACGAACTAATATATAATAGTATATCCCATTCAAAATAACTAGGCAGTGCGTTATTAAAAATAGTTTATAAAGATGTTATACATGAGACAATTGCAAATATGTACAAGGGTAATTATAACATAAAGGGAATAAATGAGAAAAGATAACACTCACATATTAAAAGCATTGCAGGCATCCAGGCTAGTGCAGTTTCCATACATCCCAGTCCATGGGATGTACCAGCTCTTCCAGGACAATAGGACAAAGCAGTCCAGAGGGAGAAATCAGCAAAAAGTGACTCCTCAGAGCCTGCCAGACACTTAAAACATTAAGGCTGTGACATCACAGAAAGGCTGGCTTATCCAGACCCTCCTCTCTCTACATTCTGCCTAAACTTTAAACTATTCTCTCTAATTTCTATAACTTCACTACAAAACATGACAGAGTCATACCAAACCCATAATTCATCTCGGATTAACGTGAGCATTCTAATGAGATCAAATATGTCCTATCTGGGATACATATTTACAGAGAAAACCCTACTTCTTTACCAGATGGAGTTAGAAACCCGAGTGTCATGAGATGTGTAGCTACACCGAGTGGGACTACGAATATATATTTTCGTATTTCTAGCTTAAATCGTTTGCCTAATATCTAACAAAAACTAAACAAAGAATCTTTCATGGATTTTTGGAGCCATTTTTCCTGTTCTAGCTGGACAAGAGCTTACACAGGAAATGCCAGTCGTAAATTCCGTTCGGCCATAAAACTTCTAACCCCCACACTCTCTGAGAAGGAAAGCCAGGAATTTGCAGCTACAACTGTTACTCCAAGAAGGGGGGGCTTAGCCCACTCAGGCTAGCAAAAGAACTACTTATGATATTTCATACCATATCGTGACACCTCCCCCCTTTTGGTGTGCGCTAGGGAGGCAGTACCCCACGGTATGCCTCCATGGGCACCTCAGTAGGTTCACCCTGGCGGGAGAGTCCATCTGCATTCCCATGCTCTTTGCCCGTTTTATGTTCAATGGTGAAGTCAAACTGCTGAAGGGCAAGGCTCCAGCGTAGCAACCTGCTGTTGGTTCCACACATGGCGTTTAGCCAGCGCAGAGGGTTGTGGTCGGTCACCACAGTGAAGGTGTGACCGTACAAGTAGGGCTGCAAGCGCTGCAGGGCCCAGACTATGGCCAGGCACTCCTTCTCGATGGTGGAGTAGGCCACTTCCCTCGGCAAAAGTTTCCGACTCAGGTATAACACGGGGTGCTCTTGGTCCTCCGAGTCAACCTGGCTGAGTACAGCACCAAGGCCAAACTCGCTGGCGTCGGTCTGCACCAAGAACGGTCGACTGCTGTCGACTGCTTTCAACACAGGGGCGTTGCACAGTGCGGTTTTCAACGCCTTGAAAGCCCCCTCACAGCCATCTGTCCAGTTGACGATGTGGGGTAGCTTCTTCCTGGTGAGGTCCGTCAAAGGTTTTGCCAGGCTACTATAGTGCTGTACGAAGCGCCTATAGTACCCTGCAGTGCCCAAGAAGGACATCACCTGTTTCTTGGTCACGGGAGTGGGCCAGTTCACGATCGCGCCCACTTTCTCCGGCCCTGGCTTCAGGGTGCCTCCGCCTACCCGGTGTCCTAGGTAGTGAACCTCCCTCTTGCCCATCTGACACTTCCCCGGCTTGATAGTCAGTCCTGCTTGGTGAATCCGCCTGAGCACCTCCTCGAGATGCTGCAGGTGTTCCCTCCAGGAGGGACTGAAGATGGCAATGTCATCCAAGTACGCCACGGCGTACGTCTCCAGTCCCTGAAGCAGGCGATTGACCATCCGCTGGAAAGTGGCAGGGGCATTCTTCATGCCGAAGGGCATGACCGTGGACTCGTACAGTCCAAAGGGTGTGATAAAGGCGGACTTCTCCTGCGCCTCGGGGCTCAGGGGAATCTGCCAGTATCCTCTACTCAAATCCATTATTGTCAGGTATTTTGCGCCAGCTAACTTCTCAAGCAGCTCCTCGATGCGCGGTATTGGGTGCGCATCCGAGGCTGTGATGGCGTTGAGCCCCCTGTAGTCCACGCCGAACCGTGTGGTCCGGTCCTTCTTTGGCACGAGAACTACAGGCGATGCCCACGCGCTCTTTGACCGTCGAATCACCCCCAGCTGTAACATCTCATCGATCTCTTGGCGCATAGTCTGCTGCACCTGGTCAGAGATTCGATAGGGTGTTCGCCGTAGTGGGGCGTGATTCCCGGTGTCCACCTCGTGGACGGCTAACTCAGTCCTCCCAGGTCGGTTGGAGAATACGACCCGGAAGGGTTCCAGTGTGGTTTGCAACTGCACCCGCTGGGGTTCAGTTAACGAGGCGCTTACCTCCACATCCTCGATGGACCCATTGGCCTTGGCTTGGGCCAGCAAGTCCAGGAGGGTGTCTTCCTCACCGTCTTCGGGCAAGCTGCAGACCGGTAGGACGAAAGGTTCACGTTCGTGATGAGCCTTCATCATGTTGACGTGAAAGGCCTTTCGCCTACCCCGAGCGTGGTCAAGCGTGACCACGTACGTGACCGGGTTGAGCTGTTGGTGGACGACGTACGGGCCCTCCCAGGCTGCCTGAAGCTTATCCGTTGGTACGGGGACCAGCACCCACACCTTTTGACCCACGTGGTAGGTCCGCTCCCGGGCGTTCTGGTCGTACCAGTGCTTCTGATCAGCCTGAGCCTGCGTCATGTTGTCATGCACCAACTGCGTCAAGGTCTGCATCTTGTCACGGAAGCGCATGACATACTCCACTATGGACACTTCAGAAGGGTTCGGCTCCTCTTCCCAGGATTCTCTTACCAACCCAAGGGGTCCCCGGACTCGCCTGCCGTACAGGAGCTCGAAGGGGGAGAACCCCGTCGAGGCCTGTGGAACCTCTCGGTAAGCGAACAGCAGGTGTGGGAGGTACCGCTCCCAGTCGCGCCCTTGAGTCTCAACCAGCATGCGTAGCATCTGTTTGAGGGTACCATTGAAGCGTTCACACAAGCCATTGGTCTGTGGGTGATACGCACTCGATACCAGGTGCTTCACCTGCATTTTCTTACAGAGAGCCTCCATTAGGCGAGACATAAATTGGGTCCCTTGATCAGTAAGCATTTCCCTGGGAAATCCTACACGTGAAAAGATGGCCAACAGGGCATCCGCCACCTTATCTGCCCTAGTTGAGGACAGAGCTACTGCCTCTGGGTACCGGGTAGCGTAGTCTACCACAGTAAGGATGTATTGCTTTCCAGAGCTGCTGGGGACGGCCAGCGGGCCCACAATGTCCACCGCGATCCTCTGGAAAGGCTCTTCTATCACTGGCAAAGGGATCAGGGGAGCCTTAAGAGCAGGCCCCGCCTTCCCCACTCTTTGACAAGTGATACAGGAGCGGCAGTAGTTTGACACATCTGTCCCCATCTTAGGCCAATAGAAGTGTTGAGACAGCCGGGCCTTAGTTTTGCTGATCCCCAAGTGTCCAGCTAGCGGGATCTCATGGGCAATCCGCAACAACTCACCCCGGAATTGCTGCGGGACGACCAGCTGTCTTTCCCTCAACCACTCCTTTTGTGATTCTCCGGGTACTGTCTCCCGGTATAACCTTCCTTGTTCCCAGAACACCCTCTCCTTATCAGTCACGGAGGTGGGCGTCTCGGCGAGTTGTCTCAAACTCTCTAGGCTCGCATCTGTGTGCAGAGCGGCCTGAAACTCCTGGCTAGGGGAAGCCAAAAGCGACGTCAGGGTCCCTTCCCCACGGGAACCCTCTTGGACCTGCTCTGGGTCCACCTCTGGTTCAGTCACAGTGGGGACTGAGGAGGGTCCGGAAGGCAGACAGTTATCTGCGTTCCGGGCACTCTGACTGCGGGTGACAGCAGCTACGTAGGCTGTCTCCCCGGGGATTTCTACAGGCCCATCAGCCGGCGCTGCTATGGGCTCTACCTCCCCATCCACCCCCAACACTCCAGGGGCTGTGCTACTTATGGGCCAGTTACCTTCCTCGGTGGCACTGGTCACTTTCATGGCGTCACCTTCCTCACGGTTCCCATGCATCTCCCCATTTCCTGTAGCACCGACACTTGCCCCTGTTAGGGGTTCCTCAGCCGTCTCACTCCGCAGAGCGACGTGGCTGGGCACGCCTGTACCTATGGACACATTAACCTTCACAGAAAAATCATTATCAGGTTCAGCTGGCACAGGTACAACATTTTCACCATCAATCCTAGGGAAAAAATCATTAGTAGATGCATCAATACAAGATAAAGCATGGTCAGGTAACACATGCGATTTCCCATCATCATCATCATCAGGGTTAACTTTACCCTCATTAGTAGATTGGGGAGGGGTGTCAGGAACGTAGTATGCATACATCCTCCCCAAATCAGTCCCCAACAAAACATCAGTGGGCAAATTATCAGACAGCCCCACTTCCTTCACCCCGCTCCCAGCACCCCAATCAATAAAAACCCGGGCCATTGGTAAGGGACAGCTGATGCCCCCAATCCCAGTGACAGTTAGGGTTTTCCCCGGAATGATTTCTTCAGGGGCCGCCAGTTCGGGTCGGATGAGGGTTCGTTCAGCCCCGGTGTCCTTGAGGCCTGTAGCAACATGGCCTCCCACAGTGACGGGCTGTACGTTGTCACACACCCTCCCAACCACACCACCCACCAAAAGAACTGCTGCATTAGGCCCTGGGGCCTTGGCTGGGGGGTTCTTCGGCCTGTCTGGACAGAAGGTACTGATATGCCCAGGCCGCCTGCAGGTGTAACACGCGCGAGGTTCGGTGGTAGGTCTGGTGCTGTTGGCCACAGGGACAGGACCTCTGGTGTGTTGGCTGGCAGGGGTACTGGCGTTGGTTGCAGGCTTACCCCCTCTCCAGCTGGTGGTGACTGGCTTCCGCGCTTCCGATCTACGGTTGGCCTCATAGGCATCGGCAATCTGCGCTGCTTTCGTCACGTCTTTGGGTTCTCTGTCCATCACGAACTGTCGCACCTCAGCTGGGCAAAGATGAAAAAACTGGTCTTTGATCATCAGGTCTCGCAGCTGTGCAAAGGTGGTCACTGACAGTCCTTGGGTCCACTGGTCAAAGTGGGTCCCCAGTCCATGCACCACATCACTGTAACTGTCGTGTGGGCCACGTTGGAGGGTCCGGAACTTTCTACGGTACACCTCGGGTGTAAGCTGGTACTTGGCTATCAGAGCCTGCTTGATGGCCTCATAGTCTCCATCTTGTTCTTGAGGGAGGGCAGCAAACGCCTCCAGAGCTTTACCTTTCAGCCCTGGTGTCAGGTATCGGGCCCATTCATCTGTAGGCAGCCGGTACTGTCTGCAGGCTTTCTCAAAGGCCCGCAGAAAAGTGTCCAAGTCTCCGTCCTTCTCCATAACAGGGAAGTGATCGGGCCGGGGCTTAGGTATCTGAGCGCTGCTGGGCTCACGGTTGGTCTGAGACAACCCCTGCATTTGCAGTCGGGCTAACTGCAGCTGGTACTCCCGCTCAGCTTGCCGCTCGGCTCGCTGGGCCTGTGCCTCTCTCTCAGCTCGGGCCTCTCTCTCAGCTCGGGCCTCTCTCTCAGCTCGCTGGGCCTCCTGCCGGTATTGCTGAATCAGCTGCCGACGTCCCTCATGGTCGTCAATGGGGAATTCTTTCAAGGCCGCCTGCAGGTGGGGGTCCAATTCGCCCGGATTGCTAACAGGGCCAGCATTCAGTGGTTGGACCTCTGCTGCAGCACCATGTTCGCTTGTGCTGGCTTCTGCGGCCTCTGAGCTCTGAGATTGGTCTCGAGCGGCTTCCCATTGCACCAGATCTGCGACCAGTTGGGCTTTGTTTTTGCTTGCAGAGTCAATGTGCTGTGACTTGCATAAGGCGACAAGGGTGTCTCTGGTCTGCTGCTCATAGAAGGTTTCTCCCAGCACAACCATGGTTGCCAAATAAAAGATAGGATAGAAAAACGAAGAGAAAGGGAGGGGATAATTACCAGTACGCAATTGTCTCACAACTAAAAAGCACTGAGTTCGTTCTCCAAACTTATTTGCGCAGAGTCCTCGCAAGAACTTTCTGCAAGTTTTTAGTGAGAGGAATGATTACTCAAACCAAATCACTAATGCTCTAAGATATCCCACCGCTGCCACCAATTGTCACGATTCCCCTGACCGCTGTCACCACTGGGTCAGGATTCACACCGTGACCGTCACCCCTACGTCACGGATCAGGGTGACTTTAGGCCAACAGACGGCTATCACATGTGCAGGGGGGCTTATCTTAGTTATCCCTCCACTGCTAACAATGTGATGAAAAAACCACACACAAGGCTATTGACCTCTTAGTTTACAGCAGGGGCTTATTCTAGGTATCCCCCTGCTTTTCTATATACCACGAACTGCAGGGATTTATGTATATCCCGCTTACAGTTCCACTTAACACTTGCAGCTCTCTGGCGCCCCCTTACTCTCAGGTCAGATTAGGTACTGCACCCTGGGTAATTAGTCGCCAGAAAGGCTGCCTGCTATGTACTGGCTATTGGGCACGCTGCAGCGACGCGATAACTACTCCCACACAGGCAGGAACAATAATTATCAAACCCGCAGTTGCTTCAGCATAATCCAACCGTCAGCACACTTTCGCTGCCACCAGCTTCGATTAAACGGGTCCGAAGCTAACCCAACACAACAGTAACAGTAGCGTATTTTCCCTTCAAGAGACTTAGGGTACGGTTTAGAGCAGGAGAACGAACTAATATATAATAGTATATCCCATTCAAAATAACTAGGCAGTGCGTTATTAAAAATAGTTTATAAAGATGTTATACATGAGACAATTGCAAATATGTACAAGGGTAATTATAACATAAAGGGAATAAATGAGAAAAGATAACACTCACATATTAAAAGCATTGCAGGCATCCAGGCTAGTGCAGTTTCCATACATCCCAGTCCATGGGATGTACCAGCTCTTCCAGGACAATAGGACAAAGCAGTCCAGAGGGAGAAATCAGCAAAAAGTGACTCCTCAGAGCCTGCCAGACACTTAAAACATTAAGGCTGTGACATCACAGAAAGGCTGGCTTATCCAGACCCTCCTCTCTCTACATTCTGCCTAAACTTTAAACTATTCTCTCTAATTTCTATAACTTCACTACAAAACATGACAGAGTCATACCAAACCCATAATTCATCTCGGATTAACGTGAGCATTCTAATGAGATCAAATATGTCCTATCTGGGATACATATTTACAGAGAAAACCCTACTTCTTTACCAGATGGAGTTAGAAACCCGAGTGTCATGAGATGTGTAGCTACACCGAGTGGGACTACGAATATATATTTTCGTATTTCTAGCTTAAATCGTTTGCCTAATATCTAACAAAAACTAAACAAAGAATCTTTCATGGATTTTTGGAGCCATTTTTCCTGTTCTAGCTGGACAAGAGCTTACACAGGAAATGCCAGTCGTAAATTCCGTTCGGCCATAAAACTTCTAACCCCCACACTCTCTGAGAAGGAAAGCCAGGAATTTGCAGCTACAACTGTTACTCCAAGAAGGGGGGGCTTAGCCCACTCAGGCTAGCAAAAGAACTACTTATGATATTTCATACCATATCGTGACAATCCCTAAGAAAGCGACACCCAGGCCTCTCTACCCGTTTCAGAGACTGCAGACTGGCTACATACAGCTATCCAAGGTAGGAGTGTGTGAAAAATATCCTAGTATGTGTAGATCTCTTCTCTGGTTGGCTGGAAGCCTATCTGGTAAAATGTGCAAATACTAAAGCGACTGCAGACAAACTGATGAAAGAACTGATCTGCAGGTATGGTGTCCTAGAAACCATAGAATAATAATAATAATAATAATAATTTTTATTTATATAGCGCCAACATATTCCGCAGTGCTTTACAAATTATAGAGGAGACTTGTAAAGACATAGACATTACAGCATAACAGAAATACAGTTCAAAACAGATACCAGGAGGAGTGAGGGTCCTGCTGCTCGCAAGCTTACAAACTATGAGGAAAAGGGGAGACACGAGAGGTGGATGGTAACAATTGCTTTAGTTATTCGGACCGGCTATAGTGTAAGGCTCAGGTGTTCATGTAAAGCTGCATGAACCAGTTAACTGCCTAAGTATGTAGCAGTACAGACACAGAGGGCTAATACTGCATAAAGTGTATGAGAACATGATGCGAGGAACCTGATTGTTTTTTGTTTTTTTTTTGTTTTTTTTTATAAATAGGCCACACAGGGATCGTTAGGTTAATGCATTGATAGAAAGTGATAGGGACACCCACTTCACGGGAGAAATAATGAGGGAAGTCATGCAGGTCCTGGGAGTACAGCAAGCATATCATGCACCATATAGACCACAAAGTAGTGGGAAAGTGGAGAGACTAAACGGGACACTTAAACTGGAAAATCAAAGGCCACGGCAGACAAAGGAAAGAGCGGAGTAGAGTGTTTGTCTCTTGCACTCTTTTCAGTCACACACACTCCAAATAGAAAGACAGGCTTGTGTCCTTTTGAAGTCCTGTTTAATAGTTTGCCAGAGACTGGTCTGTACTTCCCACAGGTGCTACAAAAGCAACACGGTGCTATGACAGCCCGTGTCCAGGCCTTACAGAAAAGACTTAATGTGGTGCATAAACCTGTGTTTTCATCCATTCCAGATCCTAATGCCAGTGCAGACGTATATCAGCTGAATCCAGGTGATTGGTGGTCATACACAGACGTACATCAGCTGAATCCAGGTGATCGGTGGTCATACACAGACGTACATCAGCTGAATCCGGGTGACTGGGTGGTCATACACAGACGTACATCAGCTGAATCCGGGTGATTGGTGGTCATACACAGACGTACATCAGCTGAATCCAGGTGATTGGTGGTCATACACAGACGTACATCAGCTGAATCCAGGTGACTGGGTGGTCATACACAGACGTACATCAGCTGAATCCAGGTGACTGGGTGGTCATACACAGACGTACATCAGCTGAATCCGGGTGATTGGTGGTCATACACAGACACGTGAGAAGGAGCCTAGATCCACGGTTTGACGGCCCATGCTAAAGTCCAGCTGACCACATTCACCTCAGGGAAACTTGAGGGAAAGCCCACCTGGATCCATGCCAGTCACTGCAAAAAGATCTTTTCACCAGCAGAATGACGGTTCTCCTAATCACCTTGCTGGCAGTGATAGGATGTCTGCACCTTACAGAGACACTGGATAAACAAACTTATTCAACATCTTGCTTTTCTTATAAAAGACGCGGAAGGACAAAAACTGCTGGACTGTTGGATCTGTGCACACAGCCCAGTATCTGCAAGGACTATGCTGTACTTAGCCTTACCCCAGGACCCAAGGAAGGTATTAACACCACACTGCATGCACAAGTGAGACTTGGACTCAGATTTTCTTGGTTCCTTAAGGCTCTTAATGAGACTAATACAATATAGAGACTCCTTTTTAAATCCAGCCAATTGGCTTAGCGGCCTAGCGGGATGGATTATTTTTGGTATTTTATTTTACAGACTTGTATGCAAATTTTGTTGCTTTGCTTATTGTTTTATGTAGCAGTAAAAGCGCTAATATATATATATTACCTAAGCTATGGAATAATGTAGGTGTATGAAAAAATCTAAGGCTGAACCTTCTGTATCATAGGCCCTGTGTAGCCACTGCTGACGGGGGAGGTGAGTGTCCACACTGAGGGTGGATGGGCGAAGCAGGTAGGAAGTCCCCTTGTGGGTACTAGACCCATGAGACAGTAGCTCCTTTGTGGACATCAGCTGACCCCGTAGCAGAGGTTATACCATTTACAAAAGTAGGAAATTGATATAGAAGGGTTAATAGTTTGCCTTTAAGTGCCTTTTGCCTTTAATTGTTAGAATTACTAGAATCTGTTGATGCAGTAGTCTGATGGCCTCCTTTCAAGGAGACCATACTTCTTATCAATGTATGTTCCCAATAGTCAGTCACAACATGCTCCGGGTACGTGAGAGAATAAAGGTCAGTATGACCCTGGGTGATGGTGGGGGCTACATGAATTACATTGAGAACTACATTTGTTGTAAATGGTATAAAATATTGCTTCTTGCTCTATTGCTTCAGATAAAAGTGACTTGCTCACAGGATATGTGTGAGGTGTCTTTTTGTCTCCAAGCGCACTTGTAAAATGACGGGCGTAACTCCACAATTTGGTCTCACTGGTGATCTGTCAGCTGACATTGGTCAGAACGAAAACAGCTACGACACCCTCTACAACCACCGGAGGGAGCCAAAAAGCTGAATTCACAACATGCGGGCCCATCATACTGTGTATACGGGAGCTGCGGGCCCATCATAATGTGTATAAGGAAGCTGCGGGCCAATCATACTGTGTATATGGGAGCTGCGGGCCAATCATACTGTGTATAAGGGAGCTGCGGGCCCATCATACTGTGTATTACGGAGCTGCGGGCCAATCATACTGTATACGGGAGCTGCGGACCCATCATACTATGTATAAGGGAGCTGCGGGCCCATCATACTGTGTATAAGGAAGCTGGGGCCCCATCATACTGTGTATAAGGAAGCTGTGGCCCCATCATATTGTGTATAAGGGAGCTGCGGGCCCATCATACTGTGTATAAGGGAGCTGTGGGCCAATCATACTGTGTATACGGGGGCTGCGGGCCAATCATACTGTGTATACGGGAGCTGCGGGCCAATCATACTGTGTATACGGGAGCTGCGGGCCCATCATACTGTGTATACGGGAGCTGCAGGCCCATCATACTGTGTATACGGGAGCTGCGGGCCCATCATACTGTGTATACGGGAGCTGCGGGCCAATCATACTGTGTATACGGGAGCTGCGGGCCCATCATACTGTGTATACTGGAGCTGCAGGCCCATCATACTGTGTATAAGGGAGCTGCGGGCCCATCATATTGTGTATAAGGGAGCTGCGGGCCCATCATATTGTGTATAAGGGAGCTGCGGGCCCATCATGCTGTGTATAAGGGAGCTGCGGGCCCATCATACTGTGTATAAGGGAGCTGCGGGGCCATCATGCTGTGTATAAGGGAGCTGCGGGCCAATCATACTGTGTATAAGGGAGCTGTCGACCCACCATACTTTGTATAGTGAACTGTGAAGGCATTAAATTGTGCATATGGGAGCTGTTGGCCCATTACACTGTATATAGTGGGGCTCTGGGGGTCATTATACTTTCTATAGTGGAGCTCTGTCAGCATTATACAGTCATGGACAAAAATTTTGAGAATGAGACAAATATTAATTTTTCCAAAGTCTACTGCTTCATTTTTTCTAATGGCAATTTGCATATACTCCTGAATGTCAGAGTGATCAGCTTAACAGCAATTACTGTACTTGCAAAGTCAATATTTGCCCAGAAAATGAACTTTAACCCCCAAAACACATTTCAACATCATTGCAATCCTGCCTTAAAAGGAGCAGCTAACATGGTTTTAGTGATTGATCCATTAACACAGGTGTGGGTGTTGATGAGGACAGGGCTGGCGATCAATCAGTCATGATGATTAAGTAAGAATGACATCACTGGACACTTTAAAAGGAGTCTGGTGCTTGGTATCATTGTTTCTCATGGTTATCTCTAAAGAAACACGTGCAGCCATCATTGCACTGCACAAAAATGGCCTAACAGGGAAGAGTATCGCAGCTACAAAGATTGCACCTCAGTCAACAATCTATCGCATCATCAAGAACTTCAAGGAGAGAGCTTCCATTGTTGTCAAAAAGGCTCCAGGGCGCCCAAGAAAGACCAGCAAGCGCCAGGACCGTATCTTAGAACTGTTTCAGCTGCGGGATCGGACTACCAGCAGTGCCGAGCTTGCTCAGGGATGGCATCAGGCTGGTGTGAGTGCTTCTGCACGCACTGTGAGGCGGAGACTCTTTGAGCAAGGCCTGGTTTCAAGGCGGGCAGCAAAGAAGCCACTTCTCTCCAGAAAAAACATCAGGGACCGACTGATATTCTGCAAAAGGTACAGGGAGTGGACTGCTGAGGACTGGGGCAAAGTCATTTTCTCTGATGAATCCCCTTTTCGATTGTTTGGGAAATCTGGAAAACAGCTTATTCGGAGAAGAAGAGGTGAGCGCTACCAGTCTTGTCTCATGCCAACTGTAAAGCATCCTGAAACCACTCATGTGCGGCGTTGCTTCTCAGCCAAGGGAATCAGCCTAAAAACACAGCCATGAATAAAGAATGGTGCCATGAATAAAGAATGGTACCAGAATGTCCTCCAAGAGCAACTTCTCCCAACCGTCCAAGAGCAGTTTGGCACTCAACAATGCCTTTTCCAGCATGATGGAGCACCTTGCCATAAAGCAAAGGTGATAACTAAATGGCTCATGGAACAAAACATAAAGATTTTGGGTCCATGGCCTGGAAACTCCCCAGATCTTAATCCCATTGAGAACTTGTGGTCAATCATCAAGAGACGGGTGGACAAACAAAAACCAACAAATTCTGGCAAAATGCAAGCATTGATTATGCAAGAATGGACTGCTATCAGTCAGGATTTGGTCCAGAAGTTGATTGAGAGCATGCCAGGGAGAATTGCAGAGATCTTGAAGAAGAAGGGTCAACACTGCAAATATTGACTTGCTGCATTAACTCATTCTAACTGTCAATATAACTTATTGGTACTCATAATATGATTGCAATTATATTTCTGTATGTGATATAAACATCAGACAAACACTAATAAAAACCAGAAGGCAGCAGATCATGTGAAAATATCATTTTGGTGTCATTCTCAAAACTTTTGGCCATGACTGTACTGTGTAAAGGGGAGCATTGGGCTTATACTTTCTATACGGGAGCAGTGGGAACATCATACTGTGTAAAGGGGAGTTGTAGAATCATCATAATTTGTATAGGGGAGCTGTGGGGACCTTATACTGTGTACTAGCTATTGAACCCGTTCTACGCCCGGGTGGCGAGCATTTATATTGGTATATGGTCTCCATCCTGGTATGCGCTGCTCCATCCTGCGTCCCCATCCTGCCATGCGCTGCTCCATCCTGCGTCCCCATCCTGTCATGCGCTGATCCATCCTGCGTCCCCATCCTGTCATGTGCTGCTCCATCCTGCGTCCCCATCCTGTCATGCGCTGATCCATCCTGCGTCCCCATCCTGTCATGTGCTGCTCCATCCTGCGTCCCCATCCTGTCATGCGCTGCTCCATCCTGCGTCCCCATCCTGTCATGCGCTGCTCCATCCTGCGTCCCCATCCTGTCATGCGCTGCTCCATCCTGCGTCCCCATCCTGTCATGTGCTGCTCCATCCTGCGTCCCCATCCTGTCATGCGCTGATCCATCCTGCGTCCCCATCCTGTCATGTGCTGCTCCATCCTGCGTCCCCATCCTGTCATGCGCTGCTCCATCCTGCGTCCCCATCCTGTCATGCGCTGCTCCATCCTGCGTCCCCATCCTGTCATGCGCTGCTCCATCCTGCGTCCCCATCCTGTCATGTGCTGCTCCATCCTGCGTCCCCATCCTGTCATGCGCTGCTCCATCCTGCGTCCCCATCCTGTCATGCGCTGCTCCCATCCTGCGTCCCCATCCTGTCATGTGCTGCTCCATCCTGCGTCCTCATCCTTATGTGCTGCTCCATCCTGCGTCCCCATCCTTATGTGCTGCTCCATCCTGCGTCCCCATCCTTATGTGCTGCTCCATCCTGCGTCCCCATCCTTATGTGCTGCTCCATCCTACGTCCCCATCCTTATGTGCTGCTCCATCCTGCGTCCCCATCCTTATGTGCTGCTCCATCCTGCGTCCCCATCCTTATGTGCTGCTCCATCCTGCGTCCCCATCCTTATGTGCTGCTCCATCCTGCATCCCCATCCTTATGTGCTGCTCCATCCTGCGTCCCCATCCTTATGTGCTGCTCCATCCTGCGTCCCCATACTGCCTCTGACCCGCTCGGCGCCGAGTGCTGGGGGGCCTGAGCAGGCGGGGACACCGGCATGCTGTGGGGGTCAGGTGCCGGTATCGCCGCCAGCTCAGGCCCCCCAGCACTTCCTATACTCACCTGTCTGTCCCGTTCCAGCGCTGGGCGCCGCCATCTTCCCGGTCTCCTGGCCGTGACTGTTCAGTCAGAGGGCGGCGCCTGCGCGCATTAAGCACGTCATCGCGCCCTCTGAACTGAAGGTTACAGGCCGAAGACCGGGAAGATGGCGGCGCTCAGCGATGGAACGCAGGACAGGTGAATATGGCCGATACTCACCCTCCTGGCGGTCCCTGCTTTTCTGTTGGAGATCGCGGTGTGCGTTCAGTGTGAACGCACACCGCGATCTCCCGGGAGCGTCACTCTGTGAGGCCCAGACTGCGCCGGCGCTTGCGCCTGCGCAGTCTATAGAGGCTTCGGACAGAGTGACGCTCCCAGCGTTATATTATAGATAGGGAAGCTTTGAGCTCCCCATACTGTGTATAATGGAGCAGTACATGAGGGAACTTAGGGGACATTATTAAATGTTAACTGGGCACTTAAGCATTATTGTTATAGGGGCACTCAGAGTATTGTGACCATCAAAGTTGCATATGGGGTATTATTACTTTCTAGGTCAAAAATGTGGAGGGCACTAGCAAAGGGCATTAATATTTTCTAGGAGGCAATTTTACTCTCGAGAGCAAAAAGGAGTCATTATTACTATGTAAGGGGCACACAGTGGTGGCATTATTATGTGGGGCGGTAAAAGGAGCTGTTATTGTACCACACAGTAGGTGCAGTAATAGGGAGACATACGGCAGCAGCGGCTCAGTATTGGGATATCAGCAGGATGAGGAGTTTGTGCAGATTGGGGAAAGATGGGGACAGTGCAGGAAATGTGAGGAGTCAGATGTGTTGTTGTCATGTCAGTGTGGGCCAGATGGAAAAGATGGGAAAGTGAATGACTCCATCAGAGAAAACGTCAGCTGTAAGTCACCATCTATGCCTGTAGTGCAATCTCTTATATGGTCTGCAGAACTGGTATCTACCACTATATGGTCACAATATGGCAGTAAAATCAATGTTTGTTTTTGTATATAGATTTATTTTCAATAACAGCGCGGTCATATTCTGAGGTTCCTCTATATTCACAATTAGAGTGCGCAACCGTAGTTGTAATCAGGGTTAGCTGGTTAGGGGCCCACTCAGATGTTTCGCCCCCCCTAAGGTGAAACCCTAGCTACGCCTCTGTGTATACCCCCCCAGGGGTAAATGTTTGTCAGACCATACACTTAGTGAGACCTGCTCCATTTTTTTATGAGGCATTTTTTTTTATGAGGCCCTCCTCCACATCTTTTCCAAGGAGCAATGGAGAGCCTCCAAATTTTTGGCAGCCCTTGCATTCACTGCACAGGCAAACAGTATGGGAGACCCACTTCCTAAAAATGGAAACATTGTTTTCATGAGGCCCTCCTGTACGTCTCTTCAAAGGGGTATTGGGATGCGTCCAAATTTTGGGCAGCCCTGTCACTCACTGCATATGAAATAACAGTATAGGAGACACACTGTTTAATAATGGTAACAACAAAGCATGGCCGGCTGATGGCTCCCTAAGAATAGTAATGGCCACCTCATGGCCCTATAAGAATAGTAATGGCCGGCTGATGGCTCTCTAAGAATAGTGAAGGCCGACTGCTGGCCCTTTAAGAATAGTAATGGCCACCTGATGGCCCTATAAGAATAGTAATGGCCGCCTGATGGCCCTATAAGAATAGTAATGGCCGCCTGATGGCCTTATAAGAATAGTGAGGGCCGCCTGATGGCCCTATAAGAATAGTGAGGGCCGCCTGATGGCCCTATAAGAATAGTGAGGGCCACCTGATGGCCCTATAAGAATAGTAATGGCCCCCTGATGGCCCTATAAGAATAGTAATGGCCGCCTGATGGCCCTATAAGAATAGTAATGGCCACCTGATGGCCCTATAAGAATAGTGATGGCCACCTGATGGCCCTATAAGAATAGTGAGGGCCGCCTGATGGCCCTATAAGAATAGTAATGGCCGCCTGATGGCCCTATAATAGTAATGGCCGCCTGATGGCCCTATAAGAATAGTAATGGCCACCTGATGGCCCTATAAGAATAGTGATGGCCACCTGATGGCCCTATAAGAATAGTGATGGCCACCTCATGGCCCTATAAGAATAGTAATGGCCGCCTGATGGCCCTATAAGAATAGTAATGGCCACCTGATGGCCCTATAAGAATAGTAATGACCGTCTGATGGCCCTATAAGAATAGTAATGGCCGCCTGATGGCCCTATAAGAATAGTGATGGCCACCTGATGGCCCTATAAGAATAGTGAGGGCCGCCTGATGGCCCTATAAGAATAGTAATGGCCGCCTGATGGCCCTATAAGAATAGTAATGGCCCCCTGATGGCCCTATAAGAATAGTGATGGCCACCTGATGGCCCTATAAGAATAGTGATGGCCACCTGATGGCCCTATAAGAATAGTGAGGGCCGCCTGATGGCCCTATAAGAATAGTAATGGCCGCCTGATGGCCCTATAAGAATAGTAATGGCCGCCTGATGGCCCTATAAGAATAGTAATGGCCGCCTGATGGCCCTATAAGAATAGTAATGGCCACCTGATGGCCCTATAAGAATAGTAATGGCCGCCTGATGGCCCTATAAGAATAGTAATGGCCGCCTGATGGCCCTATAAGAATAGTAATGGCCGCCTGATGGCCCTATAATAGTAATGGCCACCTGATGGCCCTATAAGAATAGTAATGGCCACCTGATGGCCCTATAAGAATAGTGATGGCCACCTGATGGCCCTATAAGAATAGTAATGGCCACCTGATGGCCCTATAAGAATAGTAATGGCCACCTGATGGCCCTATAAGAATAGTAATGGCCACCTGATGGCCCTATAAGAATAGTGATGGCCACCTCATGGCCCTATAAGAATAGTAATGGCCGCCTGATGGCCCTATAAGAATAGTAATGGCCGCCTGATGGCCCTATAAGAATAGTAATGACCGTCTGATGGCCCTATAAGAATAGTAATGGCCGCCTGATGGCCCTATAAGAATAGTAATGGCCACCTGATGGCCCTATAAGAATAGTAATGGCCGCCTGATGGCCCTATAAGAATAGTAATGGCCGCCTGATGGCCCTATAAGAATAGTAATGGCCGCCTGATGGCCCTATAAGAATAGGCTGTGTGACTTTCAGAGTCCTTCTTCATAAATGAAGCAGGATGTGTCTGATGATGTGTCACACACCACATGGCCAGCTAAGGTTGTAACATGGTAAAATGACATTTCCCAGTGAATGCATTTGTCTTATCTTGCAATGCTAAAGTTCAAAAACGCATCAAAAACGCTACGTGTGAACATAGCCCAAGTGGTGGAGGAACATTTTTGGATATTTATTTTGCCTCATATACAAGTCCTTACCCTAGAAGAAATGTTCCTTAACATATTTCCCAGGAAAATCCATTTTGTTTTGGTTTTTTCATGTTTTATTGCGAGTCTGGAAAAGTGGCATAAGACTCTTGACAACATTGTTCACAGCAGTGACCTGGGAGTCAGAGACGCTTCCAGGGGTCTTCCCCATGCTGTTCACGTCATTTGAGCACTGTTCCCCATACCTCCCAACCATCCCGGATCCAGCGGGATAGTCTCGATTTGGAGACTCTGTCTCGATGTCCCAGCCGGGATCCTACTTTCCCGCACTCAGGGGTGGGCTGAGCCGGGGGGCAGAGGGGTATATGCCCCCCGGGCCGCTTCTCCAGCAGCTGTGCAGGGCCACAAGACCGGCTGCTTCAACCGGCTGGGCTAGTACTATGCCTTTAAATCTTGTTTGTGAGCCGACCCCGCCACATCACAGCTAGCAGACACAGTCCTGTCTGCTAAAATGATATAATGTAGCACCCCCTGCACTGCCATCTTCCTGCTGGAGAGGAACATCAAAGGAGGGTGTGGGCCAGAGACAAGTTGGGGGAAGGAAAAAACCCTCCCCTAATAAGTGTGTACATATGTGTTGTTTCCAAATATTTGTATATCTGTACATATTAATTTTATAAGATTTTTTGTGTATTAGGCTACTTTCACACTAGCGTCGGAATCTCCCCGTCGCAATGCATTGGGGAGAGATTCCGACGCTAGCGTTTAGCGCATTGCACAATGGAGGCAGCGGATGCATTTCTCCGGCGCATCCGCTGCCCCATTGTAAGGTGCGGGGAGGTGGGGGCGGAGTTCCGGCCGCGCATGCGCGGTCGGAAAAAGCGGTCCGTCAGGAGCAAAAAACGTTACATGTAGCGTTTTTTGCTCCCGACGGTCCGCAGAAGCACAACGCATCCGTCGCTCGACGGATGTGACGTGTGGCAATCCGTCGCAAATGCGTCGTCAATGCAAGTCTATGGGGAAAAAACACATCCTGCAAGCACTTATGCAGGATGCGTTTTTTCTGCAAAACGACGCATTGTGACGGATTGCAGAAAACGCTAGTGTGAAAGTAGCCTAAGTCTTAAAATATGTATGTGGCTGCATGTATATATATCTATGTATGTGTCTGTGTGTGTCTAAGTGCTTGTGTATGTGCGTGTGTGCATGTGAGCGTGTCTGCGAACATGTCTATGTGCATGTCTGCACACGAGCGCAGGGCCGCCATCAGGGCCGCCATCAGGGCATTACCATACCTCCAACTTTTGAAGAAGGGAAAGAGGTATAAAGTTTGTGGCGCGTCCAGGAACAAATTTTAAGCCATGCCCTGACCACACCCATTTCACAACTAGTCACACCCATATCAACGCCCCAACCACACCCATTTAGCACTGCTGATCACACTGTTTCATAAACAATAATTATAAACAGAGAAAAATAAATTTCCAAGTAATGTATTAATGCAAACTTAGCAATAATATTTCTTTTAATTTAGAATGTAAGAGCTGCACAATACATAACAGAGCCACTCTATTAGATAAAAGATCTTTAATAATATTGTGGGTATGTGTCCTGTATTGGAAGCTTTGGATGCAGTGGATACCCCGCTTGTGTGTGATTCCGCGTGTGCTCATTGAACATTCTATACATAGACTGTGTCATTTATAAATAGACATGCTGTGGTCTATAAAGACGCGCCACATGTCCGGTTACGCAGGTCTGCCCCCTGCGTGTTCGCACACATAGTCCCCTCCACTATGCTGTAACATCCGGACGCCGCGTCCAATCCGCAGCAAACACTGAAGGAATACGCCCAGTGGAAACAAACCCTTAGGCCGGCCTCACACTAGCGAGTTTTACGGACGTAAGAGCGCAGAAACTACGTCCGTAAAACTTGCATAAAATACGGCACAATTATTCTCTATGCCCCTGCTCCTATCTGCCGTATTTTCCTGATCAGTATTATACGGCTTTCTACGGCCGTACAAAATCGCAGCATGCTGCGTTTGTCACCGTACTGCGCAAGAAATACGCCAATGAAAGTCTATGGAAGCCCCAAAAATACGGATTACACACGGACCAGCAGTGTGACTTGCGAGGAATACGCAGCGCTGTTACAGAGAAAAGCCGGTAATTCAGTGCGGTGTACAGTAAAATCACACTGACAGCTTACAGTAGAATAGGTAGAATAAATGTGTACACATAGAATGGGTATATATATATACTGTATGTCATTGAGACACATGTATGTATATATATACTAGCTATTGAACCCGTTCTACGCCCGGGTGGCGAGCATTTATATTGGTATATGGTCTCCATCCTGGTATGTGCTGCTCCATCCTGCGTCCCCATCCTGTCATGTGCTGCTCCATCCTGCGCCCCCATTCTGTCATGTGCTGCTCCCATCCTGCGCCTCCATTCTGTCATTTGCTGCTCCCATCCTGCGCCCCCGTTCTGTCATGTGCTGCTCCCATCCTGCGCCCCCGTTCTGTCATGTGCTGCTCCCATCCTGCGCCCCCGTTCTGTCACGTGCTGCTCCCATCCTGCGCCCCCGTTCTGTCATGTGCTGCTCCCATCCTGCGCCCCCGTTCTGTCACGTGCTGCTCCCATCCTGCGCCCCCGTTCTGTCACGTGCTGCTCCCATCCTGCGCCCCCGTTCTGTCATTTGCTGCTCCCATCCTGCTCCCCCGTTCTGTCATGTGCTGCTCCCATCCTGCGCCCCGTTCTGTCATGTGCTGCTCCCATCCTGCGGCACCGTTCTTTAATTTGCTGCTCCCATCCATATGCCCCATACGCTGCTCCATAGTATATGCCCCGTATCAGGTGGCGTAAGTAACAAATAGCTGTGGCATGAAGTGCCACAGCCTCATGCCACAGCAATTTGTTACTTGCGCCACCTGATTCCTTTCCGCCGCCATTTTCTTGGTCCTCCTGCTGGCGGAATCGGCGCCTGCGCAGTCCGCGCTTTCCGGCGCCATTTTCTTGAAGACACACCTGCAGTGGAGCCGGAGTGTCTTCAAGAAAATGGAGCCGGAAAGCGCGGACTGCGCAGGCGCCGATTCCGGCAGCAGGAATCGGTGCCTGCGCAGTCCGCGCTTTCCGGCGCCATTTTCTTGAAGACACACCTGCAGTGGAGCCGAAGTGTGTCTTCAAGAAAATGGCGCCGGAAAGCGCGGACTGCGCAGGCGCCGATTCCTGCTGCCGGAATCGGCGCCTGCGCAGTCCGCGCTTTCCGGCGCCATTTTCTTGAAGACACACTCCGGCTCCTCTGCCTGTGACTGGTCAGAGGGCGGCGCCGGCGCGCATTAAGCGCGTCATCGCGCCCTCTGAACTGTCACAGCAGAGGAGCCGGGAGACGGAGCCGCACGCAGCGCTGGAACGGGGAAAGGTGAATATACTTACCCTCCTGGCGGTCCCTGACTCTCCAGTGGAGATCGCGGTATGCGTTCAGTGCTTACGCATACCGAGATCTCCTGGGAGCGTTATTCTGTGGGGGCCAGACTGCGCCGGCGCTTGCGCCGGTGCAGTCTATAAAGGCTTCGGACAGAGTGACGCTCCCAGCGTTATATTATAGATTACTTCATCCAGCGCGATACAGCAGAAAGCCGGTAATTCAATTACTGGCTTTTGCTTTCTCCTTCCTAAACCCGACATGATATGAGACCTGGTTTACATACAGTAAACCATCTCATATCACCATTTTTTTTTGCATATTCCACACTACTAATGTCAGTAGTGTGGGTTAAATGGCGGAAAAAATTGGCGTGGGCTCCCGCACAATTTTCTCCGCCAGAGTAGTAAAGCCAGTGACTGAGGGCAGATATTAATAGCCTGGAGAGGGTCCATGGTTATTGGCCCCCCCCTGGCTAAAAACACCTGCCCCCAGCCACCCCAGAAAAGGCACATCTGGAAGATGCGCCTATTCTGGCACTTGGCCACTCTCTTCCCATTCCCGTGTAGTGGTGGGATATGGGGTAATGAAGGGTTAATGTCACCTTGCTATTGTAAGGTGACATTAAGCCAAATTAATAATGGAGAGGCGTCAATGAGGTTTAACAATGATAAATGTAAGGTTATACACATGGGAAGAGGGAATCAATATCACCATTACACACTGAACGGGAAACCACTGGGTAAATCTGACAGGGAGAAGGACTTGGGGATCCTAGTTAATGATAAACTTACCTGGAGCAGCCAGTGCCAGGCAGCAGCTGCCAAGGCAAACAGGATCATGGGGTGCATTAAAAGAGGTCTGGATACACATGATGAGAGCATTATACTGCCTCTGTACAAATCCCTAGTTAGACCGCACATGGAGTACTGTGTCCAGTTTTGGGCACCGGTGCTCAGGAAGGATATAATGGAACTAGAGAGAGTACAAAGGAGGGCAACAAAATTAATAAAGGGGATGGGAGAACTACAATACCCAGATAGATTAGCGAAATTAGGATTATTTAGTCTAGAAAAAAGACGACTGAGGGGCGATCTAATAACCATGTATAAGTATATAAGGGGACAATACAAATATCTCGCTGAGGATCTGTTTATACCAAGGAAGGTGACGGGCACAAGGGGGCATTCTTTGCGTCTGGAGGAGAGAAGGTTTTTCCACCAACATAGAAGAGGATTCTTTACTGTTAGGGCAGTGAGAATCTGGAATTGCTTGCCTGAGGAGGTGGTGATGGCGAACTCAGTCGAGGGGTTCAAGAGAGGCCTGGATGTCTTCCTGGAGCAGAACAATATTGTATCATACAATTATTAGGTTCTGTAGAAGGACGTAGATCTGGGTATTTATTATGATGGAATATAGGCTGAACTGGATGGACAAATGTCTTTTTTCGGCCTTACTAACTATGTTACTATGTTACTATGTTAATTATGACACCTATCCATTATTAATCCAATACTGGTAAAGGGTTAAAAAAAACACACACACACACATTATTAAAAATTAATTTAATGAAAAAAATCACAAAGGTTGTTGTATTAATTTATTCTACTCTCAATCCACTCACTGAAGACCCTCGATCTGTAAATAAAAAAAAAATAATAACCCAACAATATACATACCTTCCGAGGATCTGTCACGTCCAACGATGTAAATCCATCTGAAGCGGTTGAAATATTTTGCAGCCACGAGCTTTGCTAATGCAACGTTGCTCATGTCTGCAAAACCCCGGAGAATGTAGGTAAAGTAGGTCATTGACCTATATTTACCTGCATTTGCGGTGAGGCGCCCTCTGCTGGCTGTTCCTAGATCGTGGGAACTTTCCTAGAAAGCTCCCAGGCTCGAGTTCATATGAGGACAACCAGCAGAGGGCGCCCTCTTATGATCTCGAGCCTGGGAGCTTTCTAGGAAAGTTCCCACGATCTAGGAACAGCCAGCAGAGGGCGCCTCACCGCAAATGCAGGTAAATATAGGTCATTGACCTACTTTACCTTCATTCTCCGGGGTTTTGCAGACATGAGCAACGTTGCATTAGCAAAGCTCGTGGCTGCAAAATATTTTAACTCCTTCAGATGGATTTACATCGTTGGACGTGACAGATCCTCGGAAGGTATGTATATTGTTGGGTTATTATTTTTTTTTTATTTACAGATCGAGGGTCTTCAGTGAGTGGATTGAGAGTAGAATAAATTAATTAAGAAGACCATGGAGAAATCACCAACCACACAACTGAAGAACCGATATCAAATCTTTGTAGAGGATGAAGATGGCACACCTAAGAATGAAGCAATACCAGCAAGCAAAAAAGAAAAGGGCACACAGCAACAAGTGACAGCAAAAAGTACAGCGAAGAAGCAACGAAGAGTGGTGGTGGTGGGAGACTCACTACTGAGAGGCACCGAAGCAGCCATCTGCAGACCGGACATAACTGCAAGAGAAGTATGCTGCCTTCCAGGTGCGATGATCAAGGATGTGACCGATAGGATACCAAAGCTCTTCAGCTCCAAGGACGTCCACCCATTTCTTCTGATACATGTTGGCACCAATGACACGGCAAGGAAGGACCTACCGACAATCTGCAAGGACTTTGAAGAGTTGGGGAAGAAAGTAAAGGAACTGGATGCACAGGTAGTTTTTTCTTCTATCCTTCCAGTAGACGGGCATGGCACCAGGAGATGGAACAGGATCCTTGATGCAAACAACTGGCTAAGACGATGGTGCAGACAACAAGGATTTGGATTCCTGGACCACGGTGTGAATTACTGGTATGATGGACTCCTCGCCAGAGACGGACTACACCTCAACAAACCTGGGAAACACACATTCGCCAGAAGACTCGCTACACTCATCAGGAGGGCGTTAAACTAGAAGAAGAGGGGACAGGAAGAAAAACATTAGACTCGAACAAAGACGACCCAGGAAAACATACTCAGAAGGGAGGTAAGAACATTTCTAAAACAATCCACAGTGAGGAGATTGGAACAAAACAAAATCCTCTAAACTGCATGCTCGCAAACGCCAGAAGCCTGACAAACAAGATGGAAGAACTAGAAGCAGAAATATCTACAGGTAACTTTGACATAGTGGGAATAACCGAGACATGGTTAGATGAAAGCTATGACTGGGCAGTTAACTTACAGGGTTACAGTCTGTTTAGAAAGGATCGTAAAAATCGGAGAGGAGGAGGGGTTTGTCTCTATGTAAAGTCTTGTCTAAAGTCCACTTTAAGGGAGGATATTAGCGAAGGGAATGAGGATGTCGAGTCCATATGGGTTGAAATTCATGGAGGGAAAAATGGTAACAAAATTCTCATTGGGGTCTGTTACAAACCCCCAAATATAACAGAAAGCATGGAAAGTCTACTTCTAAAGCAGATAGATGAAGCTGCAACCCATAATGAGGTCCTGGTTATGGGGGACTTTAACTACCCGGATATTAACTGGGAAACAGAAACCTGTGAAACCCATAAAGGCAACAGGTTTCTGCTAATAACCAAGAAAAATTATCTTTCACAATTGGTGCAGAATCCAACCAGAGGAGCAGCACTTTTAGACCTAATACTATCTAATAGACCTGACAGAATAACAAATCTGCAGGTGGTCGGGCATCTAGGAAATAGCGACCACAATATTGTACAGTTTCACCTGTCTTTCACTAGGGGGACTTGTCAGGGAGTCACAAAAACATTGAACTTTAGGAAGGCAAAGTTTGAACAGCTTAGAGATGCCCTTAATCTGGTAGACTGGGACAATATCCTCAGAAATGAGAATACAGATAATAAATGGGAAATGTTTAAGAACATCCTAAATAGGCAGTGTAAGCGGTTTATACCTTGTGGGAATAAAAGGACTAGAAATAGGAAAAACCCAATGTGGCTAAACAAAGAAGTAAGACAGGCAATTAACAGTAAAAAGAAAGCATTTGCACTACTAAAGCAGGATGGCACCATTGAAGCTCTAAAAAACTATAGGGAGAAAAATACTTTATCTAAAAAACTAATTAAAGCTGCCAAAAAGGAAACAGAGAAGCACATTGCTAAGGAGAGTAAAACTAATCCCAAACTGTTCTTCAACTATATCAATAGTAAAAGAATAAAAACTGAAAATGTAGGCCCCTTAAAAAATAGTGAGGAAAGAATGGTTGTAGATGACGAGGAAAAAGCTAACATATTAAACACCTTCTTCTCCACGGTATTCACGGTGGAAAATGAAATGCTAGGTGAAATCCCAAGAAACAATGAAAACCCTATATTAAGGGTCACCAATCTAACCCAAGAAGAGGTGCGAAACCGGCTAAATAAGATTAAAATAGATAAATCTCCGGGTCCGGATGGCATACACCCACGAGTACTAAGAGAACTAAGTAATGTAATAGATAAACCATTATTTCTTATTTTTAGTGACTCTATAGCGACAGGGTCTGTTCCGCAGGATTGGCGCATAGCAAATGTGGTGCCAATATTCAAAAAGGGCTCTAAAAGTGAACCTGGAAATTATAGGCCAGTAAGTCTAACCTCTATTGTTGGTAAAATATTTGAAGGGTTTCTGAGGGATGTTATTCTGGATTATCTCAATGAGAATAACTGTTTAACTCCATATCAGCATGGGTTTATGAGAAATTGCTCCTGTCAAACCAATCTAATCAGTTTTTATGAAGAGGTAAGCTATAGACTGGACCACGGTGAGTCATTGGACGTGGTATATCTCGATTTTTTCAAAGCGTTTGATACCGTGCCGCACAAGAGGTTGGTACACAAAATGAGAATGCTTGGTCTGGGGGAAAATGTGTGTAAATGGGTTAGTAACTGGCTTAGTGATAGAAAGCAGAGGGTGGTTATAAATGGTATAGTCTCTAACTGGGTCGCTGTGACCAGTGGGGTACCGCAGGGGTCAGTATTGGGACCTGTTCTCTTCAACATATTCATTAATGATCTGGTAGAAGGTTTACACAGTAAAATATCGATATTTGCAGATGATACAAAACTATGTAAAGCAGTTAATACAAGAGAAGATAGTATTCTGCTACAGATGGATCTGGATAAGTTGGAAACTTGGGCTGAAAGGTGGCAGATGAGGTTTAACAATGATAAATGTAAGGTTATACACATGGGAAGAGGGAATCAATATCACCATTACACACTGAACGGGAAACCACTGGGTAAATCTGACAGGGAGAAGGACTTGGGGATCCTAGTTAATGATAAACTTACCTGGAGCAGCCAGTGCCAGGCAGCAGCTGCCAAGGCAAACAGGATCATGGGGTGCATTAAAAGAGGTCTGGATACACATGATGAGAGCATTATACTGCCTCTGTACAAATCCCTAGTTAGACCGCACATGGAGTACTGTGTCCAGTTTTGGGCACCGGTGCTCAGGAAGGATATAATGGAACTAGAGAGAGTACAAAGGAGGGCAACAAAATTAATAAAGGGGATGGGAGAACTACAATACCCAGATAGATTAGCGAAATTAGGATTATTTAGTCTAGAAAAAAGACGACTGAGGGGCGATCTAATAACCATGTATAAGTATATAAGGGGACAATACAAATATCTCGCTGAGGATCTGTTTATACCAAGGAAGGTGACGGGCACAAGGGGGCATTCTTTGCGTCTGGAGGAGAGAAGGTTTTTCCACCAACATAGAAGAGGATTCTTTACTGTTAGGGCAGTGAGAATCTGGAATTGCTTGCCTGAGGAGGTGGTGATGGCGAACTCAGTCGAGGGGTTCAAGAGAGGCCTGGATGTCTTCCTGGAGCAGAACAATATTGTATCATACAATTATTAGGTTCTGTAGAAGGACGTAGATCTGGGGATTTATTATGATGGAATATAGGCTGAACTGGATGGACAAATGTCTTTTTTCGGCCTTACTAACTATGTTACTATGTAATACAACAACCTTTGTGATTTTTTCAATAAATTAATTTTTAATAATGTGTGTGTTTTTTTTTTAACCCTTTACTACTATTGGATTAATAATGGATAGGTGTCAGAATTGACGCCTCTCCATTATTAATTAGGCTTAATGTCACCTTACAATAGCAAGGTGACATTAACCCTTCATTACCCCATATCCCACCACTACACGGGAATGGGAAGAGAGTGGCCAAGTGCCAGAATAGGCGCATCTTCCAGATGTGCCTTTTCTGGGGTGGCTGGGGGCAGATGTTTTTAGCCGGGGGGGGGGCGATAACCGTGGACCCTCTCCAGGCTATTAATATCTGCCCTCAGTCACTGGCTTTACTACTCTGGCGGAGAAAATTGCGCGGGAGCCCATGCCAATTTTTTCCGCCATTTAACCCATTAATTTACTAGCTAGAACGACCAAATTTTGCATAGACACACTACTGACATTAGTAGTGTGGAATATGCAAAAAAAATGGGGATATGAGATGGTTTACTGTATGTAACCATGTCTCATATCATGTCGGGTTTAGGAAGGAGAAAGCAAAAGCCGGTAATTGAATTACCGGCTTTCTGCTATATCGCGCTGGACGAAATATTAATATATATACATATATGTGTCTACTGATATATATATATATATATATATATATATATATATATATATATATATATACAGTATATGTTTTTTTTTTTTTAACACATGGATCCCTTGTATATTCGTATGTCGGTTTTGCAAGCCTGCGATAAAAACACGGAGTACGGATGACATACGGATTACATACGGAGGATGCCATGCGCAAAAAACGCTGAAACACCCTGCATATGGAGGAGCTACGGACCACTATTTTGGGGACTTTTCAGCATATTACGGCCATAAAAAACGGACCGTATTTTCATACGCTGAGTGTGAAGCCGGCCTTAGAGAGACTTATTGCTCTGCATATCTGCCGAAATCATGAGAAGCATTACTTTCTCTCACCAGTGAGGTGAAATGAAGTAGAATGACCGGCGTCAGTGACCACAAATCGGCAACGGGCAGAACAGGCAGGTACTTAACTACTTGCCTGTGAATTCTTAGCCCCTTAAGAAAAAAAACACAAAAGTCCTGGATGGCTAACCCCAATGAACCAAGATCGCATTATTAGTTCTGCAATTTTTGTCCTTAAAGGAGATAATACTTGTCACTTTAAGGGTAGGTTCACATTGTGTTTCTGCTGCCCGTTTAACGCATCCATTTGACAGTAGCAAAAACGCAATGTAACGGAGACGTTAACGCCTCCATAGGGCCTCCATTCAACAAACGCATCCAAACGCTAAAATAGGCAAGTATATGTTTGTTGAAACGCACAGGCAAGCGCTGACTGCAGTGTTTTTATGTCCGTTTAGCAAACAAACGCAATATAACGTCATGGTACAGATTTGTACAACTCTGCAGCATTGCGTCATATTGTATTTGCGATAGATGATAGGATAGAAAGATGATGGCGCACTGTGCACGGACTGACCACATGGACCGGACCTGAACACAACAACATCATATACTCCTAGGAGGAGGTCACATTCTGGCCAGGATCCGCGGTTAGTCCTTGTATGGCGGACCACATACAGACGTCTGCACTCGCCCTTGAGGTGACGGATAGAATCGGTGGGGAGGACAATATACAGCAATACTGAGGGGACAGATTACAGAAGGCAGGACACGGCAGATGTACCGAGGGGACAGATTACAGAAGGCAGGACACGGCAGATGTACCGAGGGGACAGATTACAGAAGGCAGGACACGGCAGATGTACCGAGGGGACAGATTACAGAAGGCAGGACACGGCAGATGTACCGAGGGGACAGATTACAGAAGGCAGGACACGGCAGATGTACCGAGGGGACAGATTACAGAAGGCAGGACACGGCAGATGTACCGAGGGGACAGATTACAGAAGGCAGGACACGGCAGATGTACCGAGGGGACAGATTACAGAAGGCAGGACACGGCAGATGTACCGAGGGGACAGATTACAGAAGGCAGGACACGGCAGATGTACCGAGGGGACAGATTACAGAAGGCAGGACACGGCAGATGTACCGAGGGGACAGATTACAGAAGGCAGGACACGGCAGATGTACCGAGGGGACAGATTACAGAAGGCAGGACACGGCAGATGTACCGAGGGGACAGATTACAGAAGGCAGGACACGGCAGATGTACCGAGGGGACAGATTACAGAAGGCAGGACACGGCAGATGTACCGAGGGGACAGATTACAGAAGGCAGGACACGGCAGATGTACCGAGGGGACAGATTACAGAAGGCAGGACACGGCAGATGTACCGAGGGGACAGATTACAGAAGGCAGGACACGGCAGATGTACCGAGGGGACAGATTACAGAAGGCAGGACATGGCAGATGTACCGAGGGGACAGATTACAGAAGGCAGGACAATCGTTGCTCAGATTTACTCCTGAATCCTGCTTGTAACATGTAATGATCCTAATACAATACTCGGATGGACACATTCCAGAAGCCAAGTTTACTTTTGGATTTTTTCCATAGTGAGCGACATATAAAGACAGTATTTTGATTCTTCTTTTAATAAAGTGGGTTTTCGTTACTCAGATATAACGTTTATCCTGTGGGTAGGTCATCAATATATGATCGGTGGGAATCCAAAAGCCGACAGTCCCACCAATCAGCTGTAAACGCAGAGGTGGCACAGCACAGCGCCTCACACCGTGTCGTGGCCGCCCTCAGGTACTGCAGTAAAGCGGAGCAGCTCTATACAGTGCGCAGCATTTACATCCGAGATTCTAGGGTGTAACAGTAACAAAGTGGGTGTGATTGCAAAAAAACTCCACATCTAAACACAAATTGCCCTCCAGAGTCTGCAGACCTTTAGTCACAGATTTTCTACATTTTTTTTATGCCCTGGAGGGTCGGACTGGCCTGGCGGGGTAGCGGGTAAATGCTTGGTGGGCCCCGGGGTCGCGGGGGGCCCTTTAAAAATGTGGGCCCTATAAAAGCGCATCCGAAGTGTTTGGAGTGTCGCACGCGTACCGTGATACCAGGCTCTGACCGCGGCCACGCTGCCTGCTCCCTCACTGTCGCCGCAGGATTAGGACCTGGACGTTCTTTGTGGGCGGCGACACGCACCGCGCTCTGCTTTCTCGCTCTGCTGGTGACGCTGCGGCTGCGCAGTGTGCTCTGCTCTCCCGGCTCCCGCTGCGCATGTGCTGCTGTGCTGGTGTGCTGTCTGCTGTGTGGTGAGTAGTAGTCGGTTGGTGACTGACTTCACTCTGCTTTCCCGCTCTGCTCTCCCGGCTCCCACTGCGCATGTGCTGCTGTGGTGAGTAGAAGTAGTCGGTCGGTGACTGACTTCACTCTGCTCTCCCGGCTCCCACTGCGCATGTGCTGCTGTGCTGGCTGCTGTGTGGTGAGTAGTAGTCGGTCGGTGATTGACTTCACTCTGCTCTCCCGGCTCCCACTGCGCATGTGCTGCTGTGCTGGCTGCTGTGTGGTGAGTAGTAGTCGGTCGGTGACTGACTTCACTCTGCTCTCCCGGCTCCCACTGCGCATGTGCTGCTGTGGTGAGTAGAAGTAGTCGGTCGGTGACTGACTTCACTCTGCTCTCCCGGCTCCCACTGCGCATGTGCTGCTGTGCTGGCTGCTGTGTGGTGAGTAGTAGTCGGTCGGTGACTGACTTCACTCTGCTCTCCCGGCTCCCACTGCGCATGTGCTGCTGTGGTGAGTAGAAGTAGTCGGTCGGTGACTGACTTCACTCTGCTCTCCCGGCTCCCACTGCACATGTGCTGCTGTGGTGAGTAGAAGTAGTCGGTCGGTGATTGACTTCACTCTGCTCTCCCGGCTCCCACTGCGCATGTGCTGCTGTGGTGAGTAGAAGTAGTCGGTCGGTGATTGACTACACTCTGCTCTCCCGGCTCCCACTGCGCATGTGCTGCTGTGCTGGCTGCTGTGTGGTGAGTAGTAGTCGGTCGGTGACTGACTTCACTCTGCTCTCCCGGCTCCCACTGCGCATGTGCTGCTGTGGTGAGTAGAAGTAGTCGGTCGGTGACTGACTTCACTCTGCTCTCCCGGCTCCCACTGCGCATGTGCTGCTGTGCTGGCTGCTGTGTGGTGAGTAGTAGTCGGTCGGTGACTGACTTCACTCTGCTCTCCCGGCTCCCACTGCGCATGTGCTGCTGTGCTGGCTGCTGTGTGGTGAGTAGTAGTCGGTCGGTGACTGACTTCACTCTGCTCTCCTGGCTCCCACTGCACATGTGCTGCTGTGCTGGCTGCTGTGTGGTGAGTAGTAGTCGGTCGGTGACTGACTTCACTCTGCTCTCCCGGCTCCCACTGCGCATGTGCTGCTGTGCTGGCTGCTGTGTGGTGAGTAGTAGTCGGTCGGTGACTGACTTCACTCTGCTCTCCCGGCTCCCACTGCGCATGTGCTGCTGTGCTGGCTGCTGTGTGGTGAGTAGTAGTCGGTCGGTGACTGACTTCACTCTGCTCTCCCGGCTCCCACTGCGCATGTGCTGCTGTGCTGGCTGCTGTGTGGTGAGTAGTAGTCGGTCGGTGACTGACTTCACTCTGCTCTCCCGGCTCCCACTGCGCATGTGCTGCTGTGCTGGCTGCTGTGTGGTGAGTAGTAGTCGGTCGGTGACTGACTTCACTCTGCTCTCCCGGCTCCCGCTGTCCTGCCGCCCTGTGAGGGAGTCGTGACTCTGTGAATGGCCTGTGGCATCACGTTTTAAGAAGGGGATTATAACTTATTTAAATTTGTTGACCTAGGGCGGAGCTTAGCGGCATTGGGGGCGGAGCTTACCATTTAGGGCCCACTACCCTAAAGTGCTGGAATGGAGGCAGGATCTGATGAGGTGAGTAATACTGTGACTTTACTGCCATGTTTAGAATGTGTGCTGTGTATATTCTGTACTGTATATTTGTGTACACTGCACTTGTTTCATGTGAGCTGCTGTACCAGCGTGCATGGTGCTTCTGTGACGAGCGTGCCTGGTGCTTCTGTGACGAGCGTGCCTGGTGCTTGTGTGACGAGCGTGCATGGTGCTTGTGTGGCGAGCATGCATGGTGCTTGTGTGGCGAGCGTGCATGGTGCTTGTGTGATGAGCGTGTGCATGGTGCTTGTGTGGCGAGCGTGCATGGTGCTTGTGTGGCGAGCGTGCATGGTGCTTGTGTGATGAGCGTGTGTATGGTGCTTGTGTGGCGAGCGTGCATGGTGCTTGTGTGGCGAGCGTGCATGGTGCTTGTGTGGCGAGCGTGCATGGTGCTTGTGTGGCGAGCGTGCATGGTGCTTGTGTGACGAGCGTGTGTATGGTGCTTGTGTGACGAGCGTGCATGGTGCTTGTGTGGCGAGCGTGCCTGGTGCTTGTGTGGCGAGCGTGCATGGTGCTTGTGTGATGAGCGTGTGCATGGTGCTTATGTGATGAGCGTGTGCATGGTGCTTGTGTGGCCAGCGTGCATGGTGCTTGTGTGGCGAGCGTGCATGGTGCTTGTGTGATGAGCGTGTGTATGGTGCTTGTGTGACGAGCGTGTGTATGGTGCTTGTGTGACGAGCGTGCATGGTGCTTGTGTGACGAGCGTGCATGGTGCCTGTGTGACGAGCGTGCCTGGTGCTTGTGTGGCGAGCGTGCATGGTGCTTGTGTGATGAGCGTGTGCATGGTGCTTGTGTGACGAGTGTGCATGGTGCTTGTGTGGCGAGCGTGCATGGTGCTTGTGTGGCGAGCGTGCATGGTGCTTGTGTGGCGAGCGTGCATGGTGCTTGTGTGATGAGCGTGTGCATGGTGCTTGTGTGATGAGCGTGTGCATGGTGCTTGTGTGGCGAGCGTGCATGGTGCTTGTGTGATGAGCGTGTGCATGGTGCTTGTGTGATGAGCGTGTGCATGGTGCTTGTGTGGCGAGCGTGCATGGTGCTTGTGTGATGAGCGTGTGCATGGTGCTTGTGTGGCAAGCGTGCATGGTGCTTGTGTGGCAAGCGTGCATGGTGCTTGTGTGACGAGCGTGCCTGGTGCTTGTGTGACGAGCGTGCATGGTGCTTGTGTGACGAGCGTGCCTGGTGCTTGTGTGACGAGCGTGCCTGGTGCTTGTGTGACCAGTGTGCATGGTGCTTGTGTGGCGAGCGTGCATGGTGCTTGTGTGGCGAGCGTGCATGGTGCTTGTGTGACGTGTGAATTATGTGTATACACTACCTTCTTGTGGCATGACGTGTTATTTAGAGGTGGGGACACGTACACAATTCTTGCACAAGGGCTTTTTGCTCGGTTTCTGTTCCTGACCTCTGTATAATATACATATTTAGAATTACTAACATTAATCCTTTGTCATATACTATAACCTCTAAGGGTACGTGCACACAGACAGTAAATGCTGCGGGTTGGATGCTGTGTACTTGCGCAGCGTCCAACCTGAAGGGTCCAGATGTTACAGCATACAGCACTATGCGTCCACTGATGCCCGCGGCTCCCCCATGTACAGTACATTTCTCCAGCCGTGTGAGAGGCCTTAGTTAGATGCTCTATATGAATTGCATTGCAGCGCTTATCCTGCACTGAGGTAATATTTTGCTGGGGCTACTCTGCAACTTTGGCCACAATTCAGCGTGCGGCCAATAATCCCATTATTCTGCAGATGCAATGCGCTATAATGTAAGGGAATGTGGCTGCATTGCATCCGGCAAGTTTTCTGGATCGCGGCACACAAGTGGAAAAAAAACATTTTGACCACCATGATCCTGAGAATCCACGCTCTGTAGAGCACCAAGTAAGCAGCTGTGGTCGATCATACGCACGGCGCCGCCATTCACATGTGACTCTTCAAATCTCCTTTAAGAGAGTGGTGAGGGGCAGAACCGAGTAAAGCAAAATCCACTGATCGGGGGTGGGGAGCGTTGTAGTATGTGCGCTGGTGGGGTTTGTGTGGCAGGGCGGCTTTTTTGTCCCAGTCTGGCCCTGTATGTGGGCCTGCTGGGCATCCTGTGCCGTTGACAGTGTGACCCTGGCCCCAGCCTCCTGACATGTACTTTCTCTGCTCCCTGCTTCTCGATCATGAGGCAGACAGTGAGGACCCCCGCGGCCCACCTCCAGTCTGCAGAGCGCAGCGGCAGGCTTTCACTGTGTGTGATCCTGGCTGAGGAAAGAGGTACGTGCTTCAGGCAAGCCGGACGGCCGCCATACTGAGAGGATCTATTGCTATTCTTACCCCCCCTGAAAATTACAACTCCCAGCATGTCCTGTCAGATTCAAACCTTCAAGGCCTGCTGGGAGTTATAGTTTTGTTACTGCAGTGAAGATGCTGGGATAGGTGTTGCATCTGAACCCGCAGTACCTAAAGTCATTCACACTGTAAAGGTACCATCACATTAAGCGACGCTGCAGCGATATAGGCAACGATGCCGATCGCTGCAGCGTCGCTGTTTGGTCGCTGGAGAGCTGTCACACAGACAGCTCTCCAGCGACCAACAATGCCGAGGTCCCCTGGTAACCAGGGTAAACATCGGGTTACTAAGCGCAGGGCCGCGCTTAGTAACCCGATGTTTACCCTGGTTACCATTGTAAATGTAAAAAAAACCAAACAGTACATACTCACATTCCGGTGTCTGTCCCCGGCATCAGCTTCCCTGCACTGTCTCAGCGCCGGCCGTAAAGCAGAGCGGTGACGTCACCGCTGTGCTTTACGGCCGGCCGGCGCTCACAGTCAGTGCAGGAAGCTGACGGCGAGGGGACAGACACCAGAATGTGAGTATGTACTGTTTGGTTTTTTTTACATTTACAATGGTAACCAGGGTAAACATCGGGTTACTAAGCGCGGCCCTGCGCTTAGTAACCCGATGTTTACCCTGGTTACCAGTGAAGACATCGCTGAATCGGCGTCACACACGCCAATTCAGCGATGTCTGCTGGAGATCCAGCGACAAAATAAAGTTCTGGCCTTTCTGCTCCGACCAACGATGTCACAGCAGGGGCCTGATCGTTGCTGCGTCTCAAACATAACGATATCGCTATCCAGGACAATGCAATATCGTTGTTAAGTTGTTCAGTGTGAAGGTACCTTAAGGCTACATTCACACTTGTGTTGTGAAATCCGTCAGGCTTGTCTGTCTAGGAAAATTGAATCCACAGGATCCAGCTGTAACAACTCTGCTGGCATCACGGCATGGCCTCTCATCTCTCACACAATCTTACCCACTGCTCCAGTCCATGATGTGGTTTCTGTTTCTTGCCAGCTCCATATTCTGTCTCTCTGCCCTCTGCATGCTTCCTGGCTGTGTGTATAGGGGGCGCCGCCTGAACTCTCTGGTTCTTATAGGAATCAGGTGCACCTGTCTGGTCTGTTCCTGACCAATTACCAAGAGGCCTCCAGTATTTAGTGCAGCTCCACCCAGTGGACTGGGCCTGTGCAATGTGTTAGCTCAGTTTGTGTTTAGCTTCTGAGTTGCCAGGCCTTGCTCTTTGTTACTCCCTCTCTAGAGGCTTTTCGCCTTGCCTTGATCTTGTTTGTCTGCCCTCCAGGAGGCAGAATATCCTGGTCCCTGTGTCTTTGTTCTTGTACCTTGTCTTGTTCCATTACCTTGTCTGAACTTTGTCCTGCCTCTGTCTAGTTGTCTGTGGCTTCCTTCCCTGTTGTGTCTTTCCTTGCGTCCTTTCTGTTTGCTTATGCTCTGCACTCTTGCGGCTCTTGTGACTTTGCCTGTGCTCTGCTCTCTTGCAGCTTTACCTCTGCTCCGCACTCCTGCGGTTCTGCTCCGTTCTACTCTGCTTCGCTCCCGTTGCTGCAGTAACCTCTTGCTGCAGCTCCTCTCCGCATTCCTTGTGGCTCCACTCTGCTTAGCTACTGCTGCTGCAGTAATCTCTTGCTGCAGCTCCTCTCTGCATTCCTTGCGGTTCCGCTCTGCTTAGCGCAGCAACAAAAGCTATCTCTTGCTGCTCTTCCACTCCTATCTGCAGCCTTGCACTTCTCTTCCTGTGTGAACAGGTCACAACCGGTTCCTTCATAGTTCATATCCATACCTGCATCTCCCGTGTGAACAGGTCCCAACCTGTTTCTTCATACTCCTTTCCTTCCAGCTTGAATCCACACCTGCACCTCTTGTGTGAACAGGTTTAAAAAACTTGTTCTTTCATACACCACACCAGCCAGCCCTGTGTCTCTGCCGTTCCTGCCAGCCTACTCGTCTGAGTTTCATCCGTGCTCATCTGTCAGTCCTGCCTGATGCCCGCACCTGTCCTAGTGTTCCTGTTCTCCAAGTGTGATCAGCAGCCACAGCCAGACACCACCCTGGAGTAGCACCTGGTAGCTTCCTGCCGCACAAGCCTGACCTCACCATCAGAGGCTCCAGCGAAGACCAAGGCAGCTGTCATAGTTACACCCCTTTCCAGGGTAGTCTGGTTCATGGCACAGTGGGGCCACAAACCCCCCCTCCCGAGCTCGCGCCCACCAGTCAGGGCGTGAGCGTGACACCAGCACTTTCCTGATACAGCCAGATGCTCCTGTTGACTATAATGGGAGGCGGTCATGAACCAGCAAAACAGGTGGCTGGAAATCACACCATGCTGAAGTTTGGCCGTTTTGCTGGCTCAATGCAGTATCCAGGTGGTCTCGCCTTATAGTCAAAGGGAGCATCTGGCGATCACGCAGATCATGTGAATTCCGTCCAGCGTCAGGTCTCCCAAGACCCCAGAACCACCAGCCGTTGTGTGTGTATGTATATATAAATTCCCTGCCTAACAGTCCCTTTATTACATTACACACATAAACAGATCTTTAGAAAAGTATTTCTAAAGTCCGTTTATGATATGTAAATGATTGCTTTGACAAATCAATGGGGCGTTAGTGTCCCCAAACTAATCAGCCCACTTAGATGTTATCACGCCCCTGTGGATGTGATAACCAGGGCCGTGGAGTCGGTAAGCCACAGTTGTGACTCCGACTCCTGGATTTTATCAGGTTCCGACTCCTTCATAAATGGCCAGTTCGTAACAATAAATTTACTGTTGTCAAATATTAACATCGTGCTTATTCAGTTTCTCACCATCATATAAGTAATCAGACCGCTTAGAGCAAAAAGTATATTTATTAGAATACAATTAGAATATAGCAAATAACTTTTATAAACTTTTCTAAACTCTTGTAAGTAAATATGCAATAAACACTGTTGTTGAAAGGATAATATTTCTTACAGTCTTCCTCTTCTGAGTAGCAGCTGTGAGATGCTTGGAAGATGCACACCAAACATCTAGTCTAGTGGAGGAGCTTTAGGGTACCGTCACACAGTGGCACTTTTGTCGCTACGACGGTACGATCCGTGACGTTCCAGCGATATCCATACGATATCGCTGTGTCTCACACGCAGCAGCGATCAGGGATCCTGCTGAGAATCGTACGTTGTAGCAGATCGTTTGGAACTTTCTTTCGTCGCTGGATCTCCCGCTGTCATCGCTGGATCGGTGTGTGTGACACCGATCTAGCGATGCGTTCGCTTGTAACCAGGGTAAACATTGGGTTACTAAGCGCATGACCGCGCTTAGTAACCCGATGTTTACCCTGGTTACCAGTGTAAATGTAAAAAAAAAAAAACAGTACATACTTACATTCCGGTGTCCGTCAGGTCCCTTGCCGTCTGCTTCCCACACTCACTGACTGCCGGCCGTAAAGTGAAAGCACAGCACCGCGGTGACGTCAGGGACGAAAGCAGATGGCAAGGGACAGACACCGGAATGTAAGTATGTAGTGTTTGTTTCTTTTTACGCTGGTAACCAGGGTAAACATCGGGTTACTAAACGCGGTCCTGCGCTTAGTAACCCGATGTTTACCCTGGTTACCCGGGGACCTCGGCATCGTTGGTCGCTGGAGAGCTGTCTGTGTGACATCTCTCCAGCGACCACACTACGACTTATCAACGATCACGGCCAGGTCGTATCGCTGCTCGTGATCGTTGGTAAATTGTATAGTGTGACGGTACCCTTACTACTAAGAATTTGCAACACATTTTCACTTTAAGGGTACCGTCACACAGTGGCATTTTGATCGCTACGACGGCACGATTTGTGACGTTCCAGCGATATATCCGTGACGTTCCAGCGATCTCGCTGTGTCTGACACGCTCCTGCGATCAGGGACCCCGCTGAGAATCGTACGTCGTAGCAGATCGTTTGAAACTTTCTTTCGTCGTCTAGTGTCCCGCTGTGGCGGCATGATCGCATGGTGTAACAAAGGTGTGCACGATATTGTATACGATGTGCGCATAGTAACCAACGGCTTCTACATCGCACATACGTCATGAAATTATCACTCGAGCGTCGTACATTGCAAAGTGTGACAGCAGTCTACGACGCTGGAGCGATATTGTTACGATGCTGGAGCGTCACGGATCGTGCCGTCGTAGCGATCAAAATGCCACTGTGTGACGGTACCCTAAGTTTCATACATTGTAAGAAGGGGGGTTGGGGCAGCATGAGGTTAACCAAGTATAAGATTAGATAAGGGCGGTGGAGAACAGTGACACACAAGAAATAAATGTCTCTATCTCCAGCAGAACTGCTTATCACTGTTGTTCATAGTTTGATAGAACATATATATTTGGGTAACATTTATGAAAAATTCATATGAAAGTTCAATATGAAATATTAATACATCTTTTTTTAAAGTCGGAGTCGGTACATTTTTACTGACTCCAACTCCAACCAAAATTACCTCCGACTCCACGACTCCGACTCCACAGCCCTGGTGATAACTTGACTTACAAGCACCGGCGTCATCGCCAGCTCTATACTTACCTCGCTCATACGCGGCTTCTTCCCCTCACTGAATTGATCCTCTCAAGTTGGGTGTACGTGTTCCCGCTTCAGTGACTGAGCATGATAGGGAGTGCAGAAGACTGGTCAAAGTCCTCATTTACATATCATAAACAGACTTTACAAATACTTTATCTAAAGCTCTGTTTATGTATATAGATAAAGGGACAGTTAGGCCAGGGTCACACTTGCGAGTGCAATGCGAGAAACTCGCGCATCAATACCCGGCACTGCCACCGGCAGTCTGGACCGGAGCGTGCGGTTATTTCTATGCAGCCGCACACTCCAGTCCCCAGTGCCGGCAGCAGTGCACTCGCGAGTGTGACCCCGGCCTTAGGCAGAGTGTTTATATATGCAGACACAACTGTGGTGGTTCTGAGGGCGCAGGGGACCTGTAAATTGGCTGAGAGACTGGGTAGGTTACCTAGGACAAGGAATGTCCATGTGTGCAAAGACTACTGATTGTAAATAAAGGCACCGTCACACTGAACGATATCGCTAGCGATCCGTGACGTTGCAGCGTCCTGGCTAGCGATATCGTTCAGTTTGACAGGCAGCAGCGATCAGAATCCTGCTGTGATGTCTTTGATCGCTGCAGAAAGTCCAGAACTTTATTTCGTCGCTGGACTCCCTGCAGACATCGCTGAATCTGCATGTGTGACGCCGATTCAGCGATGTCTTCACTGGTAACCAGGGTAAACATCGGGTTACTAAGCGCAGGGCCGCGCTTAGTAGCCTTATGTTTACCCTGGTTACCAGCGTAAAAGTTAAAAAAAAACAAAACACTACATACTTACCTTCCGCTGTCTGTCCCCCGGCGCTGTGCTTCTCTGCACTGGCTGTGAGCGCCGGCCAGCCGGAAAGCACAGCGGTGACGTCACCGCTCTGCTTTCCGGCCGCTGTGCTCACAGTCAGTGCAGGAAAGCACAGCGCCGGGGACAGACAGCGGAAGGTAAGTATGTAGTGTTTGGTTTTTTTTAACTTTTACGCTGGTAACCAGGGTAAACATCGGGTTACTAAGCGCGGCCCTGCGCTTAGTAACCCGATGTTTACCCTGGTTACCGGCATCGTTGGTCGCTGGAGAGCTGTCTGTGTGACAGCTCCCCAGCGACCAAACAGCGACGCTGCAGCGATCGGCATCGTTGTCGGTATCACTGCAGCGTCGCTCAGTGTGAAGGTACCTTAACACATTCCATTATCAAATACAATAAATAAGTTGCTTAACAAGAAACACTTTGATATAGTGCAGTGCACAATACAGTTCTCTTTTGCACACTGTATAGTTTGCTAAAAGGCTCACGTTTTAGTGAGAGAGGTCAAAAAATGAACAAGTAGTAAAACCGTTTATGGTAGCCATAGGGTGGGCCCCTAGAGTCAATTCCACTGGTGGGCCATAGGCACCCCAGTCCAACCCTGCTTCAGGCTCCACCCTCGTTCATCAGGGAGTGAGGAACAACGGGTGGGTATCATCGTTTCCCTTCTTAAAGGTGATCCCCAATCCTGGTTCTCCATCTCTACAGTTGGTGGACGAGTTTTTTGCACCTCTGGCGCTGGTATATGGTGACCCGGACGGCGTCTCTTTGGCAGAATCCCGACTCCGTAAGATCAAGCAGGGGAATCGGCCGGCTAAGGAGTACTGTTCAGAGTTCAGGAGGTGGGCCACTGACACACAGTGGAATGACCCGGCCCTTAGGAGCCATTTTGTGCAGGGTCTGTCCCCTAGGTTACAAGATACTCAGGTACAGTACGCCGCCCCCAGGTCATTGGAGGCCGCCATGTCCCTTACCATCCGGGTGGATAGACGTTTGAGGGAGAGGCATACACCAAACGTGCCACCTATAGTCCTTGCTAGGGAGGAGGACACACCTGGGCAGACGGACGAACCCATGCAGCTGGGAGGAGTTGGTTCCCAAACGGGGTTGTCTGGGGTTCGCCGTGGTGTGGGGGCATGTTTCTACTGTGGGCAGACTGGTCATTTTATCAATGTCTGCCCAGCTCGCACCAAAATACCTGTTCCATCTAAAAAGCCGCGTCCCTCTGGTTGTGTGGAAGGAAGCGACCAGGGAGTGTATATTTACTCCGTTTTCTCCTCTCAGTGTACCTTACCTGCTGAGGTGATTGTTGGTGGGGTAACTGAGAATATTCCGGTGCTGGTGGACAGTGGAGCAGGAGTCAATCTGGTGGATGCAAATTTTGTCCAGACCCATGGCCTGAAGAGTAGGTTGCTAGCTAGATCACTAAGCGTCCAGGCCATTGACTCTGTTCCGCTCAGCCAGGGGAGCATTACCCAAGTCGTGGATGATATACACCTGCGTATAGGGACTCATCATGAAGAGTTCCTGTCATGTTACGTCTTGGAGGGCATACCAACTCCCATTGTCTTAGGTCTCCCTTGGTTGAGAAGACACAAACCTGTCATAGACTGGCGGTCCAGAGAAGTAGTCAGCTGGGGTCAGTCGTTTGAGGACTGCTGCCCTGGAGCTATGATCTCTGCCGTCCTTCTACAACCTACCCCTTCTTCTCCAGTGGGGGCAGTAGAGGTGCTTAAAGGAAGTAGGGACAAGACTCTACCCTCACTACATTCTAACCCGGTATGTCAGAGACCTCTAAGGAGGAGGGGTCAGAGGAGGGTGGTGGTTCCCTCGGTGCATAGTGGTGGTGTGAGTTTGGTGACACAGGGGGACGCCTCTGTTGTTGGTTCTGTAAAGACTTCACCATCTTGTGGCAGATGCATGCATGAATATAAACGTTCAGGTCCGGACCTGTGTGTGAATGATTACGTATGGGTGTCTGTTGTGAATTCCGCTCTTGGGCTCCCTCCGGTGGTTGTAAGTGGCACTTTTTTGAGTTCTGCTCTTGGGCTCCCTCTTGTGGTTTCAAGTGGTATGGCTGCTCCTTGGAGTTAGCTGTCATCAGCTGCCTCCACTTATCGTCTGTTCTGCTCGGCTATTTAGGTCTGGCTGTTACTTCAGCTAGTGCCACTTGTAAATGGTTTCTGGATGGATTCACATCTCTTTGGATTTCCCTGTTTTCCTGACCAGTTCAGCAAAGCTAAGTTCTTACTTGCTCTGTTCTGTTCACAGATTGTGGACTTATCCGTTCAGTGCTTTCTATGTTTGTCCAGCTTATCAGTATGAATTAATTCTGTCTTGCTGGAAGCTCTGGGAAGCAGATTTACCCTCCACACCTTTAGTCAGGTGTGGAGATTTTTAGTAAACTCTGCGTGGATTTTTGTAGTGTTTTATACTGACCGCACAGTATTCCATCCTGTCCTATCTATCAAGCTAGACTGGCCTGTGCTCATCCTGGTTTCATTCTGTATATGTCTTTTCCCTCTCCACTCACAGTCATTATTTGTGGGGGGCTAATCTATCCTTTGGGGATTTTCTCTGAGGCAAGATAGTTTTCCTGCTTCTGTCTTTAGGGGTAGTTAGCTCTTAGGCTGTGACGAGATGCCTAGGGAGAGTTAGGAGCATTCCACGGCTACTTCTAGTGTTGTGTTGAGCTTAGGGACTGCAGTCAGTACAGTTACCACTTCCTTCAGAGCTCGTTCCATGTTGCTCCTAGACCACCGCATCATAACAGTACAAGTGGCCAAAAATGAATTAAATGCAGCTCAAAAGAAGGAAAAGAAAGTTTTGAACCATTTTTTTTCTGTGCTCTAGTTTGTCTCTTTTTTTTCCTCTTGATATCTGGGTGGTTCAGGATATATGCTCTGGCATGGATGTTCAGGGTTTGTTTTCTCGTGTGGATCAACTTGCTGCAAGAATACAGAATATCCAAGATTATGTTGTCCTGACTCCGGCTTTAGAGCCTAGAATTTCTACTCCTGATTTGTTTTTTGGGGACAGATCCAAGTTTTTGAACTTTAAAAATAACTGCAAATTGTTTTTTGCTTTGAAACCCCGTTCTTCTGGTGATCCCATTCAGCAAGTAAAGATCATCATATCCTTGCTGCGTGGTGACCCTCAAGACTGGGCTTTTTCTCTTGAAACAGGGGATCCGGCATTATTGAATGTAGACGCATTTTTTCAAGCGCTCGGATTATTGTATGACAAACCTAATTCTGTGGATAATGCAGAAAAAACCCTGTTGGCCTTGTGCAAAGGTCAGGAAGCGGCAGAATTATACTCAGAAAAGGTCTTTCTGAGGTGGGCTTTCCTACGCCTGCCGGTTTGAGCGAATCTATGTCTCTAGCCATTCAGATTGATCGGCATCTGCGCGAGCGCAAAGCTGTGCACCATATGGCAGTATCCTCTGAGCAAAGTCCTGAACCTATGCAATGTAATAGGACTTTGACTAGAATAGAACGGCAGGAATTCAGACGTCAGAATAGGCTGTGTTTTTACTGTGGTGATTCGGCTCATGTTATCTCTGATTGCCCTAAGCGTACTAAGAGAGTCGCTAGGTCTGTTACCATTAGTACTATACAGCCTAAATTTCTCTTATCTGTGACCCTGATTTGCTCATTGTCGTCCTTTTCTGTCATGGCATTTGTGGATCCAGGCGCTGCCCTGAACTTAATGGACTTAGAATTCGCCAGGCGCTGTGGTTTTTCCTTGCAGCCTTTGCAGAGCCCTATTCCTTTGAGGGGCATTGATGCTACACCATTGGCCAAGGATAAACCTCAGTACTGGACGCAGATGACTATGTACATGGCTCCAGCACATCAGGAAGATTGCCGTTTTTTGGTGTTGCATAACCTGCATGATGTTGTTGTACTGGGTTTTCCATGGTTACAGGAACATAATCCGGTGCTGGATTGGAAAACTATGTCTGTGACTAGTTGGGGTTGTCAAGGGGTACATAGTGACGTTCCTTTGATGTCAATTTCCTCTTCCCCCTCTTCTGAGGTCCCTGAGTTTTTGTCGGATTTCCAGGATGTATTTGATGAGCCCAAGTCCAGTTCCCTTCCTCCACATAGGGACTGTGATTGTGCTATTAACTTGATTCCAGGTTGTAAGTTCCCTAAGGGCCGACTTTTCAATCTGTCTGTGCCAGAGCATGCCGCCATGCGGAGATATGTTAAGGAGTCTTTGGAGAGGCATATTCGGCCCTCTTCGTCACCATTGGGAGCCGGTTTCTTTTTTGTTGCTAAGAAGGATGGCTCCTTGAGACCCTGTATTGATTATCGTCTTCTTAATAAGATCACGGTCAAATTCCAATACCCCTTGCCTTTGCTTACTGATTTGTTTGCTCAGATTAAGGGGGCTAGTTGGTTTACTAAGATTGACCTCCGAGGGGCATTTAATCTTGTTCATATTAATCAGGGTGACGAATGGAAAACTGCATTTAATATGCCTGAAGGCCATTTTGAATACCTTGTGATGCCATTTGGGCTCTCTAATGCTCCATCTGTGTTCCAGTCTTTCATGCATGATATTTTCCGCAATTATCTTGATAAATTCATGGTCGTGTATTTGGATGATATTTTGATTTTTTCCGATGATTGGGAGTCTCATGTGAAGCAGGTCAGGATGGTGTTCCAGATTCTTCGTGATAATGCTTTGTTTGTGAAGGGGTCTAAAGGTACCGTCACACTGGACGATATCGCTAGCGATCCATGACGTTGCAGCGTCCTCGCTAGCGATATCGTCCAGTGTGACACGCAGCAGCGATCAGGCCCCTGCTGTGATATCGCTGGTCGGGGCAGAAAGTCCAGAACTTTGTTTCGTCGCTGGATCTCCCGCTGACATCGCTGAATCGGCGTGTGTGACGCCGATTCAGCGATGTCTTCGCTGGTAACCAGGGTAAACATCGGGTTACTAAGCGCAGGGCCACGCTTAGTAACCCGATGTTTACCCTGGTTACCATCGTTAAAGTAAAAAAAAACAACCACTACATACTTACCTTCCGTTTCTGCCCCCGGCGCTGGGCTTCTCTGCTCTGGCTGTCAGCGCCGGCCAGCCGGAAAGCACAGCGGTGACGTCACCGCTCTGCTTTCCGGCCGCCGTGCCCACAGCCAGAGCAGAGAAGCCCAGCGCCGGGGACAGACAGCGGTAGGTAAGTATGTAGTGGTTGTTTTTTTTACTTTAACAATGGTAACCAGGGTAAACATCGGGTTACTAAGCGCGGCCCTGCGCTTAGTAACCCGATGTTTACCCTGGTTACCGGCATCGTTGGTCGCTGGAGAGCTGTCTGTGTGACAGCTCTTCAGCGACCAAACAGCGACGCTGCAGCGATCCGGATCGTTGTCGGTATCGCTGCAGCGTCGCTAAATGTGACGGTACCTTAAGTGCCTATTCGGAGTTCAGAGGGTCTCTTTTTTGGGTTTTATTTTTTCTCTGATCGCCCATGACGGCACCACGGAGAGAGGAGATCCGCCCACCAAGGACAGGAAACTTACGGATAAAAAGGCGGTACCACTCTCCTGCATCAGTTGGTTTCCTGTCCTTGATGGGAGACCTACGGACTTACCAAATCAACGTTGGAATTCCGGGGCCAACCAGTCCGACTCAGGCAGCTGGGGTCCCTCTGCCTCGGCTGAGGTGGTGACCCGAAGCGCCACCGCTGGGGGCTAGTGGGCCTCTAGGGTGTGCGGGGGGAGGTGACAAGGAGTTCGCGGTCACCTCCCCAGGTAAGATGCAGCAGCGGCAACTTCCAGGGGGGTCCCTCTGTGGTTGCGGGAGGTGCGGCGCGGCCCTCCCCATACAAGCGTCACCCTGCACACTGCACTGCCATCAGGCATGCAGAGCCGCGTGGTAGGGACTGCATAGGACCGGGGGCGCCGGTCAGCAGCGCCATATCTGCACTCCGGGCGCCATCTTGAAAGTCCGGCGCATGCCCGGAGTTGCGCTGGTCTCGCGAGACGCCGGCGGTCGGATCTGCGCAGGCGCCGCTGAAGCCTGACTGCACAGGCGTCGGCGTTCGGCGCTCCTCGCCGTCGACTGGGCGCTACTGCGCAGGCGGCGTCGGGGGATTACCGATCAGGTGTAGACGATCTGCGATGCCGCAGAAGCTCGACTGCGCAGGCGCCGGCATTCAGCGCTCCTCGCCGTCGGCTGGGCGCTACTGCGCAGGCGCCGGGAGAATGAAAAAAAAAAAAAAAAGAGCGGCGGGAAAGCTTTAAATGGGAGAAGTTACTTCCTCCCAGTGGCTCTGCAATATATCAGCAGGAGCCTCAGGAGCTACCAGTCGTCGCAGCACCAGCGTAGAAAGCGTTATTAGCAGCGACCGCAGACCAGCAGCAGTATGAGCGACCCGGCATCACCCTTGCCAGAATCAACACCACCTATAGCATCGCCGCAGCAGCAGCAGCAGCAGCAGCAAAAAAGGCGACAGCAGGAAGGACACCAGGACACCAGCAAAGAACGCCAACAGTCCCAACACAGTAAGGAGTCCAGTACGGCGTCGAGGAAAAAGCCAGAGGCAGAGAATCCCCAACCGGTATTTATGGGTCCTGGAGGTGGTAAGTGGATCTTCGTGAAAGTCAGAGACAGTAAGATTATTATTTGTCTCTTCTAGGGGAGGAAAAGCGTAGGTAAAACAAAGCACAAAATCTGTGCCATCTGTAGAGAGGATCTTCCACCCGCCTGGGGGAAGCGGCTATGTAATTCTTGCATACAACAGACAGTATCTGAAAGCCTGCCTGGGTTTGCAACTGATCTAAAAAACCTGATTAAGGAGCAAGTGGAAGACACTTTTAGATCCCTAAAAAGGGGAAAAAAACGGAGAAGGAACAGACACAGGTCCCCGTCTCCGGTCTCAAAATCTGACAGCGATAGTGCGAGTTCAGTATCCTCCTCCTCCTCCTCATCTTCATCATCCACTTCTTCCTCGGGGGGGCACAATTGTTTCCCGCTAGAGGACACCGATGGCCTCATAAAGGCAGTGAGAAGTACTATGGGGTTAGTAGACTCCCACCCTAAAAAATCGGCACAAGACATCATGTTTGGGGGCCTAGAACAAAAAAAGAGAAGAGCTTTTCCGCTTAATGACGCAATTGCAGCTTTAATTGAGAAAGAAAGGAAAAAACCCATGAAAAAGACTCTCCTAACTCCAAAAAGGAAATACCCCTTCTAGGATGAATCTTGCTCCTTTTGGGAGAAAGCCCCCAAATTAGATGTAGCAATAGCTAAAGCATCAAAAAAATTTGCTCTCCCGTTTGATGACATGGGGGTCCTAAAAGACCCTATGGACAAGAAGGCGGACGCCTTCCTCAAAGTCTCTTGGGAGTCAGCGGGAGGAGGCCTAAAACCAGCAGTAGCAGCTGAATGCACGCTCCCTAATGATCTGGTTAAATCAACTGGAGGGTCAATTAAAGGGGAAGACTTCCCGAGACTCGGTGCTGAATACTTTACCAGTAATACGGGGGGCTGCGGCTTTCCTGGCTGACGCCTCGGCTGACTCTATCAGATTAGCCGCCAGGTCAGCAGTGTTTGCTAATGCGGCCAGGCGCGCCCTCTGGCTTAAGAACTGGCCTGGCGATCTGCAAACAAAATCAAAACTGTGTACTATCCCCTGTGAAGGAGAATTTTTGTTTGGTTCTACCTTAGACGACATCTTGGAAAAAGCAGGGGACAAGAAAAAGTCCTTTCCCTCTCTGGGTCTCCCCTCTTACCGGAAGCCCTTTCGGAACAAGAGTTTTTTCCGTAAGAACCCGGGAAGAGGCCAGGGAAAATGGGAGGATAAGAGGAACAAAAATAAGGGGTTTATCTTTAACAAAAACCCCAACGATAACAAGAAACCTTCTCAATGAAGGTTCGCCCCAGGTGGGAGGGAGATTATCTCTCTTTCTCCCAGCCTGGGAAAAGATTACCTCCAGTCAATGGATACTAAACATCATAGAATCAGGACTGAGGTTAACATTCAAAAGATGCCCCCGTCCTTCTTTTACGATGACATCTACAAGATCTTCGGCAGAAGAACAGTTGGCACTAGAAAACGAGGTCATCGGGTTAGTAAAAAAGGGAGTACTCCTGGAGGTTCCCCCTCAAGAAAGAGGGCAAGGGTACTATTCCCCTCTATTTCTGAGAAAAAAAACAGACGGTTCCTTCAGGACCATTATAAATCTGAAAAATCTAAACGATTATCTAGAGGTTCAAGCATTCAAGATGGAAACGATAAAGTCATCTATCAAAATGTTGTTTCCCCAATGCTTCATGGTGGTCCTAGACCTGAAGGACGCATATGATCACGTCCCAATACACAAGGATCACCAGAGATTCCTCAGGATGGCAGTTCACATCAGGGGATTCCTAAATCACTTCCAGTTCTCAGCTCTACCATTTGGTCTTGCCATAGCCCCGAGGGTTTTCACAAAACTGATCGCGGAGGTAATGGCTCACCTCAGGGAAGAAAATACCCTAATCGTACCATATCTGGACGATTTCTTGGTGATAGGCTCCTCCCCGCAACATTGCGAGGATCAACTGGCAATAGTGATACATTCCTTAAAGAAATTGGGTTGGCTTATAAACATAGAAAAATCCAGACTAATGCCTTCTCAGGTCCAGGAGTACCTAGGTCTTACTCTAGACTCCAAAAAAATGGAATGTCGGCTCCCGGAGAACAAGATACAGAAACTAAAAAGTTTAGTATCAAGAGTCCAATCTCTCCCCTCCATAACACTCCGTCAGGCCATGTCCCTCTTAGGCTCCATGACCTCTTGCATCCCCGCGGTCCAGTGGGCCCAATTACATTCAAGAGATCTTCAATGGCAGATATTGTCGGAGCAAATCCATCTAGGAGGGCATTTAGACGGGCGGTTCACTCTATCTCCTCGCACCAATCACTCTCTGACATGGTGGAAATCGCAGGAAAATCTTTCCCAGGGAGTCCCATGGGTAATTCAGATCTCGAAGGTCCTGACTACGGACGCAAGCCCCTCAGGGTGGGGGGCTCATCTGGGCGACCTAGTAGCCCAGGGCATTTGGTCTCCGTCTCTAGCAAACAAATCCTCCAATATGAAGGAACTTCTTGCGGTAAAATTTGCCCTTCAGGAATTCTTGGGGGTCCTTCAGTCTCACCATGTAAGGGTGATGTCGGACAACCGGGTGGTAGTATCTTACCTAAATCACCAGGGGGGCACCCGTTCCAAAAATCTAATGGAAGTGACCAACTCAATCCTACAAATAGCCGAGAGCAATCTCTTATCCCTAACAAGCCTGCACATAAAGGGAGTAGACAATTACAAAGCAGACTTCCTCAGCCGGTCCAGCCTAAAACAGGAGGAATGGGAACTAAATCAAGCGATATTTACCCAGATCACAGAGAAATGGGGTGTTCCCAAAATAGATCTCTTTGCAAGCCATCTAAACAAAAAAGTAGCCTCCTTTTGCTCCCTATCTCCCCTGGGGAACCCAGTAGCTGTGGACGCTTTCCTGATGTCTTGGGGTCACCATCTGGTCTATGCCTTCCCTCCTCTCATTCTGATTCCAGCAGTGCTGAGGAAGATTCGGGAGGACGGGGCGCTGGTCATCTTAATTGCCCCGTTCTGGCCGAAGAGACCTTGGTTCTCATGGATGAGGAAGATGTCAATATCCGACCCTTGGGTATTACCAGACCTCCAGGATCTGTTGTCACAGGGCCCAGTCTGTCATCCACGAGTCAAGAACTTGCACTTGACAGCTTGGCTCTTGAAAGGAAACTATTAGAAAGCAGGGGGTTCTCCCCGGGGTTAATCTCAACTTTGTTACAAAGTAGGAAGTCAGTTACAACAAAACAGTATGGCAAGATATGGAAAAAGTTTCTGTCTTCATCAGGTGCAAAAATAGGGAAAGAAATTCCCCTTAATTCCATATTAGAGTTCCTACAGAACGGGTTGGAGATGGGTTTAGCCACTAGCACCCTAAAAGTTCACGTGGCGGCATTGGGAGCCCTATTCAATTTTGACTTAGCTTCAAATAGGTGGGTCTCTAGATTCATCAGGGCGGCAGGAAGATCGAGGCCTCTTCCGGTAAAAGTTGTTCCTCAATGGGACTTAAACTTGGTCCTTAAAGCCCTGACTAGTCCACCATTCGAACTATTACACGAATCTACAATAAAAAACCTATCTCTCAAAACAGCTCTGTTAGTCGCCCTCACTTCTGCCCTTAGGGTTAGCGACTTACAGGCTCTCTCAGTTAACCCTCCTTACACACAATTTCTAGAGGATAGGGTCATTTTAAAAACAGACCCAGCATATCTCCCGAAAGTGGCTTCAAAATTTCACAGGTCTCAAGAGATATCTCTCCCCTCCTTCTGTCCCAACCCTAAAAACAAGCATGAACAAACATTACATACACTAGATGTAAGAAGATGTCTCTTACATTACCTAGAAGTCACTAGAGAGAGTAGGGAGGATCCCTCTCTGTTTGTGTGTTTCCAGGGTCCCCGGAAGGGGAAAAAAGCATCTAAAGCCACCATAGCAAGATGGATCACGGACGCCATCAGTCTCTCATACTCGGCAAGTGGCATGTCCGTTCCCGGGGAGGTTAAGGCTCACTCAACAAGGGCAGTAGCAACTTCCTGGGCGGAGAAGGCCGGAGCTTCCATTGACCAGATATGTAGAGCTGCTACCTGGTCCTCACCATCCACATTCTATAGGCACTATAGATTGGACCTAATCTCCTCTTCAGACCTTACTTTCGGTAAAAGGGTTCTGGAGGCGGTGGTCCCTCCCTGAATGTACTATCTATGCAATTCTCTCCGTGGTGCCGTCATGGGCGATCAGAGAAAAATATAGTTCTTACCGATAACGGTATTTCTCTGAGCCCATGACGGCACCCGTACATTCCCTCCCTTCACTTGTGGGTGCACACATCAAAATAGTGCCATAGTCTATTCATAGTTTTAAAGTCACGCGGTATCTCGTTATGATAAACAGTTAAAATTAACAAATGTTTTAGTAGTCTCCCATCGTTCTCTATGTAAAACAACTGATGCAGGAGAGTGGTACCGCCTTTTTATCCGTAGGTTTCCTGTCCTTGGTGGGCGGATCCAGTCTCTCCGTTGTGCCGTCATGGGCTCAGAGAAATACCGTTATCGGTAAGAACTATATTTTTCTCCCTCGTCTATAGAAATGGATCCTGTTAAGGTCCAAGCTATTCATGACTGGATTCAGCCCACATCTGTGAAGGGCCTTCAAAAATTTTTGGGCTTTGCTAATTTCTATCGCCGTTTCATTGCCAACTTTTCCAGTGTGGTTAAGCCCCTTACTGATTTGACGAAGAAAGGCACGGATGTGACGAATTGGTCCTCTGAGGCTGTTGAGGCCTTTCAGGAGCTTAAACGCCGATTTACTTCTGCCCCTGTGTTGCGTCAGCCGGATGTTTCTCTTCCTTTTCAGGTTGAGGTTGACGCTTCTGAGATTGGGGCAGGGGCCGTTTTGTCTCAGAGGGATTCTGATGGTTCTTTGATGAAACCGTGTGCTTTTTTTTCCAGAAAGTTTTCGCCTGCGGAACGCAATTATGATGTCGGCAATCGGGAGTTGTTGGCTATGAAGTGGGCGTTTGAGGAGTGGCGTCATTGGCTTGAGGGAGCTAATCACCGCGTTGTGGTCCTGACCGATCATAAGAATCTGATTTACCTCGAGTCGGCCAAGCGGCTTAATCCTAGACAGGCTCGATGGTCCCTGTTTTTCTCCCGTTTTGATTTTGTGGTCTCGTATCTTCTGGGATCTAAGAATGTTAAGGCTGATGCCCTCTTTAGGAGTTTTTCGCCTGATTCTCCTGGAGTCCTTGAGCCGGTTGGCATTCGTAAGGAGTGGGTGATTCTTTCTGCTATCTCCCCTGATTTGCGGCGGGTGCTTCAGGAATTTCAGGCTGATAGGTCCTGTGGGGAAGCTGTTTGTTCCTGATAGATGGACAAGTAAGGTAACTTCTGAGGTTCATTGTTCAGTGTTGGCTGGTCATCCTGTGATTTTTGGTACCAGAGATTTGGTTGCTAGGTCCTTTTGGTGGCCGTCCTTGTCGCGCGATGTCCGTGCTTTTGTGCAATCCTGTGGGACTTGCGCCCGAGCCAAGCCTTGCTGTTCCCGCGCTAGTGGGTTGCTTTTGCCTTTGCCAGTCCCTGAGAGGCCCTGGACGCATATTTCCATGGATTTTATTTCGGATCTTCCTGTTTCCCAGAAGATGTCTGTTATCTGGGTTGTTTGTGACCGGTTCTCTAAAATGGTCCATCTGGTACCTTTGCCTAAGTTGCCTTCCTCCTCAGATCTGGTTCCATTGTTTTTTCAGCATGTGGTTCGTTTGCATGGCATTCCGGAGAATGTTGTGTCTGACAGAGGTTCTCAGTTTGTCTCTAGATTTTGGCGGTCCTTTTGTGCTAGGATGGGCATTGATTTGTCTTTTTCTTCGGCGTTTCATCCTCAGACTAATGGCCAAACTGAGCGAACTAATCAGACCTTGGAGACCTATTTGAGATGCTTTGTGTCTGCTGATCAGGATGATTGGGTGTCTTTCTTGCCTTTGGCCGAGTTTGCCCTTAATAATCGGGCTAGTTCGGCTACTTTGGTTTCTCCTTTCTTTTGTAATTTTGGTTTTCATCCTCGTTTTTCTTCTGGGCAGGTTGAGCCTTCTGACTGTCCTGGTGTGGATTCTGTGGTGGACAGGTTGCAGCAAATTTGGGCTCATGTGGTGGACAATTTGACGTTGTCTCAGGAGAGGGCTCAGCGTTTTGCTAACCGCCGTCGGTGTGTTGGTCCCCGGCTTCGTGTGGGGGATTTGGTTTGGTTGTCTTCTCGTCATGTTCCTATGAAGGTTTTGTCCCCTAAGTTTAAGCCTCGGTTTATTGGTCCTTATAAAATTTCTGAAATTATTAATCCGGTGTCTTTTCGTTTGGCTCTTCCGGCCTCTTTTGCCATTCATAATGTTTTCCATAGATCTTTGTTGCGGAGATATGTGGTGCCCATTGTTCCCTCGGTTGACCCTCCTGCCCCGGTGTTGGTTGAGGGAGAGTTGGAATATGAGGTTGAGAAGATTTTGGATTCTCGTTTTTCGAGGCGGAGGCTTCAGTATCTTGTCAAGTGGAGGGGTTATGGCCAGGAGGATAATTCTTGGGTTGTTGCCTGTTATGAAAGGCAATTCAGAATCACAATGGACATGGAGGTCAGAGCACATACAGTGAACTGACAATAACCCAAAATAATAGAACGAGCTCTGAGACGTGGGAACTCTGCAGACCGCAATCCCTAAGCCTATCAAACCACACTAAAGGTAGCCGTGGAGCGCTCCTGACCAGAACCTAGGCGCCTCGTCACAGCCTGAGAAACTAGCTAATCCTGAAGATAGAAAAATAAGCCTACCTTGCCTCAGAGAAATTCCCCAAAGGAAAAGGCAGCCCCCCACATATAATGACTGTGAGTAAGATGAAAACACAAACATAGAGATGAAACAGATTTAGCAAAGTGAGGCCCGACTAGCTGAACAGAACGAGGATAGGGAAGATAACTTTGCGGTCAGCACAAAAACCTATAAAAAACCACGCAGTGGGGACAAAAAGACCCTCCGCACCAACTAACGGTACGGAGGTGGTCCCTCTGCGTCTCAGAGCTTCCAGCAGGCGAGAAAAACCAATAAAGCAAGCTGGACAGAAAAATAGCAACAAAATAACATAAGCAAAACTTAGCTTTGCAGAGCAGCAGGCCACAGGAATGATCCAGGGAAAAAACAAGTCCCACACTGAAACATTGACAGGAAGCATAGATCAAAGCATCAGGTGGAGTTAAGTAGAGAAGAAGCTAACGAGCTCACCAGATCACCTGAGGGATGAAACTCAGAAGCTGCAGTACCACTTTCCTCCACAAACTGAAGATCCCAGAGAGAATCAGCCGAAGTACCACTTGTGACCACAGGAGTGAACTCTGCCACAGAATTCACAACAGTACCCCCCCCTTGAGGAGGGGTCACCGAACCCTCACCAGAGCCCCCAGGCCGACCAGGATGAGCCACATGAAAGGCACGAACAAGATCGGGAGCATGGACATCAGAGGCAAAAACCCAGGAATTATCCTCCTGAGCATAACCCTTCCATTTAACCAGATACTGGAGTTTCCGTCTTGAAACACGAGAATCCAAAATCTTCTCCACAATATACTCCAATTCCCCCTCCACCAAAACCGGGGCAGGAGGCTCAACAGATGGAACCATAGGTGCCACGTATCTCCGCAACAATGACCTATGGAATACGTTATGTATGGAAAAAGAATCTGGAAGGGTCAGACGAAAAGACACAGGATTAAGAACCTCAGAAATCCTATACGGACCAATAAAACGAGGTTTAAACTTAGGAGAGGAAACCTTCATAGGAATATGACGAGAAGATAACCAAACCAGATCCCCAACACGAAGTCGGGGACCCACACGGCGTCTGCGATTAGCGAAAAGTTGAGCCTTCTCCTGGGACAAGGTCAAATTGTCCACTACCTGAGTCCAAATCTGCTGCAACCTGTCCACCACAGTATCCACACCAGGACAGTCCGAAGACTCAACCTGTCCAGAAGAGAAACGAGGATGGAACCCAGAATTGCAGAAAAACGGTGAAACCAAGGTAGCCGAGCTGGCCCGATTATTAAGGGCGAACTCAGCCAAAGGCAAAAAGGACACCCAGTCATCCTGATCAGCAGAAACAAAGCACCTCAGATATGTTTCCAAGGTCTGATTGGTTCGCTCGGTCTGGCCATTAGTCTGAGGATGGAAAGCCGAGGAAAAAGACAAGTCAATGCCCATCCTACCACAAAAGGCTCGCCAAAACCTCGAAACAAACTGGGAACCTCTGTCAGAAACAATATTCTCTGGAATGCCATGCAAACGAACCACATGCTGGAAGAACAAAGGCACCAAATCAGAGAAGGAAGGCAATTTAGACAAGGGTACCAGATGGACCATCTTAGAAAAGCGATCACAGACCACCCAAATGACTGACATCTTTTGAGAAACGGGAAGGTCAGAAATGAAATCCATCGAAATATGTGTCCAAGGCCTCTTTGGGACCGGCAAGGGCAAAAGCAACCCACTGGCACGAGAACAGCAGGGCTTAGCCCTAGCACAAATCCCACAGGACTGCACAAAAGTACGTACATCCCGTGACAGAGATGGCCACCAGAAGGATCTAGCCACTAACTCTCTGGTACCAAAGATTCCAGGATGACCAGCCAACACCGAACAATGAAGTTCAGAGATAACTCTATTCATCCACCTATCAGGGACAAACCGTTTCTCCGCTGGGCAACGATCAGGTTTATTAGCCTGAAATTTTTGCAGCACCCGCCGCAAATCAGGGGAGATGGCAGACACAATTACTCCTTCCTTGAGGATACCCGCCGGCTCAGATAAACCCGGAGAGTCGGGTACAAAACTCCTAGACAGAGCATCCGCCTTCACATTTTTAGAGCCCGGAAGGTACGAAATCACAAAGTCAAAACGGGCAAAAAACAACGACCAACGAGGTTGTCTAGGATTCAAGCGCTTGGCAGACTCGAGATAAGTCAAGTTCTTATGATCAGTCAATACCACCACACGATGCTTAGCTCCTTCAAGCCAATGACGCCACTCCTCGAATGCCCACTTCATGGCCAGCAACTCTCGGTTGCCCACATCATAATTACGCTCAGCAGGCGAAAACTTCCTGGAAAAGAAAGCGCATGGTTTCATCACTGAGCAACCAGAACCTCTCTGCGACAAAACAGCCCCTGCTCCAATCTCAGAAGCATCAACCTCGACCTGGAACGGAAGAGAAACATCTGGTTGACACAACACAGGGGCAGAAGAAAAACGACGCTTCAACTCTTGAAAAGCTTCCACAGCAGCAGAAGACCAATTGACCACATCAGCACCCTTCTTGGTCAAATCGGTCAATGGTTTAGCAATACTAGAAAAATTGCAGATGAAGCGACGATAAAAATTAGCAAAGCCCAGGAACTTTTGCAGACTTTTCAGAGATGTTGGCTGAGTCCAATCATGGATGGCTTGGACCTTAACAGGATCCATCTCGATAGTAGAAGGGGAAAAGATGAACCCCAAAAATGAAACCTTCTGCACACCAAAGAGACACTTTGATCCCTTCACAAACAAAGAATTAGCACGCAGGACCTGAAAAACCGTTCTGACCTGCTTCACATGAGACTCCCAATCATCCGAGAAGATCAAAATGTCATCCAAGTACACAATCAGGAATTTATCCAGGTACTCTCGGAAGATGTCATGCATAAAGGACTGAAACACTGATGGAGCATTGGCAAGTCCGAACGGCATCACGAGATACTCAAAATGACCCTCGGGCGTATTAAATGCAGTTTTCCATTCATCACCTTGCTTATTTCGCACCAGATTATACGCACCACGAAGATCTATCTTTGTGAACCAACTAGCCCCCTTAATCCGAGCAAACAGATCAGATAACAATGGCAAGGGGTACTGAAATTTAACCGTGATCTTATTAAGAAGGCGGTAATCTATACAAGGTCTCAGCGAACCATCCTTCTTGGCTACAAAAAAGAACCCTGCTCCTAATGGCGACGATGACAGGCGAATATGCCCCTTCTCCAGGGATTCCTTCACATAACTGCGCATAGCGGTGTGCTCAGGCACGGACAAATTAAACAATCGACCTTTTGGGAATTTACTACCAGGAATCAAATTGATAGCACAATCACAATCCCTATGCGGAGGTAGGGTATTGGACTTGGGCTCATCAAATACATCCCGGTAATCAGACAAGAACTCTGGGACTTCAGAAGGAGTGGATGACGAAATTGACAGAAATGGAACATCACCATGTACCCCCTGACAACCCCAGCTGGACACCGACATGGATTTCCAATCTAATACTGGATTATGGGCTTGTAGCCATGGCAACCCCAACACGACCACATCATGCAGATTATGCAACACCAGAAAGCGAATAACCTCCTGATGTGCAGGAGCCATGCACATGGTCAGCTGGGTCCAGTATTGAGGCTTATTCTTGGCCAAAGGCGTAGCATCAATTCCTCTCAATGGAATAGGACACTGCAAGGGCTCCAAGAAAAACCCACAACGCTTAGCATATTCCAAGTCCATCAAATTCAGGGCAGCGCCTGAATCCACAAATGCCATGACAGAATATGATGACAAAGAGCAGATCAAGGTAACTGACAGAAGAAATTTTGACTGTGCAGTACCAATGGTGGCAGACCTAGCGAACCGCTTAGTGCGCTTAGGACAATCAGAGATAGCATGAGTGGAGTCACCACAGTAGAAACACAGACCATTCAGACGTCTATGTTCTTGCCGTTCAACTCTGGTCAAGGTCCTATCACACTGCATAGGCTCAGGTTTAAGCTCAGGTAATACCGCCAAATGGTGCACAGGTTTACGCTCACGCAAGCGTCGACCGATCTGAATGGCCAAAGACATAGACTCATTCAAACCAGCAGGCATAGGAAATCCCACCATGACATCCTTATAGGCTTCAGAGAGACCCTTTCTGAATATTGCTGCCAGCGCAGATTCATTCCATTGAGTGAGCACTGACCACTTTCTAAATTTCTGACAATATACCTCTATCTCATCCTGAGCCTGACAAAGAGCCAGCAAATTTTTTTCTGCCTGATCCACTGAATTAGGCTCATCGTACAGCAACCCAAGCGCCAGGAAAAACGCATCGATATTACTCAATGCAGGATCTCCTGACGCAAGAGAAAACGCCCAGTCCTGAGGGTCGCCGCGCAAAAAAGAAATGACGATCCTAACCTGTTGAATTGGGTCACCAGAGGAGCGAGGTTTCAAAGCCAGAAATAGTTTACAATTGTTTTTGAAACTCAGAAATTTAGTTCTATCTCCAAAAAACAAATCTGGAATAGGAATTCTCGGTTCAAGCAAAGAATTCTGGACCACAAAATCTTGAATATTTTGAACTCTTGCCGTGAGCTGATCCACACATGAAGACAGACCTTTAATGTCCATTGCTACACCTGTGTCCTGAACCACCCAAATGTCTAGGGGAAAAAAAAGACAAAACACAGTGCAAAGAAAAAAAATGGTCTCAGAACTTCTTTTTTCCCTCTATTGAGAATCATTAGCACTTTTGGCTTCCTGTACTGTTATGAAAGGCAATTCAGAATCACAATGGACATGGAGGTCAGAGCACATACAGTGAACTGACAATAACTCAAAATAATAGAACGAGCTCTGAGACGTGGGAACTCTGCAGACCGCAATCCCTAAGCCTATCAAACCACACTAAAGGTAGCCGTGGAGCGCTCCTGACCAGAACCTAGGCGCCTCGTCACAGCCTGAGAAACTAGCTAATCCTGAAGATAGAAAAATAAGCCTACCTTGCCTCAGAGAAATTCCCCAAAGGAAAAGGCAGCCCTCCACATATAATGACTGTGAGTAAGATGAAAACACAAACATAGAGATGAAACAGATTTAGCAAAGTGAGGCCCGACTAGCTGAACAGAACGAGGATAGGGAAGATTACTTTGCGGTCAGCAAAAAAAACTATAAAAAACCACGCAGAGGGGACAAAAAGACCCTCCGCACCGACTAACGGTACGGAGGTGGTCCCTCTGCGTCTCAGAGCTTCCAGCAGGCGAGAAAAACCAATAAAGCAAGCTGGACAGAAAAATAGCACAAAATAACATAAGCAAAACTTAGCTTTGCAGAGCAGCAGGCCACAGGAATGATCCAGGGAAAAAACAAGTCCCACACTGAAACATTGACAGGAAGCATAGATCAAAGCATCAGGTGGAGTTAAGTAGAGAAGAAACTAACGAGCTCACCAGATCACCTGAGCGAGGAAACTCAGAAGCTGCAGTACCACTTTCCTCCACAAACGGAAGATCCCAGAGAGAATCAGCCGAAGTACCACTTGTGACCACAGGAGTGAACTCTGCCACAGAATTCACAACAGTTGCCTCCGATGTCCATGCCGCCGATTTGGTTCGTGCTTTTCATTTGGCTCATCCTGATCGGCCTGGGGGCTCTGGTGAGGGTTCGGTGACCCCTCCTCAAGGGTGGGTACTGTTGTGAATTCCGCTCTTGGGCTCCCTCCGGTGGTTGTAAGTGGCACTTTTGTGAGTTCTGCTCTTGGGCTCCCTCTTGTGGTTTCAAGTGGTATGGCTGCTCCTTGGAGTTAGCTGTCATCAGCTGCCTCCACTTATCTTCTCTTCTGCTCGGCTATTTAGGTCTGGCTGTTCCTTCAGCTAGTGCCACTTGTCCATCCTGTCCTATCTATCAAGCTAGACTGGCCTGTGCTCATCCTGGTTTCATTCTGTATATGTCTTTTCCCTCTCCACTCACAGGCAAGATAGTTTTCCTGCTTCTGTCTTTAGGGGTAGTTAGCTCTTAGGCTGTGACGAGTGTTGTGAATTCTGTTGTCAAGCTCCCTCCTGTGGTCATGAATGGTACTTCGGCTGGTTCTGTCCATGGGCTTCCTCTGGTGGGTGTGAGTGGAGCTGTGGCTTCTGAGTTTCCTTCTACAGGTGACGAGGTTAATTCGTTAGCTGGCTGCTCTATTTAACTCCACCTAGATCATTGCTCCATGCCACCTGTCAATGTTCCAGTATTGGTCTAGCTCTCTCCTGGATCGTTCTTGTGACCTGTCTTCCCAGCTTAAGCTAAGTTACTGCTTGTTTTTCTCTGGTTTGCTATTTTTCTGTCCAGCTTGCTATTTTGATTTTGTCTTGCTTGCTGGAAGCTCTGGGACGCAGAGGGAGCGCCTCCGCACCGTGAGTCGGTGCGGAGGGTCTTTTTGCACCCTCTGCATGGTCTTTTTGTAGGTTTTTGTGCTGACCGCAAAGTTACCTTTCCTATCCTCTGTCTGTTCAGTAAGTCGGGCCTCACTGTGCTAAATCTATTTCATCTCTGTGTTTGTAATTTTCATCTTTACTCACAGTCATTATATGTGGGGGGCTGCCTTTTCCTTTGGGGAATTTCTCTGAGGCAAGGTAGGCTTTATTTTTCTATCTCTAGGGCTAGCTAGTTTCTTAGGCTGTGTCGAGTTGCATAGGGAGCGTTAGGAGCAATCCACGGCTATTTCTAGTGTGTGTGATAGGATTAGGGATTGCGGTCAGCAGAGTTCCCACGTCTCAGAGCTCGTCCTTGTTAAATATTAATTATTCTTATTTTTATTCTGTACCGAGCACATGGTTTCTTGCTGACATTATCCAAAGCTATTTCTGTGTATGTAGCTCAGAGTATAAGTTAACGCCATATACAGGGAACACGTGATCAGTGTTGAGCATATATAAACGTCTCTTAGGAGGGGGTGGGGGGCTTTTTGTCACGTGGGGGCTTTTGTCACGTGGGACGGTCACCTCCCTTCCTTCACCATCATTCTCCATGGACATGAGACAAGACACGAGGAACAACAGCTGTTAGCTACTCCATGCCATGATGACTTCAGACTTTCACACAGACAGATGACTTCTACCATTCAGGACCCTGGAAAGATGAGTAACAGGAGAAGCGCTGATATTTACACATGGACACTCTGTTTGTAATTGTTTCATCTACCTTTTATGTTTTTGCTGCGATGGTGGATAACTCAATAAACCACTATACTTTCGTCAGAATATCATGACATTTTTCTTTTAAGAATAACGCACCTGGTTAAGTCTTGATTAGATATTTTTGCGCAATAACGATTTTTAACATTTGGCCTAGCCAGCCAGTTTTGATTTTTTGTGCTATTTTTGCGTGAATTTCCTTCTTCTTGCACACGGGGGAAGACAGAAGAGTTCCGCTAGATTGTGCAAATATTCAGGAATTCCACTTCAAAATTTCAAGTCACAAAGATCTCACAAGAACCTACGAATGACGGAGACTAACAGGTGTTGTACGGATTGACAGCAAGCACTGGTAGTGCTGAAGAACAGACGTGCTAAAAATAGCCGTGCTGAAGTCCGGAGCCCAGCGTTGTAAAAGCAAAGGAACTACAAGCTGAGATTTCAAGGTAAGACAAATGGATTTGATAAATTCATATGCTAAATCAAGTCAGATAGACTTTGTAAGTTTGTACGGATCTAGCTTAGAAATATTTTGGTCTAATTTATTTTCAGAATGCAGAACTGCGAATTTGAATTTAGATTGTAAGCTAATGTCTAAGAAAAAAGAAAAAGAGCAACTTAAAAATATTTTACATATGGTTTATGTATTTAACGAGTTTGTGACAGAGAAGTCCAAAAAAGACAGTGTAGAAAGAATTTCTAAGGAAACTAATGATGTTCCCAAGATTGACTGTAATGAGAAGAGTGAGAAAGATGTGACGCACGTATCTGTGATGACGATGACCACCCAAAGTGACATTGACTTTGTGACACAAAATGAAAAACAAGATGGAGGAAGTGAAGGAGACATGACAATTGACAAAGATGATCTACGAGGGACAGATGTACCATTGCCCTTAAAAATAGATGACTCAGAGGCCCAACTCCAACTTAAATCTAGGAAAATCCTGCTAAAATTATGCAAAATCATTCCTGCATATGATGACAAAATCCATGTGTGCAGAAATTCAGAGATATTTGAAAGTTTTGCTGATAAGTTTGATTTGACTAATGTGCAGAGAAATAATTTGTTTAAAATTTGGCTTCCGGTAATCTTCTCCAGAAGACTCTCACTAAAAATGCAGACTGATGAGTTCCACGAAAAGATGACTGATGTAGAAAGATTAAGAATTTTGATTTTCTGTGGATTGAAAGAAAATTATCCAGATCTTGATATTCTTCTAAAATTGAGGATTGGCCGGGAAGAATGTACGTTTACTTTTATGGCCATTTTTGAAAGGACTTATAAATTGGTCTGTACGAATTTGAATCAACAATCCATGATAAATTGTTTTGTAAACAAGTTTAAATTCTTAAATCCTGTATCTCGTGTAATTGCTTCACAGAAAAATTCTTTATACGAATGCGCCCAATCCCTTGATTTTTCTAGAAAACACGAGAATCTTGAAAGGAAAACACATTTTACTAAGTTTTTGAAACCAGTCAGAATTCAATCTTATCAAAAGCCAAAATCAAAATCTTCAAATCTGATCCAAAATCAAATCTATGAAGTACGAAGAAAATTACATATTTGTTACAAACCGTATGAAAAGATTCAGGAGTCTATTAAAGAAATTTCTCTGAAAGATTTAAAATCTGAAGGCTCAGATCTCTCTGTAAAGATGGCGGAGACTGACAGACGGAAGCAGGTGAGTATCCCAGGGGGAGCTCAGCTGAACACTTCATTATCACAGCAGCTCTTCAAAGAGTCCATAGGGTTAAAACTGACCTTACTAAATACAGCATTTCAGATAATCGACAGAGAGTTACATTTTGGGATAGGAATTGGCTAAATATGTAATTATATTATATGATGAGTTATACAATGTATTATTTATTAATATGTAATTATTTTATTTCAATATAATTCTGCAGTTATATATATTAATATAATATACAGTAAATACTGTAGCATATTTGTATAAATAGAGATTATATTAACTGTATTTTTATATATATAGTGAAATAATTAAAATTTACTCCAGTAAAAAATATTTAGAATTACAATTAAATACATTTATTAAATATATACATATGTATAAGATATTTAAATTATTTTGTTTTGAAATAAATATGAAATTAACCTTTATCTTTCATTTCCCTTAGAATTTTACTTTCAAAGCGAGGATTGAACAAAAAATACCTGTTTCATGAATTTATGTCTTATTCACACAGGAAGTTATATTAACTGCATGATTTTTATATATATATTTAACACTAACAAAATAAATAATATATCTAACAACCTAAAAATGTGTGTACTACATGTAAATTTTCTTTCTGTAATAATCTAAAACGTGTTTTTTTTTTTCCTCCCACTGCATGGTGCATGACGTGACAGCTGTGAGTTAAGGAATATCATATAGCCTTGTTTTTTTTTAGTTTTAGGAATTTTCCTCAGCCTATACATTCAAATGGTTTCAGTAACAGGCTTGTACCGAAATAGTGTTGAAACATTCAACTCGGGTTTCTTGTAAATGGAGGAGTCCTTTCTATAGGTTAAAACATACTGTTACATAATATTTGGGGAATATTCAAAGGAATATTAGAATACTAAATTTAATAGATTACAATGCGCATTGATTGATAATTAGGATACAATATTTTGGGTTAATATACATGTTTTTTATTCTTTGTATGTGAAATGTATTGTGAACGTCTATGTGAGTCACATGTGACAGGTGAGAGAACATATGAGCAGCTGCTGAGTGAACTTGACATGAGATGTGATGTAAGAGTGACCAGAGCGTGGTATGTGGAATGTGGAATGTGGAATGTGGATGCACAGTTTGACTGAGGCCTCATGATTTATGGTATGTTTGAAAGAAGAAGGAAAAAACAACAACTTTGTGTTTAATTTAATAATAGCATTCAGTTAAATTATTAGAATATTAAGATATATTTAAATATTATTATTCAACATGTATTTCTTTGGTGATTATTATTTAATAAGTACAATAATACATCAATATGATTTTTCTAGAAAACCTACATTTAGAATAATTTTTCCAAATTATAATTTTTTTCATATTTCAGTGTTTTTTATATTTACATAGATGAGTACACATCTTCAAATAAATATATAGCACAAGCTGATATGACAGTTCTAAAAATAATGATTTTTCACTTGGGTTTTTACAAATTAATTTTTTCATAAAATAATATTTTTTTTATATTAAGGGGGAAATGTGTTTTTGATCCTGATCACATCATCACATTTCATCAATACCTCTTTTTCACACATTTTAATAAAGAAGAAATATTAATAAGGTATTATTGGGTACAATAACAATAAATATTATAAAAGTCATTTTTTTTCTCTTATGAAGGGTATTATATGCAAAGCTGCATAATTTCAATATTTTGGTGATCCAAGGTTATGACAACATCTACATGGGGAAAATATTAAGGGAATGTGTTACTGAGACATAATCTCAGCATTTGTCATCAACATATTAAGGCCTTATTTTTATTTTTTATTCTCATTTTTATTTTTCATTTTTTTCCACTTTTCTTTCAATTTTTATTTTTCATTCTTATTTTTCATCAAGGAAAAATCAATATTTAATAGAGTAATGTCTACAAGCATATTGCTTTATCAAATATAGTGATCATATGGTTTCATTATATAAGAAAATTTCAATTCTGAGTTAAATACAACAATTCTTTCACTCATTCATTCATTCATATATATATTCTTATTTTGGTTCATGGCTATACATACTTACATATTATTGGTTTACTGAACATAAATTAATAAAGTTTTAATACTAAATATCAGCACTTGTTACATAAAAGACACACTGACATCTATGGGTTCAAAAAGAAATTACACCTATGACATAAAAATGTCCAATCACATGAAGAATATGGTTAATAATATACTATCATTTATTATTTATTATTATTATTTTATTTTTCCAAATATAAACTCCATTTTAATATCATTTAATAATTATATGGATATTATTGATTGCTATGGTACGCTGTGATATTATAAGTTAGGGAAATTACCAGATTTGGTATAGAATAGGGAATGAAGACTTCAATCAAGATACTGACGTTACGTTAATAAAGACTTTTCATTTTTCTAAATTCAATTGATTCTTAAAAGTTGCAAGAAGAAAAGCCGTTATCCAGAAGTTCCACAAGGTAACAATGCTATGATTTCTGAGTAATAATAGACTGTGTCAAATACAATTCATGTCACCATTCACAACTACAGCATCCATCACTGACAACTGAGTACAGTATCAAAGATGAACTGTGTTATTACGTTCTTATCACGTTCCAGTGGTTTCCTATCACCTATAAGACTTCCATGAAAGCTGGTGAACACTCAGGTAATTGTCAGGACGCTACAACCCTGACATGTGTCCTGTGCACTAAGGACTGGTTATGGTGCTATGTTTGGCAAGGAAGAGTCAATGTAACCCTTGCTGTGCTGACCAAAGACGTCACACCTGTCCCAAGACCAGTGCGGACGATATGAGGATTCCAGATGATTTCCAAGGCGAGCCAATGTAAGTCCAAGTCTATAAAGGTGACACTGCACAGATATTAAAGCGACATTTCATCTATGGACTTTGTTTTCTTATCAACATTTGAATTTATGGACTTTGATTGACACATGACACACAGTCTCTACATATCTACATGCTATCATCTATTTCAAAAGACTTATAATAAAGATTGTTTTAAAAGAACCAAGAAGACATCAATATGAAGATCAGATGACATCACACCTGAGATGCTTCAAGTAGATATAGGGAAGTATAATATATATTTTATATGAATATTAGTCACGGCCTACCATGACATGAATTTACATATCATTATATTATTGAGAACATATAACAATATTATTATTGATATTATTTATTACATCATTTTGCCAAAGAAGAAAGAAGATTTTATTAATATTTTAATTTGAGGGTTCCAATCAATGTCTGTCACCCTCAAAAGGGGGAATTGTTAAATATTAATTATTCTTATTTTTATTCTGTACCGAGCACATGGTTTCTTGCTGACATTATCCAAAGCTATTTCTGTGTATGTAGCTCAGAGTATAAGTTAACGCCATATACAGGGAACACGTGATCAGTGTTGAGCATATATAAACGTCTCTTAGGAGGGGGTGGGGGGCTTTTTGTCACGTGGGGGCTTTTGTCACGTGGGACGGTCACCTCCCTTCCTTCACCATCATTCTCCATGGACATGAGACAAGACACGAGGAACAACAGCTGTTAGCTACTCCATGCCATGATGACTTCAGACTTTCACACAGACAGATGACTTCTACCATTCAGGACCCTGGAAAGATGAGTAACAGGAGAAGCGCTGATATTTACACATGGACACTCTGTTTGTAATTGTTTCATCTACCTTTTATGTTTTTGCTGCGATGGTGGATAACTCAATAAACCACTATACTTTCGTCAGAATATCATGACATTTTTCTTTTAAGAATAACGCACCTGGTTAAGTCTTGATTAGATATTTTTGCGCAATAACGATTTTTAACAGTCCTATATTATTAGTAACTATCAGGTCATTCCGTGTGCTCTTACCCACTAGGTCCATTATTGTCCTTACCTCCAGGTCATAACAGACGAGATGCATAGGGAGAGTTAGGAGCATTCCACGGCTGCTTCTAGTGTTGTGTTGAGCTTAGGGACTGCGGTCAGTACAGTTACCACTTCCTTCAGAGCTCATTCCATGTTGCTCCTAGACCACCGCATCATAACAGGAGACACGGGGCAGGATGGGAGAAACGGGGGCAGAATGGAGACAAGGGGTTCAATGGAGATGGGGCAGAATGGAGACGGGGCAGAATGGAGACACGGGGGCAGGATGGTGACACGGGGGCAGGATGGAGACACGGGGACAGGATGGAGACACGGGGACAGGATGGAGACACGGGGGCAGGATGGAGACACGGGGGCAGGATGGAGACACGGGGGCAGGATGGGAGACACGGGGGCAGGATGAGAGACACGGGGCAGAATGGGAAACACGGTGCATGATGGGAGACACGGTGCATGATGGGAGACATGGTGGCAGGATGGGAGACATGGGGCAGGATGGGAGACATGGGGCAGGATGGGAGATATGGGGCAGGATGGGAGACATGGGGCAGGATGGGAGACATGGGGCAGGATGGGAGACATGGGGCAGGATGGGAGACATGGGGCAGGATGGGAGACATGGGGCAGGATGGGAGACATGGGGCAGGATGGGAGACACACGGGGCAGGATGGAGACATGGCAGGATGGAGACATGGCAGGATGGAGACATGGCAGGATGGAGACAGATGGGGCAGGATGGAGACAGATGGGGCAGGATGGAGACACATGGTGCAGGATCATGAGGCAAGATCATTGAGCAGGATGGAGACAGATGGTGTAGGATCATGAGACAGGATGGATGTGATGGGGCAGATGGGGAAGAATCATGGGACAGATGGGGCAGGATGAGGAGATCAGATGGGATAGGATGGGACATCACATGGGGCCAGGATGGGAGAACCTATGGCTGGAGCCAGGAATGAGACACACTTATTAGGGATATTATTACCATAGGGGTTAATTAAAGGATATTATTACTGCAGTGATGTACTTATTTTATTTATTGAGGATACTGTTTTAAAAGGGGGAGGTGGTCCTGTTACTGTGGAGAGCGACACTGTCACCTTATTTTCTTCATCTGGTGTAGTTTAGAATTTGGGGAAAAAATAAGTAATGTGTTCTGCAAGTGGTGCTCTAGATAACTGTGTTATTTCCTGCAGAGACGAGCCCTGGCTGGAAGAAGTGATGGCGGTCTGTGCTGGGTGAAGATGAAAAGCAAAGATGAAGGACTTCACCTAGAGATGTTACTGGTGAGTCAGTGTGTTACCTGTACACTGACACTATACACTATATACTATATACATAGTATATAGGATCCGTGCTTTCCTTGACCGCAACACTGCAAAAACGCTAGTGCATGCCCTTATCATCTCCCGCCTCGACTACTGCAACCTCCTACTCTCTGGACTCCCCTCTAGCACTCTGGCACCACTCCAATCCATCCTACACTCTGCTGCCCGACTAATCCACCTGTCCCCCCGCTATTCCCCAGCCTCTCCCCTGTGTCAAGCCCTTCACTGGCTTCCTATCGCCCAGAGACTCCAGTTCAAAACCCTCACACTGACATACAAAGCCATCCACAACCTGTCTCCTCCATACATCTGTGACATGGTCTCCCGGTACCTACCTACATGCCACCTCCGATCCTCCCAAGACCTCCTTCTCTACTCCCCTCTCATCTCTTCTTCCCATAACCACATCCAAGACTTCTCCCGTGCTTCCCCCATACTCTGGAACTCTCTACCCCAACACATCAGACTCGCGCCTACCATAGAAACCTTCAAAAAGAACCTGAAGACTCATCTCTTCCGACAAGCCTACAGCCAGCAGTGATCCTCAACCTACTGAACAGCCGCACAGCCAGCTCTTCCCTCTCCTAGTGTATCCTCACCCACCCCCTGCAGACTGTGAGCCCTCGCGGGCAGGGTCCTCCCTCCTTATGTACTCGTGTGCCTTGTTATCTGCTCATGTTTAATGTATTTGTCTATATTTGCCCCGTATTCACATGTAAAGCGCCATGGAATAAATGGCGCTATAAAAATGTATAATAATAATAATAATATACAGCGGTTCTATATACAATGTCACCAGTGATCACTGTATTACCTTTACACTATACACTATATACAGAGCTCCTGTGTATAATGTCATCGGTGATCACTGTATTACCTATACACTGACACTAGATACAGAGCTCCTGTGTATAATGCCACCGGTGATCACTGTATTACCTGTACACAGACACTGCATACTAAGTACAGATCTCCTGTGAATAATAGCACTTATGGTGATATTAATATTGTGTTTTTTTTTTTTTGTTACTGATCAGTATTGTATTATTCAGTCACTATGTGGTGGTAATATGTTGTCCGGCCATGGTGTGGCGGTATTTGTTCCTTGTATGTGGTATTATTGGTCACCATGTGGTGGTAATATGTGGTCTGGGCATGGTGTGGCAGTATTTGTTCCTTGTATGTGGTATCATTTGGTCACTATGTGGTAGTAATATGTGGTCTGGTCATGGTGTGGTGGTATTTGTCCCTTGTATGTGATATTATTCGGTTACTGTGGTGGTAATATGTGGCCTGGACATGGTATGGTAGTATTTGTTCCTTGTATGTGGTTTTATAGGTCACTATGTGGTGGTAATATCGTGTCTGGTAATGGTGCGGAGGTATTTGTCCTCTGTATGAGATATTATTGGTCATTTTAAAATTTTTAAAATACATAAAAATATACTTAAATTGTATTGGATATTTCAACAAATGGTTAATAGGTTAGAGTAGAGTAGGGCACGGCCAAAAGAGTCTACCTTGTTGCTGTGGCGGCTTAAAAAATCTTTTGGCCAAAACAAAAGCTGCTGGCTATATGTGTGATTTGGTGATAGGAACTGTTGGGGTATGTTCACACTGGGCGTTTTTGCTGTGTTTTTTTATGCTAATTTTCAGCTGCTTTTTACAGTACCAGCAAATACTATGAGATTTCAGAAATCTCATGCACACACATTGTTTTTTTCTTTTTTTTTTGTCATCGGGATTTTTTGCTTTGCTGCTTTTTTGGACATAGTGCAGGTCATTTCTTTCAAGGTTTTTGCAGCATATTTCACCCATTGGCTTGAATGGGTGTTGAAAGAAACACCGCTCAAATGCTGGCAACATTATTTGCAGCCTTGTTTCTGCAGAAAAGTCATGGACATTAGCATGGACAAAGAGACACAAGTTAGCCCAAAAACGCATCAAAAATCTGCACCAAAAAAGTACCAAACACGCACAGAAAAACGCACCAAAGCCGCATCTAAACCTGCGTGTTTGCTGCAGCTTCTTTCCTGCCAAGAAATCAGGTTTTGCTGCAGAAAAAAAAAAAAAAGCAAAAAACGCCCTGTGTGAACTTACCCTTAATGTGTGACTGGTGAGAAGTGGAGTTTTTCCAAGAGAGGGCGGTGGGACTGTGGACGGTTCAAGGAGTGGAGGTGGGGCTGGGGTGAAGCCTGGGTGGAGTTTCAAGGGGGTCCCGAAAATGTTGCCAGTATGGGGCCCGCGAAATGTCTATATGTATTTACTGTGTGCAATTCATTTCTTCCATCCTGTTGGCTCCTGCAGTGATTTTACATAACCGTGGCTGCTGAATTGCTGGCTTTTCTTCTATCTCTATCTATCTATCTATCTATCTATCTATCTATCTATCTATCTATCTATCTATATGAGATCAAGAGAAGAGAAAATATGGGGCACTCACCCCAAGTTAGCAGTGGAAATCGTGAACTTTATTGGAGAAAGTATATGGAGTACATCCGTCAGGACATCAGGTATACAGGAGGGTGCGGTATTGGAGTATTGTCCTGACGGATGTACTCCATATACTTTCTCCAATAAAGTTCACGATTTCCACTGCTAACTTGGGGTGAGTGCCGCATATTTTCTCTTCTCTTGATCTCATATGGACTGCTGTTACACATTTTGTATGTTGAGCACCATAACCCCTAGCATTCGTGACGCCTGACAGTCATTTGTTCGCCATCAGTCCTGCTTACTGGGAATCGTATTGCTCTAGTGCCGTTCCTTTCTTTATACTCGTTGTGGATATATATATGTATGTATATGTGTGTCACCGACATCTCCATATATATATTCTACTATATAATTGTCTAAGGGTCACTTCCGTCTGTCTGTCCTTCTATCTGTCACGGATATTCATTGGTCGCGGCCTCTGTCTGTCATAGAATCCAAGTCGCTGATTGGTCTCGCCAGCTGCCTGTCATGGCTGCCACGACCAATCAGCGACGGCCCCAGTCCGATTAGTCCCTCCCCTGCAGTCAGTGCCCGGCGCCCTCTCCATACTCCCCACAGTCACCGCTCACACAGGGTTGGTAACGGACCGCGTTATGCTGCGGGTAACTCACTCCGTTACCGCTGCTATTAACCCTGTGTGACCAGGTTTTTACTATTGATGCTGCCTATGCAGCGTCAATAGTAAAAACATCTAATGTTTAACCCCTTTCTGCCATTAGACGTACTATTGCGTCCATGTGGGGTGGGCTTTACTTCCCAAGGACGCAATAGTACGTCATATGCGATCGGCAGCGCTCACGGGGGGAGCGCCGCCGATCGCGGCCGGGTGTCAGCTGTTTATCGCAGCTGACATCCGGCACTATGTGCCAGGAGCGGTCACGGACCGCCCCCGGCACATTAACCCCCGGCACACCGCGATCAAAGATGATCGCGATGTGCCGGCGGTACAGGGAAGCACCGCGCAGGGAGGGGGCTCCCTGCGGGCTTCCCTGAGCCCCCCGCAGCAACGCGATGTGATCGCGTTGCTGCGAGGGTCTCACCTCCCTCCCTGCTCCCTCCAGCCCCGGATCCAAGATGGCCGCGGATCCGGGTCCTGCAGGGAGGGAGGTGGCTTCACAGAGCCTGCTCAGAGCAGGCACTGTGAAGCAGCCTGCACTCCTATCAGATCAGTGATCTGACAGAGTGCTGTGCAAACTGTCAGATCACTGATCTGTGATGTCCCCCCCTGGGACAAAGTAAAAAAGTAAAAAAAAAAAATTTCAAATGTGTAAAAAAAAATAAAAAAAAATATTCCAAAATAATGAAAAAAAAAATAAAAATATTATTCCCATAAATACATTTCTTTATCTAAATAAAAAAAACAAAACAATAAAAGTACACATATTTAGTATCGCCGCGTCCGTAACGGCCCGACCTATAAAACTGGCCCACTAGTTAACCCCTTCAGTAAACACCGTAAGAAAAAAAAAAAAAAAACGAGGCAAAAAACAACGCTTGATAATCATACCGCCGAACAAAAAGTGGAATAACACGCGATCAAAAAGACAGATATAACTAACCATGGTACCGCTGAAAACGTCATCTTGTCCCGCAAAAAACGAGCCGCCATACAGCATCATCAGCAAAAAAATAAAAAAGTTATAGTCCTGAGAATAAAGCGATGCAAAAATAATTATTTTTTCTATAAAATAGTTTTTATCGTATAAAAGCGCCAAAACATAAAAAAATGATATAAATGAGGTGTCGCTGTAATCGTACTGACCCGAAGAATAAAACTGCTTCATCAATTTTACCAAACGCGGAACGGTATAAACGCCTCCCCCAAAAGAAATTCATGAATAGCTGGTTTTTGGTCATTCTGCCTCACAAAAATCGGAATAAAAAGCGATAAAAAAATGTCACGTGCCCGAAAATGTTACCAATAAAAACATCAACTCGTCCCGCAAAAACCAAGACCTCACATGACTCTGTGGACCAGAATATAGAAAAATTATAGCTCTCAAAATGTGGTAACGCAAAAAATATTTTTTGCAATAAAAAGCGTCTTTCAGTGTGTGACGGCTGCCAATCATAAAAATCCGCTAAAAAACCCGCTATAAAAGTAAATCAAACCCCCCTTCATCACCCCCTTAGTTAGGGAAAAATTAAAAAAATGTATTTATTTCCATTTTCCCATTAGGGCTAGGGTTAGAGTTAGGGCTAGGGTTAGGGCTAGGGTTAGGGCTAGGGTTAGGGCTAGGGTTAGGGCTAGGGCTAGGGTTAGGGCTAGGGTTAGGGCTAGGGTTAGGGCTAGGGTTAGGGCTAGGGTTAGGGCTAGGGTTAGGGTTAGGGCTAGGGTTAGGGTTAGGGCTAGGGTTAGGGTTAGGGTTAGGGTTAGGGCTAGGGTTAGGGCTAGGGTTAGGGCTAGGGTTAGGGTTAGGGCTAGGGTTAGGGCTAGGGCTAGGGTTAGGGTTAGGGCTAGGGTTAGGGCTAGGGTTAGGGCTAGGGCTACAGTTTGGGTTGGGGCTAAAGTTACAGTTAGGGTTTAGATTACATTTACGGTTGGGAATAGGGTTGGGATTAGGGTTAGGGGTGTGTCAGGGTTAGAGGTGTGGTTAGGGTTACTGTTGGGATTAGGGTTAGGGATGTGTTTGGATTAGGGTTTCAGTTATAATTGGGGGGTTTCCACTGTTTAGGCACATCAGGGGCTCTCCAAACGCGACATGGCGTCCGATCTCAATTCCAGCCAATTCTGCGTTGAAAAAGTAAAACAGTGCTTCTTCCCTTCCGAGCTCTCCCGTGTGCCCAAACAGGGGTTTACCCCAACATATGGGGTATCAGCGTACTCAGGACAAATAGGACAACAACTTTTGGGGTCCAATTTCTCCTGCTACCCTTGGGAAAATACAAAACTCGGGGCTAAAACATATTTTTTGTGGGAAAAAAAAAGATTTTTTATTTTCACGGCTCTGCGTTATAAACTGTAGTGAAACACTTGGGGGTTCAAAGTTCTCACAACACATCTAGATTAGTTCCCTGGGGGGTCTAGTTTCCAATATGGGGTCACTTGTGGGGGGTTTCTACTGTTTAGGTACATTAGGGGTTCTGCAAACGCAATGTGACGTCTGCAGACCATTCCATCTAAGTCTGCATTCCAAATGGCGCTCCTTCCCTTCCGAGCTCTGCCATGCGCTCAAACGTTGGTTTCCCCCAACATACGGGGTATCAGCGTACTCAGGACAAATTGGACAACAACTTTTGGGGTCGAATTTCTCCTCTTACCCTCGGGAAAATACAAAACTGGGGGCTAAAAAATAATTTTGGGGGGAAAGATTTTTTTTTTTAATTTTCACGGCTCTGCGTTACAAACTGTAGTGAAACACTTGGGGGTTCAAAGCTATCACAACACATCTAGATGAGTTCCTTAGGGGGTCTAGTTTCCAAAATGGTGTCACTTGTGGGAGGTTTCTACTGTTTAGGTACATTAGGGGCTCTGCAAATGCAATGTGACACCTGCAGACCATTCCATCTAAGTTCTCATTCCAAATGGAGCTCCTTCCCTTCCGAGCCCTCCCATGCGCCCAAACAGTGGTTCCCCCCCACATATGGGGTATCAGCGCACTCAGGACAAATTGGACAACAAATTGTGGGGTCGAATTTCTCCTTTTACCCTCGGAAAAATACAAAACTGGGGGCTAAAAAATAATTTTTGTGGGAAAAAATTTTTGTTTTATTTTTACGGCTCTCCATTATAAACTTCTGTGAAGCCCTTGGTGGGTCAAAGCGCTCAGCACACATCTAGATAAGTTCCTAAGGGGGTCTACTTTCCAAAATGGTGTCACTTGTGGGGGGTTTCTACTGTTTAGGTACATTAGGGGCTCTGCAAACGCAATGTGACACCTGCAGACCATTCCATCTAAGTCTGCATTCAAATGGCACTCCTTCCCTTCTGAGCCCTCCCATGTGCCCAAACAGTGGTTCCCCCCACATATGGTGTATCATCGCACTCAGGACAAATTGGGCAACAAATTTTGGGGTCCAATTTCTCCTGTTACCCTCAGGAAAATACAAAACTGGGGGCTAAAAAAATAATTTTTGTGGGAAAAAAATTTTGTTTTATTTTTACGGCTCTGCATTATAAACTTCTGTGAAGCACTTGGTGGGTCAAAGTGCTCACCACACCTCTAGATAAGTTCCTTAGGGGGTCTACTTTCCAAAATGGTGTCATTTGTGGGGGGGTTTCAATGTTTAGGCACATCAGTGGCTCTTCAAACGCAACATGGCGTCCCATCTCAATTCCTGTCAATTTTGCTTTGAAAAGTCAAACGGCGCTCCTTCCCTTCCGAGCTCTCCCATCCACCCAAACAGTGGTTTACCCCCACATATGGGGTATCCGCGTACTCAGGACAAATTGTACAACAACTTTAGGGGTCCAATTTCTTCTCTTACCCTTGGGAAAATAAAAAATTGGGGGCAAAAAGATAATTTTTGTGAAAAAATATGATTTTTTATTTTTACGGTTCTACATTATAAACTTCTGTGAAGCACTTGGTGGGTCAAAGTGCTCACCACACCTCTAGATAAGTTCCTTAGGGGGTCTACTTTCCAAAATGGTGTCACTTGTGGGGGGTTTCAATGTTTAGGCACATCAGTGGCTCTTCAAACGCAACATGACGTCCCATCTCAATTCCTGTCAATTTTGCATTGAAAAGTCAAACGGCGCTCCTTCCCTTCCGAGCTCTCCCATCCGCCCAAACAGTGGTTTACCCCCACATATGGGCTATCAGCGTACTCAGGACAAATTGTACAACAACTTTTGGGGTCCAATTTCTTCTCTTACCCTTGGGAAAATAAAAAATTGGGGGCGAAAAGATAATTTTTGTGAAAAAATATGATTTTTTATTTTTACGGTTCTACATTATAAACTTCTGTGAAGCACTTGTTGGGTCAAAGTGCTCACCACACCTCTAGATAAGTTCCTTAGGGGGTCTACTTTCCAAAATGGTGTCACTTGTGGGGGTTTCAATGTTTAGCCACATCAGGGGCTCTCCAAACGAAACATGGCGTCCCATCTCAATTCCAGTCAATTTTGCATTGAAAAGTCAAATGGCACTCCTTCGCTTCCGAGCTCTGCCATGCGCCCAAACAGTGGTTTACCCCCACATGTGGGGTATTGTCATACTCAGGACAAATTGTACAACAATGTTTGGGGTCCATTTTCTCCTGTTACCCTTGGTAAAATGAAACAAATTGGAGCTGATTTACATTTTTTGTGAAAAAAAGTTAAATGTTCATTTTTATTTAAACATTCAAAAAATTCCTGTGAAGCCCCAGAAGGGTTAATAAACTTCTTGAATATGGTTTTGAGCACCTTGAGGGGTGTAGTTTTTAGAATGGTGTCACACTTGGGTATTTTCTATCATATAGACCCCTCAAAATGACTTCAAATGAGATGTGGTCCCTAAAATAAAATGGTGTTGTAGAAATGAGAAATTGCTGGTCAACTTTTAACCCTTATAACTCCCTAACAAAAAAAAATTTTGGTTCCAAAATTGTGCTGATGTAAAGTAGACATGTGGGAAATGTTACTTATTAAGTATTTTGTGTGACATATCTCTGTGATTTAATTGCATAAAAATTCAAAGTTGGAAAATTGCGAAATTTTCATAATTTTCGCCAAATTTCCGTTTTTTTCACAAATAAACGCAGGTACTATCAAATAATTTTTACCATTGTCATGAAGTACAATATGTCACGAGAAAACAATGTCAGAATCACCAGGATCCATTGAAGCGTTCCAGAGTTATAACCTCATAAAGGGACAGTGGTCAGAATTGTAAAAATTGGCCCGGTCATTAACGTGCAAACCACCCTTGGGGGTAAAGGGGTTAATGCAAGCAAAAAAGAAAAGGCACACAGCAACAAGTGACAGCAAAAAGTACAGCCAAGAAGCAACGAAGAGTGGTGGTGGTGGGAGACTCACTACTGAGAGGCACCGAAGCAGCCATCTGCAGACCGGACATAACTGCAAGAGAAGTATGCTGCCTTCCAGGTGCGATGATCAAGGATGTGACCGATAGGATACCAAAGCTCTTCAGCTCCAAGGACGTCCACCCATTTCTTCTGATACATGTTGGCACCAATGACACGGCAAGGAAGGACCTACCGACAATCTGCAAGGACTTTGAAGAGTTGGGGAAGAAAGTAAAGGAACTGGATGCACAGGTAGTTTTTTCTTCTATCCTTCCAGTAGACGGGCATGGCACCAGGAGATGGAACAGGATCCTTGATGCAAACAACTGGCTAAGACGATGGTGCAGACAACAAGGATTTGGATTCCTGGACCACGGTGTGAATTACTGGTATGATGGACTCCTCGCCAGAGACGGACTACACCTCAACAAACCTGGGAAACACACATTCGCCAGAAGACTCGCTACACTCATCAGGAGGGCGTTAAACTAGAAGAAGAGGGGACGGGAAGAAAAACATTAGACTCGAACAAAGACGACCCAGGAAAACATACTCAGAAGGGAGGTAAGAACATTTCTAAAACAATCCACAGTGAGGAGATTGGAACAAAACAAAATCCTCTAAACTGCATGCTCGCAAACGCCAGAAGCCTGACAAACAAGATGGAAGAACTAGAAGCAGAAATATCTACAGGTAACTTTGACATAGTGGGAATAACCGAGACATGGTTAGATGAAAGCTATGACTGGGCAGTTAACTTACAGGGTTACAGTCTGTTTAGAAAGGATCGTAAAAATCGGAGAGGAGGAGGGGTTTGTCTCTATGTAAAGTCTTGTCTAAAGTCCACTTTAAGGGAGGATATTAGCGAAGGGAATGAGGATGTCGAGTCCATATGGGTTGAAATTCATGGAGGGAAAAATGGTAACAAAATTCTCATTGGGGTCTGTTACAAACCCCCAAATATAACAGAAAGCATGGAAAGTCTACTTCTAAAGCAGATAGATGAAGCTGCAACCCATAATGAGGTCCTGGTTATGGGGGACTTTAACTACCCGGATATTAACTGGGAAACAGAAACCTGTGAAACCCATAAAGGCAACAGGTTTCTGCTAATAACCAAGAAAAATTATCTTTCACAATTGGTGCAGAATCCAACCAGAGGAGCAGCACTTTTAGACCTAATACTATCTAATAGACCTGACAGAATAACAAATCTGCAGGTGGTTGGGCATTTAGGAAATAGCGACCACAATATTGTGCAGTTTCACCTGTCTTTCACTAGGGGGACTTGTCAGGGAGTCACAAAAACATTGAACTTTAGGAAGGCAAAGTTTGAACAGCTTAGAGATGCCCTTAATCTGGTAGACTGGGACAATATCCTCAGAAATAAGAATACAGATAATAAATGGGAAATGTTTAAGAACATCCTAAATAGGCAGTGTAAGCGGTTTATACCTTGTGGGAATAAAAGGACTAGAAATAGGAAAAACCCAATGTGGCTAAACAAAGAAGTAAGACAGGCAATTAACAGTAAAAAGAAAGCATTTGCACTACTAAAGCAGGATGGCACCATTGAAGCTCTAAAAAACTATAGGGAGAAAAATACTTTATCTAAAAAACTAATTAAAGCTGCCAAAAAGGAAACAGAGAAGCACATTGCTAAGGAGAGTAAAACTAATCCCAAACTGTTCTTCAACTATATCAATAGTAAAAGAATAAAAACTGAAAATGTAGGCCCCTTAAAAAATAGTGAGGAAAGAATGGTTGTAGATGACGAGGAAAAAGCTAACATATTAAACACCTTCTTCTCCACGGTATTCACGGTGGAAAATGAAATGCTAGGTGAAATCCCAAGAAACAATGAAAACCCTATATTAAGGGTCACCAATCTAACCCAAGAAGAGGTGCGAAACCGGCTAAATAAGATTAAAATAGATAAATCTCCGGGTCCGGATGGCATACACCCACGAGTACTAAGAGAACTAAGTAATGTAATAGATAAACCATTATTTCTTATTTTTAGTGACTCTATAGCGACAGGGTCTGTTCCGCAGGACTGGCGCATAGCAAATGTGGTGCCAATATTCAAAAAGGGCTCTAAAAGTGAACCTGGAAATTATAGGCCAGTAAGTCTAACCTCTATTGTTGGTAAAATATTTGAAGGGTTTCTGAGGGATGTTATTCTGGATTATCTCAATGAGAATGACTGTTTAACTCCATATCAGCATGGGTTTATGAGAAATCGCTCCTGTCAAACCAATCTAATCAGTTTTACAGCAGATATGTTGTATCACAGACACCGGATAACAGATCAGCACCAATATTACAGCAGATATGTTGTATCACAGACTCACCGATAACAAATCAGCACCAATATTACAGCAGATATGTTGTATCTCAGACTCCCCGATAACAAATCAGCACCAATATTACAGCAGATATGTTGTATCTCAGACTCCCCGATAACAGATCAGCACCAATATTACAGCCGATATGTTGTATCTCAGACTCCCCGATAACAGATCAGCACCAATATTACAGCAGATATGTTGTATCACAGACTCCCCGATAACAGATCAGCACCAATATTACAGCCGATATGTTGTATCACAGACTCCCCGATAACAGATCAGCACCAATATTACAGCCGATATGTTGTATCTCAGACTCCCCGATAACAGATCACCACCAATATTACAGCCGATATGTTGTATCTCAGACTCCCCGATAACAGATCAGCACCAATATTACAGCAGATATGTTGTATCACAGACTCCTCGATAACAGATCAGCACCAATATTACAGCAGATATGTTGTATCACAGACTCCCCGATAACAAATCAGCACCAATATTACAGCAGATATGTTGTATCTCAGACTCCCCGATAACAGATCACCACCAATATTACAGCAGATATGTTGTATCACAGACAATCCGATAACAGATCAGCACCAATATTACAGCCGATATGTTGTATCACAGACTCCCCGATAACAGATCAGCACCAATATTACAGCAGATATGTTGTATCACAGACTCCCCGATAACAGATCAGCACCAATATTACAGCAGATATGTTGTATCACAGACTCCCCGATAACAAATCAGCACCAATATTACAGCAGATATGTTGTATCACAGACTCCCCGATAACAGATCAGCACCAATATTACAGCAGATATGTTGTATCACAGAATCCCCGATAACAGATCACCACCAATATTACAGCCGATATGTTGTATCTCAGACTCCTCGATAACAGATCACCACCAATATTACAGCCGATATGTTGTATCTCAGACTCCCCGATAACAGATCAGCACCAATATTACAGCAGATATGTTGTATCACAGACTCCCCGATAACAGATCAGCACCAATATTACAGCAGATATGTTGTATCTCAGACTCCCCGATAACAGATCAGCACCAATATTACAGCAGATATGTTGTATCACAGAATCCCCGATAACAGATCACCACCAATATTACAGCCGATATGTTGTATCTCAGACTCCTCGATAACAGATCACCACCAATATTACAGCCGATATGTTGTATCACAGACTCCCCGATAACAGATCAGCACCAATATTACAGCAGATATGTTGTATCACAGACTCCCCGATAACAGATCAGCACCAATATTACAGCAGATATGTTGTATCTCAGACTCCCCGATAACAGATCACCACCAATATTACAGCCGATATGTTGTATCTCAGACACCGGATAACAGATCAGCACCAATATTACAGCAGATATGTTGTATCTCAGACTCCTCGATAACAGATCACCACCAATATTACAGCCGATATGTTGTATCTCAGACTCCTCGATAACAGATCACCACCAATATTACAGCCGATATGTTGTATCTCAGACTCCCCGATAACAAATCAGCACCAATATTACAGCAGATATGTTGTATCTCAGACTCCCCGATAACAGATCACCACCAATATTACAGCCGATATGTTGTATCTCAGACTCCTCGATAACAGATCACCACCAATATTACAGCCGATATGTTGTATCTCAGACTCCCCGATAACAGATTAGCACCAATATTACAGCAGATATGTTGTATCACAGAATCCCCGACAACAGATCAGCACCAATATTACAGCCGATATGTTGTATCACAGACTCCCCGATAACAGATCAGCACCAATATTACAGCAGATATGTTGTATCACAGACTCCCTGATAACAGATCAGCACCAATATTACAGCCGATATGTTGTATCACAGACTCCCCGATAACAGATCAGCACCAATATTACAGCAGATATGTTGTATCACAGACTCCCCGATAACAGATCAGCACCAATATTACAGCAGATATGTTGTATCACAGACTCCCCGATAACAGATCAGCACCAATATTACAGCCGATATGTTGTATCACAGACACCGGATAACAGATCAGCACCAATATTACTGCAGATATGTTGTATCACAGACTCCTCGATAACAGATCAGCACCAATATTACAGCCGATATGTTGTATCTCAGACTCGATAACAGATCAGTCTCTAACTGGGTCGCTGTGACCAGTGGGGTACCGCAGGGGTCAGTATTGGGACCTGTTCTCTTCAACATATTCATTAATGATCTGGTAGAAGGTTTACACAGTAAAATATCGATATTTGCAGATGATACAAAACTATGTAAAGCAGTCAATAGAGAAGAAGATAGTATTCTGCTACAGATGGATCTGGATAAGTTGGAAACTTGGGCTGAAAGGTGGCAGATGAGGTTTAACAATGATAAATGTAAGGTTATACACATGGGAAGAAGGAATCAATATCACCATTACACACTGAATGGGAAACCACTGGGTAAATCTGACAGGGAGAAGGATTTGGGGATCCTAGTTAATGATAAACTTACCTGGAGCAGCCAGTGCCAGGCAGCAGCTGCCAAGGCAAACAGGATCATGGGGTGCATTAAAAGAGGTCTGGATACACATGATGAGAGCATTATACTGCCTCTGTACAAATCCCTAGTTAGACCGCACATGGAGTACTGTGTCCAGTTTTGGGCACCGGTGCTCAGGAAGGATATAATGGAACTAGAGAGAGTACAAAGGAGGGCAACAAAATTAATAAAGGGGATGGGAGAACTACAATACCCAGATAGATTAGCGAAATTAGGATTATTTAGTCTAGAAAAAAGACGACTGAGGGGCGATCTAATAACCATGTATAAGTATATAAGGGGACAATACAAATATCTCGCTGAGGATCTGTTTATACCAAGGAAGGTGACGGGCACAAGGGGGCATTCTTTGCGTCTGGAGGAGAGAAGGTTTTTCCACCAACATAGAAGAGGATTCTTTACTGTTAGGGCAGTGAGAATCTGGAATTGCTTGCCTGAGGAGGTGGTGATGGCGAACTCAGTCGAGGGGTTCAAGAGAGGCCTGGATGTCTTCCTGGAGCAGAACAATATTGTATCATACAATTATTAGGTTCTGTAGAAGGACGTAGATCTGGGTATTTATTATGATGGAATATAGGCTGAACTGGATGGACAAATGTCTTTTTTCGGCCTTACTAACTATGTTACTATGTTACTATGTTAATGTTAAAAATGATTACAAAAAAAAAATCGTTATATACTCGCCTTTCGCGACTCTCCGGCAGGTTCCGGTGCCAAGGATTATATGGGAGAAGGACCTGCCCTTGTAGTTCGGTCATGTGACCGAACTACAAGGGCCCTCGGAAGGTGAGTATATGTTTATTTTTTATTTTTTAACCTGTGACATACGTGGCTGGGCAATATACTACGTGTCTGTGCTGTATACTACGTGGCTCTGTGCTGTATACTACGTGGCTGGGCAATTTACTACGTGGCTGGGCAATATACTATGTGAATGGGCAATATACTACGTGGCTGGGCAATATACTGTGTGCCTGGGCAATATACTACATGGCTGGGCAATATACTACGTGGCTGGGCAATATACTATGTGAATGGGCAATATACTACGTGGCTGGGCAATATACTGTGTGCCTGGGCAATATACTACGTGGCTGGGCAATATACTACGTGGCTGGGCAATATACTACGTGGCTGGGCAATATACTACGTGGCTGGGCAATATACTGTGTGCCTGGGCAATATACTACGTGGCTGGGCAATATACTGTGTGCCTGGGCAATATACTACGTGGCTGGGCAATATACTATGTGGCTGGGCAATATACTATGTGGCTGGGCAATATACTATGTGAATGGGCAATATACTACGTGGCTGGGCAATATACTGTGTGCCTGGGCAATATACTACGTGGCTGGGCAATATACTACATGGCTGGGCAATATACTACGTGGCTGGGCAATATACTACGTGGGCTGTGCAATATACTATGAATGGGCAATATACTACGTGGCTGGGCAATATACTGCGTGTCTGGGCAATATACTGCGTGCCTGGGCAATATACTACGTGACTGGGCAGTATTCTACGTGGCTGGGCAATATACTACGTGGCTGGGCAATATACTACGTGGCTGGGCAATATACTATGTGGGCTGTGCAATATACTATGTGGCTGGGCAATATACTACGTAGCTGGGCAATATACTACGTAGCTGGGCAATATACTACATGGCTGGGCAATATACTACGTGGGCTGTGCAATATACTATGAATGGGCAATATACTGCGTGACTGGGCAATATACTGCGTGACTGGGCAATATACTACGTGACTGGGCAATATACTACGTGACTGGGCAATATACTACGTGGCTGGGCAATATACTACGTGACTGGGCAATATACTATGTGGGCTGTGCAATATACTACGTGGCTGGGCAATATACTACGTCACTGGGCAATATACTACGTGGCTGGGCAATATACTACGTGGGCTGTGCAATATACTACGTGGGCTGTGCAATATACTACGTGCGTGGGCAATATACTACGTGTGTGGGCAATATACTACGTGGCTGGGCAATATACTACGTGGCTGGGCAATATACTACGTGGCTAGGCAATATACTACGTGGGCTGTGCAATATACTACGTGCGTGGGCAATATACTACGTGGCTGGGCAATATACTACGCGGCAGGGCAATATACTACGTGGGCTGTGCAATATACTACGTGCGTGGGCAATATACTACGTGGCTGGGCAATATACTACGCGGCAGGGCAATATACTACGTGGGCTGTGCAATATACTACGTGCGTGGGCAATATACTACGTGCGTGGGCAATATACTACGTGCGTGGGCAATATACTACGTGCGTGGGCAATATACTACGTGGCTGGGCAATATATTACGTGGGTGGGCAATATACTACGTGGCTGGGCAATATACGTGGGCTGTGCAATATACTACGTGCGTGGGCAATATACTACGTGCGTGGGCAATATACTACGTGGCTGGGCAATATACTACGTAGCTGGGCAATATACTACGTCACTGGGCAATATACTACTTGGGCTGTGCAATGTACTACGTGGCTGGGCAATATACTACGTGGCTGGGCAATATACTACGTCACTGGGCAATATACTACGTCATTGAGCAATATACTACGTGACTGGGCAATATACTACGGGACTGGGCAATATACTACGGGACTGGGCAATATACTACGGGACTGGGCAATATACCACGTAGCTGGACAATATACCACGTAGCTGGACAATATACTACGTGACTGGGCAATATACTACGTCATTGAGCAATATACTACGTGACTGGGCAATATACTACGGGACTGGGCAATATACTATGTGACTGGGCAATATACTACGTGACTGGGCAATATACTACGTGACTGGGCAATATACTACGTGACTGGGCAATATACTACGTCATTGGGCAATATACTACGTGACTGGGCAATATACTACGTGACTGGGCAATATACTACGTCATTGGGCAATATACTACGTGCCTGGGCAATATACTACGTAACTGGGCAATATTCTACGTAACTGGGCAATATACTACGTGGCTGGGCAATGTACTACGTGGCTGGGCAATATACTACGTGGCTGGGCAGTATACTACGTGGCTGGGCAGTATACTACGTGGCTGGGCAATATACTACGTGGCTGGGCAATATACTACGTGGGCTGTGCAATATACTACGTGGCTGGGCAATATACGTGGGCTGTGCAATATACTACGTGCGTGGGCAATATACTACGTGCGTGGGCAATATACTACGTGGCTGGGCAATATACTACGTAGCTGGGCAATATACTACGTCACTGGGCAATATACTACTTGGGCTGTGCAATGTACTACGTGGCTGGGCAATATACTACGTGGCTGGGCAATATACTACGTCACTGGGCAATATACTACGTCATTGAGCAATATACTACGTGACTGGGCAATATACTACGGGACTGGGCAATATACTACGGGACTGGGCAATATACTACGGGACTGGGCAATATACTACGTGGCTGGGCAGTATACTACGTGGCTGGGCAGTATACTACGTGGCTGGGCAATATACTACGTGGCTGGGCAATATACTACGTGGCTGGGCAATATACTACATGGGCTGTGCAATGTACTACGTGGCTGGGCAATATACTACGTGGGCTGTGCAATATACTACGTGGCTGGGCAATATACTACGTCACTGGGCAATATACTACGTCATTGAGCAATATACTACGTGACTGGGCAATATACTACGTCATTGGGCAATATACTACGTGACTGGGCAATATACTACGTAACTGGGCAATATACTACGTGGCTGGGCAATATACTACGTGGCTGGGCAATATACTACGTCGCTGGGCAATATACTACGTCGCTGGGCAATATACTACGTCGCTGGGCAATATACTTCGTGGGCTGTGCAATGTACTACGTGGCTGGGCAATATACTACGTGGGCTGTGCAATATACTACGTGGCTGGGCAATATACTACGTCATTGAGCAATATACTACGTGACTGGGCAATATACTACGTCATTGGACAATATACTACGTGGCTGGGCAATATACTACGTAGCTGGGCAATATACTATGTAACTGGGCAATATACTACGTGGCTGGGCAATATACTACGTCACTGGGCAATATACTACGTGGGCTGTGCAATGTACTACGTGGCTGGGCAATATACTACGTCACTGGGCAATATACTATGGGACTGGGCAATATACTACGTAACTGTGCAATATACTACGTCACTGGGCAATATACTACGTAGCTGGACAATATACTACGTGACTGGGCAATATACTACGTAACTGTGCAATATACTACGTCACTGGGCAATATACTACGTGGACATGCATACTCTAGAATACCCGATGCGTTAGAATCGGGCGACCATCTAGTATATATATATATATATATATATATATATATATATATATATATATATATTACAGTACAGACTAAAAGTTTGGACACACCTTCTTCTTATTTAAAGATTTTTCTGTATTTCCATAACTATGAAAATTATACATTCACACTGAAGGCTTCAAAACTATGAATTAACACATGTGGAATTATATACTTAACAAAAAAGTATGAAACAACTGAAAATATGTCTTATATTCTAGGTTCTTCAAAGTAGCCACCTTTTGCTTTGATGACTGCTTTGCACACTCTTGGCATTCTCTTGATGACTGAAGGTAAGAGGTAGTCACCGGAAAAAGTTTTCACTTCACAGATGTGCCCTGTCAGGTTTAATAAGTGGGATTTATTGCCTTATAAATGGGGTTGGGACCATCAGTTGTGTTGGGCAGAAGTATGGTGGATACACAGCTGATAGTTCTACTGAATAGACTGTTAGAATTTGTATTATGGCAAGAAAAAAGCAGCTAAGTAAAGAAAAATGAGTGGCCATCATTACTTTAAGAAATGAAGTCCGAAAAATTGGGAAAACTTTGAAAGTGTCCCCAAGTGCAGTTGCAAAAACCATCAAGCGCTACAAAGAAACTGGCTCACATGAGGACCGCCCCAGGAAAGGAAGACCAAGAGTCACCTCTGCTTCTGAGGATAAGTTTATCCGAGTCACCAGCCTCAGAAATCGCAGATTAACAGCAGCTCAGATTAGAGACCAGGTCAATGCCACACAGAGTTCTAGCAGCAGACACATCTCTACAACAACTGTTAAGAGGAGACTTTGTGCAGCAGGCCTTCATGGTAAAATAGCTGCTAGGAAACCACTGCTAAGGACAGGCAACAAGCAGAAGAGACTTGTTTGGGCTAAAGAACACAAGGAATGGACATTAGACCAGTGGAAATCTGTGCTTTGGTCTGATGAGTCCAAATTTGAGATCTTTGGTTCTAACCACCGTGTCTTTGTGCGACGCAGAAAAGGTGAACGGATGGACTCTACATGCCTGGTTCCCACCGTGAAGCATAGAGGAGGAGGTGTGATGGTGTGGGGGGCTTTGCTGGTGACACTGTTGGGGATTTATTCAATATTGAAGGCATACTGAACCAGCATGGCTACCACAGCATCTTGCAGCGGCATGCTATTCCATCCGGTTTGCGTTTAGTTGGACCATCATTTATTTTTCAACAGGACAATGACCCCAAACACTCCTCCAGGCTGTGTAAGGGCTATTTGACCAAGAAGGAGAGTGATGGGGGCTACACCAGATGACCTGGCCTCCACAGTCACCAGACCTGAACCCAATCGAGATGGTTTGGGGTGAGCTGGATCGGAGAGTGAAGGCAAAAGGGCCAACAAGTGCTAAGCATCTCTGGGAACTCCTTCAAGATTGTTGGAAGACCATTCCCGGTGACTACCTCTTGAAGCTCATCAAGAGAATGCCAAGAGTGTGCAAAGCAGTCATCAAAGCAAAAGGTGGCTACTTTAAAGAACCTAGAATATAAGACATAATTTCAGTTGTTTCACACTTTTTTGTTAAGTTTATAATTCCACATGTCTTAATTCATAGTTTTGATGCCTTCAGTGTGAATTTACAATTTTCATAGTCATGAAAATACAGAACAGAACAATCTTTAAATGAGAAGGTGTGTCCAAACTTTGTCTGTACTGTATATATATATATATATATATATATATATGTATATATATATATATATATATATATACTGTATATATATATATATATATATATATATGTGTGTGTGTGTATATCTATTCTATCCTATTTTACCCTGTCACGCTGTGATTTTACTAAACACAGCCAATGAATTACCGGCTTTTACTTTATCTTTTACTGAATGTTACCGATTTTTTTTCCTATTTAAAAAAAAAAAAATGCTTGTGTTACAGATCACGAATCCGAATGTACAATATTTGTGCCGAACTTATGTTTGGCGATGGTTTTCTGAACATATTCGCCAATCTCTAGCGCTGGTCTGTGATACATCATATTGAGTGTTTTTGTGGCGCTGGTCTGTTCTCGGGGAGTCTGTAGGGTGATGGCTCCAGTAACAGACAGTGATGAGACACCGTGGAGATCATTGTCTGGATTGTTGGGACAGAACACAAATCTCTCCCAAATGCGAGTTTGAAGGCATCCATGACAGGAACAGTCCAATCTCCCTGATTACGCACAGTGAGTCTTGGGTGATATCCGAGTGCAGTGCAATGTTTCACACGCACCCGTAGACTTGCATGGGTGCATGTGCACCGAGTTTCGCATGCAATCGCAGCATGCTGTGGACTTTTTTCAGAAACCCAGATGAGCACACAATCAAAGAGTAACATTGGTCCAAGTGCAATCCAATTTTTTTTTTTGGTTTGAATTCGTCCAATTTATTTGCAAGTGTGAGCGAGCCCTTACTCTCAATATCGGGGAAATCCGTCCATGATGATGTCTCTCAGAACTGAACTGATTAGATCCGTCCATGGTAGTTACTCTCAACACTGGAAAAATTCCTTCAGATTTCCTAAACTTCTGGAGAGTTTAGAACTTTTCTCAGGGGATTTAAACCCTCTACGAATCAGAGGACCTTCTGCTGCCACACCTTCGCCAGCTCTGATCGATAATTGGCTGATGATAAGACAAGTGTGACGTGAGTCCTCCCCGAAGACCCCTGTCCATATATAATACTGTTCAGCTGCTGATTTCAAGCACTTGTCCCTGGCTCTTCTTCGCCTGGATCCTCTGAGTCCTTTCAGCACTTGGGGCATTTTGTCTGGTGGTCTCCATGGCCTTGTTGTCACATTCTCTTCAGGACATGGAGATTCAGGCTGACACCTCCCTTTGCTCCTTCTCTGCTGCTGATGACTTCTATGAGGACCCCTGCTTCAATACTTCAGACATGCAGTTTTTTGAAAACATGGACCCTAGGCTAGTGCATGTCACAATGCTGAAGCCTGAAGACCACCAGCACCATAATGAAGATGAGCATGTCCGAGCCCCCAATGGCCATCACCAGGCAGGAAGGTGTCTACTTTGGGCTTGTAAGGCTTGCAAGAGGAAGACCACCAATGCAGACCGCAGAAAGGCGGCCACCATGAGGGAGAGGAGGCGACTCAGCAAAGTCAATGAGGCATTTGAGACTCTGAAAAGGTGCACATCCAACAACCCCAACCAAAGACTGCCCAAGGTGGAGATCCTACGCAATGCCATCCGCTACATCGAAAGTCTGCAGGCTTTGCTCCGAGACCAAGAAGACTCCTACTACCCAGTAATGGAGCATTTCCACGGAGAATCCGACGCATCCAGCCCCCGCTCCACCTGCTCAGACGGCATGGTAAGACGAAACCATCCCAAACTTCTGCTAGTACATGAAAGATTCCATGTGTAGGACACAAAACTTACCCTCATGCTTGTATCTGAAGGGAAGAGTTTCCATTGTGTCCGATAATAATCTGCACATCTAACCCTATCCTCATATCTGCTGTAATATTGGTGCTGATCTGTTATCGGGGAGTCTGTGATACAACATATCGGCTGTAATATTGGTGCTGATCTGTTATCCGGTGTCTGTGATACAACATATCTGCTGTAATATTGGTGCTGATCTGTTATACGGTGTCTGAGATACAACATATCTGCTGTAATATTGGTGCTGATCTGTTATCGGGGAGTCTGTGATACAACATATCTGCTGTAATATTGGTGCTGATCTGTTATCGGGGAGTCTGTGATACAACATATCGGCTGTAATATTGGTGCTGATCTGTTATCGGGGAGTCTGTGATACAACATATCTGCTGTAATATTGGAGCTGATCTGTTATCCGGTGTCTGTGATACAACATATCGGCTGTAATATTGGTGCTGATCTGTTATCGAGTCTGAGATACAACATATCTGCTGTAATATTGGTGCTGATCTGTTATCGGGGAGTCTGTGATACAACATATCGTCTGTAATATTGGTGCTGATCTGTTATCGGGGAGTCTGTGATACAACATATCGTCTGTAATATTGGTGCTGATCTGTTATCGGGGAGTCTGTGATACAACATATCGTCTGTAATATTACATAGTAACATAGTAACATAGTTAGTAAGGCCGAAAATAGACATTTGTCCATCCAGTTCAGCCTATATTCCATCATAATAAATCCCCAGATCTACGTCCTTCTACAGAACCTAATAATTGTATGATACAATATTGTTCTGCTCCAGGAAGACATCCAGGCCTCTCTTGAACCCCTCGACTGAGTTCGCCATCACCACCTCCTCAGGCAAGCAATTCCAGATTCTCACTGCCCTAACAGTAAAGAATCCTCTTCTATGTTGGTGGAAAAACCTTCTCTCCTCCAGACGCAAAGAATGCCCCCTTGTGCCCGTCACCTTCCTTGGTATAAACAGATCCTCAGCGAGATATTTGTATTGTCCCCTTATATACTTATACATGGTTATTAGATCGCCCCTCAGTCGTCTTTTTTCTAGACTAAATAATCCTAATTTCGCTAATCTATCTGGGTATTGTAGTTCTCCCATCCCCTTTATTAATTTTGTTGCCCTCCTTTGTACTCTCTCTAGTTCCATTATATCCTTCCTGAGCACCGGTGCCCAAAACTGGACACAGTACTCCATGTGCGGTCTAACTAGGGATTTGTACAGAGGCAGTATAATGCTCTCATCATGTGTATCCAGACCTCTTTTAATGCACCCCATGATCCTGTTTGCCTTGGCAGCTGCTGCCTGGCACTGGCTGCTCCAGGTAAGTTTATCATTAACTAGGATCCCCAAGTCCTTCTCCCTGTCAGATTTACCCAGTGGTTTCCCATTCAGTGTGTAATGGTGATATTGATTCCTTCTTCCCATGTGTATAACCTTACATTTATCATTGTTAAACCTCATCTGCCACCTTTCAGCCCAAGTTTCCAACTTATCCAGATCCATCTGTAGCAGAATACTATCTTCTTCTCTATTGACTGCTTTACATAGTTTTGTATCATCTGCAAATATCGATATTTTACTGTGTAAACCTTCTACCAGATCATTAATGAATATGTTGAAGAGAACAGGTCCCATTACTGACCCCTGCGGTACCCCACTGGTCACAGCGACCCAGTAAGAGACTGATCTGTTATCGAGTCTGTGATACAACGTATCTGCTGTAATATTGGTGCTGATCTGTTATCGGGGAGTCTGTGATACAACATATCGGCTGTAATATTGGTGCTGATCTGTTATCGGGGAGTCTGTGATACAACATATCTGCTGTAATATTGGTGCTGATCTGTTATCCGGTGTCTGTGATACAACATATCGGCTGTAATATTGGTGCTGATCTGTTATCCGGTGTCTGTGATACAACATATCGGCTGCAATATTGGTGCTGATCTGTTATCGGGGAGTCTGTGATACAACATATCGGCTGTAATATTGGTGCTGATCTGTTATCCGGTGTCTGTGATACAACATATCTGCTGTAATATTGGTGCTGATCTGTTATCCGGTGTCTGTGATACAACATATCTGCTGTAATATTGGTGCTGATCTGTTATCAGGGAGTCTGTGATACAACATATCTGCTGTAATATTGGTGCTGATCTGTTATCAGGGAGTCTGTGATACAACATATCGGCTGTAATATTGGTGGTGATCTGTTATCGGGGAGTCTGAGATACAACATATCTGCTGTAATATTGGTGCTGATCTGTTATCGGGGAGTCTGAGATACAACATATCGGCTGTAATATTGGTGGTGATCTGTTATCGAGGAGTCTGAGATACAACATATCGGCTGTAATATTGGTGGTGATCTGTTATCGGGGATTCTGTGATACAACATATCTGCTGTAATATTGGTGCTGATCTGTTATCGGGGAGTCTGTGATACAACATAACTGCTGTAATATTGGTGCTGATTTGTTATCGGGGAGTCTGTGATACAACATATCTGCTGTAATATTGGTGCTGATCTGTTATCGGGGAGTCTGTGATACAACATATCTGCTGTAATATTGGTGCTGATCTATTATCGGGGTGTCTGTGATACAACATATCTGCTGTAATATTGGTGCTGATTTGTTATCGGGGAGTCTGTGATACAACATATCTGCTGTAATATTGGTGCTGATCTGTTATCGGGGAGTCTGTGATACAACATATCGGCTGTAATATTGGTGCTGATCTGTTATCGGGGAGTCTGTGATACAACATATCTGCTGTAATATTGGTACTGATCTGTTATCCGGTGTCTGTGATACAACATATCGGCTGTAATATTGGTGCTGATCTGTTATCGGGGAGTCTGTGATACAACATATCGGCTGTAATATTGGTGCTGATTTGTTATCGGGGAGTCTGTGATACAACATATCTGCTGTAATATTGGTACTGATCTGTTATCCGGTGTCTGTGATACAACATATCGGCTGTAATATTGGTGCTGATCTGTTATCGGGGAGTCTGTGATACAACATATCGGCTGTAATATTGGTGCTGATTTGTTATCGGGGAGTCTGTGATACAACATATCTGCTGTAATATTGGTGCTGATCTGTTATCGAGGAGTCTGTGATACAACATATCTGCTGTAATATTGGTGCTGATCTGTTATCGGGGAGTCTGAGATACAACATATCGGCTGTAATATTGGTGCTGATCTGTTATCGGGGAGTCTGAGATACAACATATCGGCTGTAATATTGGTGCTGATCTGTTATCGGGGAGTCTGTGATACAACATATCTGCTGTAATATTGGTGCTGATCTGTTATCGGGGAGTCTGAGATACAACATATCTGCTGTAATATTGGTGCTGATTTGTTATCGGGGAGTCTGAGATACAACATATCTGCTGTAATATTGGTGCTGATCTGTTATCGGGGAGTCTGTGATACAACATATCTGCTGTAATATTGGTGCTGATCTGTTATCGGGGAGTCTGAGATACAACATATCTGCTGTAATATTGGTGCTGATCTGTTATCGGGGAGTCTGAGATACAACATATCTGCTGTAATATTGGTGCTGATTTGTTATCGGGGAGTCTGAGATACAACATATCTGCTGTAATATTGGTGCTGATCTGTTATCGGGGAGTCTGTGATACAACATATCTGCTGTAATATTGGTGCTGATCTGTTATCGGGGAGTCTGAGATACAACATATCTGCTGTAATATTGGTGCTGATCTGTTATCGGGGAGTCTGTGATACAACATATCTGCTGTAATATTGGTGCTGATCTGTTATCGGGGAGTCTGAGATACAACATATCTGCTGTAATATTGGTGCTGATTTGTTATCGGGGAGTGTGAGATACAACATATCTGCTGTAATATTGGTGCTGATCTGTTATCCGGTGTCTGAGATACAACATATCTGCTGTAATATTGGTGCTGATCTGTTATCGGGGAGTCTGTGATACAACATATCTGCTGTAATATTGGTGCTGATCTGTTATCCGGTGTCTGTGATACAACATATCGGCTGTAATATTGGTGCTGATTTGTTATCGGGGAGTCTGAGATACAACATATCTGCTGTAATATTGGTGCTGATCTGTTATCCGGTGTCTGTGATACAACATATCTGCTGTAATATTGGTGCTGATCTGTTATCGGGGAGTGTGAGATACAACATATCTGCTGTAATATTGGTGGTGATCTGTTATCGGGGTGTCTGTGATAAAACATATCTGCTGTAATATTGGTGGTGATCTGTTATCGGGGTGTCTGTGATAAAACATATCTGCTGTAATATTGGTGCTGATCTGTTATCGGGGAGTCTGAGAAACAACATATCTGCTGTAATATTGGTGCTGATCTGTTATCGGGGAGTGTGAGATACAACATATCTGCTGTAATATTGGTGGTGATCTGTTATCGGGGTGTCTGTGATAAAACATATCTGCTGTAATATTGGTGCTGATCTGTTATCGGGGAGTCTGTGATACAACATATCTGCTGTAATATTGGTGGTGATCTGTTATCGGGGAGTGTGAGATACAACATATCTGCTGTAATATTGGTGCTGATCTATTATCGGGGAGTCTGTGATAAAACATATCTGCTGTAATATTGGTGGTGATCTGTTATCGGGGTGTCTGTGATAAAACATATCTGCTGTAATATTGGTGGTGATCTGTTATCGGGGTGTCTGTGATAAAACATATCTGCTGTAATATTGGTGGTGATCTGTTATCGGGGTGTCTGTGATAAAACATATCTGCTGTAATATTGGTGCTGATCTGTTATCGGGGAGTGTGAGATACAACATATCTGCTGTAATATTGGTGCTGATCTGTTATCGGGGAGTCTGAGAAACAACATATCTGCTGTAATATTGGTGCTGATCTGTTATCGGGGAGTGTGAGATACAACATATCGGCTGTAATATTGGTGCTGATCTGTTATCGAGGAGTCTGTGATACAACATATCGGCTGTAATATTGGTGCTGATCTGTTATCTGGGAGTCTGTGATACAACATATCTGCTGTAATATTGGTGCTGATCTGTTATCGGGGAGTCTGTGATACAACATATCTGCTGTAATATTGGTGCTGATCTGTTATCCGGTGTCTGTGATACAACATATCTGCTGTAATATTGGTGCTGATCTATTATCGGGGTGTCTGTGATACAACATAACTGCTGTAATATTGGTGCTGATCTGTTATCGGGGTGTCTGTGATACAACATATCTACTGTAATATTGGTGCTGATCTGTTATCGGGGTGTCTGTGATAAAACATATCTGCTGTAATATTGGTGGTGATCTGTTATCGGGGTGTCTGTGATAAAACATATCTGCTGTAATATTGGTGGTGATCTGTTATCGGGGAGTCTGTGATACAACATATCTGCTGTAATATTGGTGCTGATCTGTTATCCGGTGTCTGTGATACAACATATCTGCTGTAATATTGGTGCTGATCTATTATCGGGGAGTCTGTGATACAACATAGCTGCTGTAATATTGGTGCTGATCTGTTATCGGGGTGTCTGTGATACAACATATCTGCTGTAATATTGGTGCTGATCTGTTATCGGGGTGTCTGTGATAAAACATATCTGCTGTAATATTGGTGCTGATCTATTATCGGGGTGTCTGTGATAAAACATATCGGCTGTAATATTGGTGCTGATCTGTTATCGGGGAGTCTGAGATACAACATATCTGCTGTAATATTGGTGCTGATCTGTTATCGGGGAGTCTGTGATACAACATATCGGCTGTAATATTGGTGCTGATCTGTTATGGAGGAGTCTGTGATACAACATATCTGCTGTAATATTGGTGCTGATCTGTTATCGGGGTGTCTGTGATACAACATATCTGCTGTAATATTGGTGCTGATCTGTTATCGGGGAGTGTGAGATACAACATATCTGCTGTAATATTGGTGCTGATCTGTTATCGGGGTGTCTGTGATACAACATATCGGCTGTAATATTGGTGCTGATCTGTTATGGAGGAGTCTGTGATACAACATATCTGCTGTAATATTGGTGCTGATCTGTTATCGGGGTGTCTGAGATACAACATATCTGCTGTAATATTGGTGCTGATCTGTTATCGGGGAGTCTGTGATACAACATATCGGCTGTAATATTGGTGCTGATCTGTTATCGAGGAGTCTGTGATACAACATATCTGCTGTAATATTGGTGCTGATCTGTTATCGGGGTGTCTGTGATACAACATATCTGCTGTAATATTGGTGCTGATCTGTTATCCGGTGTCTGTGATACAACATATCTGCTGTAATATTGGTGCTGATCTGTTATCGGGGAGTCTGAGATACAACATATCTGCTGTAATATTGGTGCTGATCTGTTATCGAGGAGTCTGTGATACAACATATCTGCTGTAATATTGGTGCTGATCTGTTATCCGGTGTCTGTGATAAAACATATCTGCTGTAATATTGGTGCTGATCTGTTATCCGGTGTCTGTGATACAACATATCTGCTGTAATATTGGTGCTGATCTGTTATCGGGAAGTCTGTGATACAACATATCGGCTGTAATATTGGTGATGATCTGTTATCAAAGAGTCTGAGATACAACATATCTGCTGTAATATTGGTGCTGATCTGTTATCGGGGAGTCTGTGATACAACATATCAGCTGTAATATTGGTGCTGATCTGTTATCCGGTGTCTGTGATACAACATATCTGCTGTAATATTGGTGCTGATCTGTTATCGGGGAGTCTGTGATACAACATATCAGCTGTAATATTGGTGCTGATTTGTTATCGGGGAGTCTGAGATACAACATATCTGCTGTAATATTGGTGCTGATCTGTTATCGAGGAGTCTGTGATACAACATATCAGCTGTAATATTGGTGCTGATCTGTTATCGAGGAGTCTGTGATACAACATATCAGCTGTAATATTGGTGCTGATCTGTTATCGGGGAGTCTGTGATACAACATATCTGCTGTAATATTGGTGCTGATCTGTTATCGGTGAGTCTGTGATACAACATATCTGCTGTAATATTGGTGCTGATCTGTAATCGAGGAGTCTGTGATACAACATATCTGCGGTAATATTGGTGCTGATCTGTTATCCGGTGTCTGTGATACAACATATCTGCTGTAATATTGGTGCTGATCTGTTATCGGGGAGTCTGAGAAACAACATATCTGCTGTAATATTGGTGCTGATCTGTTATCGGGGAGTCTGTGATAAAACATATCTGCTGTAATATTGGTGCTGATCTGTTATCGGGGAGTCTGTGATACAACATATCTGCTGTAATATTGGTGCTGATCTGTTATCGGGGAGTCTGAGAAACAACATATCTGCTGTAATATTGGTGCTGATCTGTTATCGGGGAGTCTGAGATACAACATATCTGCTGTAATATTGGTGCTGATCTGTTATCGGGGAGTCTGTGATATAACATATCTGCTGTAATATTGGTGCTGATCTGTTATCGAGGAGTCTGTGATACAACATATCTGCTGTAATATTGGTGCTGATCTGTTATCCGGTGTCTGTGATACAACATATCTGCTGTAATATTGGTGCTGATCTAATATCGGGGAGTCTGAGAAACAACATATCTGCTGTAATATTGGTGCTGATCTGTTATCGGGGAGTCTGAGATACAACATATCTGCTGTAATATTGGTGCTGATCTGTTATCCGGTGTCTGTGATACAACATATCTGCTGTAATATTGGTGCTGATCTGTTATCGGGGAGTCTGTGATACAACATATCTGCTGTAATATTGGGGCTGATCTGTTATCGGGGAGTCTGTGATACAACATATCTGCTGTAATATTGGTGCTGATCTGTTATCGGATTGTCTGAGATACAACATATCTGCTGTAATATTGGTGCTGATCTGTTATCGGGGAGTGTGAGATACAACATATCTGCTGTAATATTGGTGCTGATCTGTTATCGGGGAGTGTGAGATACAACATATCGGCTGTAATATTGGTGCTGATCTGTTATCGGGGAGTCTGTGATACAACATATCTGCTGTAATATTGGTGCTGATCTGTTATCGGGGAGTGTGAGATACAACATATCTGCTGTAATATTGGTGCTGATCTGTTATCGGGGAGTGTGAGATACAACATATCGGCTGTAATATTGGTGCTGATCTGTTATCGGGGAGTCTGTGATACAACATATCGGCTGTAATATTGGTGCTGATCTGTTATCGGGGAGTGTGAGATACAACATATCTGCTGTAATATTGGTGCTGATCTGTTATCGGATTGTCTGAGATACAACATATCTGCTGTAATATTGGTGCTGATCTGTTATCGGGGAGTGTGAGATACAACATATCTGCTGTAATATTGGTGCTGATCTGTTATCGGGGAGTCTGTGATACAACATATCTGCTGTAATATTGGTGCTGATCTGTTATCGGGGAGTGTGAGATACAACATATCTGCTGTAATATTGGTGCTGATCTGTTATCGGGGAGTCTGTGATACAACATATCTGCTGTAATATTGGTGCTGATCTGTTATCGGGGAGTGTGAGATACAACATATCTGCTGTAATATTGGTGCTGATCTGTTATCGGGGTGTCTGTGATACAACATATCTGCTGTAATATTGGTGCTGATCTGTTATCCGGTGTCTGTGATACAACATATCTGCTGTAATATTGGTGCTGATCTGTTATCGGGGAGTCTGTGATACAACATATCTGCTGTAATATTGGTGCTGATCTGTTATCGGGGAGTCTGTGATACAACATATCTGCTGTAATATTGGTGCTGATCTATTATCGGGGTGTCTGTGATAAAACATATCGGCTGTAATATTGGTGCTGATCTATTATCGGGGAGTGTGTGATACAACATATCTGCTGTAATATTGGTGCTGATCTGTTATCGGGGAGTGTGAGATACAACATATCTGCTGTAATATTGGTGCTGATCTGTTATCGGGGAGTGTGAGATACAACATATCTGCTGTAATATTGGTGCTGATCTGTTATCGGGGAGTCTGTGATACAACATATCTGCTGTAATATTGGTGCTGATCTGTTATCGGGGAGTCTGTGATACAGCATATCTGCTGTAATATTGGTGCTGATCTGTTATCCGGTGTCTGTGATACAACATATCTGCTGTAATATTGGTGCTGATCTGTTATCCGGTGTCTGTGATACAACATATCTGCTGTAATATTGGTGCTGATCTGTTATCGGGGAGTGTGAGATACAACATATCTGCTGTAATATTGGTGCTGATCTATTATCGGGGTGTCTGTGATACAACATATCTGCTGTAATATTGGTGCTGATCTGTTATCGGGGAGTCTGTGATACAACATATCTGCTGTAATATTGGTGCTGATCTGTTATCCGGTGTCTGTGATAAAACATATCTGCTGTAATATTGGTGCTGATCTGTTATCGGGGAGTCTGTGATACAACATATCGGCTGTAATATTGGTGGTGATCTGTTATCGGGGAGTCTGTGATACAGCATATCTGCTGTAATATTGGTGCTGATCTGTTATCGGGGAGTCTGTGATACAGCATATCTGCTGTAATATTGGTGCTGATCTGTTATCGGGGTGTCTGTGATACAACATATCTGCTGTAATATTGGTGGTGATCTGTTATCCGGTGTCTGTGATACAACATATCTGCTGTAATATTGGTGCTGATCTATTATCGGGGAGTCTGTGATACAACATATCTGCTGTAATATTGGTGCTGATCTGTTATCCGGTGTCTGTGATACAACATATCTGCTGTAATATTTGTGCTGATCTGTTATCCGGTGTCTGTGATACAACATATCTGCTGTAATATTGGTGCTGATCTGTTATCGGGGAGTCTGTGATACAACATATCTGCTGTAATATTGGTGCTGATATGTTATCGGGGAGTGTGAGATACAACATATCTGCTGTAATATTGGTGCTGATCTGTTATCGGGGAGTGTGAGATACAACATATCTGCTGTAATATTGGTGATGACCTGTTATCGGGGAGTCTGTGATACAACATATCGGCTGTAATATTGGTGCTGATCTGTTATCGGGGAGTCTGTGATACAACATATCTGCTGTAATATTGGTGCTGATCTGTTATCGGGGAGTGTGAGATACAACATATCTGCTGTAATATTGGTGCTGACCTGTTATCGGGGATTCTGTGATACAACATATCGGCTGTAATATTGGTGCTGATCTGTTATCGAGGAGTCTGTGATACAACATATCTGCTGTAATATTGGTGCTGATCTGTTATCGGGGAGTCTGAGATACAACATATCGGCTGTAATATTGGTGCTGATCTGTTATCCGGTGTCTGTGATACAACATATCTGCTGTAATATTGGAGCTGATCTGTTATCGAGGAGTCTGTGATACAACATATCGGCTGTAATATTGGTGGTAATCTGTTATCGGGGAGTCTGTGATACAACATATCTGCTGTAATATTGGTGCTGATCTATTATCGGGGTGTCTGTGATACAACATATCGGCTGTAATATTGGTGCTGATCTGTTATCGGGGAGTCTGTGATACAACATATCTGCTGTAATATTGGTGCTGATCTGTTATCCGATGTCTGTGATACAACATATCTGCTGTAATATTGGTGATGATCTATTATCGGGGTGTCTGTGATACAACATATCGGCTGTAATATTGGTGCTGATCTGTTATCGAGGAGTCTGTGATGCAACATATCTGCTGTAATATTGGTGCTGATCTGTTATCGGATTGTCTGAGATACAACATATCTGCTGTAATATTGGTGCTGATCTGTTATCGGGGAGTGTGAGATACAACATATCTGCTGTAATATTGGTGCTGATCTATTATAGGGGTGTCTGTGATAAAACATATCGGCTGTAATATTGGTGCTGATCTATTATCGGGGAGTCTGTGATACAACATATCTGCTGTAATATTGGTGCTGATCTGTTATCGGATTGTCTGTAATACAACATATCTGCTGTAATATTGGTGCTGATCTGTTATCGGGGTGTCTGTGATAAAACATATCGGCTGTAATATTGGTGCTGATCTATTATCGGGGAGTCTGTGATACAACATATCGGCTGTAATATTGGTGCTGATCTGTTATCGGGGAGTCTGAGATACAACATATCTGCTGTAATATTGGTGCTGATCTGTTATCGGGGAGTCTGTGATACAGCATATCTGCTGTAATATTGGTGCTGATCTGTTATCGGGGTGTCTGTGATACAACATATCTGCTGTAATATTGGTGGTGATCTGTTATCCGGTGTCTGTGATACAACATATCTGCTGTAATATTGGTGCTGATCTATTATCGGGGAGTCTGTGATACAACATATCTGCTGTAATATTGGTGCTGATCTGTTATCCGGTGTCTGTGATACAACATATCTGCTGTAATATTTGTGCTGATCTGTTATCCGGTGTCTGTGATACAACATATCTGCTGTAATATTGGTGCTGATCTGTTATCGGGGAGTCTGTGATACAACATATCTGCTGTAATATTGGTGCTGATATGTTATCGGGGAGTGTGAGATACAACATATCTGCTGTAATATTGGTGCTGATCTGTTATCGGGGAGTGTGAGATACAACATATCTGCTGTAATATTGGTGATGACCTGTTATCGGGGAGTCTGTGATACAACATATCGGCTGTAATATTGGTGCTGATCTGTTATCGGGGAGTCTGTGATACAACATATCTGCTGTAATATTGGTGCTGATCTGTTATCGGGGAGTGTGAGATACAACATATCTGCTGTAATATTGGTGCTGACCTGTTATCGGGGATTCTGTGATACAACATATCGGCTGTAATATTGGTGCTGATCTGTTATCGAGGAGTCTGTGATACAACATATCTGCTGTAATATTGGTGCTGATCTGTTATCGGGGAGTCTGAGATACAACATATCGGCTGTAATATTGGTGCTGATCTGTTATCCGGTGTCTGTGATACAACATATCTGCTGTAATATTGGAGCTGATCTGTTATCGAGGAGTCTGTGATACAACATATCGGCTGTAATATTGGTGGTAATCTGTTATCGGGGAGTCTGTGATACAACATATCTGCTGTAATATTGGTGCTGATCTATTATCGGGGTGTCTGTGATACAACATATCGGCTGTAATATTGGTGCTGATCTGTTATCGGGGAGTCTGTGATACAACATATCTGCTGTAATATTGGTGCTGATCTGTTATCCGATGTCTGTGATACAACATATCTGCTGTAATATTGGTGATGATCTATTATCGGGGTGTCTGTGATACAACATATCGGCTGTAATATTGGTGCTGATCTGTTATCGAGGAGTCTGTGATGCAACATATCTGCTGTAATATTGGTGCTGATCTGTTATCGGATTGTCTGAGATACAACATATCTGCTGTAATATTGGTGCTGATCTGTTATCGGGGAGTGTGAGATACAACATATCTGCTGTAATATTGGTGCTGATCTATTATAGGGGTGTCTGTGATAAAACATATCGGCTGTAATATTGGTGCTGATCTATTATCGGGGAGTCTGTGATACAACATATCTGCTGTAATATTGGTGCTGATCTGTTATCGGATTGTCTGTAATACAACATATCTGCTGTAATATTGGTGCTGATCTGTTATCGGGGTGTCTGTGATAAAACATATCGGCTGTAATATTGGTGCTGATCTATTATCGGGGAGTCTGTGATACAACATATCGGCTGTAATATTGGTGCTGATCTGTTATCGGGGAGTCTGAGATACAACATATCTGCTGTAATATTGGTGCTGATCTGTTATCGGGGAGTCTGAGATACAACATATCGGCTGTAATATTGGTGCTGATCTGTTATCGGGGAGTGTGAGATACAACATATCGGCTGTAATATTGGTGCTGATCTGTTATCCGGTGTCTGTGATACAACATATCGGCTGTAATATTGGTGCTGATCTGTTATCGGATTGTCTGTGATACAACATAACTGCTGTAATATTGGTGCTGATCTGTTATCGGGGAGTCTGTGATACAACATAACTGCTGTAATATTGGTGCTGATCTGTTATCCGGTGTCTGTGATACAACATATCGGCTGTAATATTGGTGCTGATCTGTTATCGAGGAGTCTGTGATACAACATATCGGTTGTAATATTGGTGCTGATCTGTTATCGGATTGTCTGTGATACAACATAACTGCTGTAATATTGGTGCTGATCTGTTATCCGGTGTCTGTGATACAACATAACTGCTGTAATATTGGTGCTGATCTGTTATCGGGGAGTCTGAGATACAACATAACTGCTGAAATATTGGTGCTGATCTGTTATCCGGTGTCTGTGATACAACATAACTGCTGTAATATTGGTGCTGATCTGTTATCGGGGAGTCTGTGATACAACATATCTGCTGTAATATTGGTGCTGATCTGTTATCCGGTGTCTGTGATACAACATATCTGCTGTAATATTGGTGCTGATCTGTTATCCGGTGTCTGTGATACAACATATCTGCTGTAATATTGGTGCTGATCTGTTATCGGGGTGTCTGTGATACAACATATCTGCTGTAATATTGGTGCTGATCTGTTATCGGGGAGTCTGTGATACAACATATCTGCTGTAATATTGGTGCTGATCTGTTATCGGATTGTCTGTGATACAACATATCTGCTGTAATATTGGTGCTGATCTGTTATCCGGTGTCTGTGATACAACATATCGTCTGTAATATTGGTGCTGATCTGTTATCGGGGTGTCTGTGATACAACATATCTGCTGTAATATTGGTGCTGATCTGTTATCCGGTGTCTGTGATACAACATATCTGCTGTAATATTGGTGCTGATCTGTTATCGGGGTGTCTGTGATACAACATATCTGCTGTAATATTGGTGCTGATCTGTTATCCGGTGTCTGTGATACAACATATCGTCTGTAATATTGGTGCTGATCTGTTATCGGGGTGTCTGTGATACAACATATCTGCTGTAATATTGGTGCTGATCTGTTATCGGGGAGTCTGTGATACAACATATCTGCTGTAATATTGGTGCTGATCTGTTATCGGATTGTCTGTGATACAACATATCTGCTGTAATATTGGTGCTGATCTGTTATCCGGTGTCTGTGATACAACATATCGTCTGTAATATTGGTGCTGATCTGTTATCGGGGTGTCTGTGATACAACATATCTGCTGTAATATTGGTGCTGATCTGTTATCGGGGAGTCTGTGATACAACATATCTGCTGTAATATTGGTGCTGATCTGTTATCGGATTGTCTGTGATACAACATATCTGCTGTAATATTGGTGCTGATCTGTTATCCGGTGTCTGTGATACAACATATCGTCTGTAATATTGGTGCTGATCTGTTATCGGGGTGTCTGTGATACAACATAACTGCTGTAATATTGGTGCTGATCTGTTATCGGGGTGTCTGTGATACAACATAACTGCTGTAATATTGGTGCTGATCTGTTATCCGGTGTCTGTGATACAACATATCTGCTGTAATATTGGTGCTGATCTGTTATCGGGGAGTCTGTGATACAACATATCTGCTGTAATATTGGTGCTGATCTGTTATCCGGTGTCTGTGATACAACATAACTGCTGTAATATTGGTGCTGATCTGTTATCGGATTGTCTGTGATACAACATATCTGCTGTAATATTGGTGCTGATCTATTATCGGGGAGTGTGAGATACAACATATCTGCTGTAATATTGGTGCTGATCTATTATCGGGGTGTCTGTGATACAACATATCGCCTGTAATATTGGTGCTGATCTGTTATCGGATTGTCTGTGATACAACATATCTGCTGTAATATTGGTGCTGATCTGTTATCGGGGAGTCTGTGATACAACATATCTGCTGTAATATTGGTGCTGATCTGTTATCGGGGAGTCTGTGATACAACATATCTGCTGTAATATTGGTGCTGATCTGTTATCGGGGAGTCTGTGATACAACATATCGGCTGTAATATTGGTGCTGATCTGTTATCGGGGAGTCTGTGATACAACATATCTGCTGTAATATTGGTGCTGATCTGTTATCAGGTATCTGTGATACAACATATCTGCTGTAATATTGGTGCTGATCTGTTATCGAGGAGTCTGTGATACAACATATCGGCTATAATATTGGTGCTGATCTGTTATCAGGTGTCTGTGATACAACATATCTGCTGTAATATTGGTGCTGATCTGTTATCGAGGAGTCTGTGATACAACATATCTGCTGTAATATTGGTGATGATCTGTTATCGAGGAGTCTGTGATACAACATATCTGCTGTAATATTGGTGATGATCTGTTATCGGGGAGTCTGAGATACAACATATCTGCTGTAATATTGGTGATGATCTGTTATCGAGGAGTCTGTGATACAACATATCTGCTGTAATATTGGTGATGATCTGTTATCGAGGAGTCTGTGATACAACATATCGGCTATAATATTGGTGATGATCTGTTATCGAGGAGTCTGTGATACAACATATCTGCTGTAATATTGGTGATGATCTGTTATCGAGGAGTCTGTGATACAACATATCGGCTATAATATTGGTGCTGATCTGTTATCAGGTGTCTGTGATACAACATATCTGCTGTAATATTGGTGCTGATCTGTTATCGGGGAGTCTGTGATACAACATATCTGCTGTAATATTGGTGCTGATCTGTTATCGGGGAGTCTGAGATACAACATATCGGCTGTAATATTGGTGCTGATCTGTTATCAGGTGTCTGAGATACAACATATCTGCTGTAATATTGGTGCTGATCTGTTATCGGGGAGACTGAGATACAACATATCGGCTGTAATATTGGTGCTGATCTGTTATCAGGTGTCTGAGATACAACATATCTGCTGTAATATTGGTGCTGATCTGTTATCGGGGAGTCTGAGATACAACATATCGGCTGCAATATTGGTGCTGATCTGTTATCAGGTGTCTGTGATACAACATATCTGCTGTAATATTGGTGCTGATCTGTTATCGGGGAGTCTGAGATACAACATATCGGCTGTAATATTGGTGCTGATCTGTTATCAGGTGTCTGAGATACAACATATCTGCTGTAATATTGGTGCTGATCTGTTATCGGGGAGTCTGAGATACAACATATCGGCTGCAATATTGGTGCTGATCTGTTATCAGGTGTCTGTGATACAACATATCTGCTGTAATATTGGTGCTGATCTGTTATCGGGGAGTCTGAGATACAACATATCGGCTGTAATATTGGTGCTGATCTGTTATCAGGTGTCTGTGATACAACATATCTGCTGTAATATTGGTGCTGATCTGTTATCGGGGAGTCTGAGATACATCATATCGGCTGTAATATTGGTGCTGATCTGTTATCCGGTGTCTGTGATACAACATATCTGCTGTAATATTGGTGCTGATCTGTTATCGGGGAGTCTGTGATACAACATATCTGCTGTAATATTGGTGCTAATCTGTTATCGGGGAGTCTGAGATACAACATATCTGCTGTAATATTGGTGCTGATCTGTTATCGGGGAGTCTGAGATACAACATATCTGCTGTAATATTGGTGCTAATCTGTTATCGGGGAGTCTGAGATACAACATATCTGCTGTAATATTGGTGCTGATCTGTTATCGGATTGTCTGAGATACAACATATCTGCTGTAATATTGGTGCTGATCTGTTATCGGGGAGTGTGAGATACAACATATCTGCTGTAATATTGGTGCTGATCTGTTATCCGGTGTCTGTGATACAACATATCTGCTGTAATATTGGTGCTGATCTGTTATCGGGGAGTCTGAGATACAACATATCTGCTGTAATATTGGTGCTAATCTGTTATCGGGGAGTCTGAGATACAACATATCTGCTGTAATATTGGTGCTGATCTGTTATCGGATTGTCTGAGATACAACATATCTGCTGTAATATTGGTGCTGATCTGTTATCGGATTGTCTGTGATACATCATATCTGCTGTAATATTGGTGCTGATCTGTTATCGGGGAGTCTGTGATACAACATATCTGCTGTAATATTGGTGCTGATCTGTTATCAGGTGTCTGTGATACAACATATCTGCTGTAATATTGGTGCTGATCTGTTATCGGGGAGTGTGAGATACAACATATCTGCTGTAATATTGGTGCTGATCTGTTAACCGGTGTCTGTGATACAACATATCTGCTGTAATATTGGTGATGATCTGTTATCGAGGAGTCTGAGATACAACATATCGGCTGTAATAGTGGTGCTGATCTGTTATCGGGGAGTCTGTGATACAACATATCGGCTATAATATTGGTGCTGATCTGTTATCAGGTATCTGTGATACAACATATCTGCTGTAATATTGGTGCTGATCTGTTATCGGGGAGTGTGAGATACAACATATCTGCTGTAATATTGGTGCTGATCTGTTAACCGGTGTCTGTGATACAACATATCTGCTGTAATATTGGTGATGATCTGTTATCGAGGAGTCTGAGATACAACATATCGGCTGTAATAGTGGTGCTGATCTGTTATCGGGGAGTCTGTGATACAACATATCGGCTATAATATTGGTGCTGATCTGTTATCAGGTATCTGTGATACAACATATCTGCTGTAATATTGGTGCTGATCTGTTATCGGGGAGTCTGTGATACAACATATCTGCTGTAATATTGGTGCTGATCTGTTATCCGGTGTCTGTGATACAACATATCTGCTGTAATATTGGTGATGATCTGTTATCGAGGAGTCTGTGATACAACATATCGGCTATAATATTGGTGCTGATCTGTTATCGGGGAGTCTGAGATACAACATATCGGCTGTAATATTGGTGATGATCTGTTATCAGGTGTCTGTGATACAACATATCGGCTGTAATATTGGTGCTGATCTGTTATCAGGTGTCTGAGATACAACATATCGGCTGTAATATTGGTGCTGATCTGTTATCGGATTGTCTGAGATACAACATATCTGCTGTAATATTGGTGCTGATCTGTTATCGGGGAGTGTGAGATACAACATATCGCCTGTAATATTGGTGCTGATCTGTTATCGGGGAGTGTGAGATACAACATATCTGCTGTAATATTGGTGCTGATCTGTTATCGGATTGTCTGTGATACAACATATCTGCTGTAATATTGGTGCTGATCTGTTATCAGGTGTCTGTGATACAACATATCGGCTGTAATATTGGTGCTGATCTGTTATCCGGTGTCTGTGATACAACATATCTGCTGTAATATTGGTGCTGATCTGTTATCCGGGGAGTCTGTGATACAACATATCTGCTGTAATATTGGTGATGATCTGTTATCGGGGAGTCTGTGATACAACATATCTGCTGTAATATTGGTGCTGATCTATTATCGGGGAGTGTGAGATACAACATATCGGCTGTAATATTGGTGCTGATCTGTTATCGGGGAGTGTGAGATACAACATATCGGCTGTAATATTGGTGGTGATCTGTTATCGGGGTGTCTGTGATACAACATATCGCCTGTAATATTGGTGATGATCTGTTATCGGGGAGTCTGTGATACAACATATCGGCTGTAATATTGGTGCTGATCTGTTATCGGGGTGTCTGTGATACAACATATCGCCTGTAATATTGGTGATGATCTGTTATCGGGGAGTCTGTGATACAACATATCGGCTGTAATATTGGTGCTGATCTGTTATCGGGGTGTCTGTGATACAACATATCGCCTGTAATATTGGTGATGATCTGTTATCGGGGAGTCTGTGATACAACATATCGGCTGTAATATTGGTGCTGATCTGTTATCCGGGGAGTCTGTGATACAACATATCTGCTGTAATATTGGTGCTGATCTGTTATCGGGGTGTCTGTGATACAACATATCGCCTGTAATATTGGTGATGATCTGTTATCGGGGAGTCTGTGATACAACATATCTGCTGTAATATTGGTGCTGATCTGTTATCCGGGGAGTCTGTGATACAACATAACTGCTGTAATATTGGTGCTGATCTGTTATCCGGTGTCTGTGATACAACATATCTGCTGTAATATTGGTGCTGATCTGTTATCCGGGGAGTCTGTGATACAACATATCGGCTGTAATATTGGTGCTGATCTGTTATCGGGGAGTGTGAGATACAACATATCGGCTGTAATATTGGTGGTGATCTGTTATCGGGGTGTCTGTGATACAACATATCGCCTGTAATATTGGTGATGATCTGTTATCGGGGAGTCTGTGATACAACATATCGCCTGTAATATTGGTGATGATCTGTTATCGAGGAGTCTGAGATACAACTTATCGGCTGTAATATTGGTGCTGATCTGTTATCGGGGAGTCTGTGATACAACATATCGGCTATAATATTGGTGCTGATCTGTTATCAGGTATCTGTGATACAACATATCTGCTGTAATATTGGTGATGATCTGTTATCGAGGAGTCTGTGATACAACATATCGGCTATAATATTGGTGCTGATCTGTTATCAGGTGTCTGTGATACAACATATCGGCTGTAATATTGGTGCTGATCTGTTATCAGGTGTCTGAGATACAACATATCTGCTGTAATATTGGTGCTGATCTGTTATCGAGGAGTCTGTGATACAACATATCTGCTGTAATATTGGTGCTGATCTGTTATCGAGGAGTCTGTGATACAACATATCTGCTGTAATATTGGTGCTGATCTGTTATCGAGGAGTCTGTGATACAACATATCTGCTGTAATATTGGTGCTGATCTGTTATCCGGTGTCTGTGATACAACATATCGGCTGTAATATTGGTGCTGATCTATTATCGGGGTGTCTGTGATACAACATATCTGCTGTAATATTGGTGCTGATCTGTTATCCGGTGTCTGTGATACAACATATCTGCTGTAATATTGGTGCTGATCTGTTATCGGGGATTCTGTGATACAACATATCGGCTGTAATATTGGTGCTGATCTGTTATCCGGTGTCTGTGATACAACATATCTGCTGTAATATTGGTGCTGATCTGTTATCGGGGATTCTGTGATACAACATATCTGCTGTAATATTGGTGCTGATCTGTTATCGGGGAGTCTGTGATACAACATATCGGCTGTAATATTGGTGCTGATCTGTTATCGGGGAGTCTGTGATACAACATATCTGCTGTAATATTGGTGCTGATCTGTTATCGGGGAGTCTGAGATACAACATATCGGCTGTAATATTGGTGCTGATCTGTTATCGGGGTGTCTGTGATACAACATATCTGCTGTAATATTGGTGCTGATCTGTTATCAGGGAGTCTGTGATACAACATATCTGCTGTAATATTGGTGCTGATCTGTTATCCGGTGTCTGTGATACAACATATCTGCTGTAATATTGGTGCTGATCTGTTATCCGGTGTCTGTGATACAACATATCTGCTGTAATATTGGTGCTGATCTGTTATCGAGGAGTCTGTGATACAACATATCTGCTGTAATATTGGTGCTGATCTGTTATCCGGTGTCTGTGATACAACATATCTGCTGTAATATTGGTGCTGATCTGTTATCGAGGAGTCTGTGATACAACATATCGGCTGTAATATTGGTGCTGATCTGTTATCCGGTGTCTGTGATACAACATATCTGCTGTAATATTGGTGCTGATCTGTTATCGAGGAGTCTGTGATACAACATATCGGCTGTAATATTGGTGCTGATTTGTTATCGGGGAGTCTGTGATACAACATATCTGCTGTAATATTGGTGCTGATCTGTTATCGGGGAGTGTGAGATACAACATATCTGCTGTAATATTGGTGCTGATCTGTTATCCGGTGTCTGTGATACAACATATCTGCTGTAATATTGGTGCTGATCTGTTATCCGGTGTCTGTGATACAACATATCTGCTGTAATATTATTGCTGATCTGTTATCGGGGATTCTGTGATACAACATATCGGCTGTAATATTGGTGCTGATCTGCTATCCGGTGTCTGTGATACAACATATCTGCTGTAATATTGGTGCTGATGTTATCGGGGAGTCTGTGATACAACATATCTGCTGTAATATTGGTGCTGATCTGTTATCCGGTGTCTGTGATACAACATATCTGCTATAATATTGGTGCTGATCTGTTATCCGGTGTCTGTGATACAACATATCTGCTGTAATATTGGTGCTGATCTGTTATCGGGGAGTCTGAGATACAACATATCTGCTGTAATATTGGTGCTGATCTGTTATCGGGGAGTCTGAGATACAACATATCTGCTGTAATATTGGTGCTGATCTGTTATCGGATTGTCTGAGATACAACATATCTGCTGTAATATTGGTGCTGATCTGTTATCGGGGAGTGTGAGATACAACATATCGCCTGTAATATTGGTGCTGATCTGTTATCGGGGATTGTGAGATACAACATATCTGCTGTAATATTGGTGCTGATCTGTTATCGGATTGTCTGTGATACAACATATCTGCTGTAATATTGGTGCTGATCTGTTATCAGGTGTCTGAGATACAACATATCTGCTGTAATATTGGTGCTGATCTGTTATCGGGGAGTCTGTGATACAACATATCTGCTGTAATATTGGTGCTGATCTGTTATCAGGTGTCTGTGATACAACATATCTGCTGTAATATTGGTGCTGATCTGTTATCGGGGAGTGTGAGATACAACATATCTGCTGTAATATTGGTGCTGATCTGTTAACCGGTGTCTGTGATACAACATATCTGCTGTAATATTGGTGATGATCTGTTATCGAGGAGTCTGAGATACAACATATCGGCTGTAATATTGGTGCTGATCTGTTATCGGGGAGTCTGTGATACAACATATCGGCTGTAATATTGGTGCTGATCTGTTATCAGGTATCTGTGATACAACATATCTGCTGTAATATTGGTGATGATCTGTTATCGAGGAGTCTGTGATACAACATATCGGCTATAATATTGGTGCTGATCTGTTATCAGGTGTCTGAGATACAACATATCTGCTGTAATATTGGTGCTGATCTGTTATCGGGGAGTCTGAGATACAACATATCGGCTGTAATATTGGTGATGATCTGTTATCAGGTGTCTGTGATACAACATATCGGCTGTAATATTGGTGCTGATCTGTTATCAGGTGTCTGAGATACAACATATCGGCTGTAATATTGGTGCTGATCTGTTATCGGATTGTCTGAGATACAACATATCTGCTGTAATATTGGTGCTGATCTGTTATCCGGTGTCTGTGATACAACATATCTGCTGTAATATTGGTGCTGATCTGTTATCGGGGAGTCTGAGATGCAACATATCTGCTGTAATATTGGTGCTGATCTGTTATCGGGGAGTGTGAGATACAACATATCTGCTGTAATATTGGTGCTGATCTGTTATCGGATTGTCTGTGATACAACATATCTGCTGTAATATTGGTGCTGATCTGTTATCAGGTGTCTGTGATACAACATATCGGCTGTAATATTGGTGCTGATCTGTTATCCGGTGTCTGTGATACAACATATCTGCTGTAATATTGGTGCTGATCTGTTATCCGGGGAGTCTGTGATACAACATATCTGCTGTAATATTGGTGCTGATCTATTATCGGGGAGTGTGAGATACAACATATCGGCTGTAATATTGGTGCTGATCTGTTATCGGGGTGTCTGTGATACAACATATCGCCTGTAATATTGGTGATGATCTGTTATCGGGGAGTCTGTGATACAACATATCTGCTGTAATATTGGTGCTGATCTGTTATCCGGGGAGTCTGTGATACAACATATCGGCTGTAATATTGGTGCTGATCTGTTATCCGGGGAGTCTGTGATACAACATATCTGCTGTAATATTGGTGCTGATCTATTATCGGGGAGTGTGAGATACAACATATCGGCTGTAATATTGGTGCTGATCTGTTATCGGGGAGTCTGTGATACAACATATCGGCTGTAATATTGGTGCTGATCTGTTATCGGGGTGTCTGTGATACAACATATCTGCTGTAATATTGGTGCTGATCTGTTATCCGGTGTCTGTGATACAACATATCTGCTGTAATATTGGTGATGATCTGTTATCGAGGAGTCTGAGATACAACATATCGGCTGTAATATTGGTGCTGATCTGTTATCGGGGAGTCTGTGATACAACATATCGGCTATAATATTGGTGCTGATCTGTTATCAGGTATCTGTGATACAACATATCTGCTGTAATATTGGTGCTGATTTGTTATCGGGGAGTCTGTGATACAACATATCTGCTGTAATATTGGTGATGATCTGTTATCGGGGAGTCTGTGATACAACATATCGGCTGTAATATTGGTGCTGATCTGTTATCAGGTGTCTGAGATACAACATATCTGCTGTAATATTGGTGCTGATCTGTTATCGAGGAGTCTGTGATACAACATATCTGCTGTAATATTGGTGCTGATCTGTTATCGAGGAGTCTGTGATACAACATATCTGCTGTAATATTGGTGCTGATCTGTTATCCGGTGTCTGTGATACAACATATCTGCTGTAATATTGGTGCTGATCTGTTATCCGGTGTCTGTGATACAACATATCTGCTGTAATATTGGTGCTGATCTATTATCGGGGTGTCTGTGATACAACATATCTGCTGTAATATTGGTGCTGATCTGTTATCCGGTGTCTGTGATACAACATATCTGCTGTAATATTGGTGCTGATCTGTTATCGGGGATTCTGTGATACAACATATCGGCTGTAATATTGGTGCTGATCTGTTATCCGGTGTCTGTGATACAACATATCTGCTGTAATATTGGTGCTGATCTGTTATCGAGGAGTCTGTGATACAACATATCGGCTGTAATATTGGTGCTGATCTGTTATCGAGAAGTCTGTGATACAACATATCTGCTGTAATATTGGTGCTGATCTGTTATCGGGGATTCTGTGATACAACATATCGGCTGTAATATTGGTGCTGATCTGTTATCCGGTGTCTGTGATACAACATATCTGCTGTAATATTGGTGCTGATCTGTTATCGAGGAGTCTGAGATACAACATATCTGCTGTAATATTGGTGCTGATCTGTTATCGAGGAGTCTGTGATACAACATATCTGCTGTAATATTGGTGCTGATCTGTTATCGGGGATTCTGTGATACAACATATCTGCTGTAATATTGGTGCTGATCTGTTATCGGGGAGTCTGTGATACAACATATCGGCTGTAATATTGGTGCTGATCTGTTATCGGGGAGTCTGTGATACAACATATCTGCTGTAATATTGGTGCTGATCTGTTATCGGGGAGTCTGAGATACAACATATCGGCTGTAATATTGGTGCTGATCTGTTATCGGGGAGTCTGAGATACAACATATCTGCTGTAATATTGGTGCTGATCTGTTATCGGGTGTCTGTGATACAACATATCTGCTGTAATATTGGTGCTGATCTGTTATCAGGGAGTCTGTGATACAACATATCTGCTGTAATATTGGTGCTGATCTGTTATCGGGGAGTCTGTGATACAACATATCGGCTGTCATATTGGTGCTGATCTGTTATCAGGGAGTCTGTGATACAACATATCTGCTGTAATATTGGTGCTGATCTGTTATCCGGTGTCTGTGATACAACATAACTGCTGTAATATAGGTGCTGATCTGTTATGGAGGAGTCTGTGATACAACATATCTGCTGTAATATTGGTGCTGATCTGTTATCCGGTGTCTGTGATACAACATATCTGCTGTAATATTGGTGCTGATCTGTTATCGAGGAGTCTGTGATACAACATATCGGCTGTAATATTGGTGCTGATCTGTTATCGAGAAGTCTGTGATACAACATATCTGCTGTAATATTGGTGCTGATCTGTTATCGAGGAGTCTGTGATACAACATATCGGCTGTAATATTGGTGCTGATCTGTTATCGAGGAGTCTGTGATACAACATATCTGCTGTAATATTGGTGCTGATCTGTTATCGAGGAGTCTGTGATACAACATATCGGCTGTAATATTGGTGCTGATCTGTTATCCGGTGTCTGTGATACAACATATCTGCTGTAATATTGGTGCTGATTTGTTATCGGGGAGTCTGTGATACAACATATCTGCTGTAATATTGGTGCTGATCTGTTATCCGGTGTCTGTGATACAACATATCTGCTGTAATATTGGTGCTGATCTGTTATCGAGGAGTCTGTGATACAACATATCTGCTGTAATATTGGTGCTGATTTGTTATCGGGGAGTGTGAGATACAACATATCTGCTGTAATATTGGTGCTGATCTGTTATCCGGTGTCTGTGATACAACATATCTGCTGTAATATTGGTGCTGATTTGTTATCGGGGAGTGTGAGATACAACATATCTGCTGTAATATTGGTGCTGATCTGTTATCCGGTGTCTGTGATACAACATATCTGCTGTAATATTGGTGCTGATCTGTTATCGAGGAGTCTGTGATACAACATATCGGCTGTAATATTGGTGCTGATTTGTTATCGGGGAGTCTGTGATACAACATATCTGCTGTAATATTGGTGCTGATCTGTTATCCGGTGTCTGTGATACAACATATCTGCTGTAATATTGGTGCTGATCTGTTATCCGGTGTCTGTGATACAACATATCTGCTGTAATATTGGTGCTGATCTGTTATCCGGTGTCTGTGATACAACATATCTGCTGTAATATTGGTGCTGATCTGTTATCGGGGAGTCTGTGACACAACATATCTGCTGTAATATTGGTGCTGATCTGTTATCGGGGAGTCTGTGATACAACATATCGGCTGTAATATTGGTGCTGATCTGTTATCGGGGAGTCTGTGATACAACATATCTGCTGTAATATTGGTGCTGATCTGTTATCCGGTGTCTGTGATACAACATATCTGCTGTAATATTGGTGCTGATCTGTTATCGAGGAGTCTGTGATACAACATATCTGCTGTAATATTGGTGCTGATCTGTTATCGGGGAGTCTGTGATACAACATATCTGCTGTAATATTGGTGCTGATCTGTTATCGAGGAGTCTGTGATACAACATATCGGCTGTAATATTGGTGCTGATCTGTTATCGGGGAGTCTGTGACACAACATATCGGCTGTAATATTGGTGCTGATCTGTTATCGGGGAGTCTGTGATACAACATATCTGCTGTAATATTGGTGCTGATCTGTTATCGAGGAGTCTGTGACACAACATATCTGCTGTAATATTGGTGCTGATCTGTTATCGAGGTGTCTGTGATACAACATATCGGCTGTAATATTGGTGCTGATTTGTTATCGGGGTGTCTGTGATACAACATATCTGCTGTAATATTGGTGCTGATCTGTTATCGGGGAGTCTGAGAAACAACATATCTGCTGTAATATTGGTGCTGATCTGTTATCCGGTGTCTGTGATACAACATATCTGCTGTAATATTGGTGCTGATCTGTTATCCGGTGTCTGTGATACAACATATCTGCTGTAATATTATTGCTGATCTGTTATCGGGGATTCTGTGATACAACATATCGGCTGTAATATTGGTGCTGATCTGCTATCCGGTGTCTGTGATACAACATATCTGCTGTAATATTGGTGCTGATGTTATCGGGGAGTCTGTGATACAACATATCTGCTGTAATATTGGTGCTGATCTGTTATCCGGTGTCTGTGATACAACATATCTGCTGTAATATTGGTGCTGATCTGTTATCCGGTGTCTGTGATACAACATATCTGCTGTAATATTGGTGCTGATCTGTTATCCGGTGTCTGAGATACAACATATCTGCTGTAATATTGGTGCTGATCTGTTATCGGGGTGTCTGTGATACAACATATCGTCTGTAATATTGGTGCTGATCTGTTATCGGGGTGTCTGTGATACAACATATCGGCTGTAATATTGGTGCTGATCTGTTATCGGGGAGTCTGTGATACAACATATCGGCTGTAATATTGGTGCTGATCTGTTATACGGTGTCTGTGATACAACATATCTGCTGTAATATTGGTGCTGATCTGTTATCGGGGAGTCTGAGATACAACATATCGGCTGTAATATTGGTGGTGATCTGTTATCGGGGAGTCTGTGATACAACATATCGGCTGTAATATTGGTGCTGATCTGTTATCGGGGAGTCTCTGATACAACATATCGGCTGTAATATTGGTGCTGATCTGTTATCCGGTGTCTGTGATACAACACATCGGCTGTAATATTGGTGCTGATCTGTTATCGGGGAGTCAGAGATACAACATATCTGCTGTAATATTGGTGCTGATCTGTTATCGGGGAGTCTGAGATACAACATATCTGCTGTAATATTGGTGCTGATCTGTTATACGGTGTCTGTGATACAACATATCGGCTGTAATATTGGTGCTGATCTGTTATTGGGGAGTCTGAGATACAACATATCGGATGTAATATTGGTGCTGATCTGTTATCGGGGAGTGTGAGATACAACATATCGGCTGTAATATTGGTGCTGATCTGTTATCGGGGAGTCTGAGATACAACATATCTGCTGTAATATTGGTGCTGATCTGTTATTGGGGAGTCTGAGATACAACATATCGGATGTAATATTGGTGCTGATCTGTTATCGGGGAGTGTGAGATACAACATATCGGATGTAATATTGGTGCTGATCTGTTATCGGGGAGTGTGAGATACAACATATCGGCTGTAATATTGGTGCTGATCTGTTATCGGGGAGTCTGAGATACAACATATCTGCTGTAATATTGGTGCTGATCTGTTATCGGGGAGTGTGAGATACAACATATCGGCTGTAATATTGGTGCTGATCTGTTATCCGGTGTCTGTGATACAACATATCTGCTGTAATATTGGTGCTGATCTGTTATCGGGGAGTCTGAGATACAACATATCGGCTGTAATATTGGTGCTGATCTGTTATTGGGGAGTCTGAGATACAACATATCTGCTGTAATATTGGTGCTGATCTGTTATCGGGGAGTCTGAGATACAACATATCGGATGTAATATTGGTGCTGATCTGTTATCGGGGAGTGTGAGATACAACATATCGGCTGTAATATTGGTGCTGATCTGTTATCGGGGAGTCTGAGATACAACATATCGGCTGTAATATTGGTGCTGATCTGTTATTGGGGAGTCTGAGATACAACATATCTGCTGTAATATTGGTGCTGATCTGTTATTGGGGAGTCTGAGATACAACATATCGGCTGTAATATTGGTGCTGATCTGTTATCGGGGAGTGTGAGATACAACATATCGGCTGTAATATTGGTGCTGATCTGTTATCGGGGAGTCTGAGATACAACATATCGGCTGTAATATTGGTGCTGATCTGTTATCCGGTGTCTGTGATACAACATATCGGATGTAATATTGGTGCTGATCTGTTATCGGGGTGTCTGTGATACAACATATCGGCTGTAATATTGGTGCTGATCTGTTATCGGGGAGTGTGAGATACAACATATCGGCTGTAATATTGGTGCTGATCTGTTATCGGGGAGTCTGAGATACAACATATCTGCTGTAATATTGGTGCTGATCTGTTATTGGGGAGTCTGAGATACAACATATCTGCTGTAATATTGGTGCTGATCTGTTATCGGGGTGTCTGTGATACAACATATCGGCTGTAATATTGGTGCTGATCTGTTATCGGGGAGTGTGAGATACAACATATCGGCTGTAATATTGGTGCTGATCTGTTATCGGGGAGTCTGTGATGCAACATATCGGCTGTAATATTGGTGCTGATCTGTTATCGGGGAGTCTGAGATACAACATATCTGCTGTAATATTGGTGCTGATTTGTTATCGGGGAGTGTGAGATACAACATATCGGCTGTAATATTGGTGCTGATCTGTTATCCGGGGAGTCTGTGATACAACATATCATCTGTAATATTGGTGCTGATCTGTTATCGGGGAGTCTGAGATACAACATATCTGCTGTAATATTGGTGCTGATCTGTTATCGAGGAGTCTGAGATACAACATATCGGCTCTAATATTGGTGCTGATCTGTTATACGGTGTCTGTGATGCAACATATCTGCTGTAATATTGGTGCTGATCTGTTATCGGGGAGTCTGTGATACAACATATCTGCTGTAATATTGGTGCTGATCTGTTATCGGGGAGTCTGAGATACAACATATCTGCTGTAATATTGGTGCTGATCTGTTATCGGGGAGTCTGAGATACAACATATCGGCTGTAATATTGGTGCTGATCTGTTATCGGGGAGTGTGAGATACAACATATCGGCTGTAATATTGGTGCTGATCTGTTATCGGGGAGTCTGAGATACAACATATCTGCTGTAATATTGGTGCTGATCTGTTATCGGGGAGTCTGAGATACAACATAACTGCTGTAATATTGGTGCTGATCTGTTATCGAGGAGTCTGAGATACAACATATCGGCTGTAATATTGGTGCTGATCTGTTATACGGTGTCTGTGATACAACATATCGGCTGTAATATTGGTGCTGATCTGTTATTGGGGAGTCTGAGATACAACATATCTGCTGTAATATTGGTGCTGATCTGTTATCGGGGTGTCTGTGATACAACATATCGGCTGTAATATTGGTGCTGATCTGTTATCGGGGAGTCTGTGATACAACATATCTGCTGTAATATTGGTGCTGATCTGTTATCGGGGAGTCTGAGAGACAACATATCTGCTGTAATATTGGTGCTGATCTGTTATTGGGGAGTCTGTGATACAACATATCGGCTGTAATATTGGTGCTGATCTGTTATCGGGGAGTCTGAGATACAACATATCTGCTGTAGTATTGGTGCTGATCTGTTATCGGGGTGTCTGTGATACAACATATCGGCTGTAATATTGGTGCTGATCTGTTATCGGGGAGTCTGTGATACAACATATCGGCTGTAATTTTGGTGCTGATCTGTTATCGGGGAGTCTGAGATACAACATATCTGCTGTAATATTGGTGCTGATTTGTTATCGGGGAGTGTGAGATACAACATATCGGCTGTAATATTGGTGCTGATCTGTTATCCGGGGAGTCTGTGATACAACATATCGGCTGTAATATTGGTGCTGATCTGTTATCCGGTGTCTGTGATACAACATATCGGCTGTAATATTGGTGCTGATTTGTTATCGGGGAGTGTGAGATACAACATATCGGCTGTAATATTGGTGCTGATCTGTTATCGGGGAGTCTGTGATACAACATATCTGCTGTAATATTGGTGCTGATTTGTTATCGGGGAGTGTGAGATACAACATATCGGCTGTAATATTGGTGCTGATCTGTTATCGGGGAGTCTGAGATACAACATATCTGCTGTAATATTGGTGCTGATCTGTTATCGAGGAGTCTGTGATACAACATATCTGCTGTAATATTGGTGCTGATCTGTTATCGGGGAGTCTGAGATACAACATATCGGCTGTAATATTGGTGCTGATCTGTTATTGGGGAGTCTGTGATACAACATATCGGCTGTAATATTGGTGCTGATCTGTTATCGGGGAGTCTGAGATACAACATATCGGCTGTAATATTGGTGCTGATCTGTTATCGGGGAGTGTGAGATACAACATATCGGCTGTAATATTGGTGCTGATCTGTTATCGAGGAGTCTGTGATACAACATATCTGCTGTAATATTGGTGCTGATCTGTTATCGGGGAGTCTGAGATACAACATATCGGCTGTAATATTGGTGCTGATCTGTTATTGGGGAGTCTGTGATACAACATATCGGCTGTAATATTGGTGCTGATCTGTTATCGGGGAGTCTGAGATACAACATATCTGCTGTAATATTGGTGCTGATCTGTTATCGAGGAGTCTGTGATACAACATATCTGCTGTAATATTGGTGCTGATTTGTTATCGGGGAGTGTGAGATACAACATATCTGCTGTAATATTGGTGCTGATCTGTTATCGAGGAGTCTGTGATACAACATATCGGCTGTAATATTGGTGCTGATTTGTTATCGGGGAGTCTGTGATACAACATATCTGCTGTAATATTGGTGCTGATCTGTTATCCGGTGTCTGTGATACAACATATCTGCTGTAATATTGGTGCTGATCTGTTATCCGGTGTCTGTGATACAACATATCTGCTGTAATATTGGTGCTGATCTGTTATCGGGGAGTCTGTGACACAACATATCTGCTGTAATATTGGTGCTGATCTGTTATCGGGGAGTCTGTGATACAACATATCGGCTGTAATATTGGTGCTGATCTGTTATCGGGGAGTCTGTGATACAACATATCTGCTGTAATATTGGTGCTGATCTGTTATCCGGTGTCTGTGATACAACATATCTGCTGTAATATTGGTGCTGATCTGTTATCGAGGAGTCTGTGATACAACATATCTGCTGTAATATTGGTGCTGATCTGTTATCGGGGAGTCTGTGATACAACATATCTGCTGTAATATTGGTGCTGATCTGTTATCGAGGAGTCTGTGATAAAACATATCGGCTGTAATATTGGTGCTGATCTGTTATCGGGGAGTCTGAGAAACAACATATCTGCTGTAATATTGGTGCTGATCTGTTATCGAGGAGTCTGTGATACAACATATCTGCTGTAATATTGGTGCTGATCTGTTATCGGGGAGTCTGAGAAACAACATATCTGCTGTAATATTGGTGCTGATCTGTTATCCGGTGTCTGTGATACAACATATCTGCTGTAATATTGGTGCTGATCTGTTATCCGGTGTCTGTGATACAACATATCTGCTGTAATATTGGTGCTGATCTGTTATCCGGTGTCTGAGATACAACATATCTGCTGTAATATTGGTGCTGATCTGTTATCCGGTGTCTGTGATACAACATATCTGCTGTAATATTGGTGCTGATCTGTTATCCGGTGTCTGTGATACAACATATCTGCTGTAATATTATTGCTGATCTGTTATCGGGGATTCTGTGATACAACATATCGGCTGTAATATTGGTGCTGATCTGCTATCCGGTGTCTGTGATACAACATATCTGCTGTAATATTGGTGCTGATCTGTTATCGAGGAGTCTGTGATACAACATATCTGCTGTAATATTGGTGCTGATCTGTTATCCGGTGTCTGTGATACAACATATCTGCTGTAATATTGGTGCTGATCTGTTATCGGGGAGTCTGTGACACAACATATCTGCTGTAATATTGGTGCTGATCTGTTATCGAGGAGTCTGTGATACAACATATCTGCTGTAATATTGGTGCTGATCTGTTATCGGGGAGTCTGAGAAACAACATATCTGCTGTAATATTGGTGCTGATCTGTTATCCGGTGTCTGTGATACAACATATCTGCTGTAATATTGGTGCTGATCTGTTATCCGGTGTCTGTGATACAACATATCTGCTGTAATATTGGTGCTGATCTGTTATCCGGTGTCTGAGATACAACATATCTGCTGTAATATTGGTGCTGATCTGTTATCCGGTGTCTGTGATACAACATATCTGCTGTAATATTGGTGCTGATCTGTTATCCGGTGTCTGTGATACAACATATCTGCTGTAATATTATTGCTGATCTGTTATCGGGGATTCTGTGATACAACATATCGGCTGTAATATTGGTGCTGATCTGCTATCCGGTGTCTGTGATACAACATATCTGCTGTAATATTGGTGCTGATCTGTTATCGAGGAGTCTGTGATACAACATATCTGCTGTAATATTGGTGCTGATCTGTTATCCGGTGTCTGTGATACAACATATCTGCTGTAATATTGGTGCTGATCTGTTATCCGGTGTCTGTGATACAACATATCTGCTGTAATATTGGTGCTGATCTGTTATCCGGTGTCTGTGATACAACATATCTGCTGTAATATTGGTGCTGATCTGTTATCCGGTGTCTGAGATACAACATATCTGCTGTAATATTGGTGCTGATCTGTTATCCGGTGTCTGTGATACAACATATCGTCTGTAATATTGGTGCTGATCTGTTATCGGGGTGTCTGTGATACAACATATCGGCTGTAATATTGGTGCTGATCTGTTATCGGGGAGTCTGTGATACAACATATCGGCTGTAATATTGGTGCTGATCTGTTATCGGGGAGTCTGAGATACAACATATCGGCTGTAATATTGGTGCTGATCTGTTATCGGGGAGTCTGTGATACAACATATCGGCTGTAATATTGGTGCTGATCTGTTATCGGGGAGTCTGTGATACAACATATCGGCTGTAATATTGGTGCTGATCTGTTATCGGGGAGTCTGAGATACAACATATCGGCTGTAATATTGGTGGTGATCTGTTATCGGGGAGTCTGTGATACAACATATCTGCTGTAATATTGGTGCTGATCTGTTATCGGGGAGTCTCTGATACAACATATCGGCTGTAATATTGGTGCTGATCTGTTATCGGGGAGTCTGAGATACAACATATCGGCTGTAATATTGGTGCTGATCTGTTATCGGGGAGTCTCTGATACAACATATCGGCTGTAATATTGGTGCTGATCTGTTATCGGGGAGTCTCTGATACAACATATCTGCTGTAATATTGGTGCTGATCTGTTATCCGGTGTCTGTGATACAACACATCGGCTGTAATATTGGTGCTGATCTGTTATCGGGGAGTCAGAGATACAACATATCTGCTGTAATATTGGTGCTGATCTGTTATCGGGGAGTCTGAGATACAACATATCGGCTGTAATATTGGTGCTGATCTGTTATCCGGTGTCTGTGATACAACATATCTGCTGTAATATTGGTGATGATCTGTTATCCGGTGTCTTTGATACAACATATCTGCTGTAATATTGGTGCTGATCTGTTATCGGGGAGTGTGAGATACAACATATCGGCTGTAATATTGGTGCTGATCTGTTATACGGTGTCTGTGATACAACATATCGGCTGTAATATTGGTGCTGATCTGTTATCGGGGAGTCTGAGATACAACATATCGGCTGTAATATTGGTGCTGATCTGTTATACGGTGTCTGTGATACAACATATCTGCTGTAATATTGGTGCTGATCTGTTATTGGGGAGTCTGAGATACAACATATCTGCTGTAATATTGGTGCTGATCTGTTATCGGGGTGTCTGTGATACAACATATCGGCTGTAATATTGGTGCTGATCTGTTATCCGGTGTCTGTGATACAACATATCTGCTGTAATATTGGTGCTGATCTGTTATTGGGGAGTCTGAGATACAACATATCTGCTGTAATATTGGTGCTGATCTGTTATCGGGGAGTCTGAGATACAACATATCGGCTGTAATATTGGTGCTGATCTGTTATACGGTGTCTGTGATACAACATATCGGCTGTAATATTGGTGCTGATCTGTTATTGGGGAGTCTGAGATACAACATATCTGCTGTAATATTGGTGCTGATCTGTTATCGGGGAGTCTGAGATACAACATAACTGCTGTAATATTGGTGCTGATCTGTTATCGGGGAGTCTGAGATACAACATATCGGCTGTAATATTGGTGCTGATCTGTTATCGGGGAGTCTGAGATACAACATATCGGCTGTAATATTGGTGCTGATCTGTTATACGGTGTCTGTGATACAACATATCGGCTGTAATATTGGTGCTGATCTGTTATTGGGGAGTCTGAGATACAACATATCTGCTGTAATATTGGTGCTGATCTGTTATCGGGGAGTCTGAGATACAACATAACTGCTGTAATATTGGTGCTGATCTGTTATCGGGGAGTCTGAGATACAACATATCGGCTGTAATATTGGTGCTGATCTGTTATCGGGGAGTCTGAGATACAACATATCGGCTGTAATATTGGTGCTGATCTGTTATACGGTGTCTGTGATACAACATATCGGCTGTAATATTGGTGCTGATCTGTTATCGGGGAGTCTGAGATACAACATAACTGCTGTAATATTGGTGCTGATCTGTTATCGAGGAGTCTGAGATACAACATATCTGCTGTAATATTGGTGCTGATCTGTTATACGGTGTCTGTGATACAACATATCGGCTGTAATATTGGTGCTGATCTGTTATTGGGGAGTCTGAGATACAACATATCTGCTGTAATATTGGTGCTGATCTGTTATCGGGGTGTCTGTGATACAACATATCGGCTGTAATATTGGTGCTGATCTGTTATCGGGGAGTCTGTGATACAACATATCTGCTGTAATATTGGTGCTGATCTGTTATCGGGGAGTCTGAGATACAACATATCTGCTGTAATATTGGTGCTGATCTGTTATCGGGGAGTCTGTGATACAACATATCGGCTGTAATATTGGTGCTGATCTGTTATCGGGGAGTCTGTGATACAACATATCTGCTGTAATATTGGTGCTGATCTGTTATCGGGGAGTCTGTGATGCAACATATCGGCTGTAATATTGGTGCTGATCTGTTATCCGGTGTCTGTGATACAACATATCTGCTGTAATATTGGTGCTGATCTGTTATCGGGGAGTCTGTGATACAACATATCTGCTGTAATATTGGTGCTGATCTGTTATCGGGGAGTCTGTGATGCAACATATCGGCTGTAATATTGGTGCTGATCTGTTATCCGGGGAGTCTGTGATACAACATATCATCTGTAATATTGGTGCTGATCTGTTATCGGGGAGTCTGAGATACAACACATCTGCTGTAATATTGGTGCTGATCTGTTATCGAGGAGTCTGAGATACAACATATCGGCTCTAATATTGGTGCTGATCTGTTATCGGGGAGTCTGAGATACAACATATCGGCTGTAATATTGGTGCTGATCTGTTATACGGTGTCTGTGATACAACATATCGGCTGTAATATTGGTGCTGATCTGTTATCCGGTGTCTGTGATACAACATATCTGCTGTAATATTGGTGCTGATCTGTTATCGGGGAGTCTGTGATACAACATATCTGCTGTAATATTGGTGCTGATCTGTTATCGGGGAGTCTGAGATACAACATATCTGCTGTAATATTGGTGCTGATCTGTTATCGGGGAGTCTGAGATACAACATATCGGCTGTAATATTGGTGCTGATCTGTTATCGGGGAGTGTGAGATACAACATATCGGCTGTAATATTGGTGCTGATCTGTTATCGGGGAGTCTGAGATACAACATATCGGCTGTAATATTGGTGCTGATCTGTTATACGGTGTCTGTGATACAACATATCGGCTGTAATATTGGTGCTGATCTGTTATTGGGGAGTCTGAGATACAACATATCTGCTGTAATATTGGTGCTGATCTGTTATCGGGGAGTCTGAGATACAACATAACTGCTGTAATATTGGTGCTGATCTGTTATCGAGGAGTCTGAGATACAACATATCGGCTGTAATATTGGTGCTGATCTGTTATACGGTGTCTGTGATACAACATATCGGCTGTAATATTGGTGCTGATCTGTTATTGGGGAGTCTGAGATACAACATATCTGCTGTAATATTGGTGCTGATCTGTTATCGGGGAGTCTGAGATACAACATATCTGCTGTAATATTGGTGCTGATCTGTTATCCGGTGTCTGTGATACAACATATCGGCTGTAATATTGGTGCTGATCTGTTATCGGGGAGTCTGTGATACAACATATCTGCTGTAATATTGGTGCTGATCTGTTATCGGGGAGTCTGAGATACAACATATCTGCTGTAATATTGGTGCTGATCTGTTATCCGGTGTCTGTGATACAACATATCTGCTGTAATATTGGTGCTGATCTGTTATCGGGGAGTCTGAGATACAACATATCTGCTGTAATATTGGTGCTGATCTGTTATCCGGTGTCTGTGATACAACATATCGGCTGTAATATTGGTGCTGATCTGTTATCGGGGAGTCTGTGATACAACATATCTGCTGTAATATTGGTGCTGATCTGTTATCGGGGAGTCTGAGAGACAACATATCTGCTGTAATATTGGTGCTGATCTGTTATCGGGGAGTCTGTGATACAACATATCGGCTGTAATATTGGTGCTGATCTGTTATCGGGGAGTCTGTGATACAACATATCGGCTGTAATATTGGTGCTGATCTGTTATTGGGGAGTCTGAGATACAACATATCTGCTGTAATATTGGTGCTGATCTGTTATCCGGTGTCTGTGATACAACATATCGGCTGTAATATTGGTGCTGATCTGTTATCGGGGAGTCTGTGATACAACATATCTGCTGTAATATTGGTGCTGATCTGTTATCGGGGAGTCTGAGAGACAACATATCTGCTGTAATATTGGTGCTGATCTGTTATCGGGGAGTCTGTGATACAACATATCGGCTGTAATATTGGTGCTGATCTGTTATCGGGGAGTCTGTGATACAACATATCGGCTGTAATATTGGTGCTGATCTGTTATCGGGGAGTCTGAGATACAGCATATCTGCTGTAGTATTGGTGCTGATCTGTTATCGGGGTGTCTGTGATACAACATATCTGCTGTAATATTGGTGCTGATTTGTTATCGGGGAGTGTGAGATACAACATATCGGCTGTAATATTGGTGCTGATCTGTTATCCGGGGAGTCTGTGATACAACATATCATCTGTAATATTGGTGCTGATTTGTTATCGGGGAGTGTGAGATACAACATATCTGCTGTAATATTGGTGCTGATCTGTTATCGAGGAGTCTGTGATACAACATATCTGCTGTAATATTGGTGCTGATCTGTTATCGAGGAGTCTGTGATACAACATATCTGCTGTAATATTGGTGCTGATCTGTTATCGGGGAGTCTGTGATACAACATATCTGCTGTAATATTGGTGCTGATCTGTTATCGGGGAGTCTGAGATACAACATATCTGCTGTAATATTGGTGCTGATCTGTTATCGGGGAGTGTGAGATACAACATATCTGCTGTAATATTGGTGGTGATCTGTTATCGGGGAGTCTGTGATAAAACATATCTGCTGTAATATTGGTGCTGATCTGTTATCGGGGAGTCTGTGATACAACATATCGGCTGTAATATTGGTGGTGATCTGTTATCGGGGAGTCTGTGATAAAACATATCTGCTGTAATATTGGTGCTGATTTGTTATCGGGGAGTCTGTGATACAACATATCTGCTGTAATATTGGTGCTGATCTGTTATCCGGGGAGTCTGAGATACAACATATCTGCTGTAATATTAGTTGTTATGTTTGCTAATGACAGGTGTTATGAAGGCAATCCAGAAACACAGTGTGCATAGCGATCAGAGCGCACACAGTGATCTGACAAATACCCAAAAATACAAGAACGAGCTCGGAGACGTGGAAACTCTGTAGACTGCACACCTGATCCTATCCTAAACACAACTAAAAGCGGCTGTGGATTGCGCCTAACAACTACCTAGGCAACTAGGCACAGCCTAAGAAACTAGCTAGCCTGAAGATAGAAAAATAGGCCTGACTTGCCCCAGAGAAATTCCCCAAAGGAAAAGGCAGCCCCCCACATATAATGACTGTGAGTAAGATGAAAAGACAAAACGTAGGGATGAAATAGATTCAGCAAAGTGGGGCCCGATATTCTAGGACAGAGCGAGGACAGTAAAGCGAACTTTGCAGTCTACAAAAAACCCTAAAGCAAAACCACGCAAAGGGGGCAAAAAAAAAACCCACCGTGCCGAACTAACGGCACGGCGGTACACCCTTTGCGTCTCAGAGCTTCCAGCAAAACAAAAGACAAGCTGGACAGAAAAATAGCAACAAAAAAGCAAAAAGCACTTAGCTATACAGAGCAGCAGGTCACAGGAACAATCAGGAGAAGCTCAGATCCAACACTGAAACATTGACAAGGAGCAAGGATAGCAGCATCAGGCGGAGTTAAGTAATGAAGCAGTTAACGAGCTCACCAGAACACCTGAGGGAGGAAGCTCAGAAGCTACAGTACCACTTGTGACCACAGGAGTGAATTCAGCCACAGAATTCACAACAGTACCCCCCCCTTGAGGAGGGGTCACCGAACCCTCACCAGAGCCCCCAGGCCGACCAGGATGAGCCGCATGAAAGGCACGAACAAGATCGGAAGCATGAACATCAGAGGCAAAAACCCAGGAATTATCTTCCTGAGCATAACCCTTCCATTTAACCAGATACTGGAGTTTCCGTCTAGAAACACGAGAATCCAAAATCTTCTCCACAATATACTCCAATTCCCCCTCCACCAAAACCGGGGCAGGAGGCTCAACAGATGGAACCATAGGTGCCACGTATCTCCGCAACAACGACCTATGGAATACATTATGTATGGAAAAGGAGTCTGGGAGGGTCAAACGAAAAGACACAGGATTGAGAACCTCAGAAATCCTATACGGACCAATAAAACGAGGTTTAAATTTAGGAGAGGAAACCTTCATAGGAATATGACGAGAAGATAACCAAACCAGATCCCCAACACGAAGTCGGGGACCCACACGGCGTCTGCGATTAGCGAAAAGTTGAGCTTTCTCCTGGGACAAGATCAAATTGTCCACTACCTGAGTCCAGATGTGCTGCAACCTATCCACCACAGAATCCACACCAGGACAGTCCGAAGACTCAACCTGTCCTGAAGAGAAACGAGGATGGAACCCAGAATTGCAAAAAAATGGAGAAACCAAGGTAGCCGAGCTGGCCCGATTATTAAGGGCGAACTCAGCCAACGGCAAAAAGGACACCCAATCATCCTGGTCTGCAGAAACAAAACATCTCAGATATGTTTCCAAGGTCTGATTGGTTCGTTCGGTCTGGCCATTAGTCTGAGGATGGAAAGCCGAGGAAAAGGATAGGTCAATGCCCATCCTACCACAAAAGGCTCGCCAAAACCTTGAAACAAACTGGGAACCTCTGTCAGAAACAATATTCTCAGGAATGCCATGCAACCGAACCACATGCTGAAAGAACAAAGGTACCAAATCAGAGGAGGAAGGCAATTTAGCCAAGGGCACCAGATGGACCATTTTAGAAAAGCGATCACAGACCACCCAAATGACTGACATCTTTTGAGAAACGGGAAGGTCAGAAATGAAATCCATCGAAATATGTGTCCAAGGCCTCTTTGGGACCGGCAAGGGCAAAAGCAACCCACTGGCACGAGAACAGCAGGGCTTAGCCCTAGCACAAATCCCACAGGACTGCACAAAAGTACGTACATCCCGTGACAGAGATGGCCACCAGAAGGATCTAGCCACTAACTCTCTGGTACCAAAGATTCCAGGATGACCAGCCAACACCGAACAATGAAGTTCAGAGATAAGTTTATTAGTCCACCTATCAGGGACGAACAGTTTCTCTGCTGGACAACGATCAGGTTTATTCGCCTGAAATTTTTGCAGCACCCGCCGCAAATCAGGGGAGATGGCAGACACAATGACTCCTTCCTTGAGGATACCCGCTGGCTCAGATAAACCCGGAGAGTCGGGCACAAAACTCCTAGACAGAGCATCCGCCTTCACATTTTTAGAGCCCGGAAGGTACAAAATCACAAAGTCGAAGCGGGCAAAAAATAACGACCAACGGGCCTGTCTAGGATTCAAGCGCTTGGCAGACTCGAGATAAGTCAAGTTCTTATGATCAGTCAATACCACCACGCGATGCTTAGCTCCTTCAAGCCAATGACGCCACTCCTCGAATGCCCACTTCATGGCCAGCAACTCTCGATTGCCCACATCATAATTACGCTCAGCGGGCGAAAACTTCCTGGAAAAGAAAGCACATGGTTTCATCACTGAGCAATCAGAACCTCTCTGTGACAAAACCGCCCCTGCTCCAATCTCAGAAGCATCAACCTCGACCTGGAACGGAAGAGAAACATCTGGCTGACACAACACAGGGGCAGAACAAAAACGACGCTTCAACTCCTGAAAAGCTTCCACAGCAGCAGAAGACCAATTAACCAAATCAGCACCCTTCTTGGTCAAATCGGTCAATGGTTTGGCAATGCTAGAAAAATTACAGATGAAGCGACGATAAAAATTAGCAAAGCCCAGGAACTTTTGCAGACTTTTCAGAGATGTCGGCTGAATCCAATCCTGGATGGCTTGGACCTTAACTGGATCCATCTCGATAGTAGAAGGGGTAAAGATGAACCCCAAAAATGAAACTTTCTGCACACCGAAGAGACACTTTGATCCCTTCACAAACAAAGAGTTAGCACGCAGGACCTGAAAAACCATTCTGACCTGCTTCACATGAGACTCCCAATCATCTGAGAAGATCAAAATGTCATCCAAGTAAACAATCAGGAATTTATCCAGATACTCACGGAAGATGTCATGCATAAAAGACTGAAACACAGATGGAGCATTGGCAAGTCCGAACGGCATCACTAGATACTCAAAATGACCCTCGGGCGTATTGAATGCAGTTTTCCATTCATCTCCTTGCCTGATTCTCACCAGATTATACGCACCACGAAGATCTATCTTAGTGAACCAACTAGCCCCCTTAATCCGAGCAAACAAGTCAGATAACAATGGCAAGGGATACTGAAATTTAACAGTGATCTTATTAAGAAGGCGGTAATCAATACACGGTCTCAGCGAACCATCCTTCTTGGCTACAAAGAAGAACCCTGCTCCCAGTGGTGATGACGATGGGCGAATATGTCCCTTCTCCAGGGATTCCTTCACATAACTGCGCATAGCGGCGTGTTCGGGCACGGATAAATTAAATAATCGACCTTTAGGGAATTTACTACCAGGAATCAAATTGATAGCACAATCACAATCCCTATGCGGAGGTAGAGCATCGGACTTGGGCTCTTCAAATACATCCTGATAATCAGACAAGAACTCTGGGACCTCAGAAGGGGTGGATGACGAAATCGACAAAAATGGAACATCACCATGTACCCCCTGACAACCCCAGCTGGATACCGACATGGAATTCCAATCCAATACTGGATTATGGGTTTGTAGCCATGGCAACCCCAACACGACCACATCATGCAGATTATGCAACACCAGAAAGCGAATAACTTCCTGATGTGCAGGAGCCATGCACATGGTCAGCTGGGCCCAGTATTGAGGTTTATTCTTGGCCAAAGGTGTAGCATCAATTCCTCTCAATGGAAAAGGACACCGCAAGGCTCCAAGAAAAACCCACAACGTTTAGCATAATCCAAATCCATCAGATTCAGGGCAGCGCCCGAATCCACAAACGCCATGACAGAAAACGACGACAAAGAGCATATCAAGGTAATGGACAGAAGGAATTTGGACTGTACAGTACCAATGACGGCAGACCTAGCGGACCGCTTAGTGCGCTTAGGACAATCAGAAATAGCATGAGTGGAATCACCACAGTAGAAACACAGACCATTCAGACGTCTGTATTCCTGCCGTTCAACTCTAGTCATAGTCCTATCGCACTGCATAGGCTCAGGTTTAACCTCAGGCAGTACCGCCAAATGGTGCACAGATTTACGCTCGCGCAAGCGTCGACCGATCTGAATGGCCAAAGACAAAGACTCATTCAAACCAGCAGGCATAGGAAATCCCACCATGACATCCTTAAGAGCCTCAGAGAGACCCTTTCTGAACAAAGCTGCCAGCGCAGATTCATTCCACTGAGTGAGTACTGACCATTTCCTAAATTTCTGACAATATACTTCTATATCATCCTGACCCTGGCACAAAGCCAGCAAATTTTTCTCAGCCTGATCCACTGAATTAGGCTCATCGTACAGCAATCCGAGCGCCAGGAAAAACGCATCGACACTACTCAATGCAGGGTCTCCTGGCGCAAGAGAAAATGCCCAGTCTTGAGGGTCGCCGCGCAAAAAAGAAATAATAATCAAAACCTGTTGAATAGGATTACCAGAAGAATGAGGTTTCAAGGCCAGAAATAGCTTACAATTATTTTTGAAACTTAGAAACTTAGTTCTATCTCCAAAAAACAAATCAGGAATAGGAATTCTTGGTTCTAACATAGATTTCTGATCAATAGTATCTTGAATTTTTTGTACATTTATAACGAGATTATCCATTGAAGAGCACAGACCCTGAATATCCATGTCCACACCTGTGTCCAGAATCACCCAAATGTCTAGGGGAAAAAAAAAAAATGAACACAGAGCAGAAAAAAAAAAAAAAAGTGATGTCAGAACTTTTTCTTTCCCTCTATTGAGAATCATTAGTTTGGGCTCCTTGTACTGTTATGTTTGCTAATGACAGGTGTTATGAAGGCAATCCAGAATCACAGTGTGCATAGCGATCAGAGCGCACACAGTGATCTGACAAATACGCAAAAATACAAGAACGAGCTCTGAGACGTGGAAACTCTGTAGACTGCACACCTGATCCTATCCTAAACACAACTAAAAGCGGCTGTGGATTGCGCCTAACAACTACCTAGGCAACTCGGCACAGCCTAAGAAACTAGCTAGCCTGAAGATAGAAAAATAGGCCTGACTTGCCCCAGAGAAATTCCCCAAAGGAAAAGGCAGCCCCCCACATATAATGACTGTGAGTAAGATGAAAAGACAAAACGTAGGGATGAAATAGATTCAGCAAAGTGGGGCCCGATATTCTAGGACAGAGCGAGGACAGTAAAGCGAACTTTGCAGTCTACAAAAAACCCTAAAGCAAAACCACGCAAAGGGGGCAAAAAAAACCCCACCGTGCCGAACTAACGGCACGGCGGTACACCCTTTGCGTCTCAGAGCTTCCAGCAAAACAAAAGACAAGCTGGACAGAAAAAAAGCAACAAAAAAGCAAAAAGCACTTAGCTATACAGAGCAGCAGGTCACAGGAACAATCAGGAGAAGCTCAGATCCAACACTGAAACATTGACAAGGAGCAAGGATAGCAGCATCAGGCGGAGTTACATAGTAACATAGTTAGTAAGGCCGAAAAAAGACATTTGTCCATCCAGTTCAGCCTATATTCCGTCATAATAAATCTCCAGATCTACGTCCTTTTACAGAACCTAATAATTGTATGATACAATATTGTTCTGCTCCAGGAAGACATCCAGGCCTCTCTTGAACCCCTCGACTGAGTTCGCCATCACCACCTCCTCAGGCAAGCAATTCCAGATTCTCACTGCCCTAACAGTAAAGCATCCTCTTCTATGTTGGTGGAAAAACCTTCTCTCCTCCAGACGCAAAGAATGCCCCCTTGTGCCCGTCACCTTCCTTGGTATAAACAGATCCTCAGCGAGATATTTGTATTGTCCCCTTATATACTTATACATGGTTATTAGATCGCCCCTCAGTCGTCTTTTTTCTAGACTAAATAATCCTAATTTCGCTAATCTATCTGGGTATTGTAGTTCTCCCATCCCCTTTATTAATTTTGTTGCCCTCCTTTGTACTCTCTCTAGTTCCATTATATCCTTCCTGAGCACCGGTGCCCAAAACTGGACACAGTACTCCATGTGCGGTCTAACTAGGGATTTGTACAGAGGCAGTATAATGCTCTCATCATGTGTATCCAGACCTCTTTTAATGCACCCCATGATCCTGTTTGCCTTGGCAGCTGCTGCCTGGCACTGGCTGCTCCAGGTAAGTTTATCATTAACTAGGATCCCCAAGTCCTTCTCCCTGTCAGATTTACCCAGTGGTTTCCCGTTCAGTGTGTAATGGTGATATTGATTCCTTCTTCCCATGTGTATAACCTTACATTTATCATTGTTAAACCTCATCTGCCACCTTTCAGCCCAAGTTTCCAACTTATCCAGATCCATCTGTAGCAGAATACTATCTTCTCTTGTATTAACTGCTTTACATAGTTTTGTATCATCTGCAAATATCGATATTTTACTGTGTAAACCTTCTACCAGATCATTAATGAATATGTTGAAGAGAACAGGTCCCAATACTGACCCCTGCGGTACCCCACTGGTCACAGCGACCCAGTTAGAGACTATACCATTTATAACCACCCTCTGCTTTCTATCACTAAGCCAGTTACTAACCCATTTACACACATTTTCCCCCAGACCAAGCATTCTCATTTTGTGTACCAACCTCTTGTGCGGCACGGTATCAAACGCTTTGGAAAAATCGAGATATACCACGTCCAATGACTCACCGTGGTCCAGCCTATAGCTTACCTCTTCATAAAAATTGATTAGATTGGTTTGACAGGAGCGATTTCTCATAAACCCATGCTGATATGGAGTTAAACAGTTATTCTCATTGAGATAATCCAGAATAACATCCCTCAGAAACCCTTCAAATATTTTACCAACAATAGAGGTTAGACTTACTGGCCTATAATTTCCAGGTTCACTTTTAGAGCCCTTTTTGAATATTGGCACCACATTTGCTATGCGCCAGTCCTGCGGAACAGACCCTGTCGCTATAGAGTCCCTAAAAATAAGAAATAATGGTTTATCTATTACATTACTTAGTTCCCTTAGTATTCGTGGGTGTATGCCATCCGGACCCGGAGATTTATCTATTTTAATCTTATTTAGCCGGTTTCGCACCTCTTCTTGGGTTAGATTGGTGACCCTTAATATAGGGTTTTCATTGTTTCTTGGGATTTCACCTAGCATTTCATTTTCCACCGTGAATACCGTGGAGAAGAAGGTGTTTAATATGTTAGCTTTTTCCTCGTCATCTACAACCATTCTTTCCTCACTATTTTTTAAGGGGCCTACATTTTCAGTTTTTATTCTTTTACTATTGATATAGTTGAAGAACAGTTTGGGATTAGTTTTACTCTCCTTAGCAATGTGCTTCTCTGTTTCCTTTTTGGCAGCTTTAATTAGTTTTTTAGATAAAGTATTTTTCTCCCTATAGTTTTTTAGAGCTTCAATGGTGCCATCCTGCTTTAGTAGTGCAAATGCTTTCTTTTTACTGTTAATTGCCTGTCTTACTTCTTTGTTTAGCCACATTGGGTTTTTCCTATTTCTAGTCCTTTTATTCCCACAAGGTATAAACCGCTTACACTGCCTATTTAGGATGTTCTTAAACATTTCCCATTTATTATCTGTATTCTTATTTCTGAGGATATTGTCCCAGTCTACCAGATTAAGGGCATCTCTAAGCTGTTCAAACTTTGCCTTCCTAAAGTTCAATGTTTTTGTGACTCCCTGACAAGTCCCCCTAGTGAAAGACAGGTGAAACTGCACAATATTGTGGTCGCTATTTCCTAAATGCCCAACCACCTGCAGATTTGTTATTCTGTCAGGTCTATTAGATAGTATTAGGTCTAAAAGTGCTGCTCCTCTGGTTGGATTCTGCACCAATTGTGAAAGATAATTTTTCTTGGTTATTAGCAGAAACCTGTTGCCTTTATGGGTTTCACAGGTTTCTGTTTCCCAGTTAATATCCGGGTAGTTAAAGTCCCCCATAACCAGGACCTCATTATGGGTTGCAGCTTCATCTATCTGCTTTAGAAGTAGACTTTCCATGCTTTCTGTTATATTTGGGGGTTTGTAACAGACCCCAATGAGAATTTTGTTACCATTTGTCCCTCCATGAATTTCAACCCATATGGACTCGACATCTTCATTCCCTTCGCTAATATCCTCCCTTAAAGTGGACTTTAGACAAGACTTTACATGGAGACAAACCTCTCCTCCTCTCCGATTTTTACGATCCTTTCTAAACAGACTGTAACCCTGTAAGTTAACTGCCCAGTCATAGCTTTCATCTAACCATGTCTCGGTTATTCCCACTATGTCAAAGTTACCTGTAGATATTTCTGCTTCTAGTTCTTCCATCTTGTTTGTCAGGCTTCTGGCGTTTGCGAGCATGCAGTTTAGAGGATTTTGTTTTGTTCCAATCTCCTCACTGTGGATTGTTTTAGAAATGTTCTTACTTCCCTTCTGAGTATGTTTTCCTGGGTCGTCTTTGTTCGAGTCTAATGTTTTTCTTCCCGTCCCCTCTTCTTCTAGTTTAACGCCCTCCTGATGAGTGTAGCGAGTCAAGTAATGAAGCAGTTAACGAGCTCACCAGAACACCTGAGGGAGGAAGCTCAGAAGCTGCAGTACCACTTGTGACCACAGGAGTGAATTCAGCCACAGAATTCACAACAATTAGTGCTGATCTGTTATCGGGGAGTCTGTGATACAACATATCTGCTGTAATATTGGTACTGATCTGTTATCAGGTGTCTGTGATACAACATATCTGCTGTAATATTGGTGCTGATCTGTTATCGGGGAGGTTGAGATACAACATACCGGCTGTAATATTGGTGCTGATTTGTTATCGAGGAGTCTGTGATACAACATATCTGCTGTAATATTGGTGCTGATCTGTTATCCGGTGTCTGTGATGCAACATATCGGCTGTAATATTGGTGGTGATCTGTTATCGGGGAGTGTGAGATACAACATATCTGCTGTAATATTGGTGCTGATCTGTTATCGGGGTGTCTGTGATACAACATATCTGCTGTAATATTGGTGCTGATCTGTTATCGAGGAGTCTGTGATACAACATATCGGCTGTAATATTGGTGGTGATCTGTTATCCGGTGTCTGTGATACAACATATCTGCTGTAATATTGGTGCTGATTTGTTATCGAGGAGTCTGTGATACAACATATCTGCTGTAATATTGGTGGTGATCTGTTATCCGGTGTCTGTGATACAACATATCTGCTGTAATATTGGTGATGATCTGTTATCGGGGAGTCTGTGATACAACATATCTGCTGTAATATTGGTGCTGATCTGTTATCCGGTGTCTGTGATACAACATATCGGCTGTAATATTGGTGCTGATCTATTATCGGGGTGTCTGTGATACAACATATCTGCTGTAATATTGGTGCTGATCTGTTATCAGGGAGTCTGAGATACAACATATCGGCTGTAATATTGGTGCTGATCTGTTATCGAGGAGTCTGTGATACAACATATCTGCTGTAATATTGGTGCTGATCTGTTATCGGGGAGTGTGAGATACAACATATCTGCTGTAATATTGGTGCTGATCTGTTATCCGGTGTCTGTGATACAACATATCTGCTGTAATATTGGTGCTGATCTGTTATCCGGTGTCTGTGATACAACATATCGGCTGTAATATTGGTGCTGATCTGTTATCCGGTGTCTGTGATACAACATATCTGCTGTAATATTGGTGCTGATCTGTTATCGGGGATTCTGTGATACAACATAACTGCTGTAATATTGGTGCTGATCTGTTATCGGGGAGTCTGTGATACAACATATCTGCTGTAATATTGGTGCTGATCTGTTATCGGGGAGTCTGTGATACAACATATCTGCTGTAATATTGGTGCTGATCCGTTATCGGGGAGTCTGTGATACAACATATCGGCTGTAATATTGGTGCTGATCTGTTATCCGGTGTCTGTGATACAACATATCTGCTGTAATATTGGTGCTGATCTGTTATCGGGGATTCTGTGATACAACATAACTGCTGTAATATTGGTGCTGATCTGTTATCGGGGAGTCTGTGATACAACATATCTGCTGTAATATTGGTGCTGATCTGTTATCGGGGAGTCTGTGATACAACATATCTGCTGTAATATTGGTGCTGATCTGTTATCGGGGAGTCTGTGATACAACATATCGGCTGTAATATTGGTGCTGATCTGTTATCCGGTGTCTGTGATACAACATATCTGCTGTAATATTGGTGCTGATCTGTTATCGGGGAGTCTGTGATACAACATATCTGCTGTAATATTGGTGCTGATCTGTTATCCGGTGTCTGTGATACAACATATCGGCTGTAATATTGGTGCTGATCTGTTATCGGGGAGTCTGTGATACAACATATCTGCTGTAATATTGGTGCTGATCTGTTATCCGGTGTCTGTGATACAACATATCGGCTGTAATATTGGTGCTGATCTGTTATCGGGGAGTCTGTGATACAACATATCTGCTGTAATATTGGTACTGATCTGTTATCGGATTGTCTGTGATACAACATATCTGCTGTAATATTGGTGCTGATCTGTTATCCGGTGAGTCTGTGATACAACATATCTGCTGTAATATTGGTGCTGATCTGTTATCCGGTGAGTCTGTGATACAACATATCGGCTGTAATATTGGTGCTGATCTGTTATCGGGGAGTCTGTGATACAACATATCTGCTGTAATATTGGTGCTGATCTGTTATCGGGGAGTCTGTGATACAACATATCTGCTGTAATATTGGTACTGATCTGTTATCGGATTGTCTGTGATACAACATATCTGCTGTAATATTGGTGCTGATCTGTTATCGGGGAGTCTGTGATACAACATATCGGCTGCAATATTGGTGCTGATCTGTTATCGGAGTCTGTGATACAACATATCTGCTGTAATATTGGTGCTGATCTGTTATCGAGGAGTCTGTGATACAACATATCGTCTGTAATATTGGTGCTGATCTGTTATCGGGGAGTCTGTGATACAACATATCGGCTGTAATATTGGTGCTGATCTGTTATCGAGGAGTCTGTGATACAACATATCTGCTGTAATATTGGTGCTGATCTGTTATCGAGGAGTGTGAGATTCAACATATCTGCTGTAATATTGGTGCTGATCTGTTATCCGGTGTCTGAGATACAACATATCTGCTGTAATATTGGTGCTGATCTGTTATCCGGTGTCTGTGATACAACATATCGGCTGTAATATTGGTGCTGATCTGTTATCGGGGAGTGTGAGATACAACATATCTGCTGTAATATTGGTGCTGATCTGTTATCCGGTGTCTGTGATACAACATATCTGCTGTAATATTGGTGCTGATCTGTTATCCGGTGTCTGTGATACAACATATCGGCTGTAATATTGGTGCTGATCTGTTATCGGGGAGTGTGAGATACAACATATCGGCTGTAATATTGGTGCTGATCTGTTATCCGGTGTCTGTGATACAACATATCGGCTGTAATATTGGTGCTGATCTGTTATCGGGGAGTCTGAGATACAACATATCTGCTGTAATATTGGTGCTGATCTGTTATCGGGGAGTCTGTGATACAACATATCTGCTGTAATATTGGTGCTGATCTGTTATCCGACGTCTGTGATACAACATATCTGCTGTAATATTGGTGCTGATCTGTTATCGGGGAGTCTGTGATACAACATATCTGCTGTAGTATTGGTGCTGATCTGTTATCCGACGTCTGTGATACAACATATCTGCTGTAATATTGGTGCTGATCTGTTATCCGACGTCTGTGATACAACATATCTGCTGTAATATTGGTGCTGATCTGTTATCGGGGAGTCTGTGATACAACATATCTGCTGTAGTATTGGTGCTGATCTGTTATCCGACGTCTGTGATACAACATATCTGCTGTAATATTGGTGCTGATCTGTTATCCGACGTCTGTGATACAACATATCTGCTGTAATATTGGTGCTGATCTGTTATCCGGTGTCTGTGATACAACATATCTGCTGTAGTATTGTTGCTGATCTGTTATCGGGGAGTCTGTGATACAACATATCGCCTGTAATATTGGTGCTGATCTGTTATCCGACGTCTGTGATACAACATATCTGCTGTAATATTGGTGCTGATCTGTTATCGGGGTGTCTGTGATACAACATATCGGCTGTAATATTGGTGCTGATCTGTTATCCGGTGTCTGTGATACAACATATCGGCTGGAATATTGGTGCTGATCTGTTATCGGGGAGTCTGAGATACAACATATCTGCTGTAATATTGGTGCTGATCTGTTATCGGGGAGTCTGTGATACAACATATCTGCTGTAATATTGGAGCTGATCTGTTATCCGGTGTCTGTGATACAACATATCTGCTGTAATATTGGTGCTGATCTGTTATCCGATGTCTGTGATACAACATATCTGCTGTAATATTGGTGCTGATCTGTTATCGGGGAGTCTGTGATACAACATATCTGCTGTAATATTGGTGCTGATCTGTTATCCGGTGTCTGTGATACAACATATCTGCTGTAGTATTGTTGCTGATCTGTTATCGGGGAGTCTGAGATACAACATATCTGCTGTAATATTGGTGCTGATCTGTTATCGGGGAGACTGTGATACAACATATCGGCTGTAATATTGGTGCTGATCTGTTATCCGGTGTCTGTGATACAACATATCTGCTGTAGTATTGTTGCTGATCTGTTATCGGGGAGTCTGAGATACAACATATCTGCTGTAATATTGGTGCTGATCTGTTATCGGGGAGACTGTGATACAACATATCTGCTGTAATATTGGTGCTGATCTGTTATCCGACGTCTGTGATACAACATATCTGCTGTAATATTGGTGCTGATCTGTTATCCGACGTCTGTGATACAACATATCTGCTGTAATATTGGTGCTGATCTGTTATCCGACGTCTGTGATACAACATATCTGCTGTAATATTGGTGCTGATCTGTTATTGGGGAGTGTGAGATACAACATATCTGCTGTAATATTGGTGCTGATCTGTTATCGGGGAGTCTGAGATACAACATATCTGCTGTAATATTGGTGCTGATCTGTTATCCGGTGTCTGTGATACAACATATCGGCTGTAATATTGGTGCTGATCTGTTATCGGGGAGTCTGAGATACAACATATCTGCTGTAATATTGGTGCTGATCTGTTATCGGGGAGTCTGTGATACAACATATCTGCTGTAATATTGGAGCTGATCTGTTATCCGGTGTCTGTGATACAACATATCTGCTGTAATATTGGTGCTGATCTGTTATCCGATGTCTGTGATACAACATATCTGCTGTAATATTGGTGCTGATCTGTTATCGGGGAGTCTGTGATACAACATATCTGCTGTAATATTGGTGCTGATCTGTTATCCGGTGTCTGTGATACAACATATCTGCTGTAGTATTGTTGCTGATCTGTTATCGGGGAGTCTGAGATACAACATATCTGCTGTAATATTGGTGCTGATCTGTTATCGGGGAGACTGTGATACAACATATCGGCTGTAATATTGGTGCTGATCTGTTATCGGGGAGTCTGTGATACAACATATCTGCTGTAATATTGGTGCTGATCTGTTATCGGGGAGACTGTGATACAACATATCTGCTGTAATATTGGAGCTGATCTGTTATCGGGGAGTCTGTGATACAACATATCTGCTGTAATATTGGTGCTGATCTGTTATCCGGTGTCTGTGATACAACATATCTGCTGTAATATTGGTGCTGATCTGTTATCGGGGAGTCTGTGATACAACATATCTGCTGTAATATTGGTGCTGATCTGTTATCCGGTGTCTGTGATACAACATATCTGCTGTAATATTGGTGCTGATCTGTTATCGGGGAGTCTGTGATACAACATATCGGCTGTAATATTGGTGCTGATCTGTTATCGGGGAGTCTGTGATACAACATATCTGCTGTAATATTGGAGCTGATCTGTTATCGGGGAGTCTGTGATACAACATATCGGCTGTAATATTGGTGCTGATCTGTTATCGGGGAGTCTGTGATGCAACATATCGGCTGTAATATTGGTGCTGATCTGTTATCGGGGAGTCTGTGATACAGCATATCTGCTGTAATATTGGTGCTGATCTGTTATCGGGGAGTCTGTGATGCAACATATCGGCTGTAATATTGGTGCTGATCTGTTATCGGGGAGTCTGTGATACAGCATATCTGCTGTAATATTGGTGCTGATCTGTTATCGGGGAGTCTGTGATGCAACATATCGGCTGTAATATTGGTGCTGATCTGTTATCAGGGAGTCTGTGATACAGCATATCTGCTGTAATATTGGTGCTGATCTGTTATCGGGGAGTCTGTGATGCAACATATCGGCTGTAATATTGGTGCTGATCTGTTATCGGGGAGTCTGTGATACAGCATATCTGCTGTAATATTGGTGCTGATCTGTTATCGGGGAGTCTGTGATGCAACATATCGGCTGTAATATTGGTGCTGATCTGTTATCGGGGAGTCTGTGATACAGCATATCTGCTGTAATATTGGTGCTGATCTGTTATCGGGCAGTCTGTGATGCAACATATCTGCTGTAATATTGTTGCTGATCTGTTATCGGGGAGTCTGTGATACAACATATCGGCTGTAATATTGGTGCTGATCTGTTATCCGGTGTCTGTGATACAACATATCTGCTGTAATATTGATGCTGATCTGTTATCCGGTGTCTGTGATACAACATATCTGCTGTAATATTGGTGCTGATCTGTTATCGGGGAGTCTGTGATACAACATATCTGCTGTAATATTGGTGCTGATCTGTTATCCGGTGTCTGTGATACAACATATCGGCTGTAATATTGGTGCTGATCTGTTATCGGGGAGTCTGTGATACAACATATCGGCTGTAATATTGGTGCTGATCTGTTATCGAGGAGTCTGTGATACAACATATCTGCTGTAATATTGGTGCTGATCTGTTATCCGGTGTCTGTGATACAACATATCTGCTGTAATATTGGTGCTGATCTGTTATCCGGTGTCTGTGATACAACATATCTGCTGTAATATTGGTGCTGATCTGTTATCGGGGAGTCTGTGATACAACATATCTGCTGTAATATTGGTGCTGATCTGTTATCCGGTGTCTGTGATACAACATATCTGCTGTAATATTGGTGCTGATCTGTTATCGGGGAGTCTGTGATACAACATATCGGCTGTAATATTGGTGCTGATCTGTTATCGGGGAGTCTGTGATACAACATATCTGCTGTAATATTGGTGCTGATCTGTTATCGGGGAGACTGTGATACAACATATCTGCTGTAATATTGGAGCTGATCTGTTATCGGGGAGTCTGTGATACAACATATCTGCTGTAATATTGGTGCTGATCTGTTATCCGGTGTCTGTGATACAACATATCTGCTGCAATATTGGTGCTGATCTGTTATCGGGGAGTCTGTGATACAACATATCTGCTGTAATATTGGTGCTGATCTGTTATCCGGTGTCTGTGATACAACATATCGGCTGTAATATTGGTGCTGATCTGTTATCGAGGAGTCTGTGATACAACATATCTGCTGTAATATTGGTGCTGATCTGTTATCGGGGAGTCTGTGATACAACATATCGGCTGTAATATTGGTGCTGATCTGTTATCGGGGAGTCTGTGATACAACATATCTGCTGTAATATTGGAGCTGATCTGTTATCGGGGAGTCTGTGATACAACATATCGGCTGTAATATTGGTGCTGATCTGTTATCGGGGAGTCTGTGATACAGCATATCTGCTGTAATATTGGTGCTGATCTGTTATCGGGGAGTCTGTGATGCAACATATCGGCTGTAATATTGGTGCTGATCTGTTATCAGGGAGTCTGTGATACAGCATATCTGCTGTAATATTGGTGCTGATCTGCTATCCGTTGTCTGAGATACAACATATCTGCTGTAATATTGGTGCTGATCTGTTATCGAGGAGTCTGTGATACAACATATCTGCTGTAATATTGGTGCTGATCTGTTATCCGGTGTCTGTGATACAACATATCGGCTGTAATATTGGTGCTGATCTGTTATCGAGGAGTCTGTGATACAACATATTGGCTGTAATATTGGTGCTGATCTGTTATCGAGGAGTCTGTGATACAACATATCGGCTGTAATATTGGTGCTGATCTGTTATCGGGGAGTCTGTGATACAACATATCGGCTGTAATATTTGTGCTGATCTGTTATCGGGGAGTCTGAGATACAACATATCTGCTGTAATATTGGTGCTGATCTGTTATCGAGGAGTCTGTGATACAACATATCTGCTGTAATATTGGTGCTGATCTGTTATCGAGGAGTCCGTGATACAACATATCTGCTGTAATATTGGTGCTGATCTGTTATCCGGTGTCTGTGATACAACATATCTGCTGTAATATTGGTGCTGATCTGTTATCTGGGAGTCTGAGATGCAACATATCGGCTGTAATATTGGTGCTGATCTGTTATCGGGGAGTCTGTGATACAACATATCTGCTGTAATATTGGTGCTGATCTGTTATCGGGGAGTCTGTGATACAACATATCTGCTGTAATATTGGTGCTGATCTGTTATCCGGTGTCTGTGATACAACATATCGGCTGTAATATTGGTGCTGATCTGTTATCGGGGAGTCTGTGATACAACATATCGGCTGTAATATTGGTGCTGATCTGTTATCGGGGAGTCTGAGATACAACATATCGGCTGTAATATTGGTGATGATCTGTTATCGGGGAGTCTGTGATACAACATATCGGCTGTAATATTGGTGCTGATCTGTTATCGGGGAGTCTGAGATACAACATATCGGCTGTAATATTGGTGATGATCTGTTATCGAGGAGTCTGTGATACAACATATCTGCTGTAATATTGGTGCTGATCTGTTATCGAGGAGTCTGTGATACAACATATCGGCTGTAATATTGGTGCTGATCTGTTATCGGGGAGTCTGTGATACAACATATCTGCTGTAATATTGGTGCTGATCTGTTATCGAGGAGTCTGTGATACAACATATCGGCTGTAATATTGGTGCTGATCTGTTATCGGGGAGTCTGTGATACAACATATCGGCTGTAATATTGGTGCTGATCTGTTATCCGGTGTCTGTGATACAACATATCGGCTGTAATATTGGTGCTGATCTGTTATCCGGTGTCTGTGATACAACACATCGGCTGTAATATTGGTGCTGATCTGTTATCGGGGAGTCTGTGATACAACATATCTGCTGTAATATTGGTGCTGATCTGTTATCGGGGAGTCTGTGATACAACATATCGGCTGTAATATTGGTGCTGATCTGTTATCGGGGAGTCTGAGATACAACATATCGGCTGTAATATTGGTGATGATCTGTTATCGAGGAGTCTGTGATACAACATATCTGCTGTAATATTGGTGCTGATCTGTTATCGAGGAGTCTGTGATACAACATATCTGCTGTAATATTGGTGCTGATCTGTTATCGAGGAGTCCGTGATACAACATATCTGCTGTAATATTGGTGCTGATCTGTTATCCGGTGTCTGTGATACAACATATCTGCTGTAATATTGGTGCTGATCTGTTATCGGGGAGTCTGAGATGCAACATATCTGCTGTAATATTGGTGCTGATCTGTTATCGGGGAGTCTGAGATACAACATATCGGCTGTAATATTGGTGCTGATCTGTTATCGAGGAGTGTGAGATACAACATATCTGCTGTAATATTGGTGCTGATCTGTTATCGGGGAGTCTGAGATGCAACATATCTGCTGTAATATTGGTGCTGATCTGTTATCGGGGAGTCTGAGATACAACATATCGGCTGTAATATTGGTGCTGATCTGTTATCGGGGAGTGTGAGATACAACATATCGGCTGTAATATTGGTGCTGATCTGTTATCGAGGAGTCTGTGATACAACATATCTGCTGTAATATTGGTGCTGATCTGTTATTGGGGAGTCTGAGATACAACATATCTGCTGTAATATTGGTGCTGATCTGTTATCCGGTGTCTGTGATACAACATATCGGCTGTAATATTGGTGCTGATCTGTTATCGAGGAGTCTGTGATACAACATATCTGCTGTAATATTGGTGCTGATCTGTTATCGGGGAGTCTGAGATGCAACATATCTGCTGTAATATTGGTGCTGATCTGTTATCGGGGAGTCTGAGATACAACATATCGGCTGTAATATTGGTGCTGATCTGTTATCGGGGAGTCTGAGATACAACATATCGGCTGTAATATTGGTGCTGATCTGTTATCGAGTCTGTGATACAACATATCAGCTGTAATATTGGTGCTGATCTGTTATCGGGGAGTCTGTGATACAACATATCGGCTGTAATATTGGTGCTGATCTGTTATCGGGGAGTCTGTGATAAAACATATCTGCTGTAATATTGGAGCTGATCTGTTATCCGGTGTCTGTGATACAACATATCTGCTGTAATATTGGTGCTGATCTGTTATCGGGGAGTCTGAGATACAACATATCTGCTGTAATATTGGTGCTGAGCTGTTATCGGGGAGTCTGAGATACAACATATCGGCTGTAATATTGGTGCTGATCTGTTATCGAGGAGTCTGTGATACAACATATCGGCTGTAATATTGGTGCTGATCTGTTATCGAGGAGTCTGTGATACAACATATCTGCTGTAATATTGGTGCTGATCTGTTATCGGGGAGTCTGAGATACAACATATCTGCTGTAATATTGGTGCTGATCTGTTATCCGGTGTCTGTGATACAACATATCTGCTGTAATATTGGTGCTGATCTGTTATTGGGGAGTCTGAGATACAACATATCGGCTGTAATATTGGTGCTGATCTGTTATCGGGGAGTGTGAGATACAACATATCTGCTGTAATATTGGTGCTGATCTGTTATCGAGGAGTCTGTGATACAACATATCGGCTGTAATATTGGTGCTGATCTGTTATCGGGGAGTCTGAGATACAACATATCGGCTGTAATATTGGTGCTGATCTGTTATCGGGGAGTCTGAGATACAACATATCTGCTGTAATATTGGTGCTGATCTGTTATCGGGGAGTGTGAGATACAACATATCTGCTGTAATATTGGTGCTGATCTGTTATCGGGGAGTGTGAGATACAACATATCGGCTGTAATATTGGTGCTGATCTGTTATCGGGGAGTCTGTGATACAACATATCTGCTGTAATATTGGTGCTGATCTGTTATCGGGGAGTCTGTGATACAACATATCTGCTGTAATATTGGTGCTGATCTGTTATCGAGGAGTCTGTGATACAACATATCGGCTGTAATATTGGTGCTGATCTGTTATCGGGGAGTCTGTGATACAACATATCGGCTGTAATATTGGTGCTGATCTGTTATCGGGGAGTCTGAGATACAACATATCTGCTGTAATATTGGTGCTGATCTGTTATCGGGGAGTCTGAGATACAACATATCGGCTGTAATATTGGTGCTGATCTGTTATCGGGGAGTGTGAGATACAACATATCTGCTGTAATATTGGTGCTGATCTGTTATCGAGGAGTCTGTGATACAACATATCTGCTGTAATATTGGTGCTGATCTGTTATCGGGGAGTCTGAGATACAACATATCTGCTGTAATATTGGTGCTGATCTGTTTTCCGGTGTCTGTGATACAACATATCGGCTGTGATATTGGTGCTGATCTGTTATCCGGAGTCTGTGATACAACATATCTGCTGTAATATTGGTGCTGATCTGTTATCGGGGAGTCTGAGATACAACATATCTGCTGTAATATTGGTGCTGATCTGTTATCCGGTGTCTGTGATACAACATATCTGCTGTAATATTGGTGCTGATCTGTTATTGGGGAGTCTGAGATACAACATATCTGCTGTAATATTGGTGCTGATCTGTTATTGGGGAGTCTGAGATACAACATATCGGCTGTAATATTGGTGCTGATCTGTTATCGGGGAGTGTGAGATACAACATATCGGCTGTAATATTGGTGCTGATCTGTTATCGGGGAGTGTGAGATACAACATATCTGCTGTAATATTGGTGCTGATCTGTTATCGAGGAGTCTGTGATACAACATATCTGCTGTAATATTGGTGGTGATCTGTTATCGGGGAGTCTGAGATACAACATATCTGCTGTAATATTGGTGCTGATCTGTTATCGGGGAGTGTGAGATACAACATATCTGCTGTAATATTGGTGCTGATCTGTTATCGGGGAGTGTGAGATACAACATATCGGCTGTAATATTGGTGCTGATCTGTTATCGGGGAGTCTGAGATACAACATATCTGCTGTAATATTGGTGCTGATCTGTTATCGGGGAGTCTGAGATACAACATATCGGCTGTAATATTGGTGCTGATCTGTTATCGGGGAGTGTGAGATACAACATATCTGCTGTAATATTGGTGCTGATCTGTTATCGAGGAGTCTGTGATACAACATATCTGCTGTAATATTGGTGCTGATCTGTTATCGGGGAGTCTGAGATACAACATATCTGCTGTAATATTGGTGCTGATCTGTTATCCGGTGTCTGTGATACAACATATCGGCTGTGATATTGGTGCTGATCTGTTATCCGGTGTCTGTGATACAACATATCGGCTGTAATATTGGTGCTGATCTGTTATCGGGGAGTCTGAGATACAACATATCGGCTGTAATATTGGTGCTGATCTGTTATCGGGGAGTCTGAGATACAACATATCTGCTGTAATATTGGTGCTGATCTGTTATCGGGGAGTCTGAGATACAACATATCGGCTGTAATATTGGTGCTGATCTGTTATCGGGGAGTCTGAGATACAACATATCTGCTGTAATATTGGTGCTGATCTGTTATCCGGTGTCTGTGATACAACATATTGGCTGTAATATTGGTGCTGATCTGTTATCGGGGAGTCTGAGATACAACATATCGGCTGTAATATTGGTGCTGATCTGTTATCGGGGTGTCTGTGATAAAACATATCGTCTGTAATATTGGTGCTGATCTGTTATCGAGTCTGTGATACAACATATCGGCTGTAATATTGGTGCTGATCTGTTATCGGGGAGTCTGAGATACAACATATCGGCTGTAATATTGGTGCTGATCTGTTATCGGGTCTGTGATGCAACATATCGGCTGTAATATTGGTGCTGATCTGTTATCGGGGAGTCTGAGATACAACATATCTGCTGTAATATTGGTGCTGATCTGTTATCGGGGAGTCTGAGATACAACATATCTGCTGTAATATTGGAGCTGATCTGTTATCCGGTGTCTGTGATACAACATATCGGCTGTAATATTGGTGCTGATCTGTTATCCGGTGTCTGTGATACAACATATCGGCTGTAATATTGGTGCTGATCTGTTATCCGGTGTCTGTGATACAACATATCGGCTGTAATATTGGTGCTGATCTGTTATCCGGTGTCTGTGATACAACATATCGTGTTATGAAAGGCAATTCAGAATCACAATGGACATGGAGGTCAGAGCACATACAGTGAACTGACAATAACCCAAAATAATAGAACGAGCTCTGAGACTTGGGAACTCTGCAGACCGCAATCCCTAAGCCTATCAAACCACACTAAAGGTAGCCGTGGAGCACTCCTGACCAGAACCTAGGCGCCTCGTCACAGCCTGAGAAACTAGCTAATCCTGAAGATAGAAAAATAAGCCTACCTTGCCTCAGAGAAATTCCCCAAAGGAAAAGGCAGCCCCCCACATATAATGACTGTGAGTAAGATGAAAACACAAACATAGAGATGAAACAGATTTAGCAAAGTGAGGCCCGACTAGCTGAACAGAACGATGATAGGGAAGATAACTTTGCGGTCAGCACAAAAACCTATAAAAAACCACGCAGAGGGGACAAAAAGACCCTCCGCACCGACTAACGGTACGGAGGTGGTCCCTCTGCGTCTCAGAGCTTCCAGCAGGCGAGAAAAACCAATAAAGCAAGCTGGACAGAAAAATAGCAACAAAATAACATAAGCAAAACTTAGCTTTGCAGAGCAGCAGGCCACAGGAATGATCCAGGGAAAAAACAAGTCCCACACTGAAACATTGACAGGAAGCATAGATCAAACCATCAGGTGGAGTTAAGTAGAGAAGAAGCTAACGAGCTCACCAGATCACCTGAGGGAGAAAACTCAGAAGCTGCAGTACCACTTTCCTTCACAAACTGAAGATCCCAGAGAGAATCAGCCGAAGTACCACTTGTGACCACAGGAGTGAACTCTGCCACAGAATTCACAACAATATCGGCTGTAATATTGGTGCTGATCTGTTATCGAGGAGTCTGAGATGCAACATATCTGCTGTAATATTGGTGCTGATCTGTTATCGGGGAGTCTGAGATGCAACATATCGGCTGTAATATTGGTGCTGATCTGTTATCGGGGAGTCTGTGATACAACATATCTGCTGTAATATTGGAGCTGATCTGTTATCGGGGAGTCTGAGATACAACATATCTGCTGTAATATTGGTGCTGATCTGTTATCAGGGAGTCTGAGATACAACATATCGGCTGTAATATTGGTGCTGATCTGTTATCCGGTGTCTGTGATACAACATATCTGCTGTAATATTGGTGCTGATCTGTTATCCGGTGTCTGTGATACAACATATCGGCTGTAATATTGGTGCTGATCTGTTATCGGGGAGTCTGTGATACAACATATCGGCTGTAATATTGGTGCTGATCTGTTATCGGGGAGTCTGAGATACAATATATCGGCTGTAATATTGGTGCTGATCTGTTATCGAGGAGTCTGTGATACAACATATCTGCTGTAATATTGGTGCTGATCTGTTATCGAGGAGTCCGTGATACAACATATCTGCTGTAATATTGGTGCTGATCTGTTATCGAGGAGTCTGTGATACAACATATCTGCTGTAATATTGGTGCTGATCTGTTATCGAGGAGTCTGTGATACAACATATCTGCTGTAATATTGGTGCTGATCTGTTATCGAGGAGTCCGTGATACAACATATCTGCTGTAATATTGGTGCTGATCTCTTATCCGGTGTCTGTGATACAGCATATCGGCTGTAATATTGGTGCTGATCTGTTATCGGGGAGTCTGTGATACAACATATCTGCTGTAATATTGGTGCTGATCTGTTATCCGGTGTCTGTGATACAACATATCGGCTGTAATATTGGTGCTGATCTGTTATCGGGGAGTCTGTGATACAACATATCTGCTGTAATATTGGTGCTGATCTGTTATCCGGTGTCTGTGATACAACATATCGGCTGTAATATTGGTGCTGATCTGTTATCGGGGAGTCTGTGATACAACATATCGGCTGTAATATTGGTGCTGATCTGTTATCGGGGAGTCTGTGATACAACATATCTGCTGTAATATTGGTGCTGATCTGTTATCGGGGAGTCTGTGATACAACATATCGGCTGTAATATTGGTGCTGATCTGTTATCGGGGAGTCTGAGATACAACATATCGGCTGTAATATTGGTGCTGATCTGTTATCGGGGAGTGTGAGATACAACATATCGGCTGTAATATTGGTGCTGATCTGTTATCGAGGAGTCTGTGATACAACATATCTGCGGTAATATTGGTGCTGATCTGTTATCGGGGAGTCTGAGATACAACATATCTGCTGTAATATTGGTGCTGATCTGTTATCGGGGAGTCTGAGATACAACATATCGGCTGTAATATTGGTGCTGATCTGTTATCGAGGAGTCTGTGATACAACATATCGGCTGTAATATTGGTGCTGATCTGTTATCGAGGAGTCTGTGATACAACATATCTGCTGTAATATTGGTGCTGATCTGTTATCGGGGAGTCTGTGATACAACATATCTGCTGTAATATTGGTGCTGATCTGTTATCGGGGAGTCTGTGATACAACATATCGGCTGTAATATTGGTGCTGATCTGTTATCGGGGAGTCTGTGATACAACATATCTGCTGTAATATTGGTGCTGATCTGTTATCGGGGAGTCTGTGATACAACATATCGGCTGTAATATTGGTGCTGATCTGTTATCGGGGAGTCTGAGATACAACATATCGGCTGTAATATTGGTGATGATCTGTTATCGAGGAGTCTGTGATACAACATATCGGCTGTAATATTGGTGCTGATCTGTTATCGGGGAGTCTGAGATACAACATATCTGCTGTAATATTGGTGGTGATCTGTTATCGGGGAGTCTGAGATACAACATATCTGCTGTAATATTGGTGCTGATCTGTTATCGAGGAGTCTGTGATACAACATATCTGCTGTAATATTGGTGCTGATCTGTTATCGAGGAGTCTGTGATACAACATATCTGCTGTAATATTGGTGCTGATCTGTTATCGGGGAGTCTGTGATACAACATATCGGCTGTAATATTGGTGCTGATCTGTTATCGGGGAGTCTGTGATACAACATATCTGCTGTAATATTGGTGCTGATCTGTTATCGGGGAGTCTGTGATACAACATATCGGCTGTAATATTGGTGCTGATCTGTTATCGGGGAGTCTGTGATACAACATATCGGCTGTAATATTGGTGCTGATCTGTTATCGGGGAGTCTGAGATACAACATATCGGCTGTAATATTGGTGATGATCTGTTATCGAGGAGTCTGTGATACAACATATCGGCTGTAATATTGGTGCTGATCTGTTATCGGGGAGTCTGAGATACAACATATCTGCTGTAATATTGGTGGTGATCTGTTATCGGGGAGTCTGAGATACAACATATCTGCTGTAATATTGGTGCTGATCTGTTATCGAGGAGTCTGTGATACAACATATCTGCTGTAATATTGGTGCTGATCTGTTATCGAGGAGTCTGTGATACAACATATCTGCTGTAATATTGGTGCTGATCTGTTATCGGGGAGTCTGAGATACAACATATCTGCTGTAATATTGGTGCTGATCTGTTATCGGAGATTCTGAGATACAACATATCGGCTGTAATATTGGTGCTGATCTGTTATCGGGGAGTGTGAGATACAACATATCTGCTGTAATATTGGTGCTGATCTGTTATCGAGGAGTCTGTGATACAACATATCTGCTGTAATAATGGTGCTGATCTGTTATCGGGGAGTCTGAGATGCAACATATCTGCTCTAATATTGGTGCTGATCTGTTATCGGGGAGTCTGAGATACAACATATCTGCTGTAATATTGGTGCTGATCTGTTATCGGGGAGTGTGAGATACAACATATCTGCTGTAATATTGGTGCTGATCTGTTATCCGGTGTCTGTGATACAACATATCTGCTGTAATATTGGTGCTGATCTGTTATCGGGGAGTCTGAGATACAACATATCGGCTGTAATATTGGTGCTGATCTGTTATCGGGGAGTCTGAGATACAACATATCGGCTGTAATATTGGTGCTGATCTGTTATCGGGGAGTGTGAGATACAACATATCTGCTGTAATATTGGTGCTGATCTGTTATCGAGGAGTCTGTGATACAACATATCTGCTGTAATATTGGTGCTGATCTGTTATCGGGGAGTCTGAGATACAACATATCTGCTGTAATATTGGTGCTGATCTGTTATCCGGTGTCTGTGATACAACATATCGGCTGTGATATTGGTGCTGATCTGTTATCCGGTGTCTGTGATACAACATATCGGCTGTAATATTGGTGCTGATCTGTTATCGGGGAGTCTGAGATACAACATATCGGCTGTAATATTGGTGCTGATCTGTTATCGGGGAGTCTGAGATACAACATATCTGCTGTAATATTGGTGCTGATCTGTTATCGGGGAGTCTGAGATACAACATATCGGCTGTAATATTGGTGCTGATCTGTTATCGGGGAGTCTGACATACAACATATCTGCTGTAATATTGGTGCTGATCTGTTATCCGGTGTCTGTGATACAACATATCGGCTGTAATATTGGTGCTGATCTGTTATCGGGGAGTCTGAGATACAACATATCGGCTGTAATATTGGTGCTGATCTGTTATCGGGGTGTCTGTGATAAAACATATCGGCTGTAATATTGGTGCTGATCTGTTATCGAGTCTGTGATACAACATATCGGCTGTAATATTGGTGCTGATCTGTTATCGGGGAGTCTGAGATACAACATATCGGCTGTAATATTGGTGCTGATCTGTTATCGGGGTGTCTGTGATAAAACATATCGGCTGTAATATTGGTGCTGATCTGTTATCGAGTCTGTGATGCAACATATCGGCTGTAATATTGGTGCTGATCTGTTATCGGGGAGTCTGAGATACAACATATCTGCTGTAATATTGGTGCTGATCTGTTATCGGGGAGTCTGTGATACAACATATCTGCTGTAATATTGGAGCTGATCTGTTATCCGGTGTCTGTGATACAACATATCGGCTGTAATATTGGTGCTGATCTGTTATCCGGTGTCTGTGATACAACATATCGGCTGTAATATTGGTGCTGATCTGTTATCCGGTGTCTGTGATACAACATATCGGCTGTAATATTGGTGCTGATCTGTTATCCGGTGTCTGTGATACAACATATCGGCTGTAATATTGGTGCTGATCTGTTATCCGGTGTCTGTGATACAACATATCGTGTTATGAAAGGCAATTCAGAATCACAATGGACATGGAGGTCAGAGCACATACAGTGAACTGACAATAACCCAAAATAATAGAACGAGCTCTGAGACGTGGGAACTCTGCAGACCGCAATCCCTAAGCCTATCAAACCACACTAAAGGTAGCCGTGGAGCGCTCCTGACCAGAACCTAGGCGCCTCGTCACAGCCTGAGAAACTAGCTAATCCTGAAGATAGAAAAATAAGCCTACCTTGCCTCAGAGAAATTCCCCAAAGGAAAAGGCAGCCCCCCACATATAATGACTGTGAGTAAGATGAAAACACAAACATAGAGATGAAACAGATTTAGCAAAGTGAGGCCCGACTAGCTGAACAGAACGATGATACAGAAACCTATAAAAAACCACGCAGAGGGGACAAAAAGACCCTCCGCACCGACTAACGGTACGGAGGTGGTCCCTCTGCGTCTCAGAGCTTCCAGCAGGCGAGAAAAACCAATAAAGCAAGCTGGACAGAAAAATAGCAACAAAATAACATAAGCAAAACTTAGCTTTGCAGAGCAGCAGGCCACAGGAATGATCCAGGGAAAAAACAAGTCCCACACTGAAACATTGACAGGAAGCATAGATCAAACCATCAGGTGGAGTTAAGTAGAGAAGAAGCTAACGAGCTCACCAGATCACCTGAGGGATGAAACTCCGAAGCTGCAGTACCACTTTCCTCCACAAACTGAAGATCCCAGAGAGAATCAGCCGAAGTACCACTTGTGACCACAGGAGTGAACTCTGCCACAGAATTCACAACAGTACCCCCCCCTTGAGGAGGGGTCACCGAACCCTCACCAGAGCCCCCAGGCCGACCAGGATGAGCCACATGAAAGGCACGAACAAGATCGGGAGCATGGACATCAGAGGCAAAAACCCAGGAATTATCCTCCTGAGCATAACCCTTCCATTTAACCAGATACTGGAGTTTCCGTCTTGAAACACGAGAATCCAAAATCTTATCCACAATATACTCCAATTCCCCCTCCACCAAAACCGGGGCAGGAGGCTCAACAGATGGAACCATAGGTGCCACGTATCTCCGCAACAATGACCTATGGAATACGTTATGTATGGAAAAAGAATCTGGAAGGGTCAGACGAAAAGACACAGGATTAAGTACCTCAGAAATCCTATACGGACCAATAAAACGAGGTTTAAACTTAGGAGAGGAAACCTTCATAGGAATATGACGAGAAGATAACCAAACCAGATCCCCAACACGAAGTCGGGGACCCACACGGCGTCTGCGATTAGCGAAAAGTTGAGCCTTCTCCTGGGACAAGGTCAAATTGTCCACTACCTGAGTCCAAATCTGCTGCAACCTGTCCACCACAGTATCCACACCAGGACAGTCCGAAGACTCAACCTGTCCAGAAGAGAAACGAGGATGGAACCCAGAATTGCAGAAAAACGGTGAAACCAAGGTAGCCGAGCTGGCCCGATTATTAAAGGCGAACTCAGCCAAAGGCAAAAAGGACACCCAGTCATCCTGATCAGCAGAAACAAAGCACCTCAGATATGTTTCCAAGGTCTGATTGGTTCGCTCGGTCTGGCCATTAGTCTGAGGATGGAAAGCCGAGGAAAAAGACAAGTCAATGCCCATCCTACCACAAAAGGCTCGCCAAAACCTCGAAACAAACTGGGAACCTTTGTCAGAAACAATATTCTCTGGAATGCCATGCAAACGAACCACATGCTGGAAGAACAAAGGCACCAAATCAGAGGAGGAAGGCAATTTAGACAAGGGTACCAGATGGACCATCTTAGAAAAGCGATCACAGACCACCCAAATGACTGACATCTTTTGAGAAACGGGAAGGTCAGAAATAAAATCCATAGAGATATGTGTCCAAGGCCTCTTCGGGACCAGCAAAGGCAAAAGCAACCCACTGGCACGAGAACAGCAGGGCTTAGCCCGAGCACAAATCCCACAGGACTGCACAAAAGCACGCACATCCCGCGACAGAGAGGGCCACCAAAAGGATCTAGCCACTAACTCTCTGGTACCAAAGATTCCAGGATGACCAGCCAACACCGAACAATGAAGTTCAGAGATAACTCTATTCATCCACCTATCAGGGACAAACAGTTTCTCCGCTGGGCAACGATCAGGTTTATTAGCCTGAAATTTTTGCAGCACCCGCCGCAAATCAGGGGAGATGGCAGACACAATTACTCCTTCCTTGAGGATACCCGCCGGCTCAGATAAACCCGGAGAGTCGGGTACAAAACTCCTAGACAGAGCATCCGCCTTCACATTTTTAGAGCCCGGAAGGTACGAAATCACAAAGTCAAAACGGGCAAAAAACAACGACCAACGAGCTTGTCTAGGATTCAACCGCTTGGCAGACTCGAGATAAGTCAAGTTCTTATGATCAGTCAAGACCACCACGCGATGCTTAGCTCCTTCAAGCCAATGACGCCACTCCTCGAATGCCCACTTCATGGCCAGCAACTCTCGGTTGCCCACATCATAATTACGCTCAGCAGGCGAAAACTTCCTGGAAAAGAAAGCGCATGGTTTCATCACTGAGCAACCAGAACCTCTCTGCGACAAAACAGCCCCTGCTCCAATCTCAGAAGCATCAACCTCGACCTGGAACGGAAGAGAAACATCTGGCTGACACAACACAGGGGCAGAAGAAAAACGACGCTTCAACTCTTGAAAAGCTTCCACAGCAGCAGAAGACCAATTGACCACATCAGCACCCTTCTTGGTAAAATCGGTCAATGGTTTAGCAATACTAGAAAAATTGCAGATGAAGCGACGATAAAAATTAGCAAAGCCCAGGAACTTTTGCAGACTTTTCAGAGATGTCGGCTGAGTCCAATCATGGATGGCTTGGACCTTAACAGGATCCATCTCGATAGTAGAAGGGGAAAAGATGAACCCCAAAAATGAAACCTTCTGCACACCAAAGAGACACTTTGATCCCTTCACAAACAAAGAATTAGCACGCAGGACCTGAAAAACCGTTCTGACCTGCTTCACATGAGACTCCCAATCATCCGAGAAGATCAAAATGTCATCCAAGTACACAATCAGGAATTTATCCAGGTACTCTCGGAAGATGTCATGCATAAAGGACTGAAACACTGATGGAGCATTGGCAAGTCCGAACGGCATCACGAGATACTCAAAATGACCCTCGGGCGTATTAAATGCAGTTTTCCATTCATCACCTTGCTTAATTCGCACCAGATTATACGCACCACGAAGATCTATCTTTGTGAACCAACTAGCCCCCTTAATCCGAGCAAACAGATCAGATAACAATGGCAAGGGGTACTGAAATTTAACCGTGATCTTATTAAGAAGGCGGTAATCTATACAAGGTCTCAGCGAACCATCCTTCTTGGCTACAAAAAAGAACCCTGCTCCTAATGGCGACGATGACGGGCGAATATGCCCCTTCTCCAGGGATTCCTTCACATAACTGCGCATAGCGGTGTGCTCAGGCACGGACAAATTAAACAATCGACCTGTTGGGAATTTACTACCAGGAATCAAATTGATAGCACAATCACAATCCCTATGCGGAGGTAGGGTATTGGACTTGGGCTAATCAAATACATCCCGGTAATCAGACAAGAACTCTGGGACCTCAGAAGGAGTGGATGACGAAATTGACAGAAATGGAACATCACCATGTACCCCCTGACAACCCCAGCTGGACACCGACATGGATTTCCAATCTAATACTGGATTATGGGCTTGTAGCCATGGCAACCCCAACACGACCACATCATGCAGATTATGCAACACCAGAAAGCGAATAACCTCCTGATGTGCAGGAGCCATGCACATGGTCAGCTGGGTCCAGTATTGAGGCTTATTCTTGGCCAAAGGCGTAGCATCAATTCCTCTCAATGGAATAGGACACTGCAAGGGCTCCAAGAAAAACCCACAACGCTTAGCATATTCCAAGTCCATCAAATTCAGGGCAGCGTCTGAATCCACAAATGCCATGACAGAATATGATGACAAAGAGCAGATCAGGTAACGGACAGAAGAAATTTTGACTGTACAGTACCAATGGTGGCAGACCTAGCGAACCGCTTAGTGCGCTTAGGACAATCAGAGATAGCATGAGTGGAATCACCACAGTAGAAACACAGACCATTCAGACGTCTATGTTCTTGCCGTTCAACTCTGGTCAAGGTCCTATCACACTGCATAGGCTCAGGTTTAAGCTCAGGTAATACCGCCAAATGGTGCACAGGTTTACGCTCACGCAAGCGTCGACCGATCTGAATGGCCAAAGACATAGACTCATTCAAACCAGCAGGCATAGGAAATCCCACCATGACATCCTTAAGGGCTTCAGAGAGACCCTTTCTGAATATTGCTGCCAGCGCAGATTCATTCCATTGAGTGAGCACTGACCACTTTCTAAATTTCTGACAATATACCTCTATCTCATCCTGAGCCTGACAAAGAGCCAGCAAATTTTTTTCTGCCTGATCCACTGAATTAGGCTCATCGTACAGCAACCCAAACGCCAGGAAAAACGCATCGATATTACTCAATGCAGGATCTCCTGACGCAAGAGAAAACGCCCAGTCCTGAGGGTCGCCGCGCAAAAAAGAAATGACGATCCTAACCTGTTGAATTGGGTCACCAGAAAAGCGAGGTTTCAAAGCCAGAAATAGTTTACAATTATTTTTGAAACTCAGAAATTTAGTTCTATCTCCAAAAAACAAATCTGGAATAGGAATTCTCGGTTCAAGCAAAGAATTCTGGACCACAAAATCTTGAATATTTTGAACTCTTGCCGTGAGCTGATCCACACATGAAGACAGACCTTTAACCCCTTCATGACCCAGCCTATTTTGACCTTAAAGACCTTGCCGTTTTTTGCAATTCTGACCAGTGTCCCTTTATGAGGTAATAACTCAGGAACGCTTCAATGGATCCTAGCGGTTCTGAGATTGTTTTTTCGTGACATATTGGGCTTCATGTTAGTGGTAAATTTAGGTCAATAAATTCTGTGTTTATTTGTGATAAAAACGGAAATTTGGCGAAAATTTTGAAAATTTCGCAATTTTCACATTTTGAATTTTTATTCTGTTAAACCAGAGAGGTATGTGACACAAAATAGTTAATAAATAACATTTCCCACATGTTTACTTTACATCAGCACAATTTTGGAAACAAAATTTTTTTTTGCTAGGAAGTTATAAGGGTTAAAATTTGACCAGCGATTTCTCATTTTTACAACGAAATTTACAAAACCATTTTTTTTAGGGACCACCTCACATTTGAAGTCAGTTTGAGAGGTCTATATGGCTGAAAATACCCAAAAGTGACACCATTCTAAAAAATGCACCCCTCAAGGTGCTCAAAACCACATTCAAGAAGTTTATTAACCCTTCAGGTGCTTCACAGCAGCAGAAGCAACATGGAAGGAAAAAATGAACATTTAACTTTTTAGTCACAAAAATGATTTTTCAGCAACAATTTTTGTATTTTCCCAATGGTAAAAGGAGAAACTGAACCACGAAAGTTGTTGTCCAATTTGTCCTGAGTACGCTGATACCTCATATGTGGGGGTAAACCACTGTTTGGGCACACGGCAGGGCTTGGAAGGGAAGGAGCGCCATTTGACTTTTTGAATGAAAAATTGGCTGCACTCTTTAGCGGACACCATGTCAAGTTTGGAGAGCCCCCGTGTGCCTAAAAATTGGAGCTCCCCCACAAGTGACCCCATTTTGGAAACTAGACGCCCCAAGGAACTTATCTAGATGCATAGTGAGCGCTTTAAACCCCCAGCTGCTTCACAAATTGATCCGTAAAAATGAAAAAGTACTATTTTTTCACAAAAAAAATTCTTTTAGCCTCAATTTTTTCATTTTCACATGGACAACAGGATAAAATGGATCCTAAAATTTGTTTGGCAATTTCTCCTGAGCACACCGATACCTCACATGTGGGGGTAAACCACTGTTTGGGCACATGGTAAGGCTCGGAAGGGAAGGAGCGCCATTTGACTTTTTGAATGAAAAATTATCTCCATCGTTAGCGGACACCATGTCGCGTTTGGAGAGACCCTGTGTGCTTAAACATTGGAGCTCCCCCACAAGTGACCCCATTTTGGAAACTGGACCCCCCAAGGAACTTATCTAGATGCCTAGTGAGCACTTTAAACCCTCAGGTGCTTCACAAATTGTTCCGTAAAAATGAAAAAGTGCTTTTTTTTTCACAAAAAATTTCTTTTCGCCTCAATTTTTTCATTTTCACATGGGCAATAGGATAAAATGGATCCTAAAATTTGTTGAGCAATTTCTCCCGAGTACGCCGATACCTCATATGTGGGGGTAAACCACTGTTTGGGCACACGGCAGGGCTCGGAAGGGAAGGCGCGCCTTTTGACTTTTTGAATGGAGAATTAGCTCCATTTGTTAGCGGACACCATGTCGCATTTGGAGAGCCCCTGTGTGCCTATGCAATGGAGCTCCCCCACAAGTGACCCCATTTTGGAAACTAGACCCCCCAAGGAACTTATCTAGATGCATACTGAGCACTTTAAACCCCCAAGTGCTTCACAGAAGTTTATAATGCAGGGCCATGAAAATAAAAAATAATTTTTCTTTTCTCAAAAATGATTTTTTAGCCTGGAATTTCCTATTTTGCCAATGGTAATAGGAGAAATTGGACCACAAATGTTGTTGTCCAGTTTGTCCTGAGTATGCTGATACCCCATATGTGGGGGTAAACCACTGTTTGGGCGCACGGGAGGGCTCAGAAGGGAAGGCACGCCATTTGGCTTTTTAAATGGAAAATTAGCTCCAATCATTAGCGGACACCATGTCGCGTTTGGAGAGCCCCTGTGTGCCTAAACATTAGAGATCCCCCACAAATGACCCCATTTTGGAAACTAGACCCCCAAAGGAACTAATCTAGATGTGTGGTGAGCACTTTTAACCCTCAAGTGCTTCACAGAAGTTTATAACGCAGAGCCATGAAAAAAAAAAAAAATCTTTTCTCAAAAATGATTTTTTAGCCCGCAATTTTTTATTTTCCCAAGGGTAACAGGAGAAATTTGACCCCAAAAGTTGTTGTCCAGTTTCTCCTGAGTACGCTGATACCCAATATGTGGGGTTAAACCACTGTTTAGGCACATGTTGGGGCTCGGAAGTGAAGAAGTGACGTTATGAAATGCAGACTTTGATGGAATGCTCTTCGGGCGTCACGTTGCGTTTGCAGAGCCCCTGATGTTGCTAAACAGTAGAAACCCCCCACAAGTGACCCCATTTTGGAAACTAGACCCCGAAAGGAACTTATCTAGATATGTGGTGAGCACTTTCAACCCCCAAGTGCTTTACAGAAGTTTATAACACAGAGCCGTGAAAATAATAAATACGTTTTCTTTCCTCAAAAATAATTTTTTAGCCCAGAATTTTTTATTTTCCTAAGGGTTACAGGAGAAATTGGACCCCAAAAGTTGTTGTCCAGTTTCTCCTGAGTAAGCTGATACCCCATGTGTGAGGGTAAACCACTGTTTGGGCACACGTCGGGGCTCAGAAGGGAAGTAGTGACTTTTGAAATGCAGACTTTGATGGAATGGTCTGCGGGCGTCACGTTGCGTTTGCAGAGCCCCTGGTGTGCCTAAACAGTAGAAACCCCACACAAGTGACCCCATTTTGGAAACTAGACCCCCCAAGGAACTTATCTAGATATGTGGTGAGCACTTTGAACCCCCAAGTGCTTCACAGACGTTTACAACGCAGAGCCGTGAAAATAAAAAATCATTTTTCTTTCCTCAAAAATGATGTTTTAGCAAGCAATTTTTTATTTTCTCAAGGGTAACAGTAGAAATTGGACCCCAGTAATTGTTGCGCAGTTTGTCCTGAGTATGCTGGTACCCCATATGTGGGGGTGAACCACTGTTTGGGCACACGTCGGGGCTCGGAAGTGAGGGAGCACCATTTGACTTTTTGAATACAAGATTGGCTGGAATCAATGGTGGCGCCATGTTGCGTTTGGAGACCCCTGATGTGCCTAAACAGTGGAAACCCCTCAATTCTAACTCCAACACTAACCCCAACACACCCCTAACCCTTATCCCAACTGTAGCCATAACCCTAATCACAACCCTAACCCCAACACACCCGTAACCCCAACACACCCCTAACCCTAACCACAACCCTAATTCCAACCCAACCCTAGCCCTAAGGCTATGTGCCCCCGTTGTGGATTCGTGTGAGATATTTCCGCACCATTTTTGAAAAATCCGCGGGTAAAAGGCACTGCGTTTTACCTGTGGATTTACCGCGGATTTCCAGTGTTTTTTGTCCGGATTTCACCTGCGGATTCCTATTGAGGAACAGGTGTAAAACGCTGCGGAATCCGCACAAAGAATTGACATGCTGCGGGAAATACAACGCAGCGTTTCCGCGCGGTATTTTCCGCAACATGGGCACAGCGGATTTGGTTTTCCATATGTTTACATGGTACTGTAAACCTGATGGAACACTGCTGCGAATCCGCAGTGGCGAATCCGCAGCGGCCAATCCGCAGCCAAATCCGCACCGTGTGCACATAGCCTAATTCTAAAGGTATGTGCACACGCTGCGGAAAACGCTGCGGATCCGCAGCATTTTCCCATGAGTTTACAGTTCAATGCAAACCTACGGGAAACAAAAATCGCTGTACACATGCTGCAGAAAAACTGCACGGAAACGCAGCGGTTTACATTCCGCAGCATGTCGCTTCTTTCTGCGGATTCCGCAGCGGTTTTACAACTGCTCAAATAGAAAATCGCAGTTGTAAAACCGCATTGAAATGCGCAGAAAAAACATGGTAAATCCGCCATAAATCCGCAGCGGTTTAGCACTGCGGATTTATCAAATCCGCAGCGGAAAAATCCGCAGAGGACCAGAATACGTGTGCACATACCGAAACCCTAACCCTACCCCTAACCCTACCCCTACCCCTAACCCTAACCCTACCCCTAACCCTACCCCTAACCCTACCCCTAACCCTACCCCTAACCCTAACCCTAGTTCTTACCCCAACCTTAGTGGAAAAAAAAAAAAAAAAAAATTTATTGTCCCTACCTCTGGGGGTGACAAAGGGGGGGGTGTCATTTACTTTTTTTTTTATTTTGATCACTGAGATAGATTATATCTCAGTGATCAAAATTCACTCTGGAACGAATCTGCCGGCCGGCAGATTCGGCGGGCGCACTGCACATGCGCCCGCCATTTTGGAAGATGACGGCGCCCAGGCAGAAGACGGACGGGACCCCGGCTGGATCGGTAAGTATGATGGGGTGGGGGGGGACCACGGGGGGGGGGCGTCGGAGCACGGGGGGGGTGGATCGGAACACGGGGGGGGGTGGATTGGAGCACGGACTTGGGGAACGCTGTGCGGGCAGGCGGATCGGAGCACGGGGGGGGGATCGCTGTGCGGGGGGGTGATCGCTGTGCGGGGGGGGTGATCGGAGTGCGGGGGGGTTTGATTAGAGCACGGGGGGTGTGATTGGAGCACGGGGGGAGCGGTCAGGAGGACGGGGGAGCGGAGCACAGGACCGAGGAGAGCGGACCACAGATCGGGGGGCTGGGGGGGCGATCGGAGGAGTGGGGTGGGTGCACATTAGTGTGTCCAGCCATGGCCGATGATATTGCAGCATCGGCCATGGCTGGATTGTAATATTTCACCATTTTTTTAGGTGAAATATTACAAATCGCTCTGATTGGCAGTTTCACTTTCAACAGCCAATCAGAGCGATCGTAGCCACGAGGGGGTGAAGCCACCCCCCCTGGGCTAAACTACCACTCCCCCTGTCCCTGCAGATCGGGTGAAATGGGAGTTAACCCTTTCACCCGATCTGCAGGGACGCGATCATTCCATGACGCATATGCTGCGTCATGGGTCGGAATGGCACCGACTTTCATGACGCAGCGTATGCGTCAAAGGTCGGGAAGGGGTTAATGTCCATTGCTACACCTGTGTCCTGAACCACCCAAATGTCTAGGGGAACAAAAAAAAAAAACAGTGCAAGAAAAAAAAATGGTCTCAGAACTTCTTTTTTCCCTCTATTGAGAATCATTAGCACTTTTGGCTTCCTGTACTGTTATGAAAGGCAATTCAGAATCACAATGGACATGGAGGTCAGAGCACATACAGTGAACTGACAATAACCCAAAATAATAGAACGAGCTCTGAGACGTGGGAACTCTGCAGACCGCAATCCCTAAGCCTATCAAACCACACTAAAGGTAGCCGTGGAGCGCTCCTGACCAGAACCTAGGCGCCTCGTCACAGCCTGAGAAACTAGCTAATCCTGAAGATAGAAAAATAAGCCTACCTTGCCTCAGAGAAATTCCCCAAAGGAAAAGGCAGCCCCCCACATATAATGACTGTGAGTAAGATGAAAACACAAACATAGAGATGAAACAGATTTAGCAAAGTGAGGCCCGACTAGCTGAACAGAACGAGGATAGGGAAGATAACTTTGCGGTCAGCACAAAAACCTATAAAAAACCACGCAGAGGGGACAAAAAGACCCTCCGCACCGACTAACGGTACGGAGGTGGTCCCTCTGTGTCTCAGAGCTTCCAGCAGGCGAGAAAAACCAATAAAGCAAGCTGGACAGAAAAATAGCAACAAAATAACATAAGCAAAACTTAGCTTTGCAGAGCAGCAGGCCACAGGAATGATCCAGGGAAAAAACAAGTCCCACACTGCAACATTGACAGGAAGCATAGATCAAAGCATCAGGTGGAGTTAAGTAGAGAAGAAGCTAACGAGCTCACCAGATCACCTGAGGGAGGAAACTCAGAAGCTGCAGTACCACTTTCCTCCACAAACGAAAGATCCCAGAGAGAATCAGCCGAAGTACCACTTGTGACCACAGGAGTGAACTCTGCCACAGAATTCACAACAATATCGGCTGTAATATTGGTGCTGATCTGTTATCGGGGAGTCTGTGATACAACATAACTGCTGTAATATTGGTGCTGATCTGTTATCCGGTGTCTGTGATACAACATATCGGCTGTAATATTGGTGCTGATCTGTTATCGGGGAGTGTGAGATACAACATATCTGCTGTAATATTGGTGCTGATCTGTTATCCGGTGTCTGTGATACAACATATCTGCTGTGATATTGGTGCTGATCTGTTATCGGGGAGTCTGAGATACAACATATCTGCTGTAATATTGGTGCTGATCTATTATCCGGTGTCTGTGATACAACATATCGGCTGTAATATTGGTGCTGATCTGTTATCGGGGAGTCTGAGATACAACATATCTGCTGTAATATTGGTGCTGATCTATTATCCGGTGTCTGTGATACAACATATCGGCTGTAATATTGGTGCTGATCTGTTATCGGGGAGTGTGAGATACAACATGTATGCTGTAATATTGGTGCTGATCTGTTATCGGGGAGTCTGTGATACAACATAACTGCTGTAATATTGGTGCTGACCTGTTATACGGTGTCTGTGATACAACATATCTGCTGTAATATTGGTGCTGATCTGTTATCCGGAGTCTGTGATACAACATATCGGCTGTAATATTGGTGCTGATCTGTTATCGGGGAGTGTGAGATACAACATATCTGCTGTAATATTGGTGCTGATCTGTTATCCGGTGTCTGTGATACAACATATCTGCTGTGATATTGGTGCTGATCTGTTATCGGGGAGTCTGTGATACAACATATCTGCTGTAATATTGGTGCTGATCTATTATCCGGTGTCTGTGATACAACATATCGGCTGTAATATTGGTGCTGATCTGTTATCGGGGAGTCTGAGATACAACATATCGGCTGTAATATTGGTGCTGATCTGTTATCGGGGAGTCTGAGATACAAGATATCTGCTGTAATATTGGTGCTGATCTGTTATCGGGGAGTCTGTGATACAACATATCGGCTGTAATATTGGTGCTGATCTGTTATCCGGTGTCTGAGATACAACATATATGCTGTAATATTGGTGCTGATCTGTTATCGGGGAGTCTGTGATACAACATATCGGCTGTAATATTGGTGCTGATCTGTTATCGGGGAGTCTGAGATACAACATATCTGCTGTAATATTGGTGCTGATCTGTTATCGGGGAGTCTGTGATACAACATATCGGCTGTAATATTGGTGCTGATCTGTTATCGGGGAGTGTGAGATACAACATTTCGGCTGTAATATTGGTGCTGATCTGTTATCGGGGAGTCTGTGATACAACATATCGGCTGTAATATTGGTGATGATCTGTTATCGAGGAGTCTGAGATACAACATATCTGCTGTAATATTGGTGCTGATCTGTTATACGGTGTCTGAGATACAACATATCGGCTGTAATATTGGTGCTGATCTGTTATACGGTGTCTGAGATACAACATATCTGCTGTAATATTGGTGCTGATCTGTTATACGGTGTCTGAGATACAACATATATGCTGTAATATTGGTGCTGATCTGTTATACGGTGTCTGAGATACAACATATCTGCTGTAATATTGGTGCTGATCTGTTATACGGTGTCTGAGATACAACATATCGGCTGTAATATTGGTGCTGATCTGTTATACGGTGTCTGAGATACAACATATCTGCTGTAATATTGGTGCTGATCTGTTATACGGTGTCTGAGATACAACATATATGCTGTAATATTGGTGCTGATCTGTTATCGGGGAGTCTGTGATACAACATATCGGCTGTAATATTGGTGCTGATCTGTTATCGGGGAGTGTGAGATACAACATATCTGCTGTAATATTGGTGCTGATCTGTTATCCGGTGTCTGTGATACAACATATCGGCTGTAATATTGGTGCTGATCTGTTATCGGGGAGTGTGAGATACAACATATCGGCTGTAATATTGGTGCTGATCTGTTATCGGGGAGTCTGAGATACAACATATCTGCTGTAATATTGGTGCTGATCTGTTATCGGGGAGTCTGTGATACAACATATCGGCTGTAATATTGGTGCTGATCTGTTATCGGGGAGTGTGAGATACAACATTTCGGCTGTAATATTGGTGCTGATCTGTTATCGGGGAGTCTGTGATACAACATAACTGCTGTAATATTGGTGCTGATCTGTTATCCGGGGAGTCTGTGATACAACATATCTGCTGTAATATTGGTGCTGATCTGTTATCCGGTGTCTGTGATACAACATATCGGCTGTAATATTGGTGCTGATCTGTTATCGGGGAGTGTGAGATACAACATATCTGCTGTAATATTGGTGCTGATCTGTTATCCGGTGTCTGTGATACAACATATCTGCTGTGATATTGGTGCTGATCTGTTATCGGGGAGTCTGAGATACAACATATCGGCTGTAATATTGGTGCTGATCTATTATCCGGTGTCTGTGATACAACATATCGGCTGTAATATTGGTGCTGATCTGTTATCGGGGAGTCTGAGATACAACATATCTGCTGTAATATTGGTGCTGATCTGTTATCGGGGAGTCTGTGATACAACATATCGGCTGTAATATTGGTGCTGATCTGTTATCCGGTGTCTGTGATACAACATATCGGCTGTAATATTGGTGCTGATCTGTTATCCGGTGTCTGAGATACAACATATCTGCTGTAATATTGGTGCTGATCTGTTATACGGTGTCTGTGATACAACATATCGGCTGTAATATTGGTGCTGATCTGTTATCCGGTGTCTGTGATACAACATAACTGCTGTAATATTGGTGCTGATCTGTTATCCGGTGTCTGAGATACAACATATCTGCTGTAATATTGGTGCTGATCTGTTATACGGTGTCTGTGATACAACATATCGGCTGTAATATTGGTGCTGATTTGTTATCGGGGAGTCTGTGATACAACATATCGGCTGTAATATTGGTGCTGATCTGTTATCGGGGAGTCTGTGATACAACATATCGGCTGTAATATTGGTGCTGATCTGTTATCGGGGAGTCTGTGATACAACATATTGGCTGTAATATTGGTGCTGATCTGTTATCGGGGAGTCTGTGATACAACGTATCTGCTGTAATATTGGTGCTGATCTGTTATCGGGGAGTCTGTGATACAACATATCTGCTGTAATATTGGTGCTGATCTGTTATCGGGGAGTCTGTGATACAACATATCGGCTGTAATATTGGTGCTAATCTGTTATCCGGTGTCTGTGATACAACATATCTGCTGTAATATTGGTGCTGATCTGTTATCCGGTGTCTGTGATACAACATATCTGCTGTGATATTGGTGCTGATCTGTTATCCGGTGTCTGTGATACAACATATCTGCTGTAATATTGGTGCTGATCTGTTATCGGGGAGTCTGAGATACAACACATCGGCTGTAATATTGGTGCTGATCTATTATCCGGTGTCTGTGATACAACATATCGGCTGTAATATTGGTGCTGATCTGTTATCGGGGAGTCTGAGATACAAGATATCTGCTGTAATATTGGTGCTGATCTGTTATCGGGGAGTCTGTGATACAACATATCGGCTGTAATATTGGTGCTGATCTGTTATCCGGTGTCTGAGATACAACATATCTGCTGTAATATTGGTGCTGATCTGTTATCCGGTGTCTGAGATACAAGATATCTGCTGTAATATTGGTGCTGATCTGTTATCGGGGAGTCTGAGATACAACATATCTGCTGTAATATTGGTGCTGATCTGTTATCGGGGAGTCTGTGATACAACATATCGGCTGTAATATTGGTGCTGATCTGTTATCCGGTGTCTGTGATACAACATATCTGCTGTAATATTGGTGCTGATCTGTTATCGGGGAGTCTGTGATACAACATATCGGCTGTAATATTGGTGCTGATCTGTTATCCGGTGTCTGTGATACAACATAACTGCTGTAATATTGGTGCTGATCTGTTATCCGGTGTCTGAGATACAACATATCTGCTGTAATATTGGTGCTGATCTGTTATACGGTGTCTGTGATACAACATATCGGCTGTAATATTGGTGCTGATCTGTTATCCGGTGTCTGTGATACAACATATCTGCTGTAATATTGGTGCTGATCTGTTATCCGGTGTCTGAGATACAACATATCTGCTGTAATATTGGTGCTGATCTGTTATACGGTGTCTGTGATACAACATATCTGCTGTAATATTGGTGCTGATCTGTTATCCGGTGTCTGAGATACAACATATCTGCTGTAATATTGGTGCTGATCTGTTATACGGTGTCTGTGATACAACATATCGGCTGTAATATTGGTGCTGATCTGTTATCCGGTGTCTGTGATACAACATATCTGCTGTAATATTGGTGCTGATCTGTTATCCGGTGTCTGAGATACAACATATCTGCTGTAATATTGGTGCTGATCTGTTATACGGTGTCTGTGATACAACATATCTGCTGTAATATTGGTGCTGATCTGTTATCCGGTGTCTGTGATACAACATATCTGCTGTAATATTGGTGCTGATCTGTTATCCGGTGTCTGTGATACAACATAACTGCTGTAATATTGGTGCTGATCTGTTATCCGGTGTCTGAGATACAACATATCTGCTGTAATATTGGTGCTGATCTGTTATACGGTGTCTGTGATACAACATATCGGCTGTAATATTGGTGCTGATTTGTTATCGGGGAGTCTGTGATACAACATATCGGCTGTAATATTGGTGCTGATCTGTTATCGGGGAGTCTGTGATACAACATATCGGCTGTAATATTGGTGCTGATCTGTTATCGGGGAGTCTGTGATACAACATATCGGCTGTAATATTGGTGCTGATCTGTTATCGGGGAGTCTGTGATACAACGTATCTGCTGTAATATTGGTGCTGATCTGTTATCGGGGAGTCTGTGATACAACATATCTGCTGTAATATTGGTGCTGATCTGTTATCGGGGAGTCTGTGATACAACATATCGGCTGTAATATTGGTGCTAATCTGTTATCCGGTGTCTGTGATACAACATATCTGCTGTAATATTGGTGCTGATCTGTTATCCGGTGTCTGTGATACAACATATCTGCTGTGATATTGGTGCTGATCTGTTATCCGGTGTCTGTGATACAACATATCTGCTGTAATATTGGTGCTGATCTGTTATCGGGGAGTCTGAGATACAACATATCGGCTGTAATATTGGTGCTGATCTATTATCCGGTGTCTGTGATACAACATATCTGCTGTGATATTGGTGCTGATCTGTTATCCGGTGTCTGTGATACAACATATCTGCTGTGATATTGGTGCTGATCTGTTATCCGGTGTCTGTGATACAACATATCGGCTGTAATATTGGTGCTGATCTGTTATCCGGTGTCTGAGATACAAGATATCTGCTGTAATATTGGTGCTGATCTGTTATCGGGGAGTCTGTGATACAACATATCGGCTGTAATATTGGTGCTGATCTGTTATCCGGTGTCTGTGATACAACATATCGGCTGTAATATTGGTGCTGATCTGTTATCGGGGAGTCTGAGATACAACATATCTGCTGTAATATTGGTGCTGATCTGTTATCGGGGAGTCTGTGATACAACATATCGGCTGTAATATTGGTGCTGATCTGTTATCCGGTGTCTGTGATACAACATATCTGCTGTAATATTGGTGCTGATCTGTTATCGGGGAGTCTGAGATACAACATATCGGCTGTAATATTGGTGCTGATCTGTTATCCGGTGTCTGTGATACAACATATCTGCTGTGATATTGGTGCTGATCTGTTATCCGGTGTCTGTGATACAACATATCGGCTGTAATATTGGTGCTGATCTGTTATCGGGGAGTCTGAGATACAAGATATCTGCTGTAATATTGGTGCTGATCTGTTATCGGGGAGTCTGTGATACAACATATCGGCTGTAATATTGGTGCTGATCTGTTATCCGGTGTCTGAGATACAACATATCTGCTGTAATATTGGTGCTGATCTGTTATCCGGTGTCTGAGATACAAGATATCTGCTGTAATATTGGTGCTGATCTGTTATCGGGGAGTCTGTGATACAACATATCGGCTGTAATATTGGTGCTGATCTGTTATCCGGTGTCTGTGATACAACATATCGGCTGTAATATTGGTGCTGATCTGTTATCGGGGAGTCTGAGATACAACATATCTGCTGTAATATTGGTGCTGATCTGTTATCGGGGAGTCTGTGATACAACATATCGGCTGTAATATTGGTGCTGATCTGTTATCCGGTGTCTGTGATACAACATATCTGCTGTAATATTGGTGCTGATCTGTTATCGGGGAGTCTGTGATACAACATATCGGCTGTAATATTGGTGCTGATCTGTTATCCGGTGTCTGTGATACAACATAACTGCTGTAATATTGGTGCTGATCTGTTATCCGGTGTCTGAGATACAACATATCTGCTGTAATATTGGTGCTGATCTGTTATACGGTGTCTGTGATACAACATATCGGCTGTAATATTGGTGCTGATCTGTTATCCGGTGTCTGTGATACAACATATCTGCTGTAATATTGGTGCTGATCTGTTATCCGGTGTCTGAGATACAACATATCTGCTGTAATATTGGTGCTGATCTGTTATCCGGTGTCTGTGATACAACATATCTGCTGTAATATTGGTGCTGATCTGTTATACGGTGTCTGTGATACAACATATCTGCTGTAATATTGGTGCTGATCTGTTATCCGGTGTCTGAGATACAACATATCTGCTGTAATATTGGTGCTGATCTGTTATACGGTGTCTGTGATACAACATATCTGCTGTAATATTGGTGCTGATCTGTTATCCGGTGTCTGTGATACAACATATCTGCTGTAATATTGGTGCTGATCTGTTATCCGGTGTCTGTGATACAACATAACTGCTGTAATATTGGTGCTGATCTGTTATCCGGTGTCTGAGATACAACATATCTGCTGTAATATTGGTGCTGATCTGTTATACGGTGTCTGTGATACAACATATCTGCTGTAATATTGGTGCTGATCTGTTATCCGGTGTCTGTGATACAACATATCTGCTGTAATATTGGTGCTGATCTGTTATCCGGTGTCTGTGATACAACATAACTGCTGTAATATTGGTGCTGATCTGTTATCCGGTGTCTGAGATACAACATATCTGCTGTAATATTGGTGCTGATCTGTTATCCGGTGTCTGTGATACAACATATCTGCTGTAATATTGGTGCTGATCTGTTATCCGGTGTCTGTGATACAACATATCGGCTGTAATATTGGTGCTGATCTGTTATCGGGGAGTCTGTGATACAACATATCGGCTGTAATATTGGTGCTGATCTGTTATCGGGGAGTGTGAGATACAACATATCTGCTGTAATATTGGTGCTGATCTGTTATCGGGGTGTCTGTGATACAACATATCTGCTGTAATATTGGTGCTGATCTGTTATCAGGTGTCTGTGATACAACTTATCTGCTGTAATATTGGTGCTGATCTGTTATCGGGGAGTCTGAGATACAACATATCTGCTGTAATATTGGTGCTGATCTGTTATCAGGGAGTCTGTGATACAACATATCGGCTGTAATATTGGTGCTGATCTGTTATCGGGGAGTCTGTGATACAACATATCTGCTGTAATATTGGTGCTGATCTGTTATCGGGGAGTCTGTGATACAACATATCTGCTGTAATATTGGTGCTGATCTGTTATCCGGTGTCTGTGATACAACATATCTGCTGTAATATTGGTGCTGATCTGTTATCGGGGAGTCTGTGATACAACATATCTGCTGTAATATTGGTGCTGATCTGTTATCGGGGAGTCTGTGATACAACATATCTGCTGTAATATTGGTGCTGATCTGTTATCGGGGAGTCTGTGATACAACATATCGGCTGTAATATTGGTGCTGATCTGTTATCGGGGAGTCTGTGATACAACATATCGGCTGTAATATTGGTGCTGATCTGTTATCGGGGAGTCTGTGATACAACATATCTGCTGTAATATTGGTGCTGATCTGTTATCGGGGAGTCTGTGATACAACATATCTGCTGTAATATTGGTGCTGATCTGTTATCCGGTGTCTGTGATACAACATATCTGCTGTAATATTGGTGCTGATCTGTTATCGGGGAGTCTGTGACACAACATATCTGCTGTAATATTGGTGCTGATCTGTTATCGGGGAGTCTGTGATACAACATATCTGCTGTAATATTGGTGCTGATCTGTTATCGGGGAGTCTGTGATACAACATATCTGCTGTAATATTGGTGCTGATCTGTTATCGGGGAGTCTGTGATACAACATTTCGGCTGTAATATTGGTGCTGAAGGTTACATGGTGTCAGCTTGTATCTGTGCAGTGAAGATGATATACACTGTATGGTTGTATCTGTGCAGTGAAGAGGTTACACCGTGTCTGGTTGTATGAGTACATGACTTTTGGATATGGGATGGACAGAATTACCTCCTCTATTTAAGCCCCGCCCTATTGACAGTAAAACACCAGGCACACATACTGTGCTCCTTCGTCTTAAAGCAACATACTCTTGCATAAAATCTACACAATGATGGAATATAGGCTGAACTGGATGGACAAATGTCTTTTTTCGGCCTTAGTGTGTTACACTGCTATAGAAAAAAAAATTGCAGGAGTTAAAAGGTCCACCCCTCCCGAAGTCATGTCCTTCTCTGCTTAGTGCTCCAGTGGTTTCTTTCCCGCACGAAGTTTGTCAACAGTTGTCATACATTTATATTCCCTTCCATCCCTCTGAAATTTGAAGTTACGTTTTAAGAAGTAATTTCATGTCCATGGTGCTTTGATCAGGGGTACAGAAATGTTTGTCCACAGGTTCTTTTTTCTTTTATTGTGAGGCGATGAGAAGTTTTCGCCCTGCCTCCCCTGTATACCGGCCTCCAGCTGGACATTTGCTATATATAACTAAGAACACGTTAGATGTTGTGCAGCTGAACGTGCGCCGGATCCTGCCGTCCGGATGTGAGTTTGGGATCTTTATCTTGTCCGTGGTCTTTATAAATGGACAGGCTTTCCTTTTTTTCTGGCTGCAGAGAAAAGTTCCTGTAGCTGTTGGAGAGGACAGTGGGCTTCTAACGATGATATAAGGTAAAAATGTATCAACCGCTGAGGACTTTCAAATCTTAGGCTACTTTCACACCAGCGTCGTTTGGCCTCCGTCACAATGCGTCGTTTTGCAGAAAAAACGCATCCTGCAAAGTTGTCTGCAAGATGCGTTTTTTCTCCATAGGCTTGTATTTGCGACGCATTGCCACACTTTGTAACCGTCGTGCGACTGTTGCGTCGGACCCAAAAAATGTTGCTTGTAATGTTTTTTGGTGTGTCGTGTCCGCCATTTCCGACCACGCATGCTCGCCCCCTCCTCCCCGCAACTCACAATGGGGCAGCGGATGCGTTGTAATAATGCATCCGCTGCCACCGTTGTGCAGGATGCGTTGGTACGTCGGCCCGACGCACTGCGACCGGCCGACGCTAGTGTGAAAGTAGCCTTAATAATTTTCTATCTACTGGCTAAAAATGTATCAACCACTGAGGACTTTCAAATCTTAGAAAAATATTAAGATTTGAAAGTCCTCAGTGGTTGATACATTTTTTGCCAGTAGATAGAAAAATATTATCTACTGGCTAACACAGTGCAAAGATATACAGCTCTGGCAATAATTAAGAGACCACCACATCAAATCCCTGTCATGGCCGCCCAATCTCCAGACCTGAACCCCACTGAATCCTCTGGAATGTAATCAGGAGGGTGATGGAGAGTCACAAGCCATCAAACTAAGAAGAACTGCTGACATTGTACCAGGAGTAGTGGAGCGCCCCCAAGGGCTAGGGGTTACTCGGAGCCGGGCCCTTCGGTGCTCATCAGCGATGTCATGGTGGCTGACCCGGTCCGTGGCCCTAGGGGAATGTCCGTTGTAAAATGGGGGGAACAGTCTTTAAAGGGATAATGTTCGTGACGCCACCTGTGGTATTCGGTCAGGGTGACGAACGCTGCTTAAAGGTCCGCTGGGGTGATGTTATGGCAGCTAGATGGTAGACCTTCCCACAGGTGAATTGTATCCCCAGGGCTTCCTAGAGTGTAGATGGTGGATGATGTAAGGCGCAGTGAATAACGAGGACACAAGGTTGCAGTCTCTTTACCGTTACTGAAGGCTTCAGCATCCACAGTCCAGGGCAGGGACCACAGGGCAGGCAGAGTCCGGCCGGTCTGAAGGCAAATCCGGAGTCCCCTTATCCAGGTGGAATTCAATAGCCTTCCTCTAGCGCCTGGGCATTGTAGTACCTCCCTGCTGAGCAACTCGGTAAGGTCCTCACAACTATTGTAGATGTTAAGTTTCTTCTCTCTGTCGCCTGACGGATAGGACAAACCCGTATGACTGGTGGCCTGAGGCTTTTTATAGGGACCCTAGAGACATCCCGGCCCCCACAAGTTGCCACCCTGCCTCCTGGGTATATGGTCTGGCAGTCAACGTGGAATCAACTGTCCTGCCAGTCTCTGAAGTAACGGCATAGAGATTCTTACTCCCTCGGTGTTCTGGCTACCGCTAGTGCGCTTCAGAAGGAGGCAGCCTGCTTCTAGCTGGTCTCCCACCGATATTCCTTTCCTGTTGCTATGACTTCATTGCTCACTCACTGCAACACAATTCCTTTCGTGTCCTCTCTTAGGATGCTGCCGCATGGGATGCAGGCGCAGCTCCGTGTAGCCTTGTCTTCCACAGGCCGCAGTCTGGAGCTGGCTGGAACCCACTCCAACCAGCCTCTGCCAAACTTGTTCGGAACTCACTGACTATCTCCTTCTCCCTCCAGTCAGCTTCTGTCTAACTTCCTAACCAACCCACCAGGTTTACCTAAGTGTGAGGAGTGTCCTAGTAGATAGAAGCATGGCTCCCCCTGGCAGACTGGAGTGTGAAGTGTGTTTTGTGGTTGTGATACCTGGACAGAAGATCTCCTTCATTGCCTTCAGACGTAACATCACTCCCCCTGGTGGAAGAATAAGATTACTGCAACGACCAGGACTCTGGGGCGCTGCAGTAGCAGAAGGTCACCCAAAAGCAGTGTGAGAGACTGGTGGAAAGCTGCCAAGACGCATGAAAGCTGGGATTAACAATCATGGTTATTCCACACAATATTGATTTCTGAATTCTTCCTGAGTTAAAACATTATTATTGTTGTTTCTAAATGATCATGAATTTTGTTTTCTTTGCATTATTTGAGGTCTGAAAGCACTGTTTCTTTTTATTATTATTATTTTGACCATTGTTGTCAGAAAAAAAATACAAAATTTATTTCTTGGAAATTAGGAGACATGTTGTCAGTAGTTTATAGAATAAAAAAACAAGTTACATTTTTCTCAAAAATATACCTATAAAGAGAAAAATCTGATAAACTGAACATTTTGCAGTGGTCTCTTCATTTTTGCCAGAGCTGTATATTTCCTGTATCACTTGTGTAAGGAGGCATTCAAAATAAAAGCTGACCAATCAGCAGACCCTATAACAGAGCCTTAGGGTTAGGTTTTATTGGCAGATAATGGATTATATATTTTCTGGTTGTAACAGTGCGGTGAAGTGATTACTTAGTATCTCGTTTTATCAATGCAGTGAAAAGGTTATATAGTGTCTGGTTATATTTGATGTGAACATTGTACATTTCAGTTTGTCATCCCTCTGGTAGAATATGAAATATTTGAATGTTATGCAGCCTTATAATCAAGAGATATGACACTAAGCCTTTTGTTCACAGATAGATTACTCTGGATCTACCTGCAACATTCGAAGACAGAGCAATCATCACAACAACTATTACTCCCAGGTATCAAATGGTGAGTTTCTGTCTGTATTTAGTAACTCTCTCTCTCTCCCTCTTGTATCTTCTTCTCTTCCATCACTTTCCCATCTCTCTTTATATCTCTCACCCATCTCTCACTTCCATCTTCCTAACTCTTTCCCATCTCTTTATCCCTCTCACCCATCTTTCACTTCCATCTTCCTAACTCTTTCCCATCTCTCTTTATCCCTCTCACCCATCTCCCACTTCCATCTTCCTAACTCTTTCCCATCTCTCTTTATCCTTCTCACCCATCTCCCACTTCCATCTTCCTAACTCTTTCCCATCTCTCTTTATCCCACTCACCCATCTCTCATTTCCATCTTCCTAACTCTTTCCCATCTCTTTATCCCTCTCACCCATCTCTCACTTCCATCTTCCTAACTTTCCCATCTCTCTTTATCCCTCTCACCCATCTCTCACTTCCATCTTCCTAACTCTTTCCCATCTCTCTTTATCACTCTCACCCATCTCCCACTTCCATCTTCCTAACTCTTTCCCATCTCTCTTTATCCCTCTCACCCATCTCCCACTTCCATCTTCCTAACTCTTTCCCATCTCTCTTTATCCCACTCACCCATCTCTCACTTCCATCTTCCTAACTCTTTCCCATCTCTCTTTATCCCTCTCACCCATCTCCCACTTCCATCTTCCTAACTCTTTCCCATCTCTCTTTATCCCTCTCACCCATCTCCCACTTCTATCTTCCTAACTCTTTCCCATCTCTCTTTATCCCACTCACCCATCTCTCACTTCCATCTTCCTAACTCTTTCCCATCTCTTTATCCCTCTCACCCATCTCTCACTTCCATCTTCCTAACTTTCCCATCTCTCTTTATCCCTCTCACCCATCTCTCACTTCCATCTTCCTAACTGTTTCCCATCTCTCTTTATCCCACTCACCCATCTCTCACTTCCATCTTCCTAACTTTCCCATCTCTCTTTATCCCTCTCGCTCATATCTCACTTCCATCTTCCTAACTCTTTCCCATCTCTCTTTATCCCACTCACCCATCTCTCACTTCCATCTTCCTAACTCTTTCCCATCTCTCTTTATCCCACTCACCCATCTCTCACTTCCATCTTCCTAACTTTCCCATCTCTCTTTATCCCTCTCACCCATCTCTCACTTCCATCTTCCTAACTCTTTCCCATCTCTCTTTATCCCACTCACCCATCTCTCACTTCCATCTTCCTAACTCTTTCCCATCTCTCTTTATCCCTCTCGCTCATATCTCACTTCCGTCTTCCTAACTCTTTCCCATCTCTCTTTATCCCTCTCACCCATCTCCCACTTCCATCTTCGTAACTCTTTCCCATCTCTTTATCCCTCTCACCCACCTCTCACTTCCATCTTCCTAACTTTCCCATCTCTCTTTATCCCTCTCGCCCATCTCACTTCCATCTTCCTAACTCTTTCCCATCTCTCTTTATCCCTCTCACCCATCTCTTACTTCCATCTTCCTAACTCTTTCCCATCTCTCTTTATCCCTCTCACCCATCTCTCACTTCCATCTTCCTAACTCATTCCCATCTCTCTTTATCCCTCTCACCCATCTCCCACTTCCATCTTTCATCACTTTCCCATCTCTTTATCCCTCTCACCCATCTCTCACTTCCATCTTCCTAACTCTTTCCCATCTCTCTTTATCCCTCTCACCCATCTCTTACTTCCATCTTCCTAACTCTTTCTCATCTCTCTTTATCCCTCTCACCCATCTCTCACTTCCATCTTCCTAACTCATTCCCATCTCTCTTTATCCCTCTCACCCATCTCTCACTTCCATCTTCCTAACTCTTTCCCATCTCTTTATCCCTCTCGCCCATCTCTTACTTCCATCTTCCTAACTCTTTCCCATCTCTCTTTATCCCTCTCACCCATCTCTCACTTCCATCTTCCTAACTCATTCCCATCTCTCTTTATCCCTCTCAACCATCTCACTTCCATCTTCCTAACTCTTTCCCATCTCTCTTTATCCCTCTCAACCATCTCACTTCCATCTTCCTAACTCTTTCCCATCTCTCTTTATCCCTCTCAACCATCTCACTTCCATCTTCCTAACTCTTTCCCATCTCTCTTTATCCCTCTCAACCATCTCTCACTTCCATCTTCCTAACTCTTTCCCATCTCTTTATCCCTCTCACCCATCTCTCACTTCCATCTTCCTAACTCTTTCCCATCTCTCTTTATCCCTCTCAACCATCTCACTTCCATCTTCCTAACTCTTTCCCATCTCTCTTTATCCCTCTCGCCCATCTCTCACTTCCATCTTCCTAACTCCCATCTCTTTATCTCTCTCACCCATCTCTCACTTCCATCTTCCTAACTCCCATCTCTCTTTATCCCTCTCACCCATCTTCCACTTCCATCTTTCATCACTTTCCCATCTCTCTTTATCCCTCTCACCCATCTCTCACTTCCATCTTCCTAACTCTTTCCCATCTCTTTATCCCTCTCGCCCATCTCTCACTTTCATCTTCCTAACTCTTTCCCATCTCTCTTTATCCCTCTCGCCCATCTCTCACTTCCATCTTTCATCACTTTCCCATCTCTTTATCCCTCTCGCCCATCTTTCACTTCCATCTTCCTAACTCTTTCCCATCTCTCTTTATCCCTCTCACCCATCTTTCACTTCCATCTTCCTAACTCTTTCCCATCTCTCTTTATCCCTCTCACCCATCTCTCACTTCCATCTTCCTAACTCTTTCCCATCTCTTTATCCCTTTCGCCCATCTCTCACTTCCATCTTCCATCACTTTCCCATCTCTCTTTATCCCTCTCATCCATCTCTCACTTCCATCTTCCTAACTCTTTCCCATCTCTCTTTATCTCTCTCACTTCCATCTTCCTAACTCTTTCCCATCTCTCTTTATCCCTCTCGCCCATCTCTCACTTCCATCTTCCTAACTCCCATCTCTTTATCTCTCTCACCCATCTCTCACTTCCATCTTCCTAACTCCCATCTCTCTTTATCCCTCTCACCCATCTTCCACTTCCATCTTTCATCACTTTCCCATCTCTCTTTATCCCTCTCACCCATCTCTCACTTCCATCTTCCTAACTCTTTCCCATCTCTTTATCCCTCTCGCCCATCTCTCACTTCCATCTTCCTAACTCTTTCCCATCTCTCTTTATCCCTCTCGCCCATCTCTCACTTCCATCTTTCATCACTTTCCCATCTCTTTATCCCTCTCGCCCATCTCTCACTTCCATCTTCCTAACTCTTTCCCATCTCTCTTTATCCCTCTCACCCATCTTTCACTTCCATCTTCCTAACTCTTTCCCATCTCTCTTTATCCCTCTCACCCATCTCTCACTTCCATCTTCCTAACTCTTTCCCATCTCTTTATCCCTTTCGCCCATCTCTCACTTCCATCTTCCATCACTTTCCCATCTCTCTTTATCCCTCTCATCCATCTCTCACTTCCATCTTCCTAACTCTTTCCCATCCCTCTTTATCTCTCTCACTTCCATCTTCCTAACTCTTTCCCATCTCTCTTTATCCCTCTCACCCATCTCCCACTTCCATCTTTCATCACTTTCCCATCTCTCTTTATCCCTCTCGCCCATCTCTCACTTCCATCTTCCTAACTCTTTCCCATCTCTCTTTATCCCTCTCAACCATCTCACTTCCATCTTCCTAACTCTTTCCCATCTCTCTTTATCCCTCTCAACCATCTCACTTCCATCTTCCTAACTCTTTCCCATCTCTCTTTATCCCTCTCAACCATCTCACTTCCATCTTCCTAACTCTTTCCCATCTCTCTTTATCCCTCTCAACCATCTCACTTCCATCTTCCTAACTCTTTCCCATCTCTCTTTATCCCTCTCGCCCATCTCTCACTTCCATCTTCCTAACTCCCATCTCTTTATCTCTCTCACCCATCTCTCACTTCCATCTTCCTAACTCCCATCTCTCTTTATCCCTCTCACCCATCTCCCACTTCCATCTTTCATCACTTTCCCATCTCTCTTTATCCCTCTCACCCATCTCTCACTTCCATCTTCCTAACTCTTTCCCATCTCTTTATCCCTCTCGCCCATCTCTCACTTCCATCTTCCTAACTCTTTCCCATCTCTCTTTATCCCTCTCGCCCATCTCTCACTTCCATCTTTCATCACTTTCCCATCTCTTTATCCCTCTCGCCCATCTCTCACTTCCATCTTCCTAACTCTTTCCCATCTCTCTTTATCCCTCTGACCCATCTTTCACTTCCATCTTCCTAACTCTTTCCCATCTCTCTTTATCCCTCTCACCCATCTCTCACTTCCATCTTCCTAACTCTTTCCCATCTCTTTATCCCTTTCGCCCATCTCTCACTTCCATCTTCCATCACTTTCCCATCTCTCTTTATCCCTCTCATCCATCTCTCACTTCCATCTTCCTAACTCTTTCCCATCTCTCTTTATCTCTCTCACTTCCATCTTCCTAACTCTTTCCCATCTCTCTTTATCCCTCTCACCCATCTCCCACTTCCATCTTTCATCACTTTCCCATCTCTCTTTATCCCTCTAACCCATCTCTCACTTCCATCTTCCTAACTCTTTCCCATCTCTTTATCCCTCTCGCCCATCTCTCACTTCCATCTTCCTAACTCTTTCCCATCTCTCTTTATCCCTCTCACCCATCTCTCACTTCCATCTTCCTAACCCTTTCCCATCTCTCTTTATCCCTCTCACCCATCTCTCACTTCCATCTTCCTAACTCTTTCCCATCTCTTTATCCCTCTCGCCCATCCCTCACTTCCATCTTCTTAACTCTTTCCCATCTCTCTTTATCCCTCTCACCCATCTCTCACTTCCATCTTCCTAACTCTTTCCCATCTCTTTATCCCTCTCGCCCATCTCTCACTTCCATCTTCCTATCTCCCATCTCTCTTTATCCCTCTCACCCATCTCCCACATCCATCTTTAATCACTTTCCCATCTCTTTATCCCTCTCACCCATCTCTCGCTTCCATCTTCCTAACTCTTTCCCATCTCTCTTTATCCCTCTCACCCATCTCCCACTTCCATCTTTCATCACTTTCCCATCTCTCTTTATCCCTCTCACCCATCTCTCACTTCCATCTTCCTAACTCTTTCCCATCTCTCTTTATCCCTCTCACCCATCTCCCACTTCCATCTTCCTAACTCTTTCCCATCTCTTTATCCCTCTCGCCTGTCTCTCGCTTCCATCTTCCTAACTCTTTCTCATCTCTCTTTATCCCTCTCACCCATCTCCCACTTCCATCTTTCATCACTTTCCCATCTCTCTTTATCCCTCTCACCCATCTCTCACTTCCATCTTCCTAACTGTTTCCCATCTCTCTTTATCCCTCTCACCCATCTCCCACTTCCATCTTCCTAACTCTTTCCCATCTCTTTATCCCTCTCGCCTGTCTCTCGCTTCCATCTTCCTAACTCTTTCTCATCTCTCTTTATCCCTCTCACCCATCTCCCACTTCCATCTTTCATCACTTTCCCATCTCTCTTTATCCCTCTCACCCATCTCTCACTTCCATCTTCCTAACTCTTTCCCATCTCTCTTTATCCCTCTCACCCATCTCCCACTTCTATCTTCCTAACTCTTTCCCATCTCTCTTTATCCCTCTCACCCATCTCCCACTTCCATCTTCCTAACTCTCTCCCATCTCTCTTTATCCCTCTCACCCATCTCTCACTTCCATCTTCCTAACTCTTTCCCATCTCTCTTTATCCCTCTCACCCATCTCTCACTTCCATCTTCCTAACGCTTTCCCATCTCTCTTTATCCCTCTCACCCATCTCTCACTTCCATCTTTCATCACTTTCCCATCTCTCTTTATCCCTCTCACCCATCTCTCACTTCCATCTTCCTAACTCTTTCCTATCTCTCTTTATCCCTCTCACCCATCTCTCACTTCCATCTTTCTCTTTCCCATCTCTCTTTATCCCTCTCACCCACCTCTCACTTCCATCTTCCTAACTCTTTCCCATCTCTCTTTATCCCTCTCACCCACCTCTCACTTCCATCTTCCTAACTCTTTCCCATCTCTCTTTATCCCTCTCACCCATCTCTCACTTCCATCTTCCTAACTCTTTCCCATCTCTTTATCCCTCTCACCCATCTCTCACTTCCATCTTTCTCTTTCCCTTCCCTCCCACATCTTTCTCTTCTTCCATCCCTTTCTCGTATCTCTCTCTGTCTATCTCCTATTTTTCTCTTTCCTTTCTTTCTCTTTTTACAGTACCTCTCTCATAATGTGTGGTATTTATGGCCCGTACCCTTTCAAGTCTGCTGCAAGTGATACTGGCAGATACAGGGGCATGTAAAAGTTTGGGCACCCCGGGAATGTGAACAGTTAAGCAAGTTGAAAATTAAATGATCCCTAAATAGCCCAAAGTTACAGATGACGCATGTACTTTGCATTTTAGGAAATAAAATGATATTGTATATACCGTATAAACTCGAGTATAAGCTGAGATTTTCAGCCCCATGGAGCATCTTATGGGGCCATAATGAACTTGTAATGCAGCATTATATGGGGCATATTTTAATATGGAGCATCTTAAGGGGCTTTACTGAACTTTATGGATCATTAAATGGGGTGTATTTTGTATGGAGCATTATATGGGTCCATCATGAACTGTATGGAGCATTATATGGGGCTCCTGATTCAATATGGATATTCAAAAACACTTAACCTACTGATGTCTCAATTAATTTTACTTTTATTGGGATCTATTTTTATTTTTGAAATTTACCGGTAGCTGCTGCATTTTCCACCCTAGGCTTATACTCGAGTCATTAAGTTTTCCCAGTTTTTTGTGGCAAAATTAGAGGGTCGGCTTATACTTGCGTATATACGGTATATATCTACTATATAATTGTCTAAGGGTCACTTCCGTCTGTCCTTCTTTCTTTCTTTCTTTCTTTCTGTCACGGATATTCATTCGCTGATTGGGCTCGGCAGCTGTCTGTCATGGCTGCCGCGACCAATCAGCGACGGCCACAGTCCGATAAGTCCCTCCCTACTCCGCTGCAGTCGGCGCCGGCTCCATACTCCCCGCAGTGACCGCTCACACAGGGTTAATGCCAGCGGTAACAGACCGCGTTATACCGCGGGTAACTCACTCCGTTACCGCCGCTATTAACCCTGTGTGACCAAGTTTTTACTATTGATGCTGCCTATGCAGCGTCAATAGTAAAATGATCTAATGTTAAAAATAATAAAAAAAATCATTATATACTCGCCTTCTCCACTCCTCACGACGCTACGGTGACCTCTCCATGGAAGCGGCAGGTTCCGGTGCCCACAATGGTATGGGAGAAGGACCTGCCATGTCGCCACGGTTATGTGACTGCGACGTCATCACAGGCCCTGCGCGCCTGCGTGAGAAGGACCTTCCATGACGTCACGGTCATGTGACCGTCACATCATGGCAGGTACTTCTCGCGCAGGCGCGAAGAAGCTTCCGTACCATGGGACAAGCAGGGACCGCGTCAGGAGCGCCAGGAGCAGGTGAGTATTTCATATTCACCTGTCCGCGTTCCATCCGCCGGGCGCCGCTCCGTCTTCCGCGTCCTCTTGCAGTGACTGTGCAGGTCAGAGGGCGCGATGACGTATTAGTGTGCGCGTCACCCTCTGCCTGAATAGTCAGTGCAGAGAGACTGGACGCTGAGGAGCAGCGACGAGAGGTGAGTATGTGATTTTTTTATTTATTTATTTATTTTAACTGCAGCAGCAGCATTACCTGTGGCACAATGCTGTATGGGAGCGTCTATGGGGCCATAAAGAACTGCATGGGGCATCTATGGGGCCATAACTGCATGGAGCATTATATGAAGCATCTATGGGGCCATAACTGCATGGAGCATTATATGAAGCATCTATGGGGCCATAACTGCATGGAGCATTAAATGAAGCATCTATGGGGCCATAACTGCATGGAGCATTATATGAAGCATCTATGGGGCCATAACTGCATGGAGCATTATATGGGGCATCTATGGGGCCATAACTGCATCGAGCATTATATGGGGCATCTATGGGGCCATAAAGAACTGCATGGAGCATTATATGGAGCGTCTATGGGGCCATAACTGCATGGAGCATTATATGAAGCATCTATGGGGCCATAACTGCATCGAGCATTATATGGGGCATCTATGGGGCCATAAAGAACTGCATGGAGCATTATATGAAGCATCTATGGGGCCATAACTGCATGGAGCATTATATGGAGCGTCTGTGGGGCCATAACTGCATGGAGCATTATATGAAGCATCTATGGGGCCATAACTGCATGGAGCATTATATGAAGCATCTATGGGGCCATAACTGCATGGAGCATTAAATGAAGCATCTATGGGGCCATAACTGCATGGAGCATTATGTGAAGCATCTATGGGGCCATAACTGCATGGAGCATTTTATGGGGCATCTATGGGGCCATAACTGCATCGAGCATTATATGGGGCATCTATGGGGCCATAAAGAACTGCATGGAGCATTATATGAAGCATCTATGGGGCCATAACTGCATGGAGCATTAAATGAAGCATCTATGGGGCCATAACTGCATGGAGCATTATATGAAGCATCTATGGGGCCATAACTGCATGGAGCATTATATGAAGCATCTATGGGGCCATAACTGCATGGAGCATTATATGAAGCATCTATGGGGCCATAACTGCATGGAGCATTAAATGAAGCATCTATGGGGCCATAACTGCATGGAGCATTAAATGAAGCATCTATGGGGCCATAACTGCATGGAGCATTATGTGAAGCATCTATGGGGCCATAACTGCATGGAGCATTATATGGGGCATCTATGGGGCCATAACTGCATGGAGCATTATATGGGGCATCTATGGGGCCATAAAGAACTGCATGGAGCATTATATGAAGCATCTATGGGGCCATAACTGCATGGAGCATTATATGAAGCATCTATGGGGCCATAACTGCATGGAGCAATATACGAAGCATCTATGGGGCCATAACTGCATGGAGCATTATATGGGGCATCTATGGGGCCATAACTGCATCGAGCATTATATGGGGCATCTATGGGGCCATAAAGAACTGCATGGAGCATTATATGAAGCATCTATGGGGCCATAACTGCATGGAGCATTATATGAAGCATCTATGGGGCCATAACTGCATGGAGCATTATATGGGGCATCTATGGGGCCATAACTGCATGGAGCATTATATGAAGCATCTATGGGGCCATAACTGCATGGAGCATTATATGGGGCATCTATGGGGCCATAACTGCATCGAGCATTATATGGGGCATCTATGGGGCCATAACTGCATGGAGCATTATATGGGGCATCTATGGGGCCATAACTGCATGGAGCATTATATGGAGCATCTATGGGGCCATAACTGCATGGAGCATTATATGGGGCATCTATGGGGCAATAACTGCATGGAGCATTATATGGGGCATCTATGGGGCCATAACTGCATGGAGCATTATATGGGGCATCTATGGGGCAATAACTGCATGGAGCATTATATGGGGCATCTATGGGGCCATAACTGTATGGAGCATTATACTACGTGACTGGGCAAAATACTACGTGGACATGCATATTCTAGAATACCCGATGCGTTAGAATTGGGCCACCATCTAGTCTACTATATAATTGTCTAAGGGTCACTTCCGTCTTTCTGTCCTTCTGTCTGTCTGTCCTTCTGTTTGTCACAGATATTCATTGGTCGTGGCCTCTGTCTGTCATGGAATCCAAGTCGCTGATTAGTCTCGCCAGCTGCCTGTCATGGCTGCCGCGACCAATCAGCGACGGCCCCAGTCCGATTAGTCCCTCCCCTGCAGTCAGTGCCCGGCGCCCACTCCATACTCCCCGCAGTCACCGCTCACACAGGGTTAATGCCAGCGGCAACGGACCGTGTTATGCCGTGGGTAACTCACTCCGTTACCGTCGCTATTAACCCTGTGTGACCAAGTTTTTACTATTGATGCTGCCTATGCAGCGTCAATAGTAAAAACATCTAATGTTAAAAATGATTAAAAAAAAAAAAAATCATTATATACTCGCCTTTCGCGACGCTCCGGTGACCGCTCCATGCAAGCGGCAGGTTCTGGTGCCAAGGATAGTATGGGAGAAGAACCTGCCATGACGTCACGGTCATGTGACCAAACTACAAGGGGCCCTCGGAAAGTGAGTATATGTTTATTTTTTATTTTTTAACCTGTGACATACGTGGCTGGGCAATATACTACGTGGCTGGGCAATATACTACGTGGCTGGGCAATATACTACGTGGCTGGGCAATATACTACGTGGCTGGGCAATATACTATGTGGCTGGGCAATATACTATGTGGCTGGGCAATATACTATGTGGCTGGGCAATATACTACGTGGCTGGGCAATATACTACGTGGCTGGGCAATATACTACGTGGCTGGGCAATATAATACGCCACTGGCCAATATACTACGTGGCTGGCCAATATACTACGTAGCTGGGCAATATACTACGTGACTGGGCAATATACTACGTGACTGGGCAATATACTACGTGACTGGGCAATATACTACGTGACTGGGCAATATACTACGTGGCTCTGTGCTGTATACTACGTCAATATGCCAATATACTACATCACTGGCAATATACTACGTGACTGGGCAATATACTACGTGGCTGGACAATATACTACGTGGCTGGGCAATATACTACGTGGCTGGGCAATATACTACGTGGCTGGGCAATATACTACGTGGCTGGGCAATATACTACGTGGCTGGGCAATATACTACGTGGCTGGGCAATATACTATGTGGCTGGGCAATATACTATGTGGCTGGGCAATATACTATGTGGCTGGGCAATATACTATGTGGCTGGGCAATATACTACGTGGCTGTGCAATATACTATGTGGGATGTGCAATATACTAGCTGAAGAGCCCGGCGTTGCCTGGGCATAGTAAATATCTGTGGTTAGTTATTGCACCAGCTCACTTCTCTTATTTTCCCATCATGCCTCTCATTTTCCCCCTCACTCCTCTCATTTTCCCCCTCATTCCCCCCTAACACTTGTCATTTCGACCTCACAACTGTCAGTTTCCGATCACTCCACTATTTTCCCTCACTCCTCTCATTTTGTACTCGCACCTTTTCATTTTCACCTCACTCCTCTCATTTTCACCTCACAGCTATCATTTTCCCCTCAGTATATACGTTTGTTATCTCCCTTATATATAGTATACACCTGTATGTCATCTCCTGTATATAGTATATACCTGTATGTCATCTCCCCTGTATATAGTATATATCTGTATGTCATCTCCCCTGTAAATAGTATATACCTGCTGTATGTCACCTCCTCCTGTATATTCCTAGGTGTCATCTCCTGCTGTATATAGCATGTACCTGTATGTCATCTCTTCTGTACATAGTATATACCTGTATGTCATCTCCTCCTATATATAGTATATACCTGTATGTCATCTCCTGTATATAGTAAATACCTGCTGTATGTTATCTGCTCCTGTATATAGTATATATGTGTGTGTGTCATCTCCTCCTGTATGCAGTACATACGTGTCATCTCCTCCTGTATGTAGCATATACCTGTATGTCATCTCATCCTATATATAGTATATACCTGTGTGTCATCTCCTTCTGTATATAGTATATACCTGTGTCATCCTGTATATAGTATATAATCCCGCCCCCACACATTAAATTGTACCTGGTAGAAGTCAAGGAAAGATGTTTGAAAATGAGGAAAATGACTGTACATGTGATTGTGTTTACATAGAAATTTTAACTTAATTTATGTTTCGTTATGAAATTTGTTTAGATGCTGGAATGAATAAAAACGCACATCTTACTGAATCCAGTTTGTTTTTTATTTTACACTGTGAATAAAATGTATTATTAGTATTATTCAGATTTTTAATTATTATTATTAATAACTTCATTTTAAGTTCAATTACCACCTGCGTAATCGCTATTGAATGTTGTCATTAATTACTTTAGTTTAATAACCAGCAGCGTTAATTAAATAGCAATGAGCGTGCCGAGTGTTAGCTGTTATGGACGACACCACACACCACATGTGGAGGAAGACACAGTGGTGTCGAAACATGTAACATAGTTAGTAAGGCCGAAAAAAGCCATTTGTCCATCCAGTTCAGCCTATATTCCATCATAATAAATCCCCAGATCTACGTCCTTCTACAGAACCTAATAATTGTATGATACAATATTGCTCTGCTCCAGGAAGACATCCAGGCCTCTCTTGAACCCCTCGACTGAGTTCGCCATCACCACCTCCTCAGGCAAGCAATTCCAGATTCTCACTGCCCTAACAGTAAAGAATCCTCTTCTATGTTGGTGGAAAAACCTTCTCTCCTCCAGACGCAAAGAATGCCCCCTTGTGCCCATCACCTTCCTTGGTATAAACAAATCCTCAGCAAGATATTTGTATTGTCCCCTTATATACTTATACATGGTTATTAGATCGCCCCTCAGTCGTCTTTTTTCTAGACTAAATAATCCTAATTTCGCTAATCTATCTGGGTATTGTAGTTCTCCCATCCCCTTTATTAATTTTGTTGCCCTCCTTTGTACTCTCTCTAGTTCCATTATATCCTTCCTGAGCACCGGTGCCCAAAACTGGACACAGTACTCCATGTGCGGTCTAACTAGGGATTTGTACAGAGGCAGTATAATGCTCTCATCATGTGTATCCAGACCTCTTTTAATGCACCCCATGATCCTGTTTGCCTTGGCAGCTGCTGCCTGGCACTGGCTGCTCCAGGTAAGTTTATCATTAACTAGGATCCCCAAGTCCTTCTCCCTGTCAGATTTACCCAGTGGTTTCCCGTTCAGTGTGTAATGGTGATATTGATTCCTTCTTCCCATGTGTATAACCTTACATTTATCATTGTTAAACCTCATCTGCCACCTTTCAGCCCAAGTTTCCAACTTATCCAGATCCATCTGTAGCAGAATACTATCTTCTCTTGTATTAACTGCTTTACATAGTTTTGTATCATCTGCAAAACAATCTCCTTGCTGTGGATTGTTTTAGAAATGTTCTTACCTCCCTTCTGAGTATGTTTTCCTGGGTCTTCTTTGTTCGAGTCTGTTTTTCTTCCCGTCCCCTCTTCTTCTAGTTTAACGCCCTCCTGATGAGTGTAGCGAGTCTTCTGGCGAATGTGTGTTTCCCAGGTTTGTTGAGGTGTAGTCCGTCTCTGGCGAGGAGTCCATCATACCAGTAATTCACACCGTGGTCCAGGAATCCAAATCCTTGTTGTCTGCACCATCGTCTTAGCCAGTTGTTCGCATCAAGGATCCTGTTCCATCTCCTGGTGCCATGCCCGTCTACTGGAAGGATAGAAGAAAAAACTACCTGTGCATCCAGTTCCTTTACTTTCTTCCCCAACTCTTCAAAGTCCTTGCAGATTGTCGGTAGGTCCTTCCTTGCCGTGTCATTGGTGCCAACATGTATCAGAAGAAATGGGTGGACGTCCTTGGAGCTGAAGAGCTTTGGTATCCTATCGGTCACATCCTTGATCATCGCACCTGGAAGGCAGCATACTTCTCTTGCGGTTATGTCCGGTCTGCAGATGGCTGCTTCTGTGCCTCTCAGTAGTGAGTCTCCCACCACCATGTAGAGAATGTGGACATGTGGAGAAACACAAAGTTTTTTCTTTACATGTGTGGATTTGTCCCAATCCATTTTCCGAGGGAATTGTAACCACAGGTTGGATGTATTCCTGTTTCTTCAAAGCGGTAAGCTGGCTTTGCTAAAAACTCATCTACTATATAATTGTCTAAGAGTCACTTCCGTCTTTCTGTCTGTCCTTCTGTCTGTCACGGATATTCATTGGTCGCGGCCTCTGTCTGTCATGGAATCCAAGTCGCTGATTGGTCGCGGCAAAAGAGCCACGACCAATCAGCGACGGGCACAGTCCAGAAGAAAATGGCCGCTCCCTACTCCCCGCAGTCAGTGCCCGGCGCCCGCATACTCCCCTCCACTCAACGCTCACACAGGGTTAATGCCGGCGGTAACAGACCGCGTTATGCCGCGGGTAACGCACTCCGTAACTGTTGCTATTAACCCTGTGTGTCCCCAACTTTTTACTATTGATGCTGCCTATGCGGCATCAATAGTAAAAAAATGTAATGTTACAAATAATAAAAAAAACAAAAAACCTGCTATTCTCACCCTCCGTAGTCCGCCGAGCCGCACGCGCCTGCCGCCATCTTCCGTTGCGAGACTGCTAAGTCATCTGGGTAATTTCGCAATGCATCCTTGGTATGAATGCCTCCCCATCCCTGTCTGCATGCCTTGGTATGAATGCCTCCCCATCCCTGTCTGCATGCCTTGGTATGAATGCCTCCCCATCCCTGTCTGCATGCCTTGGTATGAATACCTCCATGTCCCTGTCTTCATGCCTTGGTATGAATACCTCCATGTCCCTGTCTGCATGCCTTGGTATGAATGCCTCCCCATCCCTGTCTGCATGCCTTGGTATGAATGCCTCCCCATCCCTGTCTGCATGCCTTGGTATGAATACCTCCATGTCCCTGTCTTCATGCCTTGGTATGAATACCTCCATGTCCCTGTCTGCATGCCTTGGTATGAATGCCTCCCCATCCCTGTCTGCATGCCTTGGTATGAATGCCTCTCTGTCCCTGTCTGCATGCCTTGGTATGAATGCCTCTCTGTCCCTGTCTGCATGCCTTGGTATGAATGCCTCTCTGTCCCTGTCTGCATGCCTTGGTATGAATGCCTCCCCATCCCTGTCTGCATGCCTTGGTATGAATGCCTCCCCGTCCCTGTCTGCATGCCTTGGTATGAATGCCCCCCCATCCCTGCCCCTGTCTGCATGCCTCCCCCGTTCTGTCCCTGTATACATGCCCCCTTATCCCCTATCCCTAGGGGTGTGCATGTTTCCTATTGAAAAAAAACAAAAAAAAACATCATACTCACCTACCTGGGAGTGGAGACGCGTCTATATTCATCAATTCATCACCTTAATTAGTGGTGCCACGTGACCGCTGAGCTTGCACATCCAAAAACGCTGCGAATCTGCAACGTGTGCACATAGCCTAAGGGTACCGTCACACAGTGGCATTTTGATCGCTACAACGGCACGATTCGTGACGTTCCAGCGATATAGTTACGATCTCGCTGTGTCTGACACGCTCCTGCGATCAGGGACCCCGATGAGAATCGTACGTCGTAGCAGATCGTTTGAAACTTTCTTTCGTCGTCTAGTGTCCCGCTGTGGCGGCATGATCGCATGGTGTAACAAAGGTGTGCACGATATTGTATACGATGTGCGCATAGTAACCAACGGCTTCTACATCGCACAAACGTCATGAAATTATCGCTCCAGCGTCGTACATTGCAAAGTGTGACAGCAGTCTACGACGCTGGAACGATATTGTTACGATGCTGGAGCGTCACGGATCGTGCCGTCGTAGCGATCAAAATGCCACTGTGTGACTGTACCTTAGGGTTAGAGTTTGTTCATTGTCAACGTTAGGAAAGGTGATGCAAGTTTCCCAGCTTTATAAAAGCCCAGCCTCCCCTAACCCTGTGCCAAAATATAGCAGCCATGGGATCTTCTAAGCAGCTACCAAGCACTCTAAAATTGGTGGAGGCCCACAAAGCAGGAGAAGGCTATAAGAAGAGAGCAAAGCCTTTTCATGTTGCCTTTTCCTCAATTCGAAATGTAATTAAATAATCCATGGGTTGTTAGTTGCCCTCGATCCATGTTATCATGCCCCTGTAAGCGTGGTAAAATAATTTTACAAGAGCTGTGGTCATCGCCAGCCCCTGTAAATCTCACGTGTGAGTCGCACACTTTGGCAGCGTCACTGAGACTATACAGCCAGTTGTACACCTCCTAGCTTCAGAGGCACACTGCACATGACTGGAAGCCATCTTCTGAACTTCTGATCATGCGCAGTGCACCTCTGAACCCTGTGATAGCATGGAAAGAGAGCTAACTAGTCAGGGGCAACTAACGCCTCGACTAGTCAAAGCCCTCATTAGCATAGCACATGGGGACAATCTAGATGCTTTTTTTGAACCTCAGTTTTACAGACACATTTTATACACGGCTGGTAAAGCATGGATTTTACTCATAAATAAGTAAATGCTGCTGGGTTGGAGGGCATGGGGAACCCAACAGGTTTCCTTTACATCCCTCATCCTGGCCCCCTAGGTTCCCTGGTGCTGGCTGTGCCCCCTTGGTCCCCTGGCCCTGGCTGTGCCCCTAGGTCCCCTATCATAGGGGGCACAGCCAGTGCCAAGGGATCTGGGGGGCCCGGCCAGGGCCAAGGAATCTACTGGGCAGAGCCAGGGCTAAAGGACATAGGGGCCTTATGTTCCTTTGGCCCTGGCTGTGCCGCCTTGGTCCTGATTGTGCCCCCTAGGTCCCTTGACCTGGTCCCAGCATCAAGCTACATCTACAGTGACAGAAGGGGGAAAGAGGAAAAAAAGAATAGGATCCCTCTTACCTGCCTAAGCTCCCATTGCCAAGCAGCGTTCTCCTCTTATAGATCAGGCGTGCTCATGTTAAAATGGCCGCCGACCTAGTAGAGGCCGGTGGCTGATGTGAGAGCGCTGCGTGACAGTGATGTCATACACTTGCGATGTCACTGTCTTGCGCCGCCTGTGATGGGTGCACACAGTGCCACACAGGTCAGTTTCCGGCCTCTGCTAGGACTGTGGACTATTACAACGGCAAAAGGGCAATATATTTCAACTGAATGTGTGTCCGATGAAATCAGCGGGCCACCTTTATGTCCTGCTCGGGTGCCCGCTGGTGCTCCTGCAGGGACTGAGATTGGTACATATCTCCTACAGTCCAGAGTGTACCACCCTTTGTTGCCAATATGGCAGGTATAAGTCACTCTGCCACTGGGATTCAGGTCCCTGTCAGGGTGACATTCTATAAGGTGTGATTCAATGTCTCTGCGTTTGACAAATATCTCATTTATCATGCTTTGTTCTTTAATGAAGCCCCAGCCTCTCCTTTGATTGAAGACCATTACTTCCCCCTGTCGCAGTGGTCCCCTTTCTGCCCGAGGGATCTTATGTGTTCTTTTCCTTCCAAGTTCCTTTCCTCAAATGCTGCTTTCCGGGCCAAAGATTCCTGTCTCTCTTTCTCCTCCTGCCGCCTGCAATGCTCCTGCCAGGTTATCATGGGGATCTCCCCATGGAGCGCAATCATGTCCTCCTCCGCGGGTCCTTCTGCGAACACCATGGGTTCCGGGGAGATAGCCTGGGGCCCACACGTTGTTATAAGCGGGGCTGCCATTTGACGTAGGCCGTTGTCCTCCCAGTCCCGTGAAGCCGATAGCGTACCCCCCAGGCTTTGGAGTCGGCGGGGTCGGTAGGGGGCCCACCAGGGTGTCATCTAGCTCAGGGGTTGCTGCGGGACTGGTGGCTGGGGTGCCCTCGGCGTATAGTGGCATTTCACTGAGGGACCGAAAACCCTGGTCGGGTATATACAGTGGTGGAGGTGAGTCGGGCCTAGCCATTGGGTCTTCCGCCCCTTACCTCTGCTTCAGGAGCGCCGGATCTTCTTTTCTGCTCCGGGCCAGATAAGGTTGCTGGCGGTCGTCCGGTAAGGCTCCAGATGAAGTCCTCCTTCCACCCGGCCACAGCCTCCAGCTGAATCCGCATGAGCTGCCGGGTGAGTTCTTCTACCTTTCTCTGCAGGAGGTCCGGATCCAGCTTCGGTGATGGGTACAGTTCTTGCAAAGTCCAGCTGGGGGAGTCCTCCTGCTCCACCCCACGCTCCGATGCTCGTTCACCTCCTTCTGCCATGTGGCTTTCTGGCACTTCCTCCTCAGTCTGTTTCCCTCGGTTTCACTCCACCACACCCATGGGCGGTTCTTTCTCTTCTTCGTGGCATCCCAGACTAGGAGGCGGACTTCTCTTGTTGATGGGCATACTTCTCTCACATACTGGTGAGGGGTGGCCAGGGTCAGACTGGGATGTCTGGGCCCACCCTACAGCTATATGCAAATATGTCATTATAGCGGAGCATCAGCTGTAAAACACAGGCGGCTGCTGCTACTGTGCGCCCCAATAACTGGGATGTATAATCACGATAGTTTACATTAATGGGGTTCTTGGTTAAAACAAGTTATCACCCATCCATGGACTCCGCAGGATAGGTGATTGCTTAGCTCCAACCATTAGAAACTGCACCGATCAGAAGAATGGGGACGTTTTATCCCTGACAGGACACTTTTATCCCTATTTTAAAATGCAGCTGCAGGTGGGATGTCTGACCGCAGCTCCATTCATTCTCTTTGGGGCTACCAGAAAGAAACAAGTGCAGCCACTGAGGTAATGAATGGATCAGTGATCTAGTCGGACATGCCACTCCAGTCTAATGGGGATAAAAAGTTCCACATTTTGCTGAATGGGTCCAAGCAGTCAGACCCCCACCAATCAATACGTTATCACTTATCCTGTGAAGAGGTGATTACTTTTTTCCACAGGAAACCCCTGTAAGTGCATCTCCGCCGCTGTGTACAAAGCATTAAAACTCTAATGGAAATATAGAATCTTCTCCTAATTACGGTAATATCAGAGAGAACAAATGACCGCCATACACAACACAATCCACTATACCAAGGCCATTATTACCACATACAGGAAGAAATACCACCACACCATGACCAGACCACATAGTGACCGAATAATACTACATACAAGGGACAAATACCGCCACACCATGACCAGATCACATATTACCACCACATAGTGACCGAATAATATGACATATTAGGGCAGCATGGTTCAGAGGTTAGCACTGCAGCCTTGCAGTGCTGGGGTCCTGGGTTCAAATTCCACCAAGGACAACATCTGCAATGTATGTTCTCCCCGTGCTTGTGTGGGTCTCCTCCAGGTACTCTGGTGTCCTCCTACATATACAAAGACATACTGCTAGGGAATCTAGATTTTGAGCCCCATCGGGGACTATGGCAATAATGTCTGTAAAGCACTGTAGAATTAATAGCGCTATATAAATGAGTAAAAATAAATATTACAAGCATATAGGGACCAAATTATACTACATACAAGGAGAAATACTGCCACGCCATGACCAGACCACAACTAAACACATAGTGCCTGTAACGGGGTCTACCAAGCTGGGGTACCTTTTTCAGTACCACCCCGTGTTTCAGGAGGTCCACTCTGCTTTGGCTGGAGTCTGAATGAAGGACGCTGGCTGGAATTGCTTGGTTACATGGGCGCATATAAAAGATCACTGCTTCTCCACGTATTTCCAGTCTGACAACACTTTACTCACAGGACACAGAATATATCACACAGATACAGAGGGCAGGCCAATAGAAAAGAGGCAGGCCAGACATACATTACAATAGCTGCAGGTGGCCGGAGCCTGCCAATATTTACTGTGGGAATTACAAAGGTGGGGGGTGGACAAAAGGGGAATATCGTGTCCCCTCTGCCCAGGGGCACAGCCTGTGGGCTGATGCATTAGGGACATGCATCTCACATGGAACCTATTATACATACATATAACTGCACAACATATTCTGGGTGCTGAGTGGTTCCATAACACGGCTCCCCTTTTCAGCGACGCGATCGGCATACACAGTCTGATCCTTAACGGATCGGTTTGGGGATGACCGAAGATTATGGGGTTGGTATGAGTTCCGTTTGTCGACTTAGTCCATCGGCGTTACCGTTTTGTTTGCCGGGTCTGTAGTGGATGGTGAAGTCCAGAGGTTGTAGGGCTAAACTCCACCGCAGCAATTTGGCGTTGTCTCCGGAGACCCGATTAAGCCAGACTAGGGGATTATGGTCCATTAGGAGGGAAAACTGTCATCCATACAAATATGGTTGCAACTTTTTGAGTGCCCATACTACCGCCAGGCACTCCTTCTCGATGGCCGCATAGCTTACTTTACGGGGCAGTAGTTTTCGACTCAGGTAAGCTACCGGGTGTTCTTGGCCGTCCGGTCCGACTTTGCTCAGTACTGCCCCCAATCCAAACATAGAAGCGTCTGTGTGAACAAGGAAACGTTTAGTTAGATCGGGTGCGGCCAATACAGGGGTATTAGTGACAGCGTCCTTTAGTTGGTGGAAGGCTTCCTCACACTCTGGGGTCCAGGTTACTTGGCGGGGTTGGTTCTTACGGGTCAGATCAGTGAGGGGCTTGGCTATGCTGCTGTAATTGGGAACGAATTTCCTGTAATACTCCGCTGTGCCTAAAAACGCCATGACCTGGGTTTTAGTGCGTGGGGTGGGCCATTTGGCTATGGCCTCAATCTTGGCTGGTTCTGGTCTCTGTTTCCCACTTCCCACCCAATGCCCTAAATACTGGACCTCTAGTTTGCCCACATGACACTTGTTTGGGTTCAGGGTGATTCCGGCCTTGTGGATCCTGTCCAATACGGTCTCTAGGTGATTTAGATGCTCTTCCCATGTCGCACTGTAGATGGCGATGTCGTCCAGGTAGGCACAAGCATAGTCCTGGAGACCTTCCAGAAGCGTCAGCCAGCCTCTGGAAGGTCGCTGGAGCATTCTTCATCCCGAATGGCATAACTCGAAACTGGAATAAGCCGAACGGGGTGACAAATGCCGACTTGGGAATAGCGTCAGGACTAAAGGGAATATGCCAGTAGCCTTTGCATAGATCGATGGTGGTCAAATGCTTTGCCCCCGCCAGCCGGTCTAACAACTCATCAACACGCGGCATGAGATATGCATCCGTCACTGTTTTTTCATTGAGCTTACGATAGTCTACACAAAACCGTGTAGTCCCATCCTTCTTGGGCACTAACACTACGGGGGATGCCCAGGGACTATCTGACTCTTCAATGACCCCTAAACGCAACATCTCTTGTATCTCTTGTCGCATCCCCTCTCGTATAGACTCAGGGGCGCGGAAGGGGTTTTGTCGCGGGGGAATCTGATCCTGGGTCTCAACCTTGTGTTGTGCCAGGCGAGTGTACCCTGGTCTCCCCGAAAACATTCTCTGTCGCTGCCTCAACAACTCCTCTGCCTGCTGTCTCTCCCGGGGGCCTAGGTCTTCACCCAAGTGTACCTGGTCCCATGTTTTAGGCTGAGTCCTTTCCCCTAAGACATCCGGCAAGGGAAGTCCGGCTAAATCCTCTGCTTCAGGTGCACAGATGGCCACTACCTCTTCAGGCACAGATGATTGGCCTCGGGGAGACCAAAACATCCAACACCGCGGAGACACCATCACGTGTTTCTCAACGCAGTGATTCCAGAACACTGCCCCCATCCCTTATGGGAAATATGCAGATGTATGTAAAGAAGCTGCGGAGACACCATCACGTGTTTCTCGACGCAAGCAGTGAATAGCCAGGCCTTTCCCCGGGAAGGAACAACCACGGGAAGGGCAGCACCCTATGAAGGAAAGCCACCTATGCCAAGCATGGTATCCATCCACAGACAGCTGTTTCTTTTTTTTTTTTTTTTCTTCCCTCAGATGGGAAAATCCACGGTCCAGAAATCCAAGACCAAAGAAAAATCCCAAACAGCTGCGTCAAATCCAAAACACAAAAGCTGTTCCCATCATCATCGGAAAATTTCAGTTTAATACAACATCAGAAGAAACAAATCAAGACATATTTACAAGGTAACTCCACTTCTTCACCTTCCAAATCCCTTCGGCATCCACCTCCCCCCTTCTTCTTTTATCCCATAGAAAACACACATACATCTTCCCCAAAATCACTTTTAGACTATTCTTTACTACAATTTCCTTTCTCCTAAAAACATACACATTCCTCACATCCCATAATACTTCCTTTATACATGCAACTATTAACCACAACACTCTCTCCTTCACTCCATCACACATTCCCAAGCCAAACATGAACAACTCGAATGATAACAAGCTCACACCACACAATTCTTTACACAACGGTCCCATTCTTCCAATCACCTCCCTAGCATAATGACAATTCCAAAACACATGTATTACACTTTCCCTTCCACCACACCCACCTCTCGGACACATATCATTTCTCCCCAACCCACGATTCTTCTGAAATTCTCTAACTGGTAACACTCCATGCAAAGACTGCCACACAATCTCACTCTGCCTATTCGTCATACCGTCCAACCACACTTTCTTCCATACTTTTTCTATATCATTCCCTCTAACCATGTTTATTCCACACTCTGTCTCTCTACATTCAATCATCCTATATACAGCCTTCTTATTACTCAACAACCTAACATCCACATCACACAACTCATACTTCACCAAACATTTATAAACCCACACATACCATCTAGGCACGTCAAAAGCAACCGGATACCTCAGATCCCTCTCTCGCCACTTCAAACGAAATAAATACGCCCCAAACAAAAACCTACACAGACAAGAAAACTTGCCATCCATCCTAATCATCCTCAACACAAAAACCACAATATTTACACCAAAAAACACCTCAAGGTTTGGAAAACCCAACCCACCTTTTTCTAAACGTTTCACCAAAACCTCCCTCCTAGCCCTCTCCATTCTAGAATTCCACAAAAACACAAACAGAATCCTATTTAACCCCCTCATACACATATACCCCGGCGGAAAGACCACTGAAATATATAAGAAAATAGGCAAAATCACACTTTTAATAACTAAGATTTTTCCAAAAAACGAAAGACTTCTCATCTTCCAAAAACATAGCTTCCGCTCAACCTTTCCTTTCGCATCATCCCAACTTTCTTTCCCATCCAAACTCTCTGAAAATTTCACCCCCAAAACCTTAATAGACCCAGTCACCTCATTCACTCCTACATCCTTACTTAAAACCCCTCCCCCAAAAACCTTACACTCACTCTTCTCCCAATTCACCTTAAATGCTGACGCACCACAAAAAATAGACGCTAATAACTTCATCCGCCTCACAGAATACTCTGAATCACACAACACACACACGTCATCCATATAAGCACTAACCTTCCATTCCCTCCCTCCACCTCCTGGCACTTGTACTCCTCTAATCACTTTATCTTTCCTCAACATACAAAGCAACGGGTCAATCGCACAAATAAAAACCACAGGAGACAAAGGACAACCTTGTCTCACACCTGAAAAAACATTCACTCTTCTACCCACAGAACCATTCATCAAAACACAACTATAAATGTCTTTATATAAGCTCCTCACCCTCCAAACAAAATCAGGCGGAAACCCCATTCTCAATAATACCCGGAACAAAAAACTATGTGATAACCGATCATACGCCTTTTCAAAGTCCAAACTCAAAACAAATACACTCTTCTTCCGACTCATACATAGGGCATAGGGGTTTCCTCACGTACCCTGGGCAGCCTCTGTTTTGCAGGAGATGTTTCTCTTTTGGACATGTCCAGGCAGACTGCCAGAAGGGGCAGTGTTGCCGAAACTGCAAGAAGGAGGGGCATATGACTGGTGATTGCCCGATGGCTAAGACCTGTGACGTGTGTGGTAGTAGTGACCACATGTATAAGGATTGTCCGTGGAGGGCGCCTAGACGCTCAGAGAGTGAATGGAGAGAGGAGGAGGAGAGAAGGAGGAGGTTGGCGACTATCAGGAAGGAAACTGAAAGAATGGAGAGAGAGGAAAGGAGGGAGAGGGAGAGGGAAAGACGCTCTGTGACTCCAGATGACATTGTGCTAGCACCCCATGGTACTATGAGTGATGCACAGAAGGAAGATAAGGAGTTTTGGATGGCGGCAAAAAAAGTAGAGAAGGGGTTTAATAAGGAAGATCAGGAAGAAGATGAGGAAGAAGATGATGACTCTACTGTGCCTGAAATGTTTTCTCTTGAGGAAGCAATGGATGCAACGGAGGAAGACGTGCGTATTTCTGAAGCTGAGAGCCCTGTGCACCCCTCAGATCCTCAGAATATTGGAGGGCTTTCTTCAGATGAGAACAGGGGTGGGAATAAGTGTCAGAGGGAGGAGGATGGGGAAAGTGATGAGGCATGCAGTAGTATGCCTAAGAGGAAAATTGGGCCAGCTAAAAAAAAATGGAGTGAGCACGAAGGGGCTAGTGGTTCAGAGACTTGCTGTTCAGTCCAAATGGCAGAGGAGGACAATGGTGTTACTGGGTAAAATGAAAGCTCAGTGGATCTGTTGTTTTTTTTTTCTCTCTCCTTTCTGTGAGTCTTGACCTTTGTCAAGGGCTTTTTGTGTAATGTGTGTAGTTTTGTGGTAATTTTTGCATTGTTTTTTGTTTTTATAGTATGGGTTTTTCTATAGTTTCTCAAAATGTGAGAGTTTTTAAGAAAGCGAGGAGGAGAGCAGCAATTTTGGATTTTTTAGCTATGCAGAGTGCATCTATTTTTTGTTTGCAAGAATGTGGGATTGTGGATGGTGTGAAAGGGGATGAGTGGTCTTATGGTGCGTCTGTGTGGTCTGGTAGTGCAAATAATAGAAATGATGGTGTGGGTATTTTAGTTAAGGGGCAGGAGGTGGTTTTGAATAATTATTTGGTGGTGGAGGTGGGGAGGTGTATCTTAGCAAATTTTGAATATAAAAATGCTAAGTTTTGTGTTATCAATATTTATGCGCCAGTAGAAAAAAATGAGCGTAAGTTATTATTTGAAAAAGTGAAGCTTTTTGTTCCAGGAAGAGTGCCTGTGGTGATTGTGGGTGATATGAATTGTGATGTGGGGGGAGTGAATGTGGATGTGTCTGGAAAAGTTTTGCTGGAGTTAGTTACTGACTTTGATTTGAGTGATATGCAGCGTGTGTGTAAGGTTAACCCTTTGTTAGATACCTTTTTTTCTGATAGTGGAAGAGCACAGTCCAGGTTGGATTATTGTTTTATTTCTAAAAATATTATTCCTGTTGGATATAAGCAGGATAGGGTCGTTTTTTCGGACCATGTTTGTGTGTTGTGCGAGTTAGATATTAATGTTAGTGGTGTGTTTGGAAAGGGTTTGTGGAAATTAAATGTGAAATTGTTGGAAAATGAAGCTGTGAGGAAGGAGTATGTGAGAAAGTATGAACAGTGGTGTAAAAGTAAGGAAAGTTTTGGGAATGTTTGTGAGTGGTGGGATTGGGTTAAGAGGCAGACAAAAAAGTTTTTTAAAAGTGTGGGGTATGAATTTGCGGCAATTAAGAGGGAAAAGTTTGTTAAGTTGAATGCCCGTTTATGTTTATTGTATAAATTGAGGGAAGGAGGAATGGAGGTGGAGGAGGGGATAAAAAAGGTTAAAAAAGAAATTAAAGAGTTTTTGGAGGAGAAAGGGAAGAGTATTATTTTTAGGGCAAAAATTGATAGAATGGAGCAAGATCAAAGGTGTTCGAGGTTTTTCTTTAAAAAGGTTTTTGGGAAAAAGCAGAGTATGAGTGTTTTGAATGCAGAGGATGGAAGAGAGGTAAGTGGGGAGGATATGTGTGAACATGTGGCTAAGTTTTATGAGGAGCTGTATGCAGTGAAGTGGAGGGATGAGGCTTTGGAGGAGGATGTACTAAGTGTATTAGAAAATAAATTGAGTGAGATGGAGAGAGAGAGAGTGATGGGTGAGGTGACAGGTGATGAGGTATGGAAGGTAATGAATAGCATGGCGTTAAATAAGACTCCAGGAGAGGATGGACTTCCTATAGAGTTTTATAGGGTGATGTGGCATGTGATTGGTAAGGATTTTGTGGATATGTGTAAGTATATGTGGTCTAGTATGGAGGTGGCTGAGAGTATGCGTGCAGGGATGGTTGTGTTAATACCTAAAAAAGGAGATTTGAAGAGTTTAAAAAATTGGAGACCGATAACGTTGTTGAATTGCGATTATAAGATCTATGCGAAAGTAATGGCGAATAGGATGCGTGATGTGATAGAGAGTGTGATTGGGGATGAACAGTGTTGTGCGGTGCCTGGGAGACGTATACATGAGTGTGTGTGTATGTTGAGAGATTGTTTGTGGGACTGTATGAGTCGGAAGAAGAGTGTATTTGTTTTGAGTTTGGACTTTGAAAAGGCGTATGATCGGTTATCACATAGTTTTTTGTTCCGGGTATTATTGAGAATGGGGTTTCCGCCTGATTTTGTTTGGAGGGTGAGGAGCTTATATAAAGACATTTATAGTTGTGTTTTGATGAATGGTTCTGTGGGTAGAAGAGTGAATGTTTTTTCAGGTGTGAGACAAGGTTGTCCTTTGTCTCCTGTGGTTTTTATTTGTGCGATTGAACCGTTGCTTTGTATGTTGAGGAAAGATAAAGTGATTAGAGGAGTACAAGTGCCAGGAGGTGGGGGGAGGGAATGGAAGGTTAGTGCTTATATGGATGACGTGTGTGTGTTGTGTGATTCAGAGTATTCTGTGAGGCGGGTGAAGTTATTAGCGTCTATTTTTTGTGGTGCGTCAGCATTTAAGGTGAATTGGGAGAAGAGTGAGTGTAAGGTTTTTGGGGGAGGGGTTTTAAGTAAGGATGTAGGAGTGAATGAGGTGACTGGGTCTATTAAGGTTTTGGGGGTGAAATTTTCAGAGAGTTTGGATGGGAAAGAAAGTTGGGATGATGCGAAAGGAAAGGTTGAGCGGAAGTTATGTTTTTGGAAGATGAGAAGTCTTTCGTTTTTTGGAAAAATCTTAGTTATTAAAAGTGTGATTTTGCCTATTTTCTTATATATTGCAGTGGTCTTTCCGCCGGGGTATATGTGTATGAGAGGGTTAAATAGGATTCTGTTTGTGTTTTTGTGGAATTCTAGAATGGAGAGGGCTAGGAGGGAGGTTTTGGTGAAACGTTTAGAAAAAGGTGGGTTGGGTTTTCCAAACCTTGAGGTGTTTTTTGGTGTAAATATTGTGGTTTTTGTGTTGAGGGTGATTAGGATGGATGGCAAGTTTTCTTGTCTGTGTAGGTTTTTGTTTGGGGCGTATTTATTTCGTTTGAAGTGGCGAGAGAGGGATCTGAGGTATCCGGTTGCTTTTGACGTGCCTAGATGGTATGTGTGGGTTTATAAATTTTTGGTGAAGTATGAGTTATGTGATGTGGATGTTAGGTTGTTGAGTAATAAGAAGGCTGTATATAGGATGATTGAATGTAGAGAGACAGAGTGTGGAATAAACATGGTTAGAGGGAATGATATAGAAAAAGTATGGAAGAAAGTGTGGTTGGACGGTATGACGAATAGGCAGAGTGAGATTGTGTGGCAGTCTTTGCATGGAGTGTTACCAGTTAGAGAATTTCAGAAGAATCGTGGGTTGGGGAGAAATGATATGTGTCCGAGAGGTGGGTGTGGTGGAAGGGAAAGTGTAATACATGTGTTTTGGAATTGTCATTATGCTAGGGAGGTGATTGGAAGAATGGGACCGTTGTGTAAAGAATTGTGTGGTGTGAGCTTGTTATCATTCGAGTTGTTCATGTTTGGCTTGGGAATGTGTGATGGAGTGAAGGAGAGAGTGTTGTGGTTAATAGTTGCATGTATAAAAGAAGTATTATGGGATGTGAGGAATGTGTATGTTTTTAAGAGAAAGGAAATTGTAGTAAAGAATAGTCTAAAAGTGATTTTGGGGAAGATGTATGTGTGTTTTCTATGGGATAATAGAAGAAGGGGGGAGGTGGATGCCGAAGGGATTTGGAAGGTGAAGAAGTGGAGATACCTTGTAAATATGTCTTGACTTGCTTTTTCTGATGTTGTATTAAACTGAAATTTTCCGATGATGATGGGAACAGCTTTTGTGTTTTGGATTTGACGCAGCTGTTTGGGATTTTTCTTTGGTCTTGGATTTCTGGACCGTGGATTTTCCCATCTGAGGGAAAAAAAAAAAAAAAGAAACAGCTGTCTGTGGATGGATACCATGCTTGGCATAGGTGGCTTTCCTTCATAGGATGCTGCCCTTCCCGTGGTTGTTCCTTCCCGGGGAAAGGCCTGGCTATTCACTGCTTGCGTCGAGAAACACGTGATGGTGTCTCCGCAGCTTCTTTACATGCATCTGCATATTTTCCATAAGGGATGGGGGCAGTGTTCTGGAATCACTGCGTTGAGAAACACGTGATGGTGTCTCCGCGGTGTTGGATGTTTTGGTCTCCCCGAGGCCAATCATCTGTGCCTTTATAGCCTTTTTACTAGGCACTGCTCCTAATAGCCAGATTCCTACTCCACACTGATGAGGGGCAAAAACCCCGAAACAGCTGTCTGTGGATGGATACCATGCTTGGCATAGGTGGCTTTCCTTCATAGGATGCTGCCCTTCCCGTGGTTGTTCCTTCCCGGGGAAAGGCCTGGCTATTCACTGCTTGCGTCGAGAAACACGTGATGGTGTCTCCACAGCTTCTTTACATGCACTACCTCTTCAGGGCGCTCCCGGTAGGGCTTCAGCATATTCACGTGGAACATGCAGATAACCCTGGGGTCGTCACAATCGGCGACATTATAGGTTGTGTCGGCTATTTTCCCCACCACCTGGTATGGCCCCTGCCATTCAGCTTGGAGCTTGTTCTGCCTAGTGGGCTCTAACACCAGGACCTTCTGTTTTATTTCCAAGGTGCGCTCTCTGGCCCTCAGATCGTACCATACGCGCTGGCGCCACTGGGTCACCTGCATGTTCTCACGTACAGCGTGGGTCAGCTCCTGTAGGCGGTCCCGGAATTCCAGCACTTAGGGTGCAATAGGTACTACTTCTATGAGGCACTCACCTTCCCAGTGTTCTAGCATTAAGTCTAGGGGTCCCCTTACCCGTCTCACGTCTATCAGCTCGAACGGGGAGAACCCCGTGGATTCTTGGGGCACCTCCCGATAGGCAAACAGGAGGTGTGGCAAGAATTTCTCCCAGTCCCTGTAGGTCCTGGTAAAAGTCCAAATGAGTTTTAACGTCCCGTTAAAGCGTTCACACAACCCATTGGTTTGTGGGTGGTACGGGGCACTTCTAATGGACTACGCCGCACAGCTTCCACAATTGGTTGGTCACCTCTGCTGCAAACTGGGTACCCTGGTCCGAGATAATCTCCCGGGGAAATCCAACCCGTGAGAAAACCTGGAGCAGGGCGGCCGCCACCGTCTCTGCGAGTATGTTAGGTAACGCAACCGCCTCTGGATATCGTGTGGCATAATCTACCACTGTCAATATATACCTTTTCCCTGATGGACTGGGTTTTGCTAACGGCCCTATCAGATCGACCGCTACTCGGCTAAATGGTTCCTCCACAATGGGGAGGGGGCGTAATTTGGCCTTGCATCGATCTCCCCTCTTGCCAATGCGCTGGCAACTGTCAGGTCTGGCATTTCTGACGAACATCATTGGCTACCCCCGGGAAAAAGAAGTTTTGTGTCAGACGACGCCTGGTGCGACTGACGCCGAAGTGCCCGGCCAAGGATATGTCATGAGAGATTCGCAGTAACTCCTGCCTATACTTCTTGGGAACTACCAGCTGTCATTATATAGTGGGGCTCGTCCCTGTGTGGTGCTGCTCTGTGATCCGGTAGAGGATTCCCTGCTTCCATACAAACTGTTCCCTTTCCAATACCCCTCTCCCCTCCTGTGCCTTCCCACGATATCCCTCCAATGAAGGATCCTCAAGTAACTCCCTCTTAAATTCATCTGGGGTGGCCCAAGAAATGTGTCTGGCTATGGGAATACATGTAGGGCTAGGATGTCTTACCTGGGCCTCCTCTGAGTGTGATTCCGCCTCCGCAGCTCGAGCTTGTCTCCGGGTGTTCACAGGATATGTCTCAGCCAGAGGGGCAACCGAGAATGCAGACAACATGGGCCCCAAGTCATTTCCCAGCAAGACGTCTGCAGGCAAATCCTCCATCAAGCTGACCTCCACAAGGCCATCCCCGACTCCCCAGTTCAGGTGAATCCTGGCAGTGGGCAGTCGATGAATGGCTCCCCCTGCTACACGGACTGCCACTGGCCAGTCCTTCGTCTCTTGGTCCCGGATGAGATGAGGCTTCACAAGGGTCAAAGTTCCCCCGGAATCTCTTAGTCCCTGCATACGTTTTACGTTTGCCATTAACCCACACAACCTGTCGATACTGTTGTCGATTATCTGCCCGGGCTGCCTGCACGGGGTCTACTTCATGCAACACTTTCTCCATCTCTTCACCCCTTGGTTAGTCGTAGCCCCCAATGCCGGGTCAGCTTCACCTTGGTAGCAGTGTACAGCAGCCCGGCTGAAGGTAGCTGTTCCCGCCTTTGGCCACTGGGTATGCTGAGTCCGGTTGGGACATTGTCTTTGCAGGTGGCCCAGCTGATGGCAGGTGTGGCATCGCGCCCCAGGGGGACTGTGGTAGGCTGGGTTTTTAGCTGGTCCCCCTACAGTCTTCTGTGGTTTGGGGGCCTCCAGGTCCATGGGCAGACCCCTAGTGACCATCTTTGATCCGGACAACTGAGGCCTCTGGCATCATGATGTTCATCGGCCAGACGAGCGGCTTCCTCAAGAGTCGTTGGCCGCCTGTCCCGAAGCCATTCCTGTGTCTCGGGGTTAGTCCATTAAAGAATCGTTCTAACAAGAAGAGCTGGAGGACGTCCTCCTTAGTGCTTGGCTCCCTTGTACCCACTGTAGCATTGACACCGTAATTTACAGGCCCATTCAATGTGGGTATCGGTTACGCGTTTTATAAGTCCGCAGAACTTTTGGCGGTATGCCTCTGGTGTCAGCGCATACCGGGCCAAGATCACTTCTTTGATCCGCTCATAGTCCATACAGTCCTCATCAGGTACCGTGCGATAGGCATCCGCTGCCCGGCCTGTCAGCTTGCTGGCCAGAATCTGAACCCGTTCCTCTGGCTTCACTTGATGAAGGGTACACTGCCGCTCAAAGTCCTGCAGAAAGCCATCAATGTTTTCCTCTGCCTCCCTCAACAGTCGGAAGGCATTATACTGGATCTTTTTGTGGCTTACTGTTGAAGGTACCTGGTCGAAGGCCAGAGCTTCCCCTGCTCGCTGACTTTCCTCTTGGCTCTGCCATCTCCATCTTGGCTAGCTCTATCCTGGTCCGCTCGGCCAACTTTTCCTTCAGATCAGTTTGCACATCAGCCATCACCTCTCGTATGATCTCTACTGCAGGGTTTGGGCCATAGAACGCCTGTCTGTTCTTTACCTCCCTCTGGAATTCAGTCTCCTCCACGTTCACATTGGGGGGCGCTGCACTGTCGTGTTCCATGATGGCTGCTATCAAATCCGCTTTTGTTTTGTTGCTGGCGATCAACCCTCGGGCTTCCACCAGATCTTTTAATGTAGTCCTCTTTAACTTATGGTAGTTGTTTTCCATTCATTCCTTTCCTCCTGTAGAAGGGTTATCATATCCCGCTGTCTGCCACCAGTGTAACGGGGTCTACCAAGCTGGGGTACCTCTTTCAGTACCACCCCGTGTTTCAGGAGGTCCACTCTGCTTTGGCTGGAGTCTAAATGAAGGACGCTGGCTGGAATTGCTTGGTTACATGGGCGCATATAAAAGATCACTGCTTCTCCACGTATTTCCAGTCTGACAACACTTTACTCACAGGACACAGAATATATCACACAGATACAAAGGGCAGGCCAATAGAAAAGCGGCAGGCCAGACATACATTACAATAGCCGCAGGTGGCCGGAGCCTACCGATATTTACTGTGGAAATTACAAAGGTGGGGGGCGGACAAAAGGGGAATATCGTGTCCCCTCTGCCCAGGGGCGCAACCTGTGGGCTGATGCATTAGGGACATGCATCTCGCATGGAACCTATTATACATACATATAACTGCACAACATATTCTGGGTGCTGAGTGGTTCCGTAACACGTAATCGTGCCCAAATACTACAATATTGATTATGAATACAAACTACAATACTAACAACAATGTTATTACCACCAGTGATAATATACACAGTACCTCTGTATATTTTGTCAGTGTACAGGTAATACAGTGATCACCAGTGACATTATACACAGGAGCTCTGAATACAGTGTCAGTGTACAGGTAATTCAGTGATCACCAATGACATTATACACAGGAGCTCTGTATATAGTGTCAGTGTACAGGTAATACAGTGATCACCAGTGACATACACAGGAGATCTGTATATAGTATCAGTGTGCAGGTAATACAGTGACCACTAGTGACATTATACACAGGAGCTCTGTATATAGTGTACATGTAATACAGTGATAACCATCATTATACACAGGAGCTCTGTATATAGTGTCAGTGTACAGGTAATACAGTGATCACCAGTTACATTATGGTGTATAGTCTACAGGTAATACAGGGATCACCGGTGACATTACACACAGGAGCTCTGTATATAGTGTCAGTGTACATATACAGTGATCACCAGTGACATTATTATTATTATTATTAATTTATATTGCACCATTGATTCCATGGTGCTGTACATGAGAAGGGGTTACATACAAGTTACAGATATCACATACAGTAAACAAACTAACAATGACGGACTGATACAGAGGGGCGAGGACCCTGCCCTTGCGGGTTTACATTCTACAGGATTATGGGGAAGGAGACAGTAGGTTGGGGGTTGCAGGAGATCCGGTGTTGGTGAGGTGGTTAAAAAAAAAAGGAGCTCTGTGTATAGTGTACCGGTAATACAGTGATCACCAATGACATTATACACAGGAGTTCTGTATATAGTGTATAGGTAATACAGTGATCACCGGTAACATTATACACATGAGCTCTGTATATAGTGTATATATTTATATTTGATACATAAAATGAGAATAATGGGGATAGGGGAAAATATGTGCAAGTGGGTTAAGAGCTGGCTCAGGGATAGGAAACAAAGGGTGGTTATTAATGGAGCACACTCGGACTGGGTCGCGGTTAGCAGTGGGGTACCACAGGGGTCAGTATTGGGCCCTCTTCTTTTTAACATATTTATTAATTATCTTGTAGGGGGCATACAAAGTGGAATTTCAATATTTGCAGATGACACTAAACTCTGAAGGGTAATCAATACAGAGGAGGTCAATTTTATATTACAGGATGATTTATGTAAATTAGAAGCTTGGGCTGATAAATGGCAAATGCGCTTTAATGGGGATAAATGTAAGGTTATGCACTTGGGTAGAAGTAATAAGATGTATAACTATGTGCTTAAGTCTAAAACTCTGGGCAAAACCGTCAATGAAAAAGACCTGGGAATATGGGTGGATGTCAAACTCACATTTAGTGGACAGTGTCAGGCACCTGCTACAAAGGCAAATAAAATAATGGGATGCATTAAAAGAGACATAGATGCTTATGAGGAGAACATAATTTTACCTCTATACAAGTTACTAGTTCGACCACACTTAGAATATTGTGTACAGTTCTGGTCGCCAAAAGTTGTTGTACAATTTGTCCTGAGTACGCTGATACCCCATATGTGAGGGCAAACCACTGTTTGGGCGCATGGGAGAGCTCGGAAGAGAAGGAGCGCCGTTTGACTTTTCAATGCAAAATTGACAGGAATTGAGATGGGACGCCATGTTGCGCTTGGAGAGCCACTGATGTGCCTAAACACTGAAACCACCCACAAGTGACACCATTTTGGAAAGTAGACCCCCTAAGGAACTTATCTAGAGGTGTGGTGAGCACTTTGACCCACCAATTGCTTCACAGAAGTTTATAATGCAGAACCGTAAAAATAAAAAAAATCATTTTTTTTCACAAAAAAAATTTTCACAAAAATTTTTTATTTTCCCAAGGGTAAGAGAAGAAATTGGACCCCAAAAGTTGATGTCCAATTTGTCCTGAGTTTGCTGATAGCCCATATGTGGGGGGGGAACCACCGTTTGGGCGCATGGGAGGGCTCGGAAGGGAAGGGGCACCATTTGGAATGCAGACTTAGATGGAATGGTCTGCAGGCGTCATATTGCGTTTGCAGAGCCCCTAATGTACCTAAACAGTAGAAACCCCCAAGTGACACCATTTTGGAAAGTAGACCCACTAAGGAACTCATCTAGATGTGTTGTGAGAGCTTTGAACCCCCAAGTGTCTCACTACAGTTTATAAACAGAGCCGTGAAAATAAAAATCTTTTTTCCCCACAACAATTATTTTTTAGCCCCCAGTTCCCCAGTTTTGTATTTTCCCAAAAGTTGTTGTCCAATTTGTCCTGAGTACGCTGATACCCCATATGTTGGGGTAAACCACTGTTTGGGCACACGGGAGAGCTCGGAAGGGAAGGAGCACTGTTTTACTTTTTCAACGCAGAATTGGCTCGAATTGAGATCGGAGAGCCCCTGATGTGCCTAAACAGTGGAAACCCCCTAATTATAGCTGAAACCCTAATCCAAACACACCCCTAACCCTAATCCCAACCCTATTCCCAACCGTAAATGTAATCCAAACCCTAACTGTAGCTTTAACCCTAGCCCCAACCCTAACTGTAGCCTTAACCCTAGCCCCAACCCTAACCCTAATGGGAAAATGGAAATAAATACATTTTTCTTATTTTTCCCTAACTAAGGCGGTGATGAAGGGGGGTTTGATTTACTTTTATAGCGGGTTTTTTAGCTGATTTTTATGATTGGCAGCCGTCACACACTGAAAGACGCTTTTTATTGCAAAAAATATTTTTTGCGTTACCACATTTTGAGAGCTATAATTTTTCCATATTTTTATCCACAGAGTCATGTGAGGTCTTGTTTTTTGCGGGACGAGTTGACGTTTTTATTGGTACCATTTTCGGGCACGTGACATTTTTTTTATCGCGTTTTTTTCCGATTTTTGTGAGGCAGAATTAGCAAACACCAGCTATTCATGAATTTCTTTTGGGGGAGGCGTTTATACCGTTCCGTGTTTGGTAAAATGGATAAAGCAGTTTTATTCTTCGGGTCAGTACGATTACAGCGATACCTCATTTATATCATTTTTTTATGTTTTGGCGCTTTTATACAATAAAAACTATTTTATAGAAAAAATATAGTTATTTTTGCATCGCTTTATTCTGAGGACTATAATTTTTTTATTTTTTCGCTCATGATGCTGTATGGCGGCTCGTTTTTTGCGGGACAAGATGACGTTTTCAGCGGTACCATGGTTATTTATATCCATCTTTTTGATCACGTGTTATTCCACTTTTTGTTTGGCGGTATGAGAATAAAGGGTTTTTTGCCTCGTTTTGTTTTTACAGTGTTCACTGAAGGGGTTAACTGGTGGTAGTTTTATAGGTGGGGTCGTTACGGACGCGGTGATACTAAATATGTGTACTTTTATTGTTTTTTTTATTATTTAGATAAAGAAATGTATTTATAGGAACAATATTTTTTTTTGGGGGGGGGGAATTTAAAAAAAAAAATTTTTTTACACATTGGAATATTTTTTTTTTACGCTATAACATTGCCCGGGGGGGGGAGGGGGGAGAAGCCACCTCCCTGCAGGACCCAGATGCCGCGGCTATCTTGGATCTGGGCCTGCAAGCAGGAGGAGGAGGTAAGAGACCCTCGCAGCAACGCGATCACATCGCGGTGCTGCGGAGGTCTCAGGGAAGCCCGCAGGGAGCCCCCTCCCTGCGTGATGCTTCTCTATACCGCCGGCACACCGCGATCATGTTTGATCGCGGTGTGCCGGGGGTTAATGTGTCGGGGGCGATCCGTGACTGCTCCTGGCACATATTGCCGGATGTCAGCTGCGATAGGCAGCTGACACTCGGCCGCGCTCCCCCCGTGAGCGCGGCCGATCGCTATGACGTACTATCCCGTCGAGGGTCAGATAGGCCCAGGTCACCTCGACGGGATGGTACGTCATAGGTCAGAAAGGGGTTAATAACTATGTTACTATGTAGTGTACGGGTAATACAGTGATCACCAGTGACATTATACACAGGAGCTCTGTAAACAGTATATAGTGTACAGGTAATACAGTGACCACCAGTGACAGTACACACAGGAGCTCTGTATATAGTGTCAGTGTACACATAATAGTGATCACCAGTGACATAGAAAGGAGCTCTGTACACAGTATACAGTATATAGTGTAAGTGTACAAGCAACACACTGACTCACCGGTGACATCTGTAGTTGAAGTCTTTTTTCTTCATCCAGTGCAGACCGCCATTACTTCTTCCAGCACTCGTCTCTGCAGAAAATAACAGCTATAGCTGATCGCTTCCAGAGCACATTCCCCACTATTTTCCTCGAATTCTATACTATGTCATATGAAGAAAATAAAGACATAGTGCCACCCTGCACAGTAGTAGGACCCCCTTTTGTTCTCCCCATGGAAAACAGTAAGCTCAAAAGTAAATTACAGCAGTAATAATGTCCCCTGATTGGCCCCTACAGCAATTATGTCCCCATTTGCCACCATAAACCAATAATGTATGTTCCTCATCCTGACCTCAATACAGTAATTATGTCACCCCTTTATTTAATAAGGTGCCAGATCCATGGCCCCTTTATTTAATGTCTCCATCCTGGACCCCAATGTCCACCTTAATAAGGTCCCTCTCCTGGGCCTCTTCCAGTATTAATGTACCCTCCCTGGACCCCTATGTCCATCCCTATGGCCACTACCTTGCCCAACTTCAGAGGGGGATTCTTCTCACCTTCTTGCGCTCCCCGGCATCCTCTTGTGGCTTTATATTCGGCGTGGTTGTTACAATGGCTGCCGACTGCAGCTCGGTGACAGGCCGCGCGCTGACGTCACATAACAGTAACATTGAAAAGCTGCCGGCCTATCAAAGGCTGGAGGAGTCATTTAACAAAACTGCTATGTGACTTCAACACATGGCCTAAGCAAAGTGAAGGACAGCATCCAATCCAGGTGAAAAAACTCCTTTATTGCGCCAAATGCGACATTTCAACCATCAAAGGTCTGAAACGTCGCATTTGGCACAATAAAAGAGTTTTTTCACCTGGATTGGATTTTAGGACATAGTCAGATATGAAAGTCAAACATCAGAAATACTCTCTGATACCTCATTCTGATACCTCATTCTGATGCCTGACTCTGATGCCTGACTCTGATGCCTGAGTCTGATACATGAAACATTCAAATATCAGAATCAGAAGGTTATTTAGATTCCCTCCATACAGTACAGGTCCTTCTCAAAAAATTAGCATATAGTGTTAAATTTCATTATTTACCATAATGTAATGATTACAATTAAACTTTCATATATTATAGATTCATTATCCACCAACTGAAATTTGTCAGGTCTTTTATTGTTTTAATACTGATGATTTTGGCATACAACTCCTGATAACCCAAAAAACCTGTCTCAATAAATTAGCATATCAAGAAAAGGTTCTCTAAACAACCTATTACCCTAATCTTCTGAATCAACTAATTAACTCTAAACACATGCAAAAGATACCTGAGGCTTTTATAAACTCCCTGCCTGGTTCATTACTCAAAACCCCCATCATGGGTAAGACTAGCGACCTGACAGATGTCAAGAAGGCCATCATTGACACCCTCAAGCAAGAGGGTAAGACCCAGAAAGAAATTTCTCAACAAATAGGCTGTTCCCAGAGTGCTGTATCAAGGCACCTCAATGGTAAGTCTGTTGGAAGGAAACAATGTGGCAGAAAACGCTGTACAACGAGAAGAGGAGACCGGACCCTGAGGAAGATTGTGGAGAAGGACCGATTCCAGACCTTGGGGAACCTGAGGAAGCAGTGGACTGAGTCTGGTGTGGAAACATCCAGAGCCACCGTGCACAGGCGTGTGCAGGAAATGGGCTACAGGTGCCGCATTCCCCAGGTAAAGCCACTTTTGAACCATAAACAGCGGCAGAGGCGCCTGACCTGGGCTACAGAGAAGCAGCACTGGACTGTTGCTAAGTGGTCCCAAGTACTTTTTTCTGATGAAAGCAAATTTTGCATGTCATTCGGAAATCAAGGTGCCAGAGTCTGGAGGAAGACTGGGGAGAAGGAAATGCCAAAATGCCTGAAGTCCAGTGTCAAGTACCCACAGTCAGTGATGGTGTGGGGTGCCATGTCAGCTGCTGGTGTTGGTCCACTGTGTTTCATCAAGGGCAGGGTCAATGCAGCTAGCTATCAGGAGATTTTGGAGCACTTCATGCTTCCATCGGCTGAAATGCTTTATGGAGATGAAGATTTCATTTTTCAGCACGACCTGGCACCTGCTCACAGTGCCAAAACCACTGGTAAATGGTTTACTGACCATGGTGTTACTGTGCTCAATTGGCCTGCCAACTCTCCTGACCTGAACCCCATAGAGAATCTGTGGGATATTGTGAAGAGAAAGTTGAGAGACGCAAGACCCAACACTCTGGATGAGCTTAAGGCCGCTATTGAAGCATCCTGGGCCTCCATAACATCTCAGCAGTGTCACAGGCTGATTGCCTCCATGCCACGCCGCATTGAAGCAGTCATTTCTGCCAAAGGATTCCCGACCAAGTATTGAGTGCATAACTGAACATTATTATTTGATGGTTTTTTTGTTTGTTATTAAAAAACACTTTTATTTGATTGGATGGGTGAAATATGCTAATTTATTGAGACAGGTTTTTTGGGTTATCAGGAGTTGTATGCCAAAGTCATCAGTATTAAAACAATAAAAGACCTGACAAATTTCAGTTGGTGGATAATGAATCTATAATATATGAAAGTTTAATTGTAATCATTACATTATGGTAAATAATGAAATTTAACACTATATGCTAATTTTTTGAGAAGGACCTGTATGTGAATGGTTCATCTCATAAAATTAGTACCTGGTATCACTTGAGCTTGTGGTGCAATGGTAAGGCTAGGTTCACATTGCGTTAATGGGTTAACGCTAGCGGACTCCGTTACATGGCGAAATTATCGCAATTAACGCCATGCAACGGATCCATTAGCACACCCATTGACGGCAATGTGCTAACGGATCTCTAGCGCATGCCATTTTTGGCACGCGCTAGCGATGTCCCGTTAGTTTCGGACGGACTGCGGACGCTGCTTGCAGCGTCCGAGGTCTGTTCCTCGTTAGCGCAGATCGGCAAACGCGATCCCTTTTGGGACATTGTGTTAGCGCAGTCCGTAGCGCTATGCGCTAAACGGACTGCCCTAACGCAATGTGAACCTAGCCTAAGGCTGACGGCTGTAGTCTCTAGACTTAGGCTAGGTTCACATTGCGTTAGGGCAGTCCGTTTAGCGCATAGCGCTACGGACTGCGCTAACGCAATGTCTCAAAAGGGATCACGTTTGCCGATGCCGCTAGCGTAGATACCCGATCTGCGCTAGCGTGGAACGGACCTCGGACACTGCAAGCAGCGTCCGCGGTCCGTCCGAAACTAACGGGACATCGCTAGCGCGTGCCGAAAATGGCATGCGCTAGCGATGCGCTAGAGATCCGTTAGCACATTGCCGTCAATGGGTGCGCTAACGGATCCGTTGCATGGCGTTAATTGCGACAATTTCGCCATGTAACGGAGTCCACTAGCGTTAACCCATTAACGCGATGTGAACCTAGCCTTAGGCTGGCTTCACACATCAGGTTTTTGCCGTCAGGCACAATCCGGCGAGTTTTGAAAAAAAAAAAAAAAACGGATCCGTTTTTTTTATTTTTTTGCCGAACTTTTTTTTTCCGCCAAATCCTTTTTCTTTCTGCAGGATCCGTTTTTTTTCTGCCGGATCCGTTTTTTTTTTTTGTTTGTTTTTTTTTTACACAGGATCTGTTGTTTTCTGCCGGATCCGTTTTTTTTTTCCTGCAGGATCCGTTTTTTTCCGCTGGATCCGTTTTTTTCCGCCAATCCGTTTTTTTCTGCCGGATCCGTTTTTTTCTGCAGGATCCGTTTTTTTCCACCAATCTGTTTTTTTTCTGCCGGATCCGTTTTTTTCCGCAGGATCTGTTTTTTTCCGTAAAATCCGTTTTTTTCCGCCGATCCGTTTTTTTTTTCCACCGGAAAAAAACCCGGATCCGGAGGAAAAAAACATCCTGCGGAAAAAACATCCGGCAGAAAAAACGGATCGGCAGAAAAAAACGAAATCCGGTAGAAAAACACGGATCCGGCGGAATAAAACTGATTCGGCAGAATAAAACGGATCCGGCGGAAAAAAAGGATCGGCGGAAAAAAAGGATCGGCGGAAAAAACGAATCCTGCGTAAAATAACGGATTCGGCAGAAAAAAAACGTATCCTGCGGAAAAAAAACTGATCCGGCGGAAAAAATCGGGTCTGGCGGAAAAATACGAATCAGGCGGTAAAAAACGGATCCGGCAGAAAAAAACATCTGGCGGAAAAAAACAGATCCAGCGGAAAAAAATGGATCCGGCAGAAAAAAAAAACTATCCTGCGGAAAAAAACGGATCCGTTTTTTTTCAAAACTCGCCGGATTGTGCCTGACGGCAAAAACCTGATGTGTGAAAGCAGCCTAAGGGTATGTGTCCACGTGCAGTAAACGCTGCATGTCTGACGCTGCATAGACACGCAGCGTCCAGATGTTACAGCATAGTGGAGGGGATTTAATGACATCCCGTCTCCACTATGCGTGGTAACACGCACGCGGCGGCCCTGCGACTCCGGACATGCTGCGCGTCTTTTCAGATCGCAGCATGTCCGTATATCTTGCGGTGACGCTGCATCGCCGCAAGATATAGCACAGGGCCCTATGCGATGGGTGCGATGATGCCGCATGTGTGCTATGAACACATCCGGCATCATCGCGTCCCAGAAGGGGGCGGGGCTTACCGCAGAGCGGCAAAGCCGCTCCGACGATACCGCCGGCCATCCTGATCGTGGACACATACCCTTAGTCTAGAGACTACAGCCGTCAGCCTTACCATTGCAGCACAAGCTCAAGTGATACCAGGTACTAATTTTATGAGATGAAACATTCACATTCAGGCATCAGAGTCAGGTATCAAAGTAAGGTATCAGACTCGAGTATCAAAGTCAGGTATCAGTCAGATATCAAAGTCAGGCATCAGACTCAGGGATCAGAATGAGGTATCAGAGTATTTCTGATGTTTGAGTTTGATATGTGACCATGTCCTAAAATGAACACTCTACGGCCTATCAAAGGCTGCAGGAGTCATTTAACAAAACTGCTATGTGACGTCAACACATGGCCTAAGCAAAGTGAAGGACAGCATCCAATCCAAAAACTTCAACCATCAAAGGTCTGAAACGTCGCATTTGGCACAATAAGAGTTTTTTCACCTGGATTGGATGCGGTCCTTCACTTTGCTTTGGTATGTACACTCTCACTTTGGTCCGTGGAACTAGGACGGGCATCCCTTCGCCAGTTGTGCTGTCGGCTATCTTCTAGTTTTTCAACACATGGCCTGTCACAGAGCAGAGCGCCCTGTCACAGCTGCAGCCGGCATTTATCTTGACGTGCGTTGTCGCCAGGGTCGGCTCCAGGTTTTCATGGGCCTCGGAGGAAAGAGTATCAGTGGGCCTCTTTTAACACATGCCACGATTCCTGATGCACAGATAAAAAAACAGATATAGTACAATATATAGGCACCACACAGTGCGCCATACAGTAATATGGCCAACCAAATAGTCCGCCATACAGTATTATTGGCCCCATATAATGCTCTTTCATACAGTATTATTGGCCCCATATAATGCTCCTTCATACAGTATTATGGGCACCTCATAGTCCTCCATACAGTAATATTGCCAACCACATAGTCTACCATACAGTACTATTGCCCCCATATAATGCTCCTCCATACAGTATTTTTGGCCCCATATAATGCTCATTCATACAGTATTATTGGTCCCATATAATGCTCCTTCATACAGTATTATGGGCACCTCATAGTCCTCCATACAGTATTATGGCCAACCACATAGTCCTCCATACAGTAATATGGCCAACCACATAGTCCGCCATACAGTATTATTGACCCCATATAATGCTCCTCCATACAGTATTTTTGGCCCCATATAATGCTCATCCATACAGTATTATTGGTCCCATATAATGCTCCTTCATACAGTATTATGGGCACCTCATAGTCCTCCATACAGTAATATGGCCAACCACATAGTCCACCATACAGTACTATTGCCCCCATATAATGCTCCTTCATACAGTATTTTTGGCCCCATATAATGCTCATCCATACAGTATTATTGGTCCCATATAATGCTCCTTCATACAGTATTATGGGCACCTCATAGTCCTCCATACAGTATTATGGCCAACCACATATCCTCCATACAGTAATATGGCCAACCATATAGTCCACCATACAGTACTATTGCCCCCATATAATGCTCCTTCATACAGTATGTTTGGCCCCATATAATGCTCATCCATACAGTATTATTGGCCCCATATAATGCTCATCCATACAGTATTATGGGCACCTCATAGTCCTCCATAAAGTATTATGGCCAACCACATAGTCCTCCATAAAGTATTATGGGCCCCATATAATGCTCCTACATACAGTATTGTGGGCCCTGTGCTCCTCCACACAGTATTATGGGACCCCGCACATCCATACAGTATTATGCATCCCCGCTCCTCCATACAGTATTATGGGACCCCGTTCCTCCACACAGTATTATGCCCCCTCCGCTCCTCCGTACAGTGCTATGGGACCCCCTGCTCCTTCCCACAGTATTATACCCCCTGCTCCTCCATACAGTATCATGGGAGCCCACTCCTCCACACAGTATTATGCCCCCGCTCCTCCATACAGTATTATGCCCCCCCAGCTCCTCCACACAGTGTATCATGGGCCCCCGCTCCTCCACGCAGTGTTATGGGACGCCACTCCTCCACACAGTGTTATGCCCCCGCTCCTCCACACAGTATTATGGGACGCTGCTCCTCCACACAGTATTATGCCCCCCCCCTCCTCCATACAGTATTATGGGCCCCCCACTCCTCCACACAGTATTATCCCCCCCGCTCCTCCACACAGTATTACGTCCCCCAGCTCCTCCACACAGTATTATGTCCCCCGCACAGTATTACGCTTCCCCCCCCCCCCCGCTCCTCCATACACTACTATGGGCCCCATTCATCTAAAAAAAAAAAGTTAAATCCTCACCTCTCCCATTCCCACCGCAGGTCTGGTGCACTCAGCGTCTTTCCGGCTCTGCAACGCTCAGGACAGAGAGGCTGAGCGCGCAGTGATGACGTTATCGCACCCTCTGCCCTGAGACGTCGCAGAGTCAGAGGGCACTGAAGACAATGCAGCTGCCGCCGGAAGGAGGAGAGGTGATGATTAGAAGGAGGGCCCGATGCCAGAGCTGGGGAAGGGGCCCTGGTCATGGCAGCGGTCGGTGCTGCCATGAGATTTAAAGGGCCCACGTTCCTTTTTTTTTTCTTTTCTTCCTCCTCCTCTCTGGGGCGGGGCCCACCGGGCATTTCACTGGTGTCCCGGTGGGCCAGACCGACCCTGGGGGCGGCCATGGTTTTCACGCCGTTCCTCCAGGTGCCGCCCATGACAAAACACCCTTCTCCTCCTGCACGCCACATGGTGCTATAATGGCGGTGTGATGAGGGAACAGCCGCCATCTTTGGACGGGCATTCTAACAGAGATTGGCGTGACTCCATTTTGTCTCCTGGTCACAGGTCTGCAGAGAGGAGTGCTCCTGGCCCCCACCTTTTCTAATGAATAAAGTTCCTATTAGTATGGTAATGGAATGAGCTCAGTGAGGAAACCACGCCAGCAGGGGGCTTGGAAATGCTTGGGGGCTTAATTAAAACACGCATGCCAAGTGGCCACTGGATACACATCTATTATGGCAGCCCAGTCGAACCGTCTCCAACATGGAATTGTGAATTATGGACGCATCGTCCGAGGTACCGGCTCATAAAAATATTCTCCTCGCCCTAAAGAAATTGTGCATCTAACAGTGCGACTCCCGTGGCGGTGGGAGGTCTGAAACCCGAGATATAGGGATCAGCCTCCCACAGGGACCGAATGGGTCCAGGTTTGATCCCAGTACGACCGGCAGAACAAACCACAGGCGCTGGTACTGCCCGTGTGCTGATCCGATCATCCTGAGAGAAGTTATCCCATTTATTAGATATTGGAATAAATCTTGCAGGGAGGCAGAGGGGGTGGAGATTGCTAAGCCCACCCAGCTGCAGGCGGGGGGGCTCAGCCAGGTTTAAGAAGAGCTGAGGTCACTGGGAGTGTCTCACTCCACAGAAGAAGATGATGATGATGATGATATCTTAAGGAACAGGGTATGCCAGCGAGAGGGGAGCAAGCACATGCTTTCTGGGGGCTGCCCGGCAACTAAGTTTTGGACCTGCGGAATGCTGCCCCCCCCCCCCCGGCTTCCACAAGCGACCTTCAACCTGGTAAATTGACCTCCAGCTTTATACCTTTAAGCCTTGTATTATTATTGTTATATTGTACTCTGACTGTAACTCTTGATATAGTTTGATTGTATATTTCTTGTAATTACCTAGTGCGCCCTTAAGGCAATTAAATCATAAATTAATTTTGGGCTGATCCTTTTACTCTGATTGCGAATCTTAGAATACCCAGTGTGGGTAACAGGGCAGTCTCCCCGGCGGCCATTTGCTCTAGGTGCAGTTCCTTTACTGACCTGAGAGACAAAGGGGGCGCTGGAGAGCTGGGCCTGGGTAGTGACGTCACGGATTGGTGACGTGGGAGGAAGGGGTAATCCTTCACAGTGGTGGCAGCGTACGTGGGATCAGAGTAATAGTGTGCGTGGGACCCATACTCCCAGACACTAAAGACTACCAGCGGTAACTTTCACTGCTGGGGTCTTAAGCCCAGCACTAGACGGTCAGAGTGTAGATATAATAAGTTGTGTGCAAGGTCAGGGTTACAGCTGTGTCAGTAACCAGAGGTTCCAAAGATGGCGGATGGCACCAGGAGTGCAGTGAGGGCGCAGGCCAGTGCTATGGCCTATGAGGAGGTGGTGGTGGACGGTACTGTTCCAGGCGAGGGGGAGTTCAGCCAGGACTCCCCAAGGAGCCAGCCACCCGTGCTTAGTCCGGCAAAGGACTACCCGCCCCAGCCTGTCCACATCAGAGGCCCTAGTTGCAGCGGCAGTGGCACGTCTCGAGGCGGGTAATGAAGACGCCTATATGAGACTCATGGCAGCTGCAGAGAAAGCAGAGGAGCGAGAGCGGGCAGAACGCCGTGAAGCAGAGGAGCGGGAGAGGGCAGAACGCTGTGAGGCGGCGGAGCGAGCAGAGAGAGCGGCAGAGCGAGAGCGGGCCGAACGCCGTGAGGTAGTGGAGCGGGCAGAGAAAGCTGCAGAGTGGGCAGCGGAGCAAGCAGCGGCAGAGAGAGCAGCGGAGCGCCAGCACCGACTGGAGATGGCTCAACACGGGCTCCCGCTGGACGCCCCAGCACCGCCAGAGTCCAGGGTTTCCAAAATCCGGGCCGAGGACTTCCCTCTGCTTGAGAAGGATGGAGACCTGGATTCCTTCTTGCTGGCCTTTGAAAGGACCTGCCTTCAACATCATCTGGCACCGGATCAGTGGGCAAGATACCTGACCCCCTGTTTGAGGGGTAAGTCCCTGGAAGTTTTGGGGGACTTACCTGCCGGGGCGGAGCAGGACTACAGCAGCATCAAGCGGGCCCTGATCCAGCACTACAACCTCACCCCAGAGTCCTACCGCAAGAAGTTCCGGAGCCTGCAGCGGTGCCCAAAGGACACCTGGACCGACCACATGCGGGCGTTGCTGAGAGCTGCAGAGCACTGGACCTCGGGTCTAGCGCTCACCACCCGCCAGGAGGTCCAGGAACTGTTCGTCACGAAGCCACAGTTCTTGTGGAACTGCCCAGAGGACCTCCAGCAGTTCCTCCGTGACCGGAAACCGAAGGGGGCTTCTGCTACAGCCGCCCTGGCAGACGAGTATGCCAATAACAGGGCGCCTGAGCCGAAGAAGCCTGCCAGCAGCACCTGGAGAGGGGGTAAGCCCAATCCTGCCCCTGTTTCCCCAGCCCCCAGAGTGCAAGGGGTGTACCCCCCTGCTGCCCTCTCCAGGCCAGGCGCAGAACCCAGACGTTGTCATCACTGCAACCAGCTGGGACACTTCAAGACAGTATGTCCCCAGCGTCTTAAGGCCCCATCCCTGTCCCCGAAACCGTCCACTGTTTTATGTGTGGGAGGGGGTGGTGGGAGGTCCCTGGACAATTACCAACCTGTCACTATCGGCCGCTCAGCGGTCATGGGACTGCGGGACACAGGCGCTGAACGAACCCTAGTATGTCCTGAGGTGGTGTCCCCTCAAGACTTGGTACCGGGGAAAACCCTTTCCGTCTCCGGAATTGGAGGCGTGGAACCGGCGCTGCCTGTCGCCAAGGTGTTTTTGGACTGGGGCGCCGGGAGGGGAATGCGGGAGGTGGGAGTAACGTCAAATATTCCTGCTAATGTATTACTTGGGACCGATTTGGGGCGGCTAGTGTCTCAGTATGTGGCCACTGAACCCCCAAGTTCGGCTCCCCAAGAATGTCATGACTCTACTGTGAATGTTGATGTGTTAAATGTGCCTCCAACAGTGGGGGAGGGAGTGAAACCTGAGGGTACTCCATGCACTGACACCACACACGCAGGGCTCACAGTGAGGACAGGTGAGGAGACTGTAGGGGAGAGCTCAGAGGTGGAGGGAGGGGCTTCTACGGGCCGTGTAGGGCCCCTAAGTGAATCCAGCCTGCTGAGTCTAGGGCCCCTGCAGGAAGAGGAACAGGCCATGGGGGGAGGAGGCGTCCCGGGAGTGGAGCCACCAGGTAAGACCCCAGGGCAGGAGTTCCCCACACCCGGGATGTCACGAGTGCAGGGAAGTCTGCCTGACCCGACGACTTGGTCAGGGGCCGGGCGGAAGCAGGTGCTACCCATGGGCACAGCGGTCATGGCCGCTGTCACCCGGAGTGGGAGCGCCGGAGCCCAAGGAGCCTTGCAGAGGTCCGACGGCTTCCCCCTCCCTGACCAAGTGCCTGCCGAGTCAGACAGTGGCCAGGAGACAGATCCCGGGGAGCTGACAGCGGATGTGGCAGTGTCGTCCATTCTCGCCACATCGAGTCAGGGATTTCAGGCAGCGTTGGAAGCCGACGCTAGCCTGAAAACTCTCAAGGAGCAGGCGGCACAGCCTCCTGGGGAGTCAGACCACGAGCGGGTGGTCTGGGACCAGGGACGGCTGTACCGGGTATCGGTCCAGCAGGGTTCACCGGAGGCGTGGCCCAGGGACCGACAGTTAGTGGTACCCTATCCGTTCAGGGCGGAATTGTTGCGGATAGCCCACGAGATTCCCATGGCCGGACACCTAGGGATCACTACAACCAGGGCCAGGCTAGCGCAACATTTCTACTGGCCTGGAATGAGGACCGAGGTAATTGCCTACTGCCATTCGTGTGACACCTGTCAGAGGGTGAGGAAGGCGGGGCGGCGCCCCAAAGCCCCACTGGTAACTCTGCCCATCATTGAAGAGCCTTTCTCGAGGGTGGCTGTGGATCTCATTGGACCTCTGTCCACTCCCAGTCGCTCCCGGAAATGCTTCATATTAACGGTAGTGGACTATGCCACTTGGTACCCGGAGGCGGTCGCTTTGTCGTCCATTCGGGCTGACAAAGTGGCCACTGCCTTACTGGAGATCTTCTCCACAATGGGGTTTCCCCAGGAAATGCTCACCGACCGAGGGACCCAGTTCATGTTCCAGCTGATGCAGTCTCTCTGTAAGCAGATCCAGGTGCAACATCTGGTAGCCAGCCCGTATCACCCACAGACCAATGGCCTGTGTGAGCGGTTTAACGGCACCTTAAAGCAGATGCTTAAGATGTTGGTCGACTCCCAAGGGAAAGATTGGGAGCGGTATCCCCCACACCTTCTATTTGCCTACCGGGAGGTTCCACAGGCCTCAACGGGGTTCTCCCCCTTTGAGCTCCTGTATGGGCGACGTGTACGGGGGCCCCTTGCTCTGGTGAAGGAAGCGTGGGAAGGAGATTTGGCCACCCCTGGAGTGTCGGCCATTGAGTATGTTGTGCGCTTCCGGGACAGAATGACGGCCTTGACGCAGCTGGTGCATGACAATATGGCCCAGGCCCAAGCTCACCAGAAGCGGTGGTACGACCAGAATGCTTGTGAGAGGACCTACCAGGTGGGTCAAAAGGTGTGGGTACTGGTTCCCGTCCCACAAAACAAGCTTCAGGCAGCCTGGGAGGGACCATACCTCGTGCACCAGCAGCTCAACGCTGTCACCTATCTGGTCACCCTGGACCACGCCCGTGGAAGGAGGAAGGCCTTCCACGTGAACATGATGAAGGCACATCATGAGCGGGAGGATTGTGCCCACCCAGTGTGCAACCTCCCGGAGGAAGGTGAGGTAGAAACCCTCCTGGATCTGCTCACCCAAGCTAAGGCGGGTGGATCCATTGAGGATGTGGGGGTTGGCCACCAGCTCTCAGAGGACCAACGTTCCCAGCTGGGGGTCACCCTACACCCCTGTCGGGAGCTGTTCAGCAGCCTGCCCGGAAGGACTGAGGCAGCCGTCCATGATGTGGACACCGGCAATCACCCCCCGATCCGGCGTTCAGCATATCGGGTCTCTCTCGAGGTGCAGCAGCACATGCGCCAAGAGATAGACGAGATGCTGAAGCTGGGGGTGATCCAAGCGTCCAACAGCGCGTGGGCTTCGCCTGTAGTCCTCGTCCCTAAAAAGGACCGAACTACGTGGTTCTATGTGGACTACCGGGGGCTCAACGCTGTGACAGTCACCGATGTGTACCCCATGCCGCGCATCGATGACCTGCTCGATCAGCTGGCCGGGGCCAAGTACCTGACCATCATGGATCTGAGCAGGGGATATTGGCAGATTCCCCTGACCCCTAAGGCACGGGAACGCTCTGCCTTTATCACCCCATTTGGACTGTACGAGTCCACGGTGATGCCCTTTGGCATGAAGAACGCCCCTGCCACTTTTCAGCGGATGGTCAACACGCTGCTCAAGGGACTAGAAGGGTATGCGACCGCGTACCTGGATGACATTGCCATCTTCAGTCCCACCTGGGAAGATCACCTACAGCACCTGGCGCAGGTGTTGGAGAGGATCCAGAGGGCAGGGTTGACCATTAAGCCGGAAAAGTGCCAGCTGGGTATGAGTGAGGTCCAGTACCTGGGACACCGGGTAGGTGGGGGAGCTCTGAGGCCAGAGCCCGGGAATGTGGATGCCATCACCTCCTGGCCCTCCCCCAGGACCAAGAAGCAGGTGATGTCCTTCTTGGGGACTGCCGGGTACTATAGGAGGTTTGTTCCACACTATAGCACCCTGGCCAAGCCCCTGACTGACCTCACCAAGAAGAAGCTGCCCGTCGCAGTCGACTGGACAGTCGCCTGCGAGACAGCTTTCCAGGTGCTCAAAACCGCCTTGTCTAGCTCTCCGGTACTACAGGCAGCCGACTTCACGCGGCCGTTCATAGTACAGACCGACGCCAGTGACTTTGGCCTCGGTGCTGTGCTCAGCCAGGTTGACACTACGGGACATGAACACCCCGTTTTGTACCTGAGCCGAAAGCTCCTGCCGAGGGAAGTGGCCTATTCCACGATGGAGAAGGAATGTCTGGCAATTGTATGGGCCCTGCAACGTCTGCAGCCATACTTGTACGGACGCCACTTCACCGTGGAAACAGACCACAACCCCCTCAGCTGGTTACACTCGGTCTCTGGGACGAATGGGAGGTTGCTACGCTGCAGCCTGGCTCTCCAGCAGTATCACTTCAGCATTCGCCACAGAAGCGGCAGAGACCATGGCAATGCTGATGGGTTGTCCCGGCAAGGAGAAGGTGCGGAAGGGCGCATGGGGGCACACAGGAATGTGATGCCCCCTAGCGCCCTCTAAAGCAGGGAGGTGTGATGAGGGAACAGCCGCCATCTTTGGACGGGCATTCTAACAGAGATTGGCGTCACTCCATTTTGTCTCCTGGTCACAGGTCTGCAGAGAGGAGTGCTCCTGGCCCCCACCTTTTCTAATGAATAAAGTTCCTATTAGTATGGTAATGGCCTGAGCTCAGTGAGGAAACCACACCAGCAGGGGGCTTGGAAATGCTTGGGGGCTTAATTAAAACACGCATGCCAAGTGGCCACTGGATACACATCTATTATGGCAGCCCAGTCGAACCGTCTCCAACATGGAATTGTGAATTATGGACGCATCGTCCGAGGTACCGGCTCATAAAAATATTCTCGCCCTAAAGAAATCGTGCATCTAACAGTGCGACTCCCGTGGCGGTGGGAGGTCTGAAACCCGAGATATAGGGATCAGCCTCCCACAGGGACCGAATGGGTCCAGGTTTGATCCCAGTACGACCGGCAGAACAAACCACAGGCGCTGGTACTGCCCGTGTGCTGATCCGATCATCCTGAGAGAAGTTATCCCATTTATTAGATATTGGAATAAATCTTGCAGGGAGGCAGAGGGGGTGGAGATTGCTAAGCCCACCCAGCTGCAGGCGGGGGGGCTCAGCCAGGTTTAAGAAGAGCTGAGGTCACTGGGAGTGTCTCACTCCACAGAAGAAGATGATGATGATATCTTAAGGAACCGGGTATGCCAGCCAGAGGGGAGCAAGCACATTCTTTCTGGGGGCTGCCTGGCAACTAAGTTTTGGACCTGCGGAATGCTGCGCTCCCCCGGCTTCCACAAGCGACCTTCAACCTGGTAAATTGACCTCCAGCTTTATACCTTTAAGCCTTGTATTATTATTGTTATATTGTACTCTGACTGTAACTCTTGATATAGTTTGATTGTATATTTCTTGTAATTACCTAGTGCGCCCTTAAGGCAATTAAATCATAAATTAATTTTGGGCTGATCCTTTTACTCTGATTGCGAATCTTAGAATACCCAGTGTGGGTAACAGGGCAGTCTCCCCGGCGGCCATTTGCTCTAGGTGCAGTTCCTTTACTGACCTGAGAGACAAAGGGGGCGCTGGAGAGCTGAGCCTGGGTAGTGACGTCACGGATTGGTGACGTGGGGGAAGGGGTAATCCTTCACAGGCGGCAGTTAGCAATTTAACAGTCTCTCAATAAAGCACAGTCTCTTAGGTGCACAAGACCCATTTGAATGGGTCGGTCCATCCTGTTCATGACGCCAAGTTGTAACGCCCGCCAGGGCCGTGGGGTACTCGGTACCAGGTCCGGTCACTATTAAAGGGGTAGTCATGGTGGCTGCGACTCGGTCCGTGGCCCTGGGTGACCAAGTGAAAGGAAAAGTCTTTAAAAGGGGTTTGGAGAAAGTTTGTGTTCTTGACGCCACCTGTGGTATTCGGTCAGAGGGGGCCGACGCTGCTAAAAGAGGTCCTCTGGGTTGATGTTATGGTATTACTTCCCACAGGTGAAGTGGGGTCCCCAGGGCTCCCGATGTGTAGATGAAGGTGGGGAGTGGTGCAGTAGCAAACAGAGGACACAGGTTTGCAGTCTCTTTACCTGGTTTACTGAAGACTTTAGGTAGCAGCAGTCCAGGGCACCAGATCACGGGAACAGGCAGGGTTCGGCCGGCTTGGAAGCGAGTTCAGAGTCCCCTTTACCAGGTGGAGATAGATGCCTTCCTATCAGCGCTGTGGTGTAGTCCCTTACTGCCTGTGGCTTCTGTAAAGGTCCTCACTGTTCTCTGTCCTCCTTAAAGGTGGGACACCATCCCGTATAACAGGTAGCTTGAGCCTTTTTACAGGGTCTCTATCATGACCCTGGCTCTATGCGCCACTGTGTCTTCATTCAAGTGTTATGGCGGACAGGTGACGTGTAGTCCAGCTGTGCTGCCGGTTTCTGCTGTGCCATTTGGAGTATGACGCAACCCCGGTCTTCCGGCCACTGGTATCTGCGCTCTGCAAGGAGGTAGCTCAGACGCAGCTATTCTCCCCAGTTCTCACTCTCCTGTGCTCCGCTCTCCTGCACACTCACTTCAATGAGTTCTTTCTGTATTTTCTCTATCCAGGAGCTGCAGCCCCCTCGTGGCTGCACGGCACCTCACTTTCATTTCTGCCTCAGACTGGTCCAGTCTGCTGTCTTGCATTCTCTAACTAGCTTTCCCTCAAGACTAGAATATATATAGGGGAGCTACTCATAAGCTGGATCAGAGCTCCCCCTTCTGGCCTGGAGTGTGAACATGTTGTATGCTTGTGTTTACCTGGCAAAAATCTTCCCTCGCTTCCAAGCATGACATCACTCTCCCCGTGAGGAAAGCAATGCCACTGTGACAACCAGGACCCTGGAGTGTCACACTACCACGAGTGTGAAAGCACAACCAACATTCAAAAGTGACCAAAACATCAGCCAGAAAGCATTAGTACTGAGATGTGGTCTGTGGTCCCCACCTGCAGAACCACTCCTTTATTGAGTGCGTCCTGATAATTGCCAATAATTTCCATCTGTTGTCTTTTCCATTTGCACAACAGCATGTGAAATTGATTGTCAGCAGTGTTGCTTCCTAAGTGGACAGTTTGATTTCACAGACGTTTGATTTACCTGGAGTTAGATTCTGTTTAAGTGTTCCCTTTATTTTTTTGAGCAGTGTATGTTTATTTACCTAAAATACAGAGTAAATGTGTCGTCTGTAACTTTAAGCAAGTTGACGTTGAAATGATATCTAAAAAAAACCTACTGTTCACAATACCAGTAATTTTGACCAGGGGTGCCCAGACTTTTACATGCCACTGTAGGTGGCACATTGTATGTATAGGAGCAGTGAACGCAGGTTGTATTTCTCTGTGATATGACACTTTCTATTCCCATAGGTACCCGACCAGGAAAGAATGCTGTTGTCTCCAGTTTAGACTGCCTGTCCAGCATTGTGGAGAGAATCTCTACAGAAAATCTTAACTGTTCTGTAGTCCCTGCTCTGGAAATGGGATCTGAAGGTAGTCCATGCTCTCCTCTCGATGGGGAGACGCTAAGCGACACGACAATCAGCATTCCCTCCCCAAATGGTTGCACTCCGATACTTGCAGACAGAAGCACGTCAATCTACCAGACCTTATAAGACTAGAGAAGACCAAGGATTGTGGGCGCCATCACTATTACTTCTCAGATTTGTATTGATTTTCAGTTGATGGTGACATGAACTTTCTCATCCTTCTGGTTCTAGTCTGGTAGGATCGCAAGAAATGATGGACTTTTCAGGGGCCAAGGCCCGTTATGTTCTCCAGCTTTTACCCTGCTTCTGTCTGCACTGTGGGGGGACACAGCACTGAGCAAGGCCACAGACATGTGTGGACCACTTTTATAACATTTTCTATTTGTAATGTACATAAGAGTTGTCTCCAGATATTTAATGTCTCCGAATTGTGTCGAGTTACATATGTGTTATATATTTATATGGTGTGAATGCCGCGGACGTTTCCAATACTGTTCTAAATAAAGATCCCTATTTATACACCCTGGAATGTCCGTACAAAGCGCGACCATAACAAGCTGATGGATGAAATCCTATCCAACCGCACAAATCATGTATCCAGCAAACAGAACATGGAAGATCCAGAAATAAGGTGATTGATTATGAGTAGAGATGGGTGGACCCCTGGATGTTCAGGTCCGACTGAACAATTAAAAAAGAAAGACAGCCACGGTTCCCCTGTATTTTTGATAACCAGCCAGCAAAACTGACAGCTGCGGGCTACAACTCTCAGCTGTCAGCTTTAGCAAGGTTGGTTATCAAGAATAGAGGGGTCCCTACATGATTTATTTAAATAATTTTAAAAAAAAATGTTACAGTGTGGGGTGTCCCCCATTTTTGACATCCAGGCAAGCTAAAGCAGACAAGAGAAAATGCAAGGAGTGGTCGGCGCTTCTTGTGGGGAGCGTGGAGAAAGTATGAACGGAAAAGCAAAGAATCCCAGCACTTACGTATTGAGTAGCAGCTGTTTTATTGCAACCAAAGCAAATCCATAGATGTTTCAGCCCATCCGGGGCTTTTATCAATAATCATTGATATAATACTGATAAAAGCCTGGGATGGGCTGAAATGTGTATGGTTTTGCTTTGATTGCAATAAAACAGCTACTACTCGGGGCGACGCGTGGCGAGGTGAGCGGCGGCAGCAAGAAGTGTGCGGACCCCCGCCGAGCTAAGGGGGTAGTGAAGGGGAGACCCTCCCGCCCTTGTATTCCCCGCGGCACCCGCAGAAAGAGCACCGCGAGCGTGCACACCCGGATCCCCTGCAGGCAGGCGGCGCGTGGTGAGGAGAGCGGCGGCAGCGAAAAGTCTGCGGACCCCCCGCCAAGCTAAGGGGGTAGTGAAGGGGAGACCCTCCCGCCCCTGTATTCCCCGCAACACCCACAGAGAGAGCATCGCAGGCGTGCTTACCCGGAACCCCTGCAGGCAGGCGGCGCGTGGTGAGGAGAGCGGCGGCAGCGAAAAGTCTGCGGACCCCCCGCCAAGCTAAGGGGGTAGTGAAGGGGAGACCCTCCCGCCCCTGTATTCCCCGCAACACCCACAGAGAGAGCATCGCAGGCGTGCTTACCCGGAACCCCTGCAGGCAGGCGGCGCGTGGTGAGGAGAGCGGCGGCAGCAAAAAGTCTGCGGACCCCCTGCCGAGCCACGGGGGTGTTGAGGGAGAGGCAGTCCCATCCTTTGATCCCCCGAAGCACCATCAGAGAGATCGCCGCGAGTGCGCCATTGCTCCGTCAGTGCCGACTGTTTTCCCGCCACTGGGAGGGTGGACGCCATCCTGGGGACGGAGCACCTCATAGAGAAGCACCATATCAGGGCAGGCACACCTAAGATACTTGGCACTGCTGCATTTTACTCTGCATACCATCCTTGCTGCAGAAGCGGAGCAGTCACTCTACCATACAGGGGCGGACACAGACAGCTTGGGGCCCCTGTGCAGGAAATGTGTTTGGGCCCCCCCTTCTTTAAAGGCGACAAAGCTAATTATATATATATATATATATATATATATATATATATATATATATATATATATATATATACTGTAGAATATGCCCATGTATAATAAACACCTGTGTCTACTGCATATGTGACATAGTATACATTAATGTATAAGGGTATGGTTCCACGGTCAGGAATCGGCAGCGCTTTGGATGCAGCACATGTCCGCTCGGTCCAAAGCGCTGCCGGCTTTTGTACGAGTGATGCTTCCGCATGTGTTCATTGAACACATGCGGAATCACCGCATCCTATACATTGGACTGTGATATTTATCTTGTGGAGACTGAGCGTCTCCGCAAGATAAATAGACATGCTACAGTCTAGAAAGATGTGCCGCATGTCCGTCTCTGCAGGGAAGCTGCGGGTGCCGCTGCATACAGAGTGGACATTGGATTCCTTGAAATCTCATGCACTATGCTGTAACATCAGGAGCTGCGGACTGGATGCTGCGGATGTACACAGCGTCCAATCCGCAGAGTTTACTGACAGTGGAAACATACCCTTATATGTGTGTTTAATGCAACAGATACAGTATATGTGAAAAAGTCTTCACTGGGGGATGGGCTCAGGGGTCAGTCCCAGCCTGGATCTGATACTGCAGTGATGACTGGAGTCCCGTCAGAGAATAGACCCAGTGATTTAGTGACTGTGTTCCTGAGCTCTGAACTCTCTGGTCCCTGCTGTGTGTGGATGAAAATCCTGCACTGACCAGAGAACACAAAGCTCCGGGGTCACAGTCAGTAAATCACTGCTTCTAGTCTCTGACTGCTGCCCCTGTCTCCCCTCTTTACTCTGCAAACAATCCGTCACATTCAGGCCGTTCTTTACCTCCTGTTCAGTGGGTGATTGAGGTCCTGCACAGCTGCAGCTTCCTTCCAGGCATGAGTGTGCAGAAGCCAGTGTGCGGCAGCTTCCTGTCTCGCACAGCCGCAGCGCGGAATGATGATGTCATTCAGCTGAGCCTCTGCTGTCTGTGTGAGAAAGGAAGCAGGAAGCATCCATTCCCTGCAGATCCGTTGCCATTTTCTCTTGCAGGCAGCGGAGCTGCAGGGATTGCTCCATGCCTGCCGCACATGAGGGCAATCTGGCCAGGGGGCCCCCGGAGCCTCGGGGCCGGATAGACTGGCCAGATTGCCCTCTATATTAGCCGCCCTCAGGGGTGAACCTAGCCTCTCTGCTGCCTGAGGCGAACGGAAAAATGGCTCCTAACATAAATAAAAACATGAGAATTAGTTAGTATCACAAATAACATTTACATCCAGGTACCTTATAGATAACGTCGTCTCTGGAGCTGTTCTTCTTTTCTTCATCTTGTCCAGATCCCATGATGAGTTTTCTCAGCCACAGCCGTCTCTGCAGACTTCCATCTTCTCGGCTCTTTTGCAGAAAGTCTCCACAAGATGCCCTTAAAGATACAAGTGTCATTATAATGCTCCGGAATAAAAAATTGCCCCTCACTATATTATCTGCACAAAATATGACCTCCACACTGTCCCTCTTATGGTACATGCTCTTCACACTGACCTCTCCTTTCTATACCGGCCCCCTCTTCACACTGTCCACTCACACTGTGTGTGGGGGGCTATAGGGCCTAGTATTTATACTCCATATTTATACTCCATCCTCCCACCCTGTGTGCATGGCTCCCCCATCCTTCTCCCCTGCGTTCACGGCTCCCGTAATTCCTTCTCCCCTGCGTTCACGGCTCCGCCATCCTTCTTCCCTGCGTTCACGGCTCCCCCATCCTTATCCCCTGCGTTCACGGCTCCCGTAATTCCTTCTCCCCTGCGTTCACGGCTCCGCCATCCTTCTTCCCTGCGTTCACGGCTCCCCCATCCTTCTCCCCTGCGTTCACGGCTCCCCCATCCTTCTCCCCTGCGTGCTGGGCTCCCCCATCCTTCTCCCCTGCGTTCACGGCTCCCCTATCCTTCTCCCCTGCGTGCTGGGCTCCCCCATCCTTCTCCCCTGTGTTCACAGCTCCCCCATCCTTCTCCCCTGCGTGCTGGGCTCCCCCATCCTTCTCCCCTGTGTTCACGGCTCCCCCATCCTTCTCCCCTGCGTGCTGGGCTCCCCCATCCTTCTCCCCTGCATTCACGGCTCCCCCATCCTTCTCCCCTGCGTTCACGGCTCCCCCATTCTTCTCCCCTGCGTTCACGGCTCCCCCATTCATTCTCCCCTGCGTGCATGCCTCCCCTATCCTCCCACCCTGCGTGCATGGCTCCACATCCTTTTTCCCTGTGTGCATGGCTCCACATCCTTTTTCCCTGCGTCCATGGCTCCACATCCTTTTTTCCCTGCGTGCATGGCTCCACATCCTTTTTCCCTGCGTGCATGGCTCCACATCCTTTTTCCCTGTGTGCATGGCTCCCCATCCTTTTTCCCTGCGTGCATGGCTCCACATCCTTTTTCCCTGCGTCCATGGCTCCACATCCTTTTTTCCCTGCGTGCATGGCTCCACATCCTTTTTCCCTGCGTGCATGGCTCCACATCCTTTTTCCCTGCGTGCATGGCTCCCCATCCTTTTTCCCTGTCATACTTACCTCTCACCGCGCAGCACAGAACAGAACTTCCTTCCTGGCATCTCTTCTGCAGCGTCTTCCTTCCTGTCTTCAGCGGTCACATGATAGCGCTAATTAAGGTCATGAATATGCGCATATTCATGACCTTAAATTAGTGGTACCATGTGACCGCTGAAGACAGGACGCGCTGCCGGCGCTGGGACGCAGTTGCAGCCACCGCTGGAGGAAGGTGAGTATTACGTCTTCAGGGAGGGGGGCGGGAAGGAGGGAGGGAGGAGGGAGGGAGGAGGGGGGGGCGGGAAGGAGGGAGGGAGGAGGGGGGGCGGGCACTTGACCCCGGAGTTTTAGAAAAAAAAAAAAAAAACTAGCAGCGCAAATTCACTTACTATAGAGTCTGCCGCCCTCTCTTCTGCCGCCTGATAGTCAAATCGCCTAATGGTAGCAGCGTCCCTGGCCGCCCTGCAGGGGCCCCCCAGAGCCTCCGGGCCCCGGTGCAGCTGCACCGGTTGAACCGGCGGTATGTCCGCCCATGCTACCATAGCCCCTTACTGGGCTATCATTGTGCCTTATCTACATTACATCAGAAAACAGAACCTCAGCACTCTACCTAACAAGCTTACAATTTACAAACTTAGACCTCTGGTGACACCTAGTGCTGGAACTGTTTATCACATCTAGAGGTTCCTTTTTCTGGGCCAGGACATTGTATATGCCCCACTAACTTAAAGATTATAATTAAATGCACCTCGGAGGGGGCTTGCTAATGGGGGGTTCTGCCTGATGCGGTGATCGCTGCACTCCCATGTTCCCCTGAACTCTACCACGGGCAATTAATAGCAGCAGACATATATGGGTAAAACTAAGAAGACTTCTGGGCAACCCATAAGCTTACACAAGGAGCCTCCTATAGAGGACATGGAACGGTTCTTAAACCAGCCACTTCAAACAAGGAACACCAGATCAGCAATGTCGCAAACCACGCATAAAATTAGTTCCTCCTCAAAAGAGCCACAGACCTCACATATCTCCCCTAAAAAATCAACAGACAACAGTGGCGGAGATGGAGACTTGCCAGAGGACATGAATATAGCTGAATTGAGTAAATACATTAAAGCTCTTCCAACCAAAACGGATCTGGAAAGTTTTGCGTGCAGGCTTGAGAACTCGTACAAAAAGGAGATACATAATTTGCAGACAGAATTCACATCGCGTATAGAAGATGTGGAAAAGACTCAGGAGAATATCTCACAGGAACTTCAGGCGCACAGAGAAATCTTAATGGACCACACCATGAAACTGGAGGAGATGTCATCTGGTCTTGAGGACCTGGAAAATCGCAATAGGCGTAACAATATCCGTATACGTGGCCTACCAGAATCTGTCAGTCCTCAGGACCTAGATCGTACAGTTCAGAGAATATTTCTGGACATTCTCGGCGACCACGAGGACAACACCATCGAGTTCGACAGGATTCATAGATCCCTTGGTCCTAAACCCACGTCTGAGTCGCGCCCCAGAGACGTCATCTGCAGGGTACATTACTTCAGAGTTAAAGGGACTCTGTCACCTGAATTTGGCGGGACTGGTTTTGGGTCATATGGGCGGAGTTTTCAGGTGTTTGATTCACCCTTTCCTTACCCACTGGCTGCATGCTGGCTGCAATATTGGATTGAAGTTCATTCTCTGTCCTCCTTAGTACACGCCTGCGCAAAGCAATCTTGCCTTGTGCAGGCTTGTACTATGGAGGACAGAGAATGAACTTCAATCCAATATTGCAGCCAGCATGCAGCCAGCGGGTAAGGAAAGGGTGAATCAAACACCCAAAAACTCCGCCCATATGACCCAAAACCAGTCCCGCCAAATTCAGGTGACAGGTTCCCTTTAAGGAGGCCATCATGATGGCCTCTAGGAAAAAGGGATCCCTCCAGTTTGAAGGTCAACCAATCCTACTCCTATCAGATCTATCCAGGCGCACTCTATTCTTGCGCAAAGCTCTGAAGCCCTTGCTGGAGGTTCTCAAGGAAAGAGATATCCCCTACAGGTGGGGGTTCCCATTCCAACTATCAGCATCCAAAGGTGGCAAAAGCGCATATTTCCGCCGGATTGGGGATCTGGCTAACTTCCTAGGCACGTTTGAACTTCCACTAATAAATCTTCCGGATTGGCCTCTGGCTCCGACACTCCCAGATGCTCCTCCAAAGTGGCTCAAGGTTCCCCGTTCCAAGAATCGTCAAACCAACGAAAGCTCCTCAGAGCCTCCATGAAGTTTTTCTCTCTTCTCTTGTTTCATTTTCTTCTTAGTTCCAAGTAGTTTTTATTCATTGCTGCAATGCATTCAGATACTCTACTGCAGTTGAGTAGTCTCATGAACACTTATTGTTAAACGGATGAGTCTCCTGGTGGGGCGGCCTGTCTTACCATGGGCTCGCCTTGGAGGTTTGATTCTATTCTTTAAGCACCTGGGCGCGTGGTGTCCTGCCTGTCATCGGTGAATTTGTCCTTCTTCCCTCCCCCCTAAATTCCCACCCTTTCCCTCCCTCCCCCCCCCTTTTTTTTTTTTTTATCCGCTGATGGCATGAGGGACATCTCGCCGGTGCAGGGACTATTACTATGTTTAACCAAACGTTACGTGTTTACAAGTTCTCATTTATGGGACCTACCAGGTTCGGGGGTGCTGGGGGGGTCAGTGTTTCCCTTGGCTTCCCTTACTCACCTAGGGTGCACGGGTGAAAGGAGGGGAGGAGACTTCTCCATTCTTTTGCCCTAACTACACAGATGTATAGTCTGACCCGGTGCGTCAATCCCAACGCACCTTCTTTTATGTTTTCCATGTTCTATTATTTCTTCTCTACCCTGCCTTTTTCCCTTCCTTCCTATTGTTTCTTCCCTACTACCCTTGGCTGTCACGTGTTCTGGCGGATGGGGTGCATGGTATTACGGAATGGTGTAAAGGTATATGATAATGGATGAAATTAAATTTTGCTCCTTCAACGTTAAGGGGCTAAACATACCGGAAAAAAGAAGACGGGTCCTATTTGATAGTCACAAACAGAGGGTATCTGTGTTACTGCTCCAAGAGACACATTTCAAAACTGGTGTGGTGCCACACTGTATCACGAAAAATTACCCTAAATGGTATCACTGCCCAAACCCATTTTCAAAGTCAAAAGGTGTCTCAATAGCCTTCCACAAGTCCTTTGTGCCTGAGATCTTAGACTCACAAATTGACAAAAATGGCAGATATATCTTCCTACTCATCACATGGGCACCACATAAACTTGTAATCGCTAACGTTTATTTTCCAAACCAAGGGCAGCAGAAGTTTGGAGCCGAATGCAAAAGACGCCTCGAGGAGTTTGCTGGTTCCTCTCCTGTGATACTTGGGGGCGACTTTAATATTCCAATGAACCCTGCGGTGGATGTATCTTCGGGTAAGTCTTCATATCCTGCATCTTCTATTAAAAAAATAAGATCCCAGCTGCACAGCATGAGACTGGTAGATGTCTGGAGGGTCCTTAATCCAACAACTAAGGACTATAGCTTCTTCTCAAAAATACATAGCACCTACAGTAGAATAGATTACTTTTTCGTTTCTCATAAGTTGCTTGACATGCAGGTAAAGGCGGACGTGGGGTCGATACTGTGGTCGGATCACGCTCCTATTTACTTAACAATCTCACTTCATTCTGCCTCAAGACCAGGTTTCTCTTGGCGCTTGAATGAAAACCTGTTACAGGATCCCATATGTAAATCCAAAATTGATCAAACAATCACAGATTTCCTATCTGACCACGAGGAAGACACCACGTCCCCTACTGTAAAATGGGAAGCGTTGAAAAGTGTAATAAGAGACGTCCTCATTTCTCATGGCGCTAGGCTAAAAAAAGAAAGAGCGGCGGAAATATTTAGCTTAACAGAACAAATCCACCAATTAGAAAACAAACACAAACGAGACCTTGAGGCCAGCACATTTGCTCGGCTCTCCTCGGCCAGACAAAAACTGCTATCTATAATAGACCAAAAATCCAAATGCCTCAGAGAAAGACTTAAGAGCCGCTTCTACCAGCTCGGTAATAAAAGTGGTAGACTCTTGGCTAGAGCTCTTAATCAACGTAATCCCAATACCTACATCCCTTTTATTAAAAACAAAGAGGGGAAGAAAGTTTTTAATACCAGAGATATTCTTTCCAACTTCAGCGAATACTACAAATCTCTATATAACATAGCAGGACACTATAAAGAGGCTCCACTACATTTTCTCCGTAATAAAATCAAATCATATTTACAGGAACATAAATTACCCACTCTGCCTGAAGGGGATCTACTTGATCTTGAAAAGGAATTCTCAGTGGGGGAGGTGTCTGAAACCATCAGCGCCCTGAAACAGGGCAAGAGCCCGGGCCCCGATGGGTTCTCAGCAGGCTTTTACAAGTCATTCAACACACTGCTTAGCCCAATATTCCTGAAGGCTTGTAATTTTGTCTCTCTTGGGGGCTCGTTCCCTACACAGGCACTCATCGCTCACATAACAGTTCTCCCTAAGCCGGGCAAGGATCCTTCCACATGCGACAATTACTGTCCGATTTCCTTAATAAACCTAGATATTAAAATATATGCAAAAATGTTAGCCAATAGAATATGTCCCCTTCTACCGAAACTAATAAACCAGGACCAGGTAGGCTTCGTTCCAGGGCGAGAGGCGAGAGACAACACAATCCGAACCATCTCTCTAATTGACAGAGCGGGCAGAGAGGGGGACCCCCTGTGTATCATGTCAATTGACGCTGAAAAGGCCTTTGACCGGGTTCATTGGGAATTTATTTCTCAGACCCTAGAGGAAATTGGCCTAAAAGAGAACATGCTGCGTAGGATCTCCGCCCTGTATTCTTCCCCTAATGCTCAGGTCAAGGTAAATGGCACATTATCGGATATGTTCCCGATCAGAAATGGTACAAGGCAGGGGTGCCCACTCTCTCCCCTCCTATATATCCTAACAATGGAGCATTTAGCTGTGGCCTTGAGAAACAACCCATCAATTACTGGTATAAAACTTCGTTCCGAAGAACATAAAGCTAGCACTTTTTGCAGATGACATCCTGTTATATATTACGGCCCCCTCTACGAGTCTACCAAACATCATTTCGGAGCTACATAAATTCGGATATCTAAGCAACTTCAAAATAAATTCCCATAAATCCGAAATCCTAAACATTTCACTCCAACTCCCTTTAGTAGACCATCTTAGGAAGACCTTCCCATTTAAATGGTGCTTTGATTCCCTTACTTATTTAGGTATTAAAATTACAAGCAAAACATCTAAGCTGTTCGAAACCAACCTAGCACCAACCCTACAGAAAACAAACTCAGATTTAGAGAAATGGCACAGGCTCCAATTGTCCTGGCTGGGTAGGATCAATGCAGTTAAGATGGACCTCCTGCCTCGCCTCTTATATTTTTTTCAAACAATCCCCCTATACCTACCGGCTTCTTTCTTTTCCCGCCTCAAACAAATGATTACTCATTTTATTTGGTCTCATAACCGGGCACGTATTTCATATACAACATTAAGTAGATCTAAACTGTCGGGTGGATTGGGTCTCCCGGATCTTGCGATCTATAGTTATGCATCAATGGGAACTTGTATTCTAGACCTTTATCACAGTAAAAACAACAAAAAATGGGTAAACCTAGAAAACGATCTTAATGGATGCGACTCCCAAGTTGTTCTATGGACAGGGGGCAGGGGGCTGGGACCAGGCTCCTACATACCCTTCCTCACACGAAACATATTGCGGGGCTGAATAGAGAGACATTTCTAAATAAGAGAAAAGATTCCAAACCCATCATCCACGACTACTTAAAAGAAACTGGTATAAAGTCCCTTCGGGAATTATTCCCAGAGGAGGAATCATACTCTGTTGATTGGTTCTTCTATGAACAACTAAAAAGTTATATCCACTCAATCTCTAAACAAACCAATATCAGTAGGCCGCTAACTTCCTTTGAGATGCTTTGCATATCAGCAAATCCCCCGGATCATACTGTCTCGCTGCTGTATAAAATCTTCCAAGAGGGGAGGGCTCCACTGCAGGATTGGCCATTGTTTTTCTCGAAATGGGAGGGCGATCTGGGAAGGCCCCTGTCATCTGAAGATAGGGGAAAAATTCTTCTCTTCTCGTCTAGATCGTCATTATGCGCGGTATCACAGGAGAGGAGCTATAAAATTCTAGCAAGATGGTACAGATGCCCCGCCATGGTGCATGCGGTGTTCCCCACTACCCCTGACACCTGCTGGAGATGTCTAAAGGAGATAGGCTCTTACATGCATATCTGGTGGGACTGCCCCCCATAAAGGATTTGTGGTTGGCTGTCTTTGAACTTCATAATAAGCTGTCTATCATACAGATCCAACCTTCACCAAGTATAGCATTGTTGTCTCTATGCGACCTGTCAATATCTAGGTTCAAGAAGGGTATCCTCAGACACTTTCTTACTGCAGTCAGAAATCTAATTCCTCGGTTTTGGAAACAAGAAAAATTTCCTTCCCGTACAGAATTTGTGGCAGAACTTAATAACATCTATAGAATGGAGCAGCAGATAAACCAGTCACCAGGTAACGCAGAAAAAACCTACAACGTATGGGCCCCATGGATCGCTTTTAGGGAAACTCATGAACTAGACCTCTGGGTTTCCAGAACCCGACACATTGTATAGCCTGTTTTCGTGTACTTCCGGGCCGTTTCTTGACGTGCGTTCTGTCCGCCGGGGTTGGTAGGCAGCCACACTCCTTCCCTGAATTTCCCCCACCCTCCTCCATCCCTCTCTTCTTCTTCCTGTCCTTCTTTCTTTCCCCTTTCTGACTTTCTATGTTTGTCTTCCCCACATCCAGTTTGATTATATATATATATATAGTATTTTAAATGAATACAAAAGAACATATCAATGGTTACCAACTATCCCGGATGTTTTCTATTATTATTATCTCATATTCTCGGGACAGCCAATAGCATTATTAACCAGACAGTTAAATTATAAGATTTTATTGATGTAACAATGCTCCTCTTGTTCGACTTGTAACTACTGCCTACCATTGCACAGATTTACCAGTTTGTATTGTTTACCTTTAATCTTTATTGCTGTGACCAATAAAATGATTTATACAAAACAGCTACTACTCAAGACGTAAGTGATGGAATTCTTTCCCTTCCCAAGCTAAAGCAGCCAGCTGGGTGCTGGCATTCTCAGGCTGGTAAGGTGCCATGGCTATTGCCCCCCAGCCTAAAAATAGCAGTCCGGTGACATCAAGCCCACAGATTAGTAATAAGACATCTATCCATTACTAATCTTATATAGTAAATAAAGACACAGTCACAATAAAGTCTTTTTATTAGAAATAAAACAATACACACTTTTCCATTTCTATGTAAAAATAACACGCACAGTTCTACTCACCAAACGCCTGTTCCACTGAAGTCCTCGTCACTGAACAGTAACACGCACTTCCTGGTGAAGTCTGTGTTCTGGGTCCATGCCCAAACAGTAGTTGTTCAGTACGGACGCCGAACTTTACTGTTCGAGTTCTCCCATCTCTAATTATCAGATGATGTAGAGGAGATGATAGTAGCATAGTTAGTAAAGCCGAAAAAAAGACATTTGTCCATCCAGTTCAGCCTATATTCCATCATAATAAATCCCCAGATCTACGTCCTTCTACAGAACCTAATAATTGTATGATACAATATTGTTCTGCTCCAGGAAGACATCCAGGCCTCTCTTGAACCCCTCGACTGAGTTCGCCATCACCACCTCCTCAGGCAAGCAATTCCAGATTCTCACTGACCTAACAGTAAAGAATCCTCTTCTATGTTGGTGGAAAAACCTTCTCTCCTCCAGACGCAAAGAATGCCCCCTTGTGCCCGTCACCTTCCTTGGTATAAACAGATCCTCAGCGAGATATTTGTATTGTCCCCTTATATACTTATACATGGTTATTAGATCGCCCCTCAGTCGTCTTTTTTCTAGACTAAATAATCCTAATTTCGCTAATCTATCTGGATATTGTAGTTCTCCCATCCCCTTTATTAATTTTGTTGCCCTCCTTTGTACTCTCTCTAGTTCCATTATATCCTTCCTGAGCACCGGTGCCCAAAACTGGACACAGGACTCCATGTGCGGTCTAACTAGGGATTTGTACAGAGGCAGTATAATGCTCTCATTACATCGCATTAAAGGAACGATTTTAGGAAATGGTGAGTGCTGCTTTTCTTCTTGAATGATTTTTATTATTACTTTTCGCTAAGCTCTACTTATTTTTATACTGCATTGTTTCATAGAAGGTGTCACAGATCCAAACTCCGTGGTATCACTAATTCGTCATGTGCCCGCTCTCAGCACGTGATTTGGGTTGTGCCTGCAAGGGTTAATTTATCTGCCCACTCTCAGTCCAGCATTCAACCTTTGTTCTATGCTGTAATGGGAGCATAAATCACACACTGACTTAGGCCACACACCCGCTCATACACGCTGCCACCACTCATCGAACACACCGGCGATGAGTCCCGGAAATATTAATAATAATAATGTGTAGCACTCATAAGGCTCACACACCTTAGGCTATGGATTCTTTTAGAACATTCAAGGTTCAACTTGTTAAAGTTTTATACTTTAATACAAAAAGGTTCAGTGCTTACAGTAAGAAAAGGTATAAAAATATGATAATAAAACATACAACTTATACAAAGCAGTATAAAAATAAACAGGAGAAAACTTACAGAAATCATCTAACTGGTAGTTTGCTTTCTGCTCCCTGAGGGTGGGGGGTGAATGGAGTTGGTGGAACACATCAGCGTCTCAGACTGCCCTCACATGTTAACACGTTTCTCTGTATAGAGGTCTAATTTATAGCTATGGTCTGGAGGTCAGGGTTCTAGACCAGCCCCTCAGGTTAATATCATAATTGCTTGTTTTTTGATTGGACCACAGCCGCGTCCCCAATGAATATATTATTTTCTCTTGAGATCCTTTGTGTAAAAGTTCTTACAGAGATACTATCAGGCCGTAATTAACATCTCTCTTCCAAGAGCTAGGAGGTGTCAAATGTTACCTTTCTTCTTGGCTTCCAGCGGGACCCCCTGGTGAGATTGGAGACAGAAGTCTACTTGTCCCAGGAAAATACATATTAACACCTGGTGCGACCTGCAGCTTTTCAAGACAGATGTTACATTATTGTGAGCGACAATAAATATACATATATACATAGTCCACTGCACACTGTATAATATATGTAGAAGGGTGAGAGTCCCTATGTAAATTATTGATCCTAATTTAAACTTTTGCCCAGGGCCCCACTTTGTCTGAAATCTGCCCTGCACCCCGGACTCAACCATAGAGGGTGGCAAAGACATATTCCCAGACTCCAACTAAGACAGCTGCAAAGGGCCAATCTGGTGTCAAAGGCATAACCCCAGACACCACGTAACACAGTTGCAAAGGGCCTATGTGGCGGCAAAGACATAGCCCCGGACACCACCTAACACAGTGGCAAAGGACCTATCTGGCAGCAGAGACATAAACCCAGACTCCAGCTAAGACATTAGCAAATGGCCTACCTGGCGACAGAGACATAACTCCGGACACCAACTAATACAGTGGCAAAGGACCTATGTGGCGGCAAACATAACCCCAGACTCCAGCTAAGAGAAAGGCAAAGGGCCTATCTGGTGGCAGAGTCATAAGACTGGACTCCACCTAAGACATTTGTAAAGGGCCTATCTGGTGGCAGAGACATAATACCGGACTCCACCTAACACAATGGCAAAGGGACTATGTGACGGCAAAGACATAACCCCGGACTCTAGCTAAAAGAGCGGCAAGGGGCCTATCTAGCGGTAGAGACATAACCCCGGACTCCACCTAAGACAGCGGCAAAGGGCCTATCTCGCGGCAAAGACATATCCCCGGACTCCAGCTAAGACAGCGGCAAAGGGCCTATCTAGCGACACAAATATTAAAGTGAGAGCGTTAGCACTACTGTAGTTAGCACTACAAGTAGGTTCCCAAACCGTAATATAGTAGTAAACAGAATTGGCACTCAAGAGATGATGCCAAATATTTTTTAATGCAGTCCACATAAAGGTAGTGTGAGCAGGCTGGCAGATGCAGTGACAGATGGGAGACAGATCAAGGGTTAAGGCCATGTTCACACGATCCTTTTTTTCATGCGGAATTGCCGCGATTTTCCCGCTGCGGGTCCGCAGCTGTTTTCCATGCAGGGTACATTACATTGTACCCTATGGAAAACAGGAACTGCTGTGCCCACAATGCGGAAAATCAAAAAAAAAGCCGCGCTGAATAGCTGCGGGAAAAAAGAAGTACCATGTCACTTCTTTTTTCGGAGCCGCAGCGGTTCTGCACCCATTGACCTCCATTGTGAGGTCAAACCCGCAGTAAAACCCGCAGATGAAAAAAATATCTGCGGGTTTTACTGCGGTTTGTGGTGCAGAACCGCTGCAGCAGGAAGTGCGGGGAAGCGGGTGGAAGTGCGTGGGCGGAGTGTGGCTGCCCCCCCGTGCTCCGATCCCGCCCCCCCGTGCTCCAATCCCACCGCCCCGTGCTCCGATGCTCCCCCCAGTGCTCCGATGCCCCCCCCGTGCCCTAATCTCCCCCCTTATACTTACCCAGCGTCCCGGTGTCCGTCCGGCCGTCTTCTCCCTGGGCGCCGCCATCTTGCAAAATGGCGGGCGCATGCGCAGTGCGCCCGCCGAATCTGCCGGCCGGCAGATTCGTTCCAAAGTGCATTTTGATCACTGAGATAGATTATATCTCAGTGATCAAAATAAAAAAAAATAGTAAATGACACCCCCCCCCCCCTTTGTCACCCCCATAGGTAGGGACAATAAAAAAAAATTAAGAATTTTTTTTTTCCACTAAGGTTAGAATAGGGTTAGGGGTAGGGGTAGGGGTAGGGGTAGGGTTAGGGTTAGGGGTAGGGTTAGGGTATTTTCAGCCATTTTAACCCTAAAAAACTTCCTAGAAAACACACAGACTCTGCATAGAAAACTGCATAAAAAAAGGATCAAAAAAAGGATCAAAAAACGCATCAAAAAACGCATCAAAAAAGGACAAAAAAAGGACCTGCGTTTTCTGCCAAGAGCTGCAGTTTTTTAAAAAACAGTCCTGAAAAAAAAAGTATGGAAATCAGGAACGTGTGAACATACCCTAACAGGTTTTAATAAAACAGGAAGTTACTCCACGCAGGGAGATAGGAAAAATGTGAGGTAAAATGCAGGCAGAATAGGGAATAAAGGGGTTTGGTTAGAGCAAAATCAATGCAGGAATAACAAAGAAAGTAATTCTCAAAGAAGTCACTTATCCATCGGGTGTCTTCCTGACGGAAACGATCCCGAAGTAGATAATGGAGCCAACAGCCGACGGCACGACGTGGATCCAGTGTGGTACTGAAGAAGGCGCTGATAAGTTCCCGGCCGGCATCGTTGAGTCTTTGAAACGTCCCGTAGAGTCCTCAGTGGACTCCGGTGGCCAGCAATGTATAGGCCACAGTACTTTCAAAATTAAGCGAAGCTCGACGAATAAGCATCAGGGTTTCAGGAAGCGGTACCCAGTCCACGTCTAAGTCCCTATCAGGCGGCACACTGTTATGAACAGGTAATTCAGAACCACAGTGGACCTTGAAGTTCAGAGCACACAAGGTGACCTGACATTTACCAAAAACAAAGGACAAGCTCTGAGACGTGGAAACTCTGCTGACCGCAATCCCTAATCCTAACACACCACACTAGAGGTAGCCGTGGATTGCGCCTAACGCTCCCTATGCAACTCGGCACAGCCTGAGAAACTAACTAGCCCTGAAGATAGAAAAAATAAGCCTACCTTGCCTCAGAGAAATTCCCCAAAGGAAAAGGCAGCCCCCCACATATAATGACTGTGAGTAAAGATGAAATACAAACACAGAGATGAAAAAGATTTAGCAAAGTGAGGCCCGACTTACTGAATAGACCGAGGATAGGAAAGATAGCTTTGCGGTCAACACAAAAACCTACAAACAACCACGCAGAGGGGCAAAAAGACCCTCCGCACCAACTAACGGTACGGAGGTGCTCCCTCTGCGTCTCAGAGCTTCCAGCAAGCAAGAAAAAACCAATATAGCAAGCTGGACAGAAAATATAGCAAACAAAAATAACACAAGCAGAACTTAGCTTATGCAGGATAGAGAGCCACAGGAACCACAGGGCCACAGGGACTCAAGCTTGAGGAGGATAAATTGCATATTCCAGGGGCCTTCTGGGAAAAGCGAAGAGTCTCCCTCAGCTAGACGATTGTTGGGTACAGCCGGGACCAGCTGCTTGGAAAGCATCACCAAACCAGGGATTCAAGCTTGAGGAGGATAATTTGCATATTCCAGGGGCCTTCTGGGAAAAGCGAAGAGTCTCCCTCAGCTAGACGATTGTTGGGTACAGCCGGGACCAGCTGCTTGGAAAGCATCACCAAACCAGGGATTCAAGCTTGAGGAGGATAATTTGCATATTGCAGGGGCCTTCTGGGAAAAGCAAAGAGTCTCCCTCAGCTAGACGATCGTTGGGTACAGCCGGGACCAGCTGCTTGGAAAGCATCACCAAACCGCGCGCCGTAAGGCGCGCAAATTATTGCCTGTAGGACATTATTGCAAGAAAGCTTGGCTGAGTAGATTACATAAGAAGGAAAACACACAGCAAGTCAGCAGGATCTAGGAGCAACATGGCAGATGTGACAACCTACATGGTGAGCTACAGCATGTGCTACATGTTCACAGATCGACCAGAAGAAGAATCGAATTTCACCTGTCAGAAGTGTAGACTAGTGGCCCTTTTAGAAGAAAAGGTGCGGGGTCTGGAAGAAAGAATAGCAACTTTGAAACTCATCAAAGAGAATGAAGACTTCCTAGAGAGAACAGAAGCATCTCTACTGGTCACAGAAGGTGAAAAAAGTGTCAGAGAACCTCCAAAAGCAGATGAGTGGAAGAATGTGACCAAAAGAAGCAAGAAGACCATGGAGAAATCACCAACCACACAACTGAAGAACCGATATCAAATCTTTGTAGAGGATGAAGATGGCACACCTAAGGATGAAGCAATACCAGCAAGCAAAAAAGAAAAGGGCACACAGCAACAAGTGACAGCAAAAAGTACAGCCAAGACAGCAAAAAGTACAGCCAAGAAGCAACGAAGAGTGGTGGTGGTGGGAGACTCACTACTGAGAGGCACAGAAGCAGCCATCTGCAGACCGGACATAACCGCAAGAGAAGTATGCTGCCTTCCAGGTGCGATGATCAAGGATGTGACCGATAGGATACCAAAGCTCTTCAGCTCCAAGGACGTCCACCCATTTCTTCTGATACATGTTAGCACCAATGACACGGCAAGGAAAGACCTACCGACAATCTGCAAGGACTTTGAAGAGTTGGGGAAGAAAGTAAAGGAACTGGATGCACAGGTAGTTTTTTCTTCTATCCTTCCAGCAGACGGGCATGGCACCAGGAGATGGAACAGGATCCTTGATGCGAACAAATGGCTAAGACGATGGTGCAGACAACAAGGATTCGGATTCCTGGACCACGGTGTGAATTACTTGTACGATGGACTCCTCGCCAGAGACGGACTACACCTCAACAAACCTGGGAAACACACATTCGCCAGAAGACTCGCTACACTCATCAGGAGGGCGTTAAACTAGAAGAAGAGGGGACGGGAAGAAAAACATTAGACTTGAACGAAGAAGATCCAGGAAAACATACTCAGAAGGGAGGTAAGAACATTTCTAAAACAATCCACAGCGAGGAGATTGGAACAAAACAAAATCCTCTAAACTGCATGCTCGCAAACGCCAGAAGCCTGACAAACAAGATGGAAGAACTAGAAGCAGAAATATCTACAGGTAGCTTTGACATAGTGGGAATAACCGAGACATGGTTAGATGATAGCTATGACTGGGCAGTTAACTTACAGGGTTACAGTCTGTTTAGAAAGGATCGTAAAAATCGGAGAGGAGGAGGGGTTTGTCTCTATGTAAAGTCTTGTCTAAAGTCCATTTTAAGGGAGGATATTAGCGAAGGGAATGAGGATGTCGAGTCCATATGGGTCGAAATTCATGGAGGGAAAAATGGTAACAAAATTCTCATTGGGGTCTGTTACAAACCCCCAAATATAACAGAAACCATGGAAAGTCTACTTCTAAAGCAGATAGATGAAGCTGCAACCCATAATGAGGTCCTGGTTATGGGGGACTTTAACTACCCGGATATTAACTGGGAAACAGAAACCTGTGAAACCCATAAAGGCAACAGGTTTCTGCTAATAACCAAGAAAAATTATCTTTCACAATTGGTGCAGAATCCAACCAGAGGAGCAGCACTTTTAGACCTAATACTATCTAATAGACCTGACAGAATAACAAATCTGCAGGTGGTCGGGCATCTAGGAAATAGCGACCACAATATTGTACAGTTTCACCTGTCTTTCACTAGGGGGACTTGTCAGGGAGTCACAAAAACACTGAACTTTAGGAAGGCAAAGTTTGACCAGCTTAGAGATGCCCTTAATCTGGTAGACTGGGACAATATCCTCAGAATTAAGAATACAGATAATAAATGGAAAATGTTTAAGAACATCCTAAATAGGCACTGAAGCAGTTAATACCTTGTGGGAATAAAATGACTAGAAATAGGAAAAACCCAATGTGGCTAAACAAAGAAGTAAGACAGGCAATTAACAGTAAAAAGAAAGCATTTGCACTACTAAAGCAGGATGGCACCATTGAAGCTCTAAAAAACTATAGGGAGAAAAATACTTTATCTAAAAAACTAATTAAAGCTGCCAAAAAGGAAACAGAGAAGCACATTGCTAAGGAGAGTAAAACTAATCCCAAACTGTTCTTCAACTATATCAATAGTAAAAGAATAAAAACTGAAAATGTAGGCCCCTTAAAAAATAGTGAGGAAAGAATGGTTGTAGATGACGAGGAAAAAGCTAACATATTAAACACCTTCTTCTCCATGGTATTCACGGTGGAAAATGAAATGCTAGGTGAAATACCAAGAAACAATGAAAACCCTATATTAAGGGTCACCAATCTAACCCAAGAAGAGGTGCAAACCGGCTAAATAAGATTAAAATAGATAAATCTCCGGGTCCGGATGGCATACACCCACGAGTACTAAGAGAACTAAGTAATGTAATAGATAAACCATTATTTCTTATTTTTAGAGACTCTATAGCGACGGGGTCTGTTCCGCAGGACTGGCGCATAGCAAATGTGGTGCCAATATTCAAAAAGGGCTCTAAAAGTGAACCTGGAAATTATAGGCCAGTAAGTCTAACCTCTATTGTTGGTAAAATTTTTGAAGGGTTTCTGAGGGATGTTATTCTGGATTATCTCAATGAAAATAACTGTTTAACTCCATATCAGCATGGGTTTATGAGAAATCGCTCCTGTCAAACCAATCTAATCAGTTTTTATGAAGAGGTAAGCTATAGGCTGGACCACGGTGAGTCATTGGACGTGGTATATCTCGATTTTTCCAAAGCGTTTGATACCGTGCCGCACAAGAGGTTGGTACACAAAATGAGAATGCTTGGTCTGGGGGAAATTGTGTGTAAATGGGTTAGTAACTGGCTTAGTGATAGAAAGCAGAGGGTGGTTATAAATGGTATAGTCTCTAACTGGGTCGCTGTGACCAGTGGGGACCGCAGGGGTCAGTATTGGGACCTGTTCTCTTCAATATATTCATTAATGATCTGGTAGAAGGTTTACACAGTAAAATATCGATATTTGCAGATGATACAAAACTATGTAAAGCAGTTAATACAAGAGAAGATAGTATTCTGCTACAGATGGATCTGGATAAGTTGGAAACTTGGGCTGAAAGGTGGCAGATGAGGTTTAACAATGATAAATGTAAGGTTATACACATGGGAAGAAGGAATCAATATCACCATTACACACTGAACGGGAAACCACTGGGTAAATCTGACAGGGAGAAGGACTTGGGGATCCTAGTTAATGATAAACTTACCTGGAGCAGCCAGTGCCAGGCAGCAGCTGCCAAGGCAAACAGGATCATGGGGTGCATTAAAAGAGGTCTGGATACACATGATGAGAGCATTATACTGCCTCTGTACAAATCCCTAGTTAGACCACACATGGAGTACTGTGTCCAGTTTTGGGCACCGGTGCTCAGGAAGGATATAATGGAACTAGAGAGAGTACAAAGGAGGGCAACAAAATTAATAAAGGGGATGGGAGAACTACAATACCCAGATAGATTAGCAAAATTAGGATTATTTAGTCTAGAAAAAAGAAGACTGAGGGGCGATCTAATAACCATGTATAAGTATATAAGGGGACAATACAAATATCTCGCTGAGGATCTGTTTATACCAAAGAAGGTGACGGGCACAAGGGGGCATTCTTTGCGTCTGGAGGAGAGAAGGTTTTTCCACCAACATAGAAGAGGATTCTTTACAGTTAGGGCAGTGAGAATCTGGAATTGCTTGCCTGAGGAGGTGGTGATGGCAAACTCAGTCGAGGGGTTCAAGAGAGGCCTGGATGTCTTCCTGGAGCAGAACAATATTGTATCATACAATTATTAGGTTCTGTTGAAGGACGTAGATCTGGGGATTTATTATGATGGAATATAGGCTGAACTGGATGGACAAATGTCTTTTTTCGGCCTTACTAACTATGTTACTATGTTACTATGATCCAGGAGGAAGCAAGACCAATACTAGAACATTCAAATATAAATGAAGAAGAGGACAGCGCCACACCAGGAAGTGAAAAAGCAGCTCACATTTAATTCTGCCTTCTGCGGCAACGTTTCGGTCAGAAGACCTTTGTCAAGCTTGACAAAGGTCTTCTGACCGAAACGTTGCCGCAGAAGGCAGAATTAAATGTGAGCTGCTTTTTCACTTCCTGGTGTGGCGCTGTCCTCTTCTTCATTTATATTTGGATTCTCTTTCTGGGATGGACCCCCTGGTGAGGACGTGCGCCCTGTTGTCCATAGAGACGGTACTGTTGTAGGGTGCGGCCAGACGAAATCTTTTTGGATACCAATACTAGAACATTGACTGGAGGCCAGGATCAAAGCACCAGGTGGAGTTAAATAGAGCAGCACCTAACGACTTAACCTCATCACCTGAGGAAGGAAACTCAGAAGCCGCAGTACCACTCTCATCCACCAAAGGAAGCTCATAGACAGAACCAGCCGCAGTACCACTCACGACCACAGGAGGGAGCTTGGCCACAGAATTCACAACAGCACACGTGCAGCACTGACCATTATAGAGCGATTGGCACCTCGATGTCTGGGAGCCAACCTGCAAATGGCGGGCTTCTCACAGTAACATAGTTAGTAAGAGTCTCGTCAGAGTCTCTACGGTAGACTACTCTCACGGCCGGGCGTGCATCTCCGCTGCTAACCTCCCTGAAGCAGGAGCTCACTCTCCTTAGCAGCGCACTGCACCTTGCCATCAACTCAGTCTGTTCCTGCTTCCTGCGCTGCCCCTGGTAACGCTTAACCAGGTCCCCTGTCAGCCAGTGCAAAGATCGGTCCGGATGCCTAAATTTTCCTCTGGACAACAGAGGAAACAGCCCCGACAGTTCCGGACCCAGCATAAGAAACGCACCCCAGCCCGGTTTCTCTACTTACACTCCCCCTCTCCTTTCACTCGCCATTCCACAGGTGAGAGTTCTTGTAATAAGCGTTGGCATTCTTCCATTTCCTGGCTGACCTCCTGCCAAATAAATTGACCTTGATTGTATCGGTTGGGGGTATTCCGGCTGTTGCGCGTTCAGTGAGTTGTAAGTCAGAATGAGTAGAAGAATCTTGGGTGGTGGAGTCAGGTAGAACGGGCTAACATGGGGATGCGTCCAAATCTAGTGGAACAGCCAATTCAGGAGCTTCGGCCCCCTGTTCTCTTCTGGGTCAGCCATAGGGTAAATCTAGAAATTCTTCATCAGAATCGACAACTACAGGCGGAATCGGTTCAGGGGTACTTGGGGATTCTTTTACTTGGTCAGGATCCATTGAGAGGTATGGACGTAGAATGTTCCGATGTACCACCCGCGTGGGGGCGTCTTCTTTACCTTCAAGCTGAATCTCATAAACTGGACCCTCAGAGCTGATCCTTTGCTTCAACCAGTACGGTGTCTTCTCCCACCGATACTCCAACTTGCCTTGGGACGTTTATCTCGGACTAGCACACGATCTCCGACCTTGAGATCTTTCCCCCATAGAGGAGCTATCTCCAAGTGTTCCAGCTCCCGAAACTTTGCCTGCAAAAGTTGATGTAGTGACAATAGTCTCGGTCCATGGGTCCAACTCCAGCTCAGCGATCTCTGGTCCTGGTCGGCCAAATAGGGTGTGTACCCAGTGGTACGATGTACTTGATTATTGTACACCCAAACCTGTTCAGCCACAAGCTCAGGCCAGCATACTTTTCTGTCTTCCTCTAACGTCTTCAACATCTGGATCAAGGCTTTATTGAAATGTTCACAGGCTCCATTTCCCTGGGGGTTATAAGGCATCATCCGGGATTTCTCAATTTGGTAGATGTGATATAGTTCTTCCATCACTCGCCACTGAGAGCAAGCACCTTGATCCGAGTGAATTCTCTTCGGACAGCCATAAACTTGGATGAAATCCCTACAAATGGCCTGAGCCGCTGATTCAGCAGTCTGATCCCGGGTTGGAGTTACCACGGCAAATTTAGTGAAGTCGTCCATCATCACCAGACAATGTTCGTATCCACGATAGGCTGGGCCTATAGTTAATCTATCATCAGTACCTCCAGGGGAACAGAAGTTATGATGGTTTGCATGGGAGCTCTCTGTTCAGGAGGTTTTGCTAACTCACAGCTCCTACACTGCCGACAGGCTTCCTCTACAGCGGCTTTCAATCGAGGATGATAAACTACCTTTTGTAGCCACTGAAATGTCTTCTCTTGTCCAAAGTGAGCCCCTTTTTCATGGGCCTCCATGGCTACCTTGTGGAGCAATATTTCGGGGAGCACCACTTGCCAAGTGATCTCCAGCTCTCGACTTAGCCGAATCTGCTATTAAGCAGTTGGAGTCTTTAAAGGGAACCTGTCACCCCGTTTTTTGAGATTGAGCTATAAATACTGTTAAATAGGGCCTGCGCTGTGTGTTCCTATAGTGTATGTAGTGTACCCCGATTCCCCATGTATGCTGAGAAATAACTTACCAAAGTCGCCGTTTTCGCCTGTCAATCAGGCTGGTCAGGTCGGGAGGGCGTGGTGACATGGCTGGTTCTTCCTCAGCTTTACGTTGGTGGCGTAGTGGCGTAGTGGGGAACAAGCAGCGCGCGATCTGCGCTGTCATCCCTTTCGTCGGTGGGGGCGGCCATCTTCCTGGGGCCGCGCGTGCGCAGATCGAGTGCTCTGCTGCACGGGGCTTCAGGAAAATGGCCGCGGGATGCCGCGCGTGCGCATTAGAGATCGCGGCGGCCATTTTCCCAAAGCCGAGTTTGCATCTCGGCTTTGGAAAAATGGCCGCCGCGATCTCTAATGCGCACGCGCGGCATCCCGCGGCCATTTTCCTGAAGCCCCGTGCAGCAGAGCACTCGATCTGCGCTCGCACGGCCCCAGGAAGATGGCCGCCCCCACCGACGAAAGGGATGACAGCGCAGATCGTGCGCTGCTTGTTCACCACTACGCCACTACGCCACCAACGTAAAGCTGAGGAAGAACCAGCGATGTCACCACGCCCTCCCGACCTGACCAGCCTGATTGACAGGCAAAAACGGCGACTTTGGTAAGTTATTTCTCAGCATACATGGGGAATCGGGGTACACTACATACACTATAGGAACACACAGCGCAGGCCCTATTTAACAGTATTTATAGCTCAATCTCAAAAAACGGGGTGACAGGTTCCCTTTAACACTGTCGAAGGATCTGCAGAGTTCCTGTAGACAGGGTGTCTCTCTTTTTTATGGGGAAGCTGTTTCAGGGCCACCCACTGTCTTCTTTTTTTTTTTTTTAATTCGTTTATTTATTAAACACAGAATAAAATTACAGCATACATATTTGTCCTTGTCGTTAATTTGTATAGTTGCATTTACAGGGATTGAGAAAGACAAAATATACATATGCCAATCATTTTACATAAAGAAAACATATGCGTTAAGTTATACAACAGTCAGAACATGAGGTTCCTAAACTATAACCAAACTAAGCCTCCAAAACTACTAAGCCGCCACTTAACAAAAGTTGAATACACTATTATTTGACTTTTTCCCTTTCCCATTACGCAATATTTACGGATCAAAGAACAATGTATACCACATTTCTCTCAATCAGTCAGGTCATAAAGTAAGATGTGAGGCATTCCATTTATCCCAGATTTTACTAAACTTACGCGGACAACCTCTATTTTGATAAAGAGTACGCTCATAGGGGATAACTGCATTTACCAACTCAATCCAGGACCTAACGGAGGGTGGCGAGCCTCCCATCCACCTCAGAGCTAGTAACTTCCTTGCCAGAAAGAGTGTTTCACGTAAAAAAATCCCAGTATAATGTTCCCAGGCCCCTTCGTCCCACACTCCAAATAAGCAAATTAAGGGTTCAGGAGGAATTGGAATTGACAATACTGAAGTTAATAGTGACGCCACCTCCCTCCAGTAATGAGAAACTATGGGGCACTGCCATATCATATGTATAAAATCCGCGTCAGGAGAGTGGCAACGCAAACATTCCGATGTCGGGTATCGACCCATCCGACAGAGTCTCAACGGAGTCAAGTATGACTGGTGGATTATGTATAATTGGGTCATCTGATTGTTGACTGATGGGGATACTCTGAGAAGGGATTCCAAAATATCCTCCCATTCCTCGTTTTGCATGTCAGGAATGAGTCCCTCCCATTTGCCCCTTACCGAATCCACAACAGAGTTCGTCCCCGCTGATAGCAGATATGTGTATAGGGACGAAATAAGACCCTGAGGTCCCTGCGACTTAAGAATACCTATCAAAGGTAAAGATGAAATGTTATGGTTCATCCCCTCATTCCTGACAAATGACTGAACGGCAGATCTGAGCTGCAGGTATCGAAAAAATTGAGACCTTGGAAGATCACACTTATTTTGTAGTTGTTCAAAGGACACAAAAAAACCCTAATCATATAAGTCTCCGATCAAAAGAACCCCACGAGAAACCCAAAATTTTGTAGATGGGTGATTCATCAGTGTCGGGAAATAACCATTATCCCATAGAGGCATCTCTGCTACAATGTCCCCAAATCCAGTAATTTTTTTAATTTTCTTCCAAGTGGACCGTGCCAAACGAATCATGGGCAACAGACAGGGAGCGCCTATCCTCTCCGATTCTAGAAGACCCAGCGGGCATCCAGCACCGACAGAGCTAACCAAGTGGCTTTCAGAATTGGGGAGATAGTTATGAGGCATCCATTTACATAGTGCTTTAGCCTGTCCCGCTAGATAGTATAGCAAAAAATCTGGCAATGCCGCACCTCCCTCCCGTTTAGGTCTTTGTAAAGTGGCCAGTTTAAGCTTGGGCCTACCCTTCCCCCATACGAATGAGGTAACATGAGAATTTAAACTGGTGAAGAAAAATTTTGGTATAGTTACTGCACTATGTTGGAGACAATAATTGAATTTAGGAAGCAAAATCATTTTAATGAGATTAATGCGGCCTGCTACAGACAGCGGAAGCTTACTCCAAGATGCAAATTTCAATTTAGTATATTCCAACAGGGGGAAAACGTTAAGCTGTAAGTCCAACCCACTGTGCTGGGACATGTAAATACCCAAGTACTTAAATTTAGACACTATCGGCAATAAAGAGAGAGTACTAAGATTAGGTGCTGGGAGTTGAGATAGAGGTAGTAGGGCAGATTTATCCCAATTAATATATAGACCTGAGAACCCACTAAATTTATCTATGGTAGCAATTACCCTTGGTAATGTTTCTTCTGTCTTATCCATGAATATTATCATGTCGTCAGCATATAAGCCAACGATATCCGTGCGGTCCGCTATTTTAATACCATCAATACCGGGGGTTGAGCGCAGACGTATAGCTAATGCTTCTATTGCTAAAGCAAATAGGGCTGGGGAAAGGGGGCACCCTTGACGAGTTCCCCTATATAGTGAGAATGGTTCAGAGATGGAGCCGTTAACAACTATACGGGCCTTGGGTTTCAGATATAGCACACCAACCCACTTCAAAAATTTCTCCCCAAAGCCATATTTTTGTAGACAGGCGGACAAAAAGGGCCATTCAAGAGAGTCGAACGCCTTGGCTGCGTCTAACGATGCCAGTGCCCAGCTATTATCTGGCAACAAAGAGCTATACTGAATCACCGACTGGACCCGCCTAATATTTATAGAGGTGCTCTTACCGGGCATAAAGCCAGTTTGATCTGGGTGTACAATATCTAATATGATGGAGTTCAACCTGGTAGCCAGTATTTTAGCAAAAATCTTATAATCCACGTTTACCAGGGATATGGGGCGGTATGATCCACATTCCAAAGGATCTTTCCCCTCCTTTTTAAGTACAATAATATGCGCCTCATAAAAAGTATCAGGTAGACACCCTGCCCTCCATATCTCTTTAAATACTTTCAATAAAAGCGGAGCCAGTATCTCCCGGTATCTCCTATATAGCTCTATAGGAAAGCCATCTGGTCCAGGGGCCTTCCCGGAGGCCATATCCGTTATAGCTTGTTCCACTTCCTCCAAAGTAAATTCAGCGTCCATAAAGGCCTGCTGGGCAGAGCTCAGTGCAGGGAATGTTATATCGGATAAATATCTTAAACAGTCGGAAACATCAAAACCGCTCTTAGATTCATACAGCCCCTTATAATAGTCATAAAAACATTGGAGTATTCCCTCAGTAGTGGAATTCAGTGAGCCGTCTGGTGAGCGAATTTGTAATATCATATTAGATGTGTTGTGTTGACGCACCAAGTAGGCCAGGAATTTCCCCGCCTGGTTCCCCATTTCAAAGTACGATTGTCGTGTGAAAAATAGTTTTCGCTTAGACTTAGTGTCTATGTGTATAATCTTTGCAAAGTCAACCACTCAACCCTATGATCGTTGGTCAGGTCAGCTGTATATGTTGTCTCAGCATTTCTCAAGCGTTGCTCAATTTCATCATCCTCTCTCGATGTTACCCTCTTGATATATGAAATTGTTGAAGACAGACAGCCCCTTAAATATGCCTTAAGTGTGTCCCAAAATAAATTAATATTCTGGAGTTCTGAGTGGGACTGAATGAAGCAGTTTAACTGGTCAACTGTCCTATCATCTGAACCCATTAATTTACACCAAAAGGGATTCAATTTCCATATTCTACCGTTATTCAATGTCCCGAACACGAGTCTAAGTGTGACCGGACTATGGTCTGAGATTCCTCTATTACCATGTTCCACTCTATCCACCCACCGCACCAAATCGCCAGACCCGAAGATATAATCTATGCGAGAGAGGGAACTTTTAGTGGATGAGTGGCAGGTATATCCCCTCTCCCCAGGGCGATGGATCCTCCATAGGTCTATCCAGCCGCTACCCTCCATGAACTGTGCCAACTGAGTCGGGGCTGAGGAAGGAGAGGAAGACAAGGGTTCCCCGGACGACCCATCTCCCAAACGTATTCTATCAAGACTACTGTTCATAACTAGGTTGAAATCACCCATACACATAACATGCGCGTCAGGGTAGTTTAACGCAAAGCTCATTGCCATCTTAAGTATTGAGGTGTTGGCCGGAGGGGGGTTATATATGCATAATATGACATATTCACGGGAGTTAATTAGTGCATGGACAAAGACAAATCGTCCCTCTATATCCCGCCGAGTCACTCGGGCCTCCCATCGGACATCTTTGTGTACTAATAATGATACCCCTCTTGAGTAGCTAGTGTGAAATGAGTGAGCATACCATTGTACCCAAGGTTTCTGTACACCTCTGGCTGTATCTCTGGTCAGATGTGTCTCCACCAGGACCACAATATGGGGATGGCATCGCCTGATTTGAGAGAACACCTTAATTTTCTTCCGGGGTGTCTTAATGCCCCGTATGTTCCACGTCATACATATCAACTCAGACCCCATACCCAGTCATTAAAAAAAATGGTGTGCACTGATGGTGAGAGAAAACCACTTATTATGCATGGGAGGTCATAAAGGCTTTGGTGGCGGCTCTTACCCAAATACCTACTAAAACTGATTAAATCTAACAAGATAGAAAAACAACAACTTAACAAAAAACGAATAATCCAGGAGCATAGAATAACACTCCCGTCTTCAAATAAACCTGGGGATACCCCCGCTGATTCCAGCGTCCGGTATTGTTGGTACGTTGAGCGCTCAAAGGGAGAGCTCCAATTCAGCAATTAAATAACCGTTGATCAGCCGAAAACACATCAGGATTCTATTCCACTAGACATTCCACGGGAACGCAGCCAATCAGCTGCCTCTGACGGGTCAGTGAAAAACAGGGAGGAACCGTTGCTGACAACCCGGAGACGCGCCGGGTATATCATGGAGTAGATAATGTTTTTATCTCTGAGCTGCTTCTTAACATCCACAAATCTTGCCCGTTGTTTCTGGAGTTCAACGGAGAAGTCTGGAAATATCGAGATTGTAGCATCGTTGAGCTTGATGGGACTCTTTTGTCGCGCCAATCGTAGGATAGTATCTCTGTCTTTGCAATTGAGAATACGTGCCAGGAAAGGTCTGGGTGGTGCCCCAGGAGGAAGAGACTTGGTGGGGACTCTATGGGCTCTTTCCACCGAGAACATCGGAGAAAACGCATCTCCCAGCGACGACTTAAGCCAATCCTCCAGGAATTTTTCAGGCTGCTGGCCTTCTGTACGTTCCGGTAGGCCTATAATGCGAATATTATTTCGGCGCATTCTGTTTTCAAGGTCATCAGCCTTTTGTTTCCAGGCATTTGTAGAGCCAGCAACTTTTGCCAACTTGGCCTCCATAGGTTTAATCGTGTCCTCCACCTGAGACACCCTTGTCTCCACTTCCGTCATACGTCCCTTCATGGCTTGCATATCTTGCCTCAGACGTCCCACTTCAGTGTGTACGTCCTCTATTTGTTCAGAGAGGGATGTTCTAGTCAGAGATATAGCTTGCATTAATTGTGCAGATGCTTGTTTAAGAGTTAGTTCATCTTGCTCAGCTTCATCATTATTATCAGAGAGGCGGTTTTTCCCCTGTTGTGCCTGTGAGGAATTATTTCTAAGAGATCTTGCACTGTCCTGAGTATCACTCCTAGCAAATTCTTTGAGCTTGTCAGCTACAGATGTGCTTTTTGTATGCTGCATGTCTGGCAGGCAAATGATACAGCAAGGTGGTCCAAATCAGGTCTGCAGCAGTGTCCTGCAGGCACAGGGCTGCCGTATATGATTAACGGTGTTTTTATTGAGGGCCTCTATGTCCAGGGGGTACACCAATGTACTGCCAGGAGGTGTAGGCTGAGGGTTTAATGGTAGTCCCTGCAATAGGGAATGTCCAGGGCAGTGGCGGTATCAGCAAGGGGGGCCTATGTAATCTCCAATTGGAGACACAGCTGGCCGAGTTGTGGCTGATTCGGGAGCGCGGGGCTCAATCTTTCAGAGCTCACTCCGCGCTGGCCCTTAAACTATGGAGCACCAGTATGTGTTGCTCAGCCGCGCTGCAGTAATGAGGGGCCGCGCCACATCCTCTGCTGTAGGAGCGCGCGCTTTAGTAATGGCCGCAGCTCACAGCCGCCCCCACCGCCGATGTGCTCTCCTCTCCTCGGAGTCCCGCAGTCCTCACCTGCCGGCGCCCGGTGCCTCCCGAAAATCAGGGAGAGATTCCAGCTGCAGGTATCCGCAGCACCGCGTCTCTTGTGGGCAAGGCGTCCCCCTGGAAGATGGCCGCCGTCACATGCAGGGCCCTCCGCGTCGCCGATCTTCCTCCCTCACCGGCACCTCTCTGTCACCGCTCTAGTCTTCTCCAGAGGCTAGCAGCCTCTGCGTCTCCAGGGGTCTCGGCAGCCACAGGATTTTAATAGTGTAAGGGGTCTAAAAGGCAGGATGGTAGAAGGATATTAGGGAGCTCTCCCAAAGCACGTCTTCTTCCTCTCACTCCATAACCACGCCCCCCACCCACTGTCTTCTTTGAGTTGAGTCGTACCCATTCACTACAGGATCGCCGCAAGGTGCATTCTCGCAGCCCTCGTCCTGGTGGAGTGTCGGATTTCTTCAGCCTCCAGGTCTTCATTCCTGTTGGGGCCAGGTCGCTCATGTGTCACTCTGCATAAAGCGTCTGCGTGGGTGTTCAACTCCTTTCCGATAGACAATTTTATACCGATATTTTGCCATCTGAGTCACCCACCACTGCTCCAGAGCCCCTAATTTCGAATTCTCCAGGTGGGATAAAGGATTATTGTCAGTGCGCACTAGAACTTCGGACCCAGGCAGATATTCAGCACACTTCAGTCATGGCCCACATATACTCCAGCAATTATAGTTTAAAAGAACTGAAATTGTCCAGATTTTGTTCAGAGTCGTGGAGAGACCGACTCGCGTAACCGATCACTCGCTCTTTTCCACCCTGTATTTGAGACAGCACAGCTCCTAGTCCTTACAGACGTCCATCAGTGTGGAAGATAAATGGTTTGGAAAAATCTGCGTAGGCTAGTACAGGTGCCTCAGTTAGCGCCATCTTTAGGGCTCAAAATGCCTCCTCCTGACGTTCTCCCCATGGAATGGTCCTGTTCTTTGCACCTGACTGTATTCCTTTCAACAATTCTAATAGGGGATTGACAATGCGAGTGAAATGTTTGACAAATCGTCAGTAGTATCCTGTGAGCCCTAAGAAAGCCTGAACGTCTTTTACAGTCTTTGGAGTGGGCCAATCCTGTACTGCTTCAATTTTTTTCACAAGACGGCCTCACTCCTTCTGCGGAGACGACATGTCCTAGATATTGAATTTGAGTGCGAAAAAGTTGACACTTTCGAGGCGTCACCTTCAGACCATGTTTTTGTAGACGACTCAATATCTGTTTCAGCCTCTGTAGATATTCTTTGAACTTGGCTGCGTACACAATGATGTCATCCAGATATATAAGGGTGGCTTCGAAGTTTAAATCTCCCACACATCTCTCCATCAATCGTTGGAAGGTCCCAGGGGCATTAGCCAGGCCGAACGGCATCCGGTTGAATTCAAACAACCCCATAGGCAATATGAAGGCTGTCTTTGCTCGATCTTTATCAGCCATGGGAACTTGCCAGTATCCGCTGGCTAAATCCAATGAGGAGAAGTATTTTGCGTTTCCTAGAGCAGACAAGAATTCTTCAATTCTGGGTAGAGGATACGAATCTCACACAGGCGTTCAATTTCCGATAGTCTACACAGAAACGCAGAGTCCCGTCCTTCTTTCGCACAAGTACAATGGGGGCTGCCAATGGGCTTTGGCTTTCTCTTATCACTCCACTCTGCAACATTTGTGTCAGCATTCCCTTCACTTCTTGATACATTTGTGGAGGAATCTGTCTTAGTGTTCTCGGATGGGTGTAGCATTCCTGGTCGGGATTTCATGAGTAATTGCAGTGGTACACCCGAAATCATGATCATGGAGGGCAAAAACATCCTGATATCAGCCGAGCAAAGCTTCCACATGATGCACCTGTTGTGAGGTGAGTTCCGTAAGTTCAGCTCGCATCTGTACGGCGTCCCTCCTGGAGACATTGGGGCTCCGGCTCAGAAGACACCTTCACGGCCACTGTCCAGGGATCTTCTTGCTTCACCGGCAGATGTACGGCCTTTGCTGGTATCAGTTCTTCGGGCATGCCCAGGATCTGCGCTACTTCACTTTTGGGTGGAAGCATCTCCGAGATTAATACATCACACTGGAACATTTCCGTCCTGGACAGTGTCTAGCGCCCATGCAACGAGGAGCCCTGGAGGTAGCTGTTCCATAAAAGCTGGTTCTATCTGAACGTTGACCCCTTCCAGGGGGGTACAGCCTCGGATGGGCAGAACGAGCATGGTTTGACCTGGTGGTAAGATAATGTTGGCTGCGGCTGGGACGATCACTTTTCCTAAAGAATTTCCTTGAGGTCTCTTGGGCCTGCGCCACCCTGATCAATTGTTGAAACACACTCCTTTGGGGAGTGCGAGGGCTCCACTGATTCAAAAACAAGTCTGTTGGCTCGTTAATCAGAAGATTTGAGAGTTCTTTTAGCACATTCATTCCTAGAGTCACAGTTGGGCCATGGCCAGAGTCTCCTGTGGTCAACATGACTCCTTTCCGATCCACATTCTTACCGCACACGGTGATCAGTGTTGTGAATTCCGCTCTTGGGCTCCCTCCGGTGGTTGTAAGTGGCACTTTTGTGAGTTCTGCTCTTGGGCTCCCTCTTGTGGTTTCTAGTGGTATGGCTGGTCCTTGGAGTTAGCTGTCATCAGCTGCCTCCACTTATCGTCCGCTATTTAAGTCTGGCTCTTTCTTCAGCCTGTGCTACTTGTCAATGTTTCCTGGCTGGATTCACATCTCTGCTTGGATTCTCCTGGTTTCCTGACCAGTTCTGCAAAGATAAGTTCTGGCTTTGCTCATTTCTGTCCACATGTTGTGGACTTATTGTTCTGTGCATTCTATATTTGTCCAGCTTGTCAGTATGGATTTTTTCTGTTAGCTGGAAGCTCTGGGAAGCAGATTTACCCTCCACACCTTTAGTCAGGTGTGGAGATTTTGTAAACTCTGTGTGGATTGTTTTGTAGTTTTTATACTGACCGCACAGTATCCTTTCCTGTCCTATCTATCAAGCTAGACTGGCCTCCTATGCTAAAATCTGATTTCATTTCTGCGTATGTTATTTTCCCCTCCTCTCACCATCAATATTTGTGGGGGGCTATCTTTCCTTTGGGAATTTTCTCTGAGGCAAGATAGGTTTCCTGTTTCCATCTTTAGGGGAAGTTAGATCTTATGCTGTGCCGAGGGGTCTAGGGAGCGTCAGGTACCCCCCACGGCTATTTTTAGTTGCGCTGCTAGGTTCAGGGTTTGCGGTCAGTACAGATACCACCTCCTTCAGAGCTTGTCTCATGTTGTTCCTAAACCACCAGCTCATAACAGTACAAGTGGCCAAAAATGAATTAAATGTATCTCAAAAGAAGGAAAAAAAGTTCTGAACCATTTTTTTTCTGTGCTCTGGTTTGCCTCTTTTTTCCTGTTGATATCTGGGTGGTGCAGGATATATGTTTTGGCATGGATGTTCAGGGTTTGTTTTCTCGTGTGGATCAACTTGCTGCAAGAGTACAGAGTATCCAGGACTAGGTTGTCCAGACTCCGGCTTTAGAGCCCAGAATTCCTACTCCTGATTTGTTTTTTGGGGACAGATCCAAGTTTTTGAACTTTAAAAATAACTGCAAATTGTTTTTTGCTTTGAAATCCCGTTCTTCTGGTGATCCCATTCAGCAGGTGAAAATCATCATATCCTTGCTGCGTGGTGACCTTCAAGACTGGGCTTTTTCTCTTGAAACAGGGGATCCGGCATTATTGAATGTAGATGCATTTTTTCAAGCGCTCGGATTATTGTATGACGAACCTAATTCTGTGGATCATGCAGAGAAAACCCTGTTGGCCTTGTGTCAAGGTCAGGAAGCAGCATAATTTTACTGCCAGAAATTTAGAAAATGGTCTGTGCTCACTAAATGGAATGAAGAGGCTCTGGCTGTTATTTTCAGAAAAGGTCTTTCTGAAACCCTTAAAGATGTTATGGTGGGCTTTCCTACGCCTGCCGGTTTGAGCGAATCTATGTCTCTAGCCATTCAGATTGATCGGCGTCTGCGCGAGCGCAAAGCTGTGCACCATATGGCAGTATCCTCTGAGCATAGTCCTGAACCTATGCAATGTGATAGGATTTTGACTAGAACAGAACGGCAGGAATTCAGACGTCAGAATAGGCTGTGTTTTTACTGTGGTGATTCGGCTCATGTTATCTCTGATTGCCCTAAGAGCACTAAGAGAGTCGCTAGGTCTGTTACCATTAGTACTATACAGCCTAAATTTCTCTTATCTGTGACCCTGATTTGCTCATTGTCGTCCTTTTCTGTCATGGCATTTGTGGATTCAGGCGCTGCCCTGAACTTAATGGACTTAGAATTCGCCAGGCGCTGTGTTTTTTCCTTGCAGCCTTTGCAGAGCCCTATTCCTTTGAGGGGCATTGATGCTACACCCTTGGCCAAGGATAAACCTCAGTACTGGACACAGATGACTATGTACATGGCTCCTGCACATCAAGAAGATTGCCGTTTTCTGGTGTTGCATAACCTGCATGATGTTGTTGTGCTGGGATTTCCATGGTTACAGGAACATAATCCGGTGCTGGATTGGAAAACTATGTCGGTGACTAGTTGGGGTTGTCAAGGAGTACATAGTGACGTTCCTTTGATGTCAATTTCCTCTTCCCCCTCTTCTGAGGTCCCTGAGTTTTTGTCGGATTTCCAGGATGTATTTGATGAGCCCAAGTCCAGTTCCCTTCCTCCACATAGGGACTGTGATTGTGCTATTAACTTGATTCCTGGTTGTAAGTTCCCTAAGGGCCGACTTTTCAATCTGTCTGTGCCAGAGCATGCCGCCATGCGGAGCTATGTTAAGGAATCTTTGGAGAAAGGGCATATTCGGCCCTCTTCTTCACCATTGGGAGCGGGTTTCTTTTTTGTTGCTAAGAAGGATGGCTCCTTGAGACCCTGTATTGATTATCGTCTTCTTAATAAGATCACGGTCAAATTCCAATACCCCTTGCCTTTGCTTACTGATTTGTTTGCTCAGATTAAGAGGGCTAGTTGGTTTACTAAGATTGACCTCCGAGGGGCATATAATCTTGTTCGTATTAAACAGGGTGACGAATGGAAAACTGCATTTAATACGCCCGAAGGCCATTTTGAATACCTTGTGATGCCATTTGGGCTCTCTAATGCTCCATCTGTGTTCCAGTCTTTCATGCATGATATTTTCTGCAATTATCTTGATAAATTCATGGTCGTATATTTGGATGATATTTTGATTTTTTCCAATGATTGGGAGTCTCATGTGAAGCAGGTCAGGATGGTGTTCCAGATCCTTTGTGATAATGCTTTATTTGTGAAGGGGTCTAAGTGCCTATTCGGAGTTCAGAAGGTCTCTTTTTGGGGTTTTATTTTTTCTCCCTCGTCTATAGAAATGGATCCTGTTAAGGTCCAAGCTATTCATGACTGGATCCAACCCACATCTGTGAAGGGACTTCAAAAATTTTTGGGCTTTGCTAATTTCTATCGCCGTTTCATTGCCAACTTTTCCAGTGTGGTAAAGCCCCTTACTGATTTGACGAAGAAAGGCGCTGATGTGACGAATTGGTCCTCTGAGGCTGTTGAGGCCTTTCAGGAGCTTAAACGCCGATTTACTTCTGCCCCTGTGTTGCGTCAACCGGATGTTTCTCTTCCTTTTCAGGTTGAGGTCGACGCTTCTGAGATTGGGGCAGGGGCCGTTTTGTCTCAGAGGGAGTCTGATGGTTCTTTGATGAAACCGTGTGCTTTTTTTTCCAGAAAGTTTTCGCCTGCGGAACGCAATTATGATGTCGGCAATCGGGAGTTGTTGGCTATGAAGTGGGCGTTTGAGGAGTGGCGACATTGGCTTGAGGGAGCTAAACACCGTGTTGTGGTCCTGACCGATCATAAGAATCTGATTTACCTCGAGGCGGCCAAGCGGCTGAATCCTAGACAGGCTCGATGGTCCCTGTTTTTCTCCCATTTTGATTTTGTGGTCTCGTACCTTCCGGGATCTAAGAATGTTAAGGCTGATGCCCTCTCTAGGAGGTTTTCGCCTGATTCTCCTGGAGTCCTGGAGCCGGTTGGCATTCTTAAGGAGGGGGTGATTCTTTCTGCCATCTCCCGATTTGCGGCGGGTGCTTCAGGAATTTCAGGTTGATAGGCCTGACCGCTGTCCAGTGGGGAAGCTGTTTGTTCCTGATAGATGGACAAGTAAGGTAATTTCTGAGGTTCATTGTTCAGTGTTGGCTGGTCATCCTGGGATTTTTGGTACCAGAGATTTGGTTGGTAGGTCCTTTTGGTTGCCTTCCTTGTCTCGCGATGTGCGTGCTTTTGTGCAGTCCTGTGGGACTTGCGCCCGGGCCAAGCCTTGCTGTTCCCGCGCTAGTGGGTTGCCTTTGCCGGTCCCTGAGAGGCCCTGGATGCATATTTCCATATTTTATTTCGGATCTTCCTGTTTCCCAGAAGATGTCTGTTATCTGGGTTGTTTGTGACCGGTTCTCTAAAATGGTCCATCTGGTACCTTTGCCTAAGTTGCCTTCCTCCTCAGATCTGGTTCCATTGTTTTTTCAGCATGTGGTTCGTTTGCATGGCATTCCGGAGAATATTGTGTCTGACAGAGGTTCTCAGTTTATCTCTAGATTTTGGCTGGCCTTTTGTGCTAGGATGGGCATTCATTTATCTTTTTCTTCGGCGTTTCATCCTCAGACTAATGGCCAAACTGAGCGAACTAATCAGACCTTGGAGACCTATTTGAGATGCTTTGTGTCTACTGATCAGGATGATTGGGTGTCTTTCTTGCCGTTGGCCAAGTTTGCCCTTAATAATCGGGCTAGTTCGGCTACTTTGGTTTCCCCTTTCTTTTGTAATTTTGGTTTTCATCCTCGTTTTTCTTCTGGGCAGGTTGAGCCTTCTGATTGTCCTGGTGTTAATTCTGTGGTGGACAGGCTGCAGCAGATTTGAACTCATGTGGTGGACAATTTGACGTTGTCTCAGGAAAGGGCTCAACGTTTTGCTAACCGCCGTCGGCGTGTTGGTCCCCGGCTTTGTGTGGGGGATTTGGTTTGGTTGTCTTCTCGTCATGTTCCTATGAAGGTTTCTTCTCCTAAGTTTAAGCCTCGGTTTATTGGTCCTTATAAAATTTCTGAAATTATTAATCCGGTGTCTTTTCGTTTGGCTCTTCCTGCCTCTTTTGCCATTCATGATGTTTTCCATAGATCTTTGTTGCGGAGATATGTGGTGCCCGTTGTTCCCTCAGTTGACCCTCCTGCCCTGGTGTTGGTTGAGGGAGAGTTGGAATATGAGGTTGAGAAGATTTTGGATTCTCGTTTTTTGAGGCGGAGGCTTCAGTATCTTGTCAAGTGGAAGGGTTATGGCCAGGAGGATAATTCTTGGGTTGTTGCCTCCGATGTCCATGCTACCGATTTGGTTTGTGCTTTTCACTTGGCTCGTCCTGATCGGCCTGGGGGCTCTGGTGAGGGTTCGGTGACCCCTCCTCAAGGGGGGGGTACTGTTGTGAATTCCGCTCTTGGGCTCCCTCCGGTGGTTGTAAGTGGCACTTTTGTGAGTTCTGCTCTTGGGCTCCCTCTTGTGGTTTCTAGTGGTATGGCTGCTCCTTGGAGTTAGCTGTCATCAGCTGCCTCCACTTATCGTCCGCTATTTAAGTCTGGCTCTTCAGCCTGTGCAACTTGTCAATGTTTCCTGGCTGGATTCACATCTCTGCTTGGATTCTCCTGGTTTCCTGACCAGTTCTGCAAAGATAAGTTCTGGCTTTACTCATTTCTGTCCACATGTTGTGGACTTATTGTTCTGTGCATTCTATATTTGTCCAGCTTGTCAGTATGGATTTTTTCTGTTAGCTGGAAGCTCTGGGAAGCAGATTTACCCTCCACACCTTTAGTCAGGTGTGGAGATTTTGTAAACTCTGTGTGGATTGTTTTGTAGTTTTTATACTGACCGCACAGTATCCTTTCCTGTCCTATCTATCAAGCTAGACTGGCCTCCTATGCTAAAATCTGATTTCATTTCTGCGTATGTTATTTTCCCCTCCTCACCGTCAATATTTGTGGGGGGCTATCTTTCCTTTGGGAATTTTCTCTGAGGCAAGATAGGTTTCCTGTTTCCATCTTTAGGGGAAGTTAGATCTTATGCTGTGCCGAGGGGTCTAGGGAGCGTCAGGTACCCCCCACGGCTATTTTTAGTTGCGCTGCTAGGTTCAGGGTTTGCGGTCAGTATAGATACCACCTCCTTCAGAGCTTGTCTCATGTTGTTCCTAAACCACCAGATCATAACAGATCAGCATCCAGACTACCCCTGCGACTGGGATGGGCAACTGATTAGCAGCGGTTAACTTGATCACTGGGCCCCATTCAGGCTGCATCGTCTTGGAGAAATGTCTTCTAAAGTATGACTCCGGCATCATGGTTACTTTAGAGCTGATGTCGACTAAACAGCAAACGGCCCGACCATCCATTTCAGTCCAAATGAGGGGACACGTGGAAACTAAACTTGTGGGACTTTTAGCTCACCTCACTGACTGTTCAGGCTCCGGGCAGCATTGAAGGGGTCGACAGTGCACTTCCCAGTTCCGGTTTGGAACTTGCAGCTCTCTTGCGCCCCCTTACCCTTAGGTCAGTCAGAGAACTGCACCTAGGGTAATTAGTTGCCAGACAAGCTGCCTTGCTATGTACTGGCCATTGGGCCCACTGTAGCGAGTGCGATATAACTACTTCCGCTCAGGCAGGAATTATAATTACAAATATCGTTTTTCGTTGCCAGTTTTGCGACCAGCTCAGAACGCTTTGCTGCTTTCAGCTCCTATTTCTATGACTAAAAGCGGTTCAGGAGCCAACCCAATCAGTGGCGTAATTTACTTCATAGCATGTTGGAGGTACGTTTTACAGCAAGGAAAACGAAGCCAGTAAATATTATAATTTTTGCTCCAAAAAGATTAGGCAGTGTTTACAAAAGGTATAAAAAACGATATTTCAAGACAATTATAGTATGTATATAATGATTACAAATAAAAAGGGTTTAAAGTTGAAAAAACACTTACAGCTCTCTCATATCATGGCTGGCCATGCGGCTGGGTGGAAGGGCGACACTGTTGTGAATTCTGCTTTTGGGCTCCCTCCGGTGGTTGTAGGTGGTAATGCAGTTGTCCCTGGGCGGCAGTCTTGGACAGGTGTATCTGCTGATTGCAATTCTGACTGGGGTATTTAGGTTTGCAGGACTCTTTAGTCCTTGCCAGTTGTCAATGTTTCTTGGGAAGTGTTGGATCTTTGTCTGGCTTCTCCTGCTTAGCTGCCAATTCAGCAAAGATAAGTGTCTGTTTCTTTTTCTGTGGCACACTTGCTGTGTGCTTATATTCTGTGCTATTCGTTTTCTCTTGTCCAGCTTAGACTGTGTCAGTGTTTTCTCAGTCTTGTTGGATTCTCTGGAGTCGCAGATATACGCTCCACATCTTTAGTTAGATGGTGGAGTTTTTCTTGTATTTTCTGCTGTGGATATTTTTGAAGGATTTTAATACTGACCACTTAGTATCCTGTCCTATCCTCTCCTATTTAGCTAGTGTGGCCTCTTTTGCTAAATCTTGTTTCCTGCCTGCGTGTGTCTTTTCCTCTACTACTCACAGTCATTATTTGTGGCGGGCTGCCTATCCTTTGGGGTTCTGCTCTGAGGCAAGGTAGAATTCCTATTTCCATCTATAGGGGAATTTAGTCCTCCAGCTGTGTCGAGGTGTCTAGGATTTGTTAGGCACACCCCACGGCTACTTCTAGTTGCGATGTTAAGATCAGGGTTTGCGGTCAGTATAGTTACCACCTCTCCAGTGAAAGTTTTCATGCTGCTCCAAGGTCACCTGATCATAACAGTACAACTGGCCTATAATGAGTTAAATGCATCTCAGAAGAAGGGAAGAAAGGTCTTGAGCCATTTTTTTTTTCTTCAGTCTGCTTTGCCTTCTCCTCCCTCTTTATCTCTGGGTGGCTGAAGAGCCTTGTGCTAGCATGAATGTTCAGGAATTAGCTTCTCGTGTAGACCAGCTTGCTGCTAGAGTTGTTATGATCTGGTGGCCTTGGAGCAGCATGAGACGTACTCTGGAGAAGGTGGAACCTGTACTGACCGCAAACCCTTAACTTAATAAAGGGGATGGGAGAACTACAATACCCAGATAGATTAGTGAAATTAGGATTATTTAGTCTAGAAAAAAGACGACTGAGGGGCGATCTAATAACCATGTATAAGTATATAAGGGGACAATACAAATATCTCGCTGAGGATCTGTTTATACCAAGGAAGGTGACGGGCACAAGGGGGCATTCTTTGCGTCTGGAGGAGAGAAGGTTTTTCCACCAACATAGAAGAGGATTCTTTACTGTTAGGGCAGTGAGAATCTGGAATTGCTTGCCTGAGGAGGTGGTGATGGCGAACTCAGTCGAGGGGTTCAAGAGAGGCCTGGATGTCTTCCTGGAGCAGAACAATATTGTATCATACAATTATTAGGTTCTGTAGAAGGACGTAGATCTGGGGATTTATTATGATGGAATATAGGCTGAACTGGATGGACAAATGTCTTTTTTCGGCCTTACTAACTATGTTACTATGTTACTATGTTAACAGCGCAACTAGAAGTAGCCGTGGGGGGTACCTAACTGTTATGACCTGGTGGTTAGGAGCACCCGACCTGATAGTTAAACTCATACAGGACGAGCTCTGGGATGTGGGAGCTCTGCTGACCGCAAGCCCGAATCCTATCGCACACACTAGAAATAGCCGTGGAGCGCTCCTGACGCTCCCTATGCGCCTCGTCACAGCCTAAGAGCTAGCTAGCCCTAGAGAAGAAAATAAAGCCTACCTTGCCTCAGAGAAATTCCCCAAAGGAATAGGCAGCCCCCCACATGTAATGACTGTGAGTAAAGATGAAAGTCACAAACACAATAATGAGATAGGTTTCAGCAAAGGGAGGCACGACTTACTAAATAGACAGAGGATAGGAAAGGAATCTTTGCGGTCAGCACAAAAACCTACAAAAGACCACGCAGAGTGTGCAAAAGGGTCCTCCGCACCGACTCACGGTGCGGGGGTGCCACCCTGCATCCCAGAGCTTCCAGCTAGCAAGACAAAATCAAGATAACCAGCTGGACAAAGAAACAAGAACAATAATAACAATCAGGAACTTAGCTTCTGCAGGAGAAGACAGGACACCAGACAGATCCAGGAGCGAACTGAACCAATGCTAAAACATTGACAGCTGGCATGGAGAAACGATCTGAGTGGAGTTACATAGAGAAGCCAACCAAAGGATAAATCACGTCACCTGTGTAAGGAACCTCAGAAGCAGCAGCTCCACTCACAGCCACCAGAGGGAGCCCACGGACCAAACTCACCGAAGTACCATTCATGACCACAGGAGGGAGCTCGCCAACAGAATTCACAACACCTAACACTTCCTAGACCCCTCGACACAGCCTAAGAAATAACTACCCCTAAAGACAGAAACAGGAAACCTATCTTGCCTCAGAGAAAATCCCCAAAGGAAAGACAGCCCCCCACCAATATTGACTGTGAGAGGAGAGGGAAATAACATACGCAGAAATGAAATCAGGATTTAGCATAGGAGGCCATACTAGCTAAAAAGAAAGAATAGAACAGAGTACTATGCGGTCAGTATTAAAACACTAGAAAATATCCACCACAGAAAATACAAAACACCACATCTGACTAAAGACATGGAGGGTATATCTGCATCTCCAGAGAAATAGCTAGGCTGCAAAAAATCCTTCACAGACTAAGCTGGACAAGATAAAAACACAGAACAGAAAATGCACAGAACTATAAGGTCCACAGCAGGTGGACAGCAAAAACAAAGCCAGGACTTATCTTTGAAGAAAAGCACAGCAAACAGGAGAGACCAGAAGGGATGTGAATCCTCCAAAAACAATGGACAACTGGCACTGACTAAAGGATCAAGCAAGGCTATATAGCCCAGCCCAAATTGCAAAAAATAGATACACCTGATAAATGCTGCGATCCAACTACCGCAGCACTACCACTCATAACCACCAGACGGAGCCCAAGAGCAGAATTCACAACAGTACCTCCCCCCCCCTTGAGGAGGGGTCACCGAACCCTCACCAGAGCCCCCAGGCCGATCAGGACGAGCCAAATGAAAGGCACGAACGAAATCGTCAGCATGAACATCGGAGGCAACAACCCAAGAATTATCCTCCTGGCCATAACCCTTCCATTTGACCAGATACTGAAGCCTCCGCCTCAAAAAACGAGAATCCAAAATCTTCTCAACCACATACTCCAACTCCCCATCAATCAACACCGGGGCCGGAGGATCAACAGAGGGAACAACGGGCACTACATACTTCCGCAACAAAGATCTATGGAACACATTATGGATGGAAAAAGAGGCTGGAAGGGCCAAACGAAAAGACACTGGATTGATAATCTCAGAAATCCTATAAGGACCAATAAACCGAGGCTTGAACTTAGGGGAAGAAACCTTCATAGGAACATGACGGGATGACAACCAGACCAAATCCCCAACCCGAAGCCGGGAACCAACACACCGATGACGGTTAGCAAAACGTTGAGCCTCCTCCTGAGACAAAACCAAATTGTCCACCACATGAGCCCAAATCTGCTGCAGCCTGTCAACCACAGAATCCACACCAGGACAATCAGAAGGCTCAACCTGCCCTGAAGAAAAACGAGGATGAAAACCAAAATTACAAAAAAAAGGCGAAACCAAGGTAGCAGAACTAGCCCGATTATTAAGGGCAAACTCTGCCAATGGCAAGAAAGCCACCCAATCATCCTGATCAGCAGACACAAAGCATCTCAAATAAGTTTCCAAAGTCTGATTAGTTCGCTCGGTCTGGCCATTTGAGGATGAAATGCGGAAGAAAAAGACAAATCAATGCCCAGCCTAGCACAAAAAGCCCGCCAAAACCTAGAAACAAACTGGGAACCTCTATCGGACACAATATTCTCCGGAATGCCATGCAAACGAACCACATGCTGAAAAAACAACGGAACCAAATCAGAAGAGGAAGGCAATTAAGGCAAAGGTACCAAATGAACCATCTTAGAAAACCGGTCACAAACCACCCAGATAACCGACATCCTCTGGGAAACCGGAAGATCTGAAATAAAATCCATAGAAATATGCGTCCAAGGTCTCTCAGGGACCGGCAAAGGCAAAAGCAACCCACTAGCGCGGGAACAGCAAGGCTTAGCCCGCGCACAAATCCCACAGGACTGCACAAAAGAACGCACATCCCGCGACAAAGAAGGCCACCAAACGGTCCTACCAACCAAATCTCTGGTACCAAAAATCCCAGGATGGCCAGCCAACACAGAACAATGAACCTCAGAAATCACTTTACTAGTCCATCTATCAGGAACAAACAGTTTCCCCACTGGACAGCGGTCAGGTTTATCAGCCTGAAACTCCTGAAGAACCCGTCGTAAATCAGGGGAGATGGCAGAAAGAATCACCCCTTCCTTCAGAATGCCGACCGGCTCAAGAACCCCAGGGGAATCAGGAAAAAAAACTCCTAGAGAGGGCATCCGCCTTAACATTCTTAGTACCAGGAATGTAAGAGACCACAAAATCAAAACGGGAGAAAAACAGGGACCATCGAGCTTGTCTAGGATTCAGCCGTTTGGCAGACTCGAGGTAAATCAGATTCTTATGATCGGTCAGGACCACAATACGGTGCTTGGCCCCCTCAAGCCAATGTCGCCACTCCTCAAATGCCCACTTCATAGCCAACAACTCCCGATTGCCGACATCATAATTGCGTTCCGCAGGCGAAAACTTCCAAGAAAAGAAGGCACACGGTTTCATCAAGGAACCATCAGAATTCCTCTGAGACAAAACGGCCCCTGCCCCAATCTCAGACGCGTCAACCTCAACCTGAAATGGAAGAGAAACATCCGGCTGACGCAACACAGGGGCAGAAGTAAATCGGCGTTTAAGCTCCTGAAAGGCAGAAACAGCCGCAGAGGACCAATTCGCCACATCAGCGCCTTTCTTCGTCAAATCGGTCAGAGGTTTAACCACACTGGAGAAGTTGGCAATGAAACGACGATAAAAATTAGCAAAGCCCAAGAATTTCTGAAGGCTCTTCACAGATGTGGGCTGAATCCAATTATGAATGGCCTGAACCTTAACCGGATCCATTTCTATAGATGCGGGAGAAAAAATGAAGCCCAAAAAAGAAACCTTCTGCACTCCAAAGAGGCACTTTGACCCCTTCACAACTAAAGCATTATTACGGAGGATCTGAAATACCGTCCTGACCTGTTTCACATGAGACTCCCAATCATTGGAAAAAATCTAAATATCATCCAAATATACAACCATGAATTTATCAAGATAACTCCGAAAGATATCATGCATGAAGGATTGGAACACAGATGGAGCATTAGAGAGTCCGAATGGCATCACAAGGTATTCAAAATGGCCTTCGGGCATATTAAATGCAGTTTTCCATTCGTTACCCTGCTTAATACGAATAAGATTATATGCCCCTCGAAGGTCAATCTTAGTAAACCAGTTAGCCCCCTTAATCCTAGCAAACAAATCAGTAAGCAAAGGCAACGGGTATTGAAATTTGACCGTGATCTTATTCAAGAGGCGATAATCAATACAGGGTCTCAAGGAGCCATCCTTCTTGGCAACAAAAAAAAAAAAACGGCTCCCAATGGTGAAGAAGATGGCCGAATATGCCCTTTCTCCAAAGACTCCTTAATATAGCTCCGCATGGCGGTATGTTCTGGCACAGACAGGTTGAAAAGTCGGCCCTTAGGGAACTTACAACCTGGAATCAAGTCAATAGCACAATCACAGTCCCTATGTGGTGGAAGAGAACTGGATTTGGGCTCATCAAATACATCCTGGAAATCTGACAAAAACTCAGGAATTTCAGAAGAGGGGGAAGAGGAAATTGACATCAAAGGAACGTGACCATGAACCCCCTGACAACCCCAACTAGTCACAGACATAGATTTCCAATCTAACACTGGATTATGTAGCTGTAACCATGGAAAACCCAGCACAATATCATCATGCAAATTATGCAACACCAGAAAACGACAATCTTCCTGATGGGCTGGCGCCATGCGCATGGTCAGCTGTGTCCAAAACTGAGGTTTATTTTTAGCCAACGGTGTAGCATCAATGCCCCTTAAAGGAATAGGGTTCTGCAAAGGCTGCAAGGGGAAACCACAACGTCTGGCAAATTCTAAGTCCATTAAGTTCAGAGCGGCGCCTGAATCCACAAATGCCATAACAGAAAATGATGATAATGAGCAAATCAAGGTCACAGATAACAGAAATTTAGGTTGTACAGTACTGATGGTAACAGAACTAGCGATTCTCTTTGTACGCTTAGGGCAATCAGAAATAACATGAGCAGAATCGCCGCAGTAAAAACACAACCTATTCTGACGCCTGAATCTTTGACGTTCAGCTTTAGACAAAATCCTATCACACTGCATAGGCTCAGGGCTCTGCTCAGAGGACAACGCCACAGTGTGCACAACTCTGCGCTCGCGTAAGCGCCGATTAATCTGAATGGCCAGAGACATAGAATCACTCAGACTAGCAGGCGTGGGGAACCCCACCATAACATCTTTAACGGATTCAGAAAGACCCTTTCTGAAAATTGCCGCCAAGGCATCCTCATTCCATTTAGTCAGTACAGACCATTTTCTAAATTTCTGGCAATACGATTCTGCCGCTTCTTGACCTTGACACAGGTCCAGCAAGATTTTCTCAGCTTGATCCACAGAATTAGACTCATCATACAATAACCCCAATGCTTGAAAGAAAGAATCAACATTAAGCAAAGCAGGATTGCCAGTTTCCAGGGAAAATGCCCAATCCTGTGGGTCACCACGCAGCAGGGATATGATGATTTTAACCTGCTGAATGGGATCACCAGAAGACCGGGGTCTCAATGCAAAAAACAGTTTACAGTTATTTTTGAAACTCAAAAATTTGGATCTGTCACCAAAGAATAAATCAGGAGTGGGAATCCTAGGTTCTAAGGCAGGAGTCTGAATAATATAATCTGAAATACCCTGTACCCTAGCAGCAAGCTGATCCACACGAGAAACTTACTCCTGAACACTCATGTTATTACTAGGTTCCGCAGCCACCCAGAGATTAAGAGGGAGGAACAGACCAAACAGGCTAAGGAAAAAAAAAATGGCTCAAAATCTTTCCTCCCTTCTTCTGAGATGCAATTAACTCATTTTTGGCCAGTTATACTGTTATGATCTGGTGGCCTTGGAGCAGCATGAGACGTACTCTGGAGAAGGTTGAACCTGTACTGACCGCAAACCCTGAACTTAACAGCGCAACTAGAAGTAGCCGTGGGGAGTACCTAACACTCCCTAGGCCCCTCGACACAGCCTAAGAAATAACTACCCCTAAAGACAGAAACAGGAAACCTATCTTGCCTCAGAGAAAATCCCCAAAGGAAAGACAACCCCCCACAAATATTGACTGTGAGAGGAGAGGGAAATAACATACGCAGAAATGAAATCAGGATTTAGCATAGGAGGCCATACTAGCTAAAAAGAAAGAATAGAACAGAGTACTATGCGGTCAGTATTAAAACACTAGAAAATATCCACCACAGAAAACACAAAACACCACATCTGACTAAAGACATGGAGGATATATCTGCATCTCCAGAGAAATAGCTAGGCTGCAAAAAATCATCACAGACTAAGCTGGACAAGACAAAAACATGAAAATGCACAGAACTATAAGGTCCACAGCAGGTGGACAGCAAAAACAAAGCCAGGACTTATCTTTGAAGAAAAGCACAGCAAACAGGAGAGACCAGAAGGGATGTGAATCCTCCAAAAACAATGGACAACTGGCACTGACTGAAGGATCAAGCAAGACTATATAGCCCAGTCCAAATTGCAAAAAACATAGATACACCTGATAAATGCTGCGATCCAACTACCGCAGCACTACCACTCATAACTACCGGAGGGAGCCCAAGAGCAGAATTCACAACATAGAGTACAGGGTATTTAGGATTATATTGTTCAGACTCCTGTTTTAGAGCCGAAGATTCCTACTCCTGATTTGTTTTTTGGTGACAGGTCCAAATTTTTGAAATTTAAAAACAACTGTAAACTGTTTGTTGCTTTGAGATCTCGATCCTCCGGTGATTCCATTCAGCGGGTTAAAATCATCATCTCCCTGCTGCGTGGGAGAAAAACGAGGATGAAAACCAAAGTTACAAAAAAAAGGCGAAACCAAGGTAGCCGAACTAGCCCGATTATTAAGGGCAAACTCGGCCAACGGCAAAAAGGTCACCCAATCATCCTGATCAGCAGACACGAAGCATCTCAAATAGGTTTCCAAGGTCTGATTGGTTCACTCCGTTTGGCCATTTGTCTGAGGATGGAATGCAGAAGAAAAGGACAAATCAATGCCCATTCTAGCACAAATGGACCGCCAAAACCTAGAAACGAACTGGGAACCTCTGTCAGACACAATATTCTCCGGAATACCATGCAAACGAACCACATGCTGAAAAAATAATGGAACCAAATCAGAAGAGGAAGGCAACTTAGGCAACGGCACCAAATGGACCATCTTAGAAAACCGGTCACAAACCACCCAGATGACAGACATCTTCTGAGAAACAGGAAGATCAGAAATAAAATCCATAATAATAATAATAATAATAATTTTTATTTATATAGCGCCAACATATTCCGCAGCGCTTTACAAATTATAGAGGGGACTTGTACAGACAATAGACATTACAGCATAACAGAAATACAGTTCAAAACAGATACCAGGAGGAATGAGGACCCTGCTCGCAAGCTTACAAACTATGAGGAAAAGGGGAGACACGAGAGGTGGATGGTAACAATTGCTTTAGTTATTCAGACCGGCCATAGTGTAAGGCTCGGGTGTTCATGTAAAGCTGCATGAACCAGTTAACTGCTTAAGTATGTAGCAGTACAGACACAGAGGGCTATTAACTGCATAAAGTGAATGAGAACATGATGCGAGGAACGTGATTGTTTTTTTTTTTTTTTTTTTTTTTATAAATAGGCCACACAGGGATCGTTAGGTTAATGCATTGAGGCGGTAGGCCAGTCTGAACAAATGAGTTTTTAGGGTACGCTTAAAACTATGCGGATTGGGGATTAGTCGTATTAGCCTGGGTAGTGCATTCCAAAGAATCGGCGCAGCACGTGTAAAGTCTTGGAGATGGGAGTGGGAGGTTCTGATTATTGAGGATGCTAACCTGAGGTCATTAGCGGAGCGGAGGGCACGGGTAGGGTGGTAGACTGATACCAGGGAGGAGATGTAGGGTGGTGCTGAGCCATGGAGTGCTTTGTGGATGAGGGTAGTAGTTTTGTACTGGATTCTGGAGTGGATGGGTAGCCAGTGTAATGACTGGCACAAGGTAGAGGCATCTTTGTAACGGTTGGTGAGGAATATGATCCTGGCAGCAGCATTCAGGACAGAATGGAGCGGGGAAAGTTTGGTAAGAGGGAGGCCGAATAGTAGAGAGTTACAATAGTCCAGACGAGAATGAATAAGTGAAACAGTAAGAGTTTTTGCAGAGTCGAAAGTAAGAAAAGGGCGAATTCTAGAAATGTTTTTGAGATGCAGGTAAGAAGAGCGAGCTAGTGATCGGATGTGGGGGGTGAATGAAATGTCAGAATCAAGGATGACCCCAAGGCAGCGGGCATGTTGCTTTGGAGTAATGGTGGAACCGCACACGGAGATGGCAATGTCAGGCAAAGGTAGGTTAGTAGAGGGAGAGAACACGAGGAGTTCAGTTTTTGACAGGTTAAGTTTCAGATAGAGGGAGGACATGATGTTAGAGACAGCGGTAAGACAATCACTGGTGTTTTCTAAAAAGGCAGGTGTGATATCAGGAGAAGAAGTGTATAATTGGGTATCGTCAGCATAGAGATGGTACTGGAAACCAAATCTACTGATTGTTTGTCCAATGGGGGCAGTATACAACGAGAAGAGGAGGGGGCCTAGGACTGATCCTTGAGGAACCCCAACAGTAAGGGGAAGGTGAGAGGATCCATGGAAATATGCGTCCAGGGCCTCTCAGGAATAGGCAAAGGCAAAAGCAACCCGCTGGCATGGGAACAGCAAGGCTTAGCCCGAGCACAGGTCCCACAGGACTGCACAAACGAACGCACATCCCGCGACAAGGAAGGCCACTAAAAGGACCTAGCCACCAAATCTCTGGTACCGAAAATCCCAGGGTGACCAGCCAACACTGAACAATGAACCTCAGAAATTACCCTACTAGTCCATCTATCAGGAACAAACAATTTCCCCACAGGACAGCGGTCAGGTTTATCAGCCTGAAACTCCTGAAGTACCCGCCGTAAATCAGGGGAGATGGCAGAAAGAATCACCCCCTCCTTGAGGATCCCAGCCGGCTCAAGAACTCCCGGAGAATCAGGCAAAAAACTCCTAGAAAGGGCATCAGCCTTCACATTCTTAGATCCAGGAATATCCGAGACCACAAAATCAAAACGTGAGAAAAACAAAGACCACCGAGCCTGTCTAGGATTCAACCGCTTAGCAGACTCAAGGTAAATCAGATTCTTGTGATCAGTCAAGACCACCACGCGATGCTTGGCTCCCTCAAGCCAATGTCGCCACTCTTCAAATGCCCACTTCATAGCCAACAACTCCCGATTGCCGACATCATAATTACGCTCAGAAGACGAAAATTTTCTGGAGAAGAAGGCACAAGGTTTCATCAAAGAGCCATCAGAATTTCTCTGAGACAAAACGGCCCCTGCCCCAATCTCAGAAGCATCAACCTCAACCTGAAAAGGGAGAGAAACATCTGGCTGACGCAACACAGGAGCAGAAGTAAAACGACGTTTAAGCTCCTGAAAGGCCTCAACAGTCACAGAGGACCAATTCACCACATCAGCGCCCTTCCTCGTCAAATCGGTCAGAGGCTTCACCACACTAGAAAAATTAGCAATAAAGCGACGATAAAAATTGGCAAAGCCCAAAAATTTCTGAAGGCTCTTTACAGATGTAGGTTGAGTCCAATCATGAATGGCCTGGACTTTAACAGGGTCCATTTCAATAGCCGAGGGAGAAAAAATGAAACCCAAAAAAGAAACCCTCTGAACTCCAAAGAGGCACTTAGACCCCTTCACAAACAACGCATTAGCACGAAGGACCTGAAACACCATCCTAACCTGCTTCACATGAGACTCCCAATCATCGGAGAAAACCAAAATATCATCCAAATACACAATCATAAATTTATCCAGATAATTCCGGAAAATATCATGCATAAAGGACTGAAATACTGATGGAGCATTAGAGAGCCCGAATGGCATTACAAGATATTCAAAATGGCCTTCAGGCGTATTAAATGCTGTTTTCCATTCATCACCTTGTTTAATACGCTCAAGATTATACGCCCCTCGGAGGTCGATTTTAGTAAACCAACTAGCACCCTTAATCCGAGCAAACAAATCAGAAAGCAAATGTAACGGATACTGGAATTTGACAGTGATCTTATTGAGAAGGCGATAATCTATACAGGGTCTCAAGGAGCTATCCTTCTTGGCAACAAAAAAAAATCCCGCTCCCAACGGTGACGAAGACGGGCGAATATGCCCTTTCTCCAAGGACTCCTTTACATAGCTCCGCATAGCGGCATGCTCTGGCACAGACAGATTGAAAAGTCGGCCCTTAGGGAACTTACAGCCAGGAATCAAATTAATGGCACAATCGCAGTCCCTATGAGGAGGTAGGGAACTGGACTTGGGCTCATCAAATACATCCTGGAAATCCGACAAAAACTCAGGAACTTCAGAAGGAGGGGACGAGGAAATGGACATCAAAAGAATATCACTATGCATCCCCTGACAACCCCAACCAGTCACAGACATAGATCTCCAATCCAGCACTGGATTATGTACCTGTAAACCATGGAAAACCCAGCACAACAACATCATGCAAATTATGCAACACCAAAAAACGAATATTTTCCTGATGTGCTGGAGCCATGCACATGGTTAACTGTGTCCAGTACTGAGGTTTATTCTTGGCCAATGGCGTAGCATCAATCCCCCTTAAGGGAATAGGACTCTGCAAAGGTTCCAAGGAAAAACCACAGCGCCTGGCAAATTCTAAGTCCATTAAGTTCAGGGCAGCGCCAGAATCCACAAATGCCATAACAGAAAAGGACGACAATGAGCAAATCAGGGTAACAGACAAGAGAAATTTAGGCTGCACAGTACTGATGGTAACATACCTAGGGACCCTCCTAGTACGCTTAAGGCAATCAGAAATAGCATGAGCTGAATCACCCCAGTAAAAACACAGGCCATTCTGATGTCTGAATTTCTGCCTTTCTGCTCTAGTCAAAATCCTATCACATTGCATAGGCTCAGGACTTCGCTCAGAGGACACTGCCATATAGTGCACCGCCTTGCGCTCACGCAAGCACCGCTTGTGATGAGGGAACAGCCGCCATCTTGGGACAGGCATACTACAGATTGGCGTGACTCCATTTTGTCTCCTGGTCACAGGTCGGCAGCAGGAGTGTTTCTGGCCCCCACCTTTCTGATGAATAAGGTTCCTATTAGTATGCTAACGGGCTGAGCTCAGTGTAAACTGTAGACGGTATTTCAAAGCTCCATGAGGAAACCACGCCACCAGGGGGCTTGGAAATGCTTGGGGGCTTAATTAAAACACGCATGCCAAGTGGCCACTGGATACACATCTATTATGGCAGCCCAGCCGAACCGTCTCCAACATGGAATTGTGAATTATGAACGCATCGTCCGAGGTACAGGCTCATAAAAAATATTCTCCTTGCCCTAAAGAAATTGTGCATCTAACAGTGCGACTCCCGTGGCGGTGGGAGGTCTGAAACCCGAGATATAGGGATCAGCCTCCCACAGTTATATTGTACTCTGACTGTAACTCTTGATATATTGTGATTGTATATTTCTTGTAATTATCTAGTGCGCCCTTAAGGCAATTAAATCATAAATTAATTTTGGGCTGATCCTTTTACTCTGATTGCGAATCCTAGAATACCCAGTGTGGGTAACAGGGCAGTCTCCCCGGCGGCCATTTGCTCTAGGTGCAGTTCCTTTACTGACCTGAGAGACAAAGGGGGCGCCGGAGAGCTGGGCCTGGGTAGTGACGTCACGGATTGGTGACGTGGTAGGAAGGGGTAATCCTTCACAGTGGTGGCAGCGTACGTGGGATCAGAGTAATAGTGTGCGTGGGACCCCTACTCCCAGACACTAAAGACTACCAGTGGTAACTTTCGCTGCTGGGGTCTTAAGGTCAGCCCAGCACTAGACGGTCAGAGTGTAGATATAAGTTGTGTGCAAGGTCAGGGGTACAGCTGTGTCAGTAACCAGAGGTTCCAAAGATGGCGGAGGGCACCAGGAGTGCAGTGAGGGCGCAGGCCAGTGCTATGGCCTATGAGGAGGTGGTGGTGGACGGTACTGCTCAAGGCGAGGGGGAGCTCAGCCCAGACTCCCCAAGGAGCCAGCCACCCGTGCTTAGTCCGGCAAGGGACTACCCACCACCTACCCGCCCCAGCCTGTCCACCTCAGAGGCCCTTGTTGCAGCGGCAGTGGCACGTCTCGAGGCGGGTAATGAAGACGCCTATATGAGACTCATGGCAGCGGCAGAGAAAGCAGCGGAGGCCGAGCGGGCAGAACGCCGTGAAGCAGAGGAGCGAGAGCGGGCAGAACGCCGTGAGGCGGCAGAGCGAGCAGAGAGAGCTGCTGAGCAGGGAGCGGAGCAAGCAGCGGCAGAGAGAGCAGCGGAGCGCCAGCACCGACTGGAGATGGCTCAGCGCGGGCTCCCGCTGGACGCCCCAGCACCGCCAGAGTCCAGGGTTTCCAAAGTCCGGGCCGAGGACTTCCCTCTGCTTGAGAAGGATGGAGACCTGGATTCCTTCTTGCTGGCCTTTGAAAGGACCTGCCTTCAACACCATCTGGCCCCGGATCAGTGGGCAAGATACCTGACCCCCCGTTTGAGGGGTAAGTCCCTGGAAGTTTTGGGGGACTTACCTGCCAGGGCGGAGCAGGACTACAGCAGCGTCAAGCGGGCCCTGATCCAACACTACAACCTCACCCCAGAGTCTTACCGCAAGAAGTTCCGGAGCCTGCAGCGGGGCCCAAAGGACACCTGGACCGACCACATGCGGGCGTTGCTGAGAGCTGCAGAGCACTGGACCTCGGGTCTAGCGCTCACCACCCGCCAGGAGGTCCAGGAACTGTTCGTCATGGAGCAGTTCTTGTGGAACTGCCCAGAGGACCTCCAGCAGTTCCTCCGTAACCAGAAACCGAAGGGGGCTTCTGCTACAGCCGCCCTGGCAGATGAGTATGCCAATAACAGGGCGCTTGAGCCGAAGAAGCCTGCCAGCAGCACCTGGAGAGGGGGTAAGCCCAATCCTGCCCCTGTTCCCCCAGCCCCCAGAGTGCAAGGGGTGTACCCCCCTGCTGCCCTCTCCAGGCCAGACGCAGAACCCAGACGTTGTCATCACTGCAACCAGCTGGGACACTTCAAGGCTGCATGTCCCCAGCGTCTTAAGCCCCCATCCCTGTCCCCGGAACCGTCCACTGTTTTATGTGTGGGAGGGCGTGGTGGGAGGTCCCTGGACAATTACCAACCCGTCACTATCGGCCGCTCAGCGGTCATGGGACTGCGGGACACAGGCGCTGAACGAACCCTGGTACGTCCTGAGGTGGTGTCCCCTCAAGACTTGGTGCCAGGGAGAACCCTGTCCGTCTCCGGAATTGGAGGCGTGGAACCGGCGCTGCCTGTTGCAAAGGTGTTTTTGGACTGGGGTGCCGGGAGGGGAGTACGGGAGGTGGGAGTAACGTCGAATATTCCTGCTAATGTATTACTTGGGACTGATTTGGGGCGGCTAGTGTCTCAGTATGTGGCCACTGAACCCCCAAGTTCGGCTTCCCAAGAATGTCATGTCTCTACTGTGAATGTTGATGGGTTGAATGTGCCTCCAAGAGTGGAGGAGGGAGTGAAACCTGAGGGTACTCCATGCACTGACACCACACACACGGGGCTCACAGTGAGGACAGGTGAGGAGACTGTAGGGGAGAGCTCAGAGGTGGAGGGAGGGGCTGCTATGGGCAGTGTAGGGCCCCTAAGTGAATCCAGCCTGCTGAGTCTAGGGCCCCTGCAGGAAGAGGAACAGGCCATGGGGAAAGGAGGCGTCCCGGGAGAGGAGCCACCAGGTAAGACCCCAGGGCAGGAGTTCCCCACACCCGGGATGTCAGGAGGGCAGGGAAGTCTGCCTGACCCGGCGACTTGGTCAGGAGTCGGGGGGAAGCAGGCGCTACCCGTGGGCACAGCGGTCGTGGCCGCTGTCACCAGGAGTGGGAGCGCCGGAGCCCAAGGAGCCTTGCAGAGGTCCGACGGCTTCCCCCTCTCTGACCAAGCGGCTGCCGAGTCAGACAGCAGCCAGGAGACAGATCCCGGGGAGCGGACGGTGGATGTGGCAGTGTCGTCCATTCTCGCCGCATCGAGTCAGGGATTTCAGGCAGCGCTGGAAGCCGACGCTAGCCTGAAAGCTCTTAAGGAGCAGGCGGCACAGCCTCCCGGGAAATCAGACCGCGAGCAGGTGGTCTGGGACCAGGGACGGCTGTACCGGGTAACGGTCCAGCAGGGTTCACCGGAGGCGTGGCCCAGGGTCCGACAGTTAGAGGCAGCCTCTGAGAGAGAGAGAGGAGGAGGGGGCAGAGGCAGCCTCAGAGAGAGAGGGGAGGGGGCAGAGACAGCCTCAGAGAGAGAAGGAGGAGGGGGCAGAGACAGCCTCAGAGAGAGAGGGGAGGGGGCAGAGACAGCCTCAGAGAGAGATGGAGGAGGGGGCAGAGACAGCCTCAGAGAGAGAAGGAGGAGGGGGCAGAGACAGCCTCAGAGAGAGAAGGAGGAGGGGGCGGAGACAGCCTCAGAGAGAGACAGAGGGGGAGGCAGGGACAGCCTCAGAGAGAGAGAGGAGGAGGCCGAGACAGCCTCAGAGAGAGACAGAGGAGGAGGCCGAGACAGCCTCAGAGAGAGAGAGGAGGAGGCCGGGACAGCCTCAGAGAGAGAAGGAAGAGGGGGCAGAGACAGCCTCAGAGAGAGAGAGGAGGGGGCAGAGACAGCCTCAGAGAAAGAAGGAGGAGGGGGCAGAGACAGCCTCAGAGAGAGAGAGGAGGGGGCGGAGACAGCCTCAGAGAGAGACAGGAGGAGGCGGAGACAGCCTCTGGAAGAGAGGGGAGGAGGCAGAGACAGCCTCAGAGAGAGAAAGGATGAGGCAGAGACAGCCTCAGAGAGAGAAGGAGGAGGAGGCGGAAACAGCCTCAGGAAGAGAGGGGAGGAGGCAGAGACAGCCTCAGAGAGAGGAGGAGGGGGCAGAGACAGCCTCAGAGAGAGAAAGGAGGAGGCAGGGACAGCCTCAGAGAGAGAAGGAGGAGGGGGCAGAGACAGCCTCAGAGAGAGAGAGGAGGGGGCAGAGACAGCCTCAGAGAAAGGAGGAGGGGGCAGATACAGCCTCAGAGAGAGAGAGGAGGGGGCAGAGACAGCCTCAGAGAAAGAAGGAGGAGGAGGCAGAGACAGCCTCAGAAAGAGGGGAGAGGCAGAGACAGCCTCAGAGAGAGAGAGAGGAGGGACAGAGTCAGCCTCAGAGAGGAGGAGGCAGGGACAGGCTCAGGGAGAGAGAGGCCGAGACCCTAGTAATGCTGATGGGTTGCCCCGGCACAGAGAAGGTGTGGAAGGGCGCATGGGGGAACACAGGAATGTGATGCCCCCTAGCGCCCTCTAAAGCAGGGAGGTGTGATGAGGGAACAGCCGCCATCTTGGGACAGGCATACTACAGATTGGCGTGACTCCATTTTGTCTCCTGGTCACAGGTCGGCAGCAGGAGTGTTTCTGGCCCCCACCTTTCTGATGAATAAGGTTCCTATTAGTATGCTAACGGGCTGAGCTCAGTGTAAACTGTAGACGGTATTTCAAAGCTCCATGAGGAAACCACGCCACCAGGTGGCTTGGAAATGCTTGGGGGCTTAATTAAAACACGCATGCCAAGTGGCCACTGGATACACATCTATTATGGCAGCCCAGCCAAACCGTCTCCAACATGGAATTGTGAATTATGAACGCATCGTCCGAGGTACAGGCTCATAAAAAATATTCTCCTTGCCCTAAAGAAATTGTGCATCTAACAGTGCGACTCCCGTGGCGGTGGGAGGTCTGAAACCCGAGATATAGGGATCACCCTCCCACAGGGACCGAATGGGTCCAGGTTTGATCCCAGTACGACCGGCAGGACAAACCACAGGCGCTGGTACTGCCCGTGTGCTGATCCGCTCATCCTGAGGGAAGTTATCCCATTTATTAGATATTGGAATAAATCTTGCAGGGAGGCAGAGGGGGTGGAGATTGCTAAGCCCACCCAGCTGCAGGCAGGGGGCTCAGCCAGGTTTAAGAAGGAGCTGAGGTCACTGGGAGACTCTCACTCCACAGAAGAAGACGATGATGATTTCTTAAGGAACAGGGTATGCCAGCCAGAGGGGGGAGCAAGCACATGCTTTCTGGGGGCTGCCCGGCAACTAAGTTTTTGGACCTGCGGAATGCTATGCCCCCCCGGCTTCCACAAGCGACCTTCAACCTGGTAAATTGACCTCCAGCTTTATACTTTTAAGCCTTGTATTATTGTTGTTATATTGTACTCTGACTGTAACTCTTGATATATTGTGATTGTATATTTCTTGTAATTATCTAGTGCGCCCTTAAGGCAATTAAATCATAAATTAATTTTGGGCTGATCCTTTTACTCTGATTGCGAATCCTAGAATACCCAGTGTGGGTAACAGGGCAGTCTCCCCGGCGACCATTTGCTCTAGGTGCAGTTCCTTTACTGACCTGAGAGACAAAGGGGGCGCCGGAGAGCTGGGCCTGGGTAGTGACGTCACGGATTGGTGACGTGGTAGGAAGGGGTAATCCTTCACACCGCTCAATCTGAATAGCTAGAGACATAGATTCGCTCAAACCGGTAGGCGTAGGAAAGCCCACCATAACATCTTTAAGGGTTTCAGAAAGACCTTTTCTGAAAATAGCAGCCAGCGCCTCTTCATTCCATTTAGTGAGCACAGACCATTTTCTAAATTTCTGGCAATATAACTCTGCCGCTTCCTGACCCTGACACAGGGCCAACAGTGTTTTCTCAGCATGCTCTACAGAGTTAGGTTCGTCATACAACAATCCGAGCGCCTGAAAGAATGCATCTACATTCAATAATGCCGGATTCCCTGTTTCAAGAGCAAATGCCCAGTCTTGAGGATCACCACACAGCAAGGATATGATGATTTTCACTTGCTGAATGGGATCACCAGAAGAACGGGGTTTCAAAGCAAAAAACAATTTGCAGCTATTTTTAAAGTTCAAAAACTTGGATCTGTCCCCAAAAAACAAATCAGGAGTAGGAATTCTTGGCTCTAGAGCCGGAGTCTGAACAATATAATCTTGGATACTCTGGACTCTTGCAGCAAGTTGATCCACATGAGAAAACAAACCCTGAACCTCCATACCAGAGCATATATCCAACACCACCCAGATATCAAGAGGAAAAAGAAGACAGAACAGAGCAGAGAAAAAAAAATGGTTCAGAACTCTTCTTTCTTCCTTCTTTTGAGATGCATTCAATTCATTCTGGGCCTGCTGTACTGTTATGACCTGGTGGTTAAGAGGCCACACTGAAATGACCTGGTGGCTAAAACGTAACGTGGAACGAGCTCTGAGAAGGTGGTATCTCTACTGACCGCAGTCCCTAATCCTAACAACACAACTAGAAATAGCCGTGGGATGTTCCTGACACTCCCTAGACACCTCGTCACAGCCTCAGATATAACTACCCCTAAAGAAGGAAATAGAAAGCTATCTTGCCTCAGAGAAACCCCCAAAAGGAAAGACAGCCCCCCACAAATATTGACTGTGAAAGGAGAGGGAAATGACGAACACAGAAATGAAATTAGATTTCAGCAAAGGGAGGCCAAAACTAAACTAGATAGACAGAGAGCAAAGGATACTGTGCGGTCAGTATAAAAAAACTACAAAACCCACGCAGAGTTTACAAAAATGAACTCCACACCGACTCACGGTGTGGAGGGGCAAATCTGCTTTCCCAGAGCTTCCAGCTAGCCTGAATAAGACATAGTGACAAGCTGGACAAAAGAGACAAAATGCAAAGCAATAGAGTCCAAACAAATGGACAAACAAAACTAGCAAAACTTATCTTTTGCAGACAAGGACTGGCCATATGAGAAATCCAAGGGAATAATCAAATCCAACCAAGAACATTGACAGCAGGCACGGACTAAAGCCCAGAGCAGGTTTAAATAACAAACCCAGGCAAGGCGATTAGTGAAGGCAGCTGCTACAGCTACCAAACGGAGCAGCAGTTCCACTTGAAACCACCAGAGGAAGCCCAAGGGCAAAACTTGCAAAAATACCATAAGCAACCACAGGAGGGAGCTCCAGAACGGAACTCACAACAGCTGACCTCCTGGGCAAAATGCTGCTCCTAAAATGAGGTCCAATATCTTATACCCTCTGTTAATGACCTCACTGAGTGGGTGGAGCTATGGGATGCACTCCCATTCTGGAAGTTATGAAAACCTTCTAAAAACTCATAGCCATCAAAACTCGGTCTGCGAGGCTTGTAGACGGACAACCAAATTATCATTTTCCTCAGCAGGACATTGGCGTTCCTTTAAGTCCAAACACGACTTGGCTATGTGCCTCGGGTTAGCAGTAATGCGTTTCTCGAATTCTGCTACTGTTGAAGCTTAGAAAAAGCACTGTGTGATGGCCTGGCTGATGCAGAGGCCAAAAATGAATTTGTCCTGCTTCCAGACCTAATCTGTGCGATGATATACCAGTTTAAGAGAACAAAGGTCATGCCCCCCGACCATGTGCTTTTTTTTGCACACCGCTGAGTAGACCTGCTCACATTCTTGAGGGAGGGGGGAAAGGAACTCACACACTGGAGTCTCACATTACAGCTATATTGTCAGCAGGGTGAAGAGAAAATCTGGGGGAAAGAGAGGGGAGGTCAAATCTGCTGCCTGTGTCTGGGCTGGCATGTCACTTACAAAGTCAGGAAGATGCAGCAGCCCTGAATGTGTGTACTTTACACAGACCTAATGGGTGTAGTAGAGTTGTGTATATTCATGACACACCCCCAGCCCGGTTTCTCTTCTTACACTGGTATAAAATACAGACGTTTCGGTCTGAATGACCTTCCTCAGTGTACTACTACAGAGACACAGAATAAATACATAGGGGAACAACAAAGTAAATACATCCATAGCAAGTAAATGTTCATGATTCAATATTCCATACAGTTGTGTGGATTTTCCAACATTATAGATCAAAGGTAACAAACCCCTTAAACAGGGTGAGCAAAAATTATATATATAAAAAACGAAACCATTCTAATGGTGGAGAGGATGGGGGTAAAAAGGTAAGGAAGGAGACCTACCTGACTGCTGTGTGAATAATTGATGCAAGTATTTTTGGACACAGTGCCCAACAGGACTATGACCTGTTAGATAGATGCAAAATGCTTAAAGGGCCACTGTCACCCCCTCCAGCCGTTAGAGCCACCTTGTGCAGCAGTAATGCTGCATTCTAACAAGGTGGCTCTTTTAGTTTTGTGTTCATGTATTACTAAAATAAAGCGCTTTGAAACTTTCAAAAATACCTGTCTTTGTCCACGGAGGCGGGTCTGAATCCTCCTCTGTGAAGCGCCCAACTGCCGTCACTCATCTCTTCTGGGGCGATGGTCGCCGCCCCCTGCGCGCTGTTCTTCTTAAATCCGGCGCCTGCGCTGTGCGTGCCTGCCTGGGGCAGGCGCATTGAGAATTGGCAGTCATAGCTCAGATGCCGGGTTCCTGACTGCGCCTGTGCGGGCAGTGCGGCCACCCTGTTACTGAATCCCCGCCCCGCACTGTGTTATGCATTATGCACAGTGCGGGGCTGGGATTCCTGGGCATGCGCACTGCGCTGGTCAGACGCTCCCCCAGGTTACCCGCCTTCCAGCGTCGGTCTGTGCAGGAATCTGCCCAGGAATCCCAGCCCCGCACTGTGCATAATGCATAACACAGTGCGGGGCGGGGATTCAGTAACAGGGTGGCCGCACTGCCCGCACAGGCGCAGTCAGGAACCCGGCATCTGAGCTATGACGGCCAATGAACACTGCGCCTGCCCCAGGCAGGCACGCACAGCGCAGGCACCGGATTTAAGAAGAACAGCGCACAGGGAGCAGTGACCATCGCCGCAGAAGAGATGAGTGACGGCAGTTGGGCGCTTCACAGAGGAGGCTTCAGACCCGCCTCTGTGGACAAAGATAGGTATTTTTGAAAAGTTTCAATGCGATTTATTTTAGCAATACATGAACACAAAACTAAAAGAGCCACCTTGTTAGAATGCAGCATTACTGCTGCACAAGGTGGCTCTTTTAGTTTATAACGGCTGGAGGGGGTGACAGTGGCCCTTTAAGTGAGGAGTATTGTGACACTTACTGTTGTATTAGTTTACTTAATGCCTTCCTGTGGAATTGTCGATATGGTTGCTGACCCTATGGGTGCAGTATCAGCTCTAGTTCTGGACCCATAAGAATGCCTATAGACAGGTTAGGGCTAGGGTATATTAATATAAGAATACAGTACAATAGAAACTGTCCGCTAAATGTAAAGTGCCTACCCGTATGAGGAGTGATGCAGGGTCTCACCACAGCGCGGTATCCACTGCTTGCTGTCGGGAAAGATACAACCCTAATGCCAGGTATATACAGTAACAGTTGAGGGCAGGACTAGAGTCTAGCCGCACTTACCATCTATGGATACCATTAGTGGAACGCATATTGCGTACCTACTTGTGCACCGACTACAGTTGTGCTAACGGTCTTACTTTAAGGCTGCCGTCACACTAGCAGTATTTGGTCAGTATTTCACATCAGTATTTGTAAGCCAAAACCAGGAGTGGAACAATTAGAGGAAAAGTATAATAGAAACATATGCACCACTTCTGCATTTATCACCCACTCCTGGTTTTGGCTACAAATACTGACGTAAAATACTGACCAAATACTGCTCGTGTGACGGCAGCCAAATACTTTAGCCAATACGTTGAGCACACTGCTTAGGTCATGACCTCTCTTACATTTTCCTATAATGCAGAAGAAACATTCAACATTATCGCTCAATCTTACATATCTAGTGAATTTCTAAAAGCCCCCCCTAAGGAAACCCGAGGCAGGGACCTGGAACGGGAACTACGCCATCACAACAATATCGAACTCCATTGTGCCACTTTGACAGAATACCTCCGAGTCCAGAGAAACCCGAGAGGTTTGAGGATTCCCACACGCCCCACTTTATTCAGTGATCAGCCAGAATATTGCTCAAAGTTTGAACAAATACTTAACAAATGTTCTTTTCGTCTTATGTACCTGACCATAGAGTATCTGCAAAAAGCCATCGTATCCAGCGAGGAGCAAATTACGAATATCGAAACCCAACTGACAAATGCCAGTCCAGCAGAAGAACTCGGCTCCTTAAAGACCAGGATAAAGACAAATATTGATCAACATCAACGTGACACTGAGAACAAAAAAAGAAACAAGTTTCAGAGAGACACTGAAGACTACGAATTAGGGTCCGTACCCATATGTGAGAAAAAATGTCCCGATATCAGGGACGAAAAAACAGACGAGTGTCATGCGAGTACAATGCGATTTACACACTTAGCATCCGATGTACATACGAGTGCATTGCAATTTTAACATGAGCTTTTACATACAGCAGTTTGTCATTTACACATTGTTTTCAAAGGAAATATTTGTCAAAACACACACATATATATATATATATATATATATATATATATATATATATATATATGTGTCAGAGAACCTCCAAAAGCAGATGAGTGGAAGAATGTGACCAAAAGAAGCAAGACGACCATGGAGAAATCACCAACCACACAACTGAAGAACCGATATCAAATCTTTGTAGAGGATGAAGATGGCACACCTAAGGATGAAGCAATACCAGCAAGCAAAAAAGAAAATCGCACACAGCAACAAGTGACAGCAAAAAGTACAGCCAAGACAGCAAAAAGTACAGCCAAGAAGCAACGAAGAGTGGTGGTGGTGGGAGACTCACTACTGAGAGGCACAGAAGCAGCCATCTGCAGACCGGACATAACCGCAAGAGAAGTATGCTGCCTTCCAGGTGCGATGATCAAGGATGTGACCGATAGGATACCAAAGCTCTTCAGCTCCAAGGACGTCCACCCATTTCTTCTGATACATGTTGGCACCAATGACACGGCAAGGAAGGACCTACCGACAATCTGCAAGGACTTTGAAGAGTTGGGGAAGAAAGTAAAGGAACTGGATGCACAGGTAGTTTTTTCTTCTATCCTTCCAGTAGACGGGCATGGCACCAGGAGATGGAACAGGATCCTTGATGCAAACAACTGGCTAAGACGATGGTGCAGACAACAAGGATTCGGATTCCTGGACCACGGTGTGAATTACTTGTACGATGGACTCCTCGCCAGAGACGGACTACACCTCAACAAACCTGGGAAACACACATTCTCCAGAAGACTCGCTACACTCATCAGGAGGGCGTTAAACTAGAAGAAGAGGGGACGGGAAGAAAAACATTAGACTTGAACAAAGAAGACCCAGGAAAACATACTCAGATGGGAGGTAAGAACATTTCTAAAACAATCCACAGCGAGGAGATTGGAACAAAACAAAATCCTCTAAACTGCATGCTCGCAAACGCCAGAAGCCTGACAAACAAGATGGAAGAACTAGAAGCAGAAATATCTACAGGTAACTTTGACATAGTGGGAATAACCGAGACATGGTTAGATGAAAGCTATGACTGGGCAGTTAACTTACAGGGTTACAGTCTGTTTAGAAAGGATCGTAAAAATCGAAGAGGAGGAGGGGTTTGTCTCTATGTAAAGTCTTGTCTAAAGTCCACTTTAAGGGAGGATATTAGCGAAGGGAATGAGGATGTCGAGTCCATATGGGTCGAAATTCATGGAGGGAAAATGGTAACAAAATTCTCATTGGGGTCTGTTACAAACCCCCAAATATAACAGAAACCATGGAAAGTCTACTTCTAAAGCAGATAGATGAAGCTGCAACCCATAATGAGGTCCTGGTTATGGGGGACTTTAACTACCCGGATATTAACTGGGAAACAGAAACCTGTGAAACCCATAAAGGCAACAGGTTTCTGCTAATAACCAAGACAAATTATCTTTCACAATTGGTGCAGAATCCAACCAGAGGAGCAGCACTTTTAGACCTAATACTATCTAATAGACCTGACAGAATAACAAATCTGCAGGTGGTCGGGCATCTAGGAAATAGCGACCACAATATTGTACAGTTTCACCTATCTTTCACTAGGGGGACTTGTCAGGGAGTCACAAAAACACTGAACTTTAGGAAGGCAAAGTTTGACCAGCTTAGAGATGCCCTTAATCTGGTAGACTGGGACAATATCCTCAGAAATAAGAATACAGATAATAAATGGAAAATGTTTAAGAACATCCTAAATAGGCACTGTAAGCGGTTTATACCTTGTGGGAATAAAAGGACTAGAAATAGGAAAAACCCAATGTGGCTAAACAAAGAAGACAAGCAATTAACAGTAAAAAGAAAGCATTTGCACTACTAAAGCAGGATGGCACCATTGAAGCTCTAAAAAACTATAGGGAGAAAAATACTTTATCTAAAAAACTAATTAAAGCTGCCAAAAAGGAAACAGAGAAGCACATTGCTAAGGAGAGTAAAACTAATCCCAAACTGTTCTTCAACTATATCAATAGTAAAAGAATAAAAACTGAAAATGTAGGCCCCTTAAAAATAGTGAGGAAAGAATGGTTGTAGATGACGAGGAAAAAGCTAACATATTAAACACCACCTTCTCCACGGTATTCACGGTGGAAAATGAAATGCTAGGTGAAATCCCAAGAAACAATGAAAACCCTATATTAAGGGTCACCAATCTAACCCAAGAAGAGGTGCGAAACCGGCTAAATAAGATTAAAATAGATAAATCTCCGGGTCCGGATGGCATACACCCACGAGTACTAAGAGAACTAAGTAATGTAATAGATAAACCATTATTTCTTATTTTTAGGGACTCTATAGCGACGGGGTCTGTTCCGCAGGACTGGCACATAGCAAATGTGGTGCCAATATTCAAAAAGGGCTCTAAAAGTGAACCTGGAAATTATAGGCCAGTAAGTCTAACCTCTATTGTTGGTAAAATATTTGAAGGGTTTCTGAGGGATGTTATTCTGGATTATCTCAATGAGAATTACTGTTTAACTCCATATCAGCATGGGTTTATGAGAAATCACTCCTGTCAAACCAATCTAATCAGTTTTTATGAGGAGGTAAGCTATAGGCTGGACCACGGTGAGTCATTGGACGTGGTATATCTCGATTTTTCCAAAGCGTTTGATACCGTGCCGCACAAGAGGTTGGTACACAAAATGAGAATGCTTGGTCTGGGGGAAAATGTGTGTAAATGGGTTAGTAACTGGCTTAGTGATAGAAAGCAGAGGGTGGTTATAAATGGTATAGTCTCTAACTGGGTCGCTGTGACCAGTGGGGTACCGCAGGGGTCAGTATTGGGACCTGTTCTCTTCAACATATTCATTAATGATCTGGTAGAAGGTTTACACAGTAAAATATCGATATTTGCAGATGATACAAAACTATGTAAAGCAGTTAATACAAGAGAAGATAGTATTCTGCTTCAGATGGATCTGGATAAGTTGGAAACTTGGGCTGAAAGGTGGCAGATGAGGTTTAATAATGATAAATGTAAGGTTATACACATGGGAAGAAGGAATCAATATCACCATTACACACTGAACGGGAAACCACTGGGTAAATCTGACAGGGAGAAGGACTTGGGGATCCTAGTTAATGATAAACTTACCTGGAGCAGCCAGTGCCAGGCAGCAGCTGCCAAGGCAAACAGGATCATGGGGTGCATTAAAAGAGGTCTGGATACACATGATGAGAGCATTATACTGCCTCTGTACAAATCCCTAGTTAGACCGCACATGGAGTACTGTGTCCAGTTTTGGGCACCGATGCTCAGGAAGGATATAATGGAACTAGAGAGAGTACAAAGGAGGGCAACAAAATTAATAAAGGGGATGGGAGAACTACAATACCCAAATAGATTAGCGAAATTAGGATTATTTAGTCTAGAAAAAAGACGACTGAGGGGCGATCTAATAACCATGTATAAGTATATAAGGGGACAATACAAATATCTCACTGAGGATCTGTTTATACCAAAGAAGGTGACGGGCACAAGGGGGCATTCTTTGCGTCTGGAGGAGAGAAGGTTTTTCCACCAACATAGAAGAGGATTCTTTACTGTTAGGGCAGTGAGAATCTGGAATTGCTTGCCTGAGGAGGTGGTGATGGCGAACTCAGTCGAGGGGTTCAAGAGAGGCCTGGATGTCTTCCTGGAGCAGAACAATATTGTATCATACAATTATTAGGTTCTGTAGAAGGACGTAGATCTGGGGATTTATTATGATGGAATATAGGCTGAACTGGATGGACAAATGTCTTTTTTCGGCCTTACTAACTATGTTACTATATATATATCTATATATATATCTATACATATATCTATATATATATATATATATATATATTTGAGGTAAAATCACACTGACAGGTTACAATAGGATAGAATAGATATATACACATGGAATACACATATATATATATATACAGTGGGGCAAAAAAGAATTTAGTCAGTCAGCAATAGTGCAAGTTCCACCACTTAAAAAGATGAGAGGCGTCTGTAATTTACATCATAGGTAGACCTCAACTATGGGAGACAAACTGAGACAAAAAAAAATCCAGAAAATCACATTGTCTGTTTTTTTAACAATTTATTTGCATATTATGGTGGAAAATAAGTATTTGGTCAGAAACAAAATTTCATCTCAATACTTTGTAAAATATCCTTTGTTGGCAATGACAGAGGTCAAACGTTTTCTGTAAGTCTTCACAAGGTTGCCACACACTGTTGTTGGTATGTTGGCCCATTCCTCCATGCAGATCTCCTCTAGAGCAGTGATGTTTTTGGCTTTTCGCTTGGCAACACGGACTTTCAACTCCCTCCAAAGGTTTTCTATATGGTTGAGATCTGGAGACTGGCTAGACCACTCCAGGACCTTGAAATGCTTCTTACGAAGCCACTCCTTCGTTGCCCTGGCGGTGTGCTTTGGATCATTGTCATGTTGAAAGACCCAGCCACGTTTCATCTTCAATGCCCTTGCTGATGGAAGGAGGTTTGCACTCAAAATCTCACGATACATGGCCCCATTCATTCTTTCATGTACCCGGATCAGTCGTCCTGGCCCCTTTGCAGAGAAACAGCCCTAAAGCATGATGTTTCCACCACCATGCTTTACAGTAGGTATGGTGTTTGATGGATGCAACTCAGTATTCTTTTTCCTCCAAACACGACAAGTTGTGTTTCTACCAAACAGTTCCAGTTTGGTTTCATCAGACCATAGGACATTCTCCCAAAACTCCTCTGGATCATCCAAATGCTCTCTAGCAAACTTCAGACGGGCCCGGACATGTACTGGCTTAAGCAGTGGGACACGTCTGGCACTGCAGGATCTGAGTCCATGGTGGCGTAGTGTGTTACTTATGGTAGGCCTTGTTACATTGGTCCCAGCTCTCTGCAGTTCATTCACTAGGTCCCCCCGCGTGGTTCTGGGATTTTTGCTCACCGTTCTTGTGATCATTCTGACCCCACGGGGTGGGATTTTGCGTGGAGCCCCAGATCGAGGGAGATTATCAGTGGTCTTGTATGTCTTCCATTTTCTAATTATTGCTCCCACTGTTGATTTCTTCACTCCAAGCTGGTTGGCTATTGCAGATTCAGTCTTCCCAGCCTGGTGCAGGGCTACAATTTTGTTTCTGGTGTCCTTTGACAGCTCTTTGGTCTTCACCATAGTGGAGTTTGGAGTCAGACTGTTTGAGGGTGTGCACAGGTGTCTTTTTATACTGATAACAAGTTTAAACAGGTGCCATTACTACAGGTAATGAGTGGAGGAAAGAGGAGACTCTTAAAGAAGTTACAGGTCTGTGAGAGCCAGAAATCTTGATTGTTTGTTTCTGACCAAATACTTATTTTCCACCATAATATGCAAATAAATTGTTAAAAAAACAGACAATGTGATTTTCTGGATTTTTTTTTCTCAGTTTGTCTCCCATAGTTGAGGTCTACCTATGATGTAAATTACAGACGCCTCTCATCTTGTTAAGTGGTGGAACTTGCACTATTGCTGACTGACTAAATACTTTTTTACCCCACTGTATATATATATATATATATATATATATATATGTCAGTAGCACACACACACACATATATATATATATATATATATATATATATATATATATATATATATATATATATATATATATTTATATTGCATAGAGAGATAGCTATAAGAAAAGCCGGTAATTCATTTGTCGGCTTCTGTAAAGTCACTGCAGGAGCCGACAGGATAGAAGAGATGGATTACATAGAGTAAATACATATAGAATAGGTAGATATATAGATGTCAGTGACAAATACAATTAGTACAGTGTGTGTGGAAATTACAGGACGTGCTTAATAAAAGATTATTTTTGGGAAAAAAAATGGCAAGGGCTCCTGCGCAATTTTCGTTACCAGCAGAGGGAAAGTCAGTGACTGGGGGCTGATGTTTATAGGGTTAGGGTTAGGGTTAGGGTTATAGCCTTGGAAGGGGGTAATACCTATGAAGCTTCCCAGGCTATTAATAGCAGCTCACAGCTGTATACTTAGCCTTTACTGGATGTTAAAATAGGGGAGCCCCCCAAAAATGACATTGGGTCTTCCTATAATTAAGAACCAGAAAAGGCTATGCAGACAGTTGCGGGCTGATATTAATAGCCTAGGAAAGGACCATGGATATTGGCCTTCCTGGTGAAAAACATCAGCTCTCAGCCACCCCAGAAAAGGCGCCTCTCTAAGATGTGCCAATTCTGGCACTTAGCCTCGCTATTCCCAGTGCCCTGTAGCGGTGGTATATGGGGTAATAGTTGTGGGGGTTGATGTCAATGTAAGATGACATTAAGCACCGAGGTTAGTAATAGAGAGCCATTAATAAGACACCCCCATTACTAACCCCATAGTCATATTGCAAGAATACACAGACACCCAGAAGAAAGTCCTTTATTTGAAAGAAACACACAGACTCCTTTATTATTCTTAATTAAACCATACTTACTGCTACACCTAATTCCTGTGAAGCCCTCGAGCTCCTGTAATAAAAGTAAAATAACAAACCAACAGTATACCATACCTGTCCATCATTGTGTCCCACGCTGTAATCCATATCTGAGGAATATACTGTACAGTTTTCAACCAGGACGGTGCCAAGATGCGACCGCCCCAGCTGAAAACTACTGGGGAATGAGCGGAGCCTCAGTGACTAGCGGTGACGTCACTGAAGCTGCACACCCTCACAGCCTGAACTGCAGTGAACTCTGGAGCGTGGCAAAATGCGGCAAAGGGCCTATCTGGCAGTAAAGACATAACCCCGGAATTCACCTTAGACAGCGGCAAAAGGCCTATCTGGCAGCAGAGACATAACCATGGACTGCACCTATGAAAGTGGCAAAGGACCTTTCTGGAGGAGGAGACAAAACCCCGGGATCTAGCTAACAAAGTGGCAAAGTGCTCATCTGGCGGGAGAGACATTACTCCGGACCCCGCCTAAGACAGCTACAAAGGGCCAATTTCGTGGCAGAAACATAACCCTGGTCTCCAGCTAAGACAGAGGCAAAGTGCTTATGTGGCGACAGAGACATATCACCGGACTACACCTAAGACGGCATTAAAAGGGCCTATCTGGCGGAGAGACAAAACCCAGAATCTAACTAAGAATGCGGCAAAGGGCCTATCTGGCGGCAGAGATATAATCCCGGATTCCACCTAAGACCTCGACAAAGCACCTATCTGCCGGCAGAGACGTAAGACCGGACTTCAGCTAAGAGAACGGCAAATGGTCTATTTGACGGCAGAAACATAACCCCCAGACTCAACCTAAGACAGCGGAAAAATGCTGAACTGGTGGCAGAGACATAACCCTGGACTCCAGCTAAGGCTACTTTCAAACATCCGTCTTTAGGCATCAGGCATAATACGGCAAATTTTGGAAAAACTGGATGCGGCAAAAGATGCCGCCGGATCCGGTTTTTCCCCATAGACTTGTATTAGCGCCGGATTGTGCCTGATGACCTTACGTTTCGTCCGGTTTTCGCCAGATCCAGCAAAAATATAGTTTCCGGTGTTTGGAAAAAACGTACACAGTAACGTTTTTTGTCTCTGGCTAAAAAGCCGTAAGCGCTGGATCCAGCGCTTCCCGCTTTTTGCTAGAGTGGAAGCCTATGGGCGCCGGATTCTGTTTTTTTAACTGAGCATGCTCAGAAACAATTGGCCAGCCCCCAATTAGGAAACATATATAAAGCCAGCCAGCTACAGCCACAGCAGTCTTCTTCTGGGAGCCCTCCCTCGCATCGTCAGCGCTGTGAGGTAAATATATATCTTTTTGTTTTTTCTTTTGGGTAACAATATGCTTTAATTCTTAACAGGAACCTGCAGCATCAGAGGTGCATCTAGAAGGAGACGGAAGGGGTGGAGAGATACCGGGAGCAGACGCGCGTGTAGTAAGTATCTAAATCCATCGCAGAAGCCCATCATCACAGACATCACAGTACACACATCACATAACACCCGCTCCGGTAGTTGCTACTGCACCTGCCCCCCCTCGAGCCACTCTCCCTCCGCCACCCCCTTTCCAATACCAGCAAACTGGCCAGTACCATCCTGCCCCGTACCAGCATCCTGCCCCGTACCAGCATCCTGCCCCATACCAGTTCCCTACCACATCTGTGCCTCCACTCCCTGCCCAACCCGCACTCTGTGGCCTGTACCACCAGTCTCCTACACCACCCATCATGCCCCAAACACATACCTCTTCTCCACTCTCCATTTCTTCTGCCCCCCATGCCTCCACTCCACCCCTCAAACCTTCCAAATTCCAAACACTACTCCCGGTTTCATGTCCACCTGTTCTCTTACTTTCTCCACACCTTCACCTTCTTTTTTTCCTCCTGATCCTTCACCACCATCATCCTCTCTCCACACTCCTACTGTCGAAGTTTCCCCATCTGACAGCCCCTCTAGTATTATCTCCACCCCACAGTTTTCAAATTTATGAAAGATTTGTTAAAAGTTTTATAAAATAAAGCACTTTTTTTGGTTAAAAAAAATTGTCTCATTTATTATATGATAAAGGTTTTGTTTGGGTAAAACAGGTACAATACTTTGGGTTTTAAAAAGGTAATAAACGTTTGGGAAAACCCAATAATGTACAGTACATTGGTTAAAAAAGGTAATATTGGGTAAAAGAAAAGGTAATAAACATTGGGAAAATCCCAATCAGGTACAATACATTGGGTTAAAAAGGTAATAAATGTTTGGAAAATCACAACCAGCTACAATACGTGGGGTAAATCATATACAATACTTTGGTTAAAACAGGTAATAAACAATGTATTATTGGGTAAAAAAAGGTAATAAACTTTGGGAAAATCCCAACCAGATAGAATACTTTGGGTAAAAAAGGTTAAATACTTTTGGTAGCAAGGTCCAAAACACAATTTTCAAACTCTTTCATCCTGCCAGTCTACTTTTCGTTAATGTGACACGAAATATTCAGCATATTTGTCCCTCACTCTTGAAACTGCCACAGAACTTCTAAAAGTAATGTTCTTGATAGTCATGCAAGGTGGTTTCTTCAGAGTGTTCTTCAATGGAAATCTGTTCCTTGCATATAACAAAATTGTGCAGGACCTCACACGCTTTTACCACCTCGTCAACAGTGTCAGCCATGAGGTATCTGATAGCAGTCAAGAGAACTCTCCATTTTGCAGTTAAAATCCCAAAAGCGCACTCCACCATTCTTCGTGCGCGTGTGAGACGGTAATTAAAAATGCGTTTAGTTGCCGTCAATCCACTACTGGAGTATAGTTTCAGCAGGTGCTCTGATAGTTGAAAGGCTTCTTCTCCTACACATACAAAAGGCATTGGTGGCCCAGAGGTTTGAGGAAGCGGTCCTAGAGGTGGAAATTGAAAGGTGTTTCCATACAGATGAGCCCCCATAGCAGACACTTTAAACACTTGTGAATCATTTGAGCGTCCATATCCCCAATATCGACCGCAATACACTTGTATTCCGCGTCTGCGATGGCCATGAGCACAATGGAGAAATATTTTTTGAAGTTAAAATATTCCAATCCTGATCCAGCAGGTTTGACTATGCGGATATGTTTCCCGACCACAGCTCCTAGGCAATTTGGAAACTGACAAAGTTGTAGGAATTTGTCTGCGATCTCCAGCCAACTCTCCGTTGTAGGATGTGGTATAAACTCGCCATGTAAAGAGTCCCACAATGTACGGCACGTGTGCGTCATAATCTCCGATATGGTGGAAATCCCAAGTCGGAGCTGGAAATGGAGTGACGAAAGGGATTCTCCAGTTGCAAGGAATCTGTGAAGAAAGGGAAAAATTAGTACAAAATACCAGTAATAACATTACAGTTATTAGTCAGCTAGAACCGTTGGAGATACAAAAAAAATAATATTTAAAAACTACCAACAACAACATTACAGTTATAAGTGTTCATTTACAGTAGGAGATACAATAAAAATGGCTCACCGTAGTCACCATCAGACGCGCTGCAGGCGAAACGGAGAAACGGCAATACGTGTCACGTCTTGCGATGAGGTGTCCATCAAGACGTCAAAGTTCTCCGCTTTCATCCGCACATAGATGAAAAACTTGTCTGGGTCTCCTGGTAGCTCCATGTATAAAGTTGAGAAGACCCGGCGTCATTCTCTGCGCAGTGATGGGGTGGATCCACAAACGCCGTCGCTGCTGACTCATAATGCGCTGTCTCTCTCGCTCCTTCTCCAGAACAATCGCTCTCAAACGATTCGTCTCCACAGTAAAATCCACGTTGATCTTCAGAATATTCGCAATAACGCCTTCCAACTTGCTCTCCATCCACTTGCTCCTCTACAACCTGTCACAGATTGGCTGTAGGAACACTGTATAGAAAGGTTTTCAGTAGCCAATCACGTCTGGGGGCCTCCCAGGGGAGTTTCTAAAAACCGGATCCGTCGTAAAACGGATACAAAAACGGATTAAATGGAAGTTTTTTTGCTGGTTCCGCTAGTCGGATTCGTCGGAAAAATTGATCCGTTTCATCAGTTTTTCACAATTTACACCAGATCCGTTGCGACGCTGGATCCAGCCTGACGGAAAAAACCTGATGTGTGAAAGCAGCCTAAAGGCTTTCACACTAGCGTCGGACTCGGCCCGTCGCAGTGCGTCGGGCCGAGGTTCCGACGCTAGCAGTGAAACGGAGGCAGCGGATGCATTTTTCCTGCGCATCTGCTGCCCCATTGTAAGGTGCGGGCGGAGTTCCGGCCGCGCATGTGCGGTCGGAAAAAGCGGTCCGTCGGCAGCAAAAAACGTTACATGTAACGTTTTTTGGTCCTGGCGGTCCGCCACAACACGGCGCAACCGTCGCAAGACGGTTGCAACGTGTGACAATGCGTCGCTAATGTTAATCTATGGGGGAAAAACGCATCCTGCAAACAACTTTGCAGGATGCGGTTTTTTCCATAAACGACGCATTGCGACGTATTGCAAAGAACGCCAGTGTGAAAGTAGCCTTAGGGCAGCCCAGGAGTCCGGCAAAAGCACAACCCGTATCCCCGCATAGAGGGCGGCAGAGAGCACAGCTGCACGGAGCCGCCGTCCTTTCTACAGGGAGTTGCTGTCATTTCAGCACCACAGCGCACCCCGGACTCGGGCACAGGGGGCGGCACAGAGCGCACCCCGGACTCGGGCACAGAGGGCGGCACAGAGCGCACCCCGGACTCGGGCACAGGGGGCGGCACAGAGCGCACCCCGGACTCGGGCACAGAGGGCGGCACAGAGCGCACCCCGGACTCGGGCACAGAGCGCACCCCGGACTCGGGCACAGAGGGCGGCACAGAGCGCACCCCGGACTCGGGCACAGAGGGCGGCACAGAGCGCACCCCGGACTCGGGCACAGAGGGCGGCACAGAGCGCACCCCGGACTCGGGCACAGAGGGCACCCCGGACTCGGGCACAGGGGGCGGCACAGAGCGCACCCCGGACTCGGGCACAGAGCGCACCCCGGACTCGGGCACAGGGGGCGGCACAGAGCGCACCCCGGACTCGGGCACAGAGCGCACCCCGGACTCGGGCACAGAGCGCACCCCGGACTCGGGCACAGAGCGCACCCCGGACTCGGGCACAGAGCGCACCCCGGACTCGGGCACAGGGGGCGGCACAGAGCGCACCCCGGACTCGGGCACAGAGCGCACCCCGGACTCGGGCACAGGGGGCGGCACAGAGCGCACCCCGGACTCGGGCACAGAGCGCACCCCGGACTCGGGCACAGGGGGCGGCACAGAGCGCACCCCGGACTCGGGCACAGGGGGCGGCACAGAGCGCACCCCGGACTCGGGCACAGAGGGCGGCACAGAGCGCACCCCGGACTCGGGCACAGAGCGCACCCCGGACTCGGGCACAGGGGGCGGCACAGAGCGCACCCCGGACTCGGGCACAGAGCGCACCCCGGACTCGGGCACAGGGGGCGGCACAGAACGCTGTTGCGCGGCGCCGCGGTCCTTTGTGCGCAGCATGCAGCGCCTCACATGACAGGCTCCATAGACCTCGGTGGGCGACATGGGCCAAGGGGACGACACAGAGCGCATCGTGATCAACGTGGGTGGGACGCGGCACCGGACGTACCGCAGCACCCTGCGCACCTTGCCCGGGACCCGGCTGGCCTGGCTGGCTGAGCCCGACGCCCACAGCCACTTCGACTACGACCCGCTGGTGGACGAGTTCTTCTTCGACCGCCACCCCGGGGTGTTCGCGCACATCCTGAACTATTACCGCACCGGGAAGCTGCACTGCCCGGCGGACGTGTGCGGCCCGCTGTACGAGGAGGAGCTGGCCTTCTGGGGCATCGACGAGACGGACGTGGAGCCGTGCTGCTGGATGACCTACCGCCAGCACCGGGACGCCGAGGAAGCCCTGGACAGCTTCGGGGGAGGACCCGCGGACATGGGCGGCGACGACGGGGACTGCGGCGACGAAGAGCCGGACCTCGGCAAGCGCCTGGCGCTCAGCGACTCCCCGGACGGGAGGGCCCCGGGCGGCTGGCGGAGGTGGCAGCCGCGCATCTGGGCGCTGTTCGAGGACCCCTACTCCTCCAGATTCGCGAGGGTAAGTCGTGACAGCATGCGACATAATGGACGATGTGTCCTCAGAGCATGCGACACACACGATGTGCGACATAAGCTACAGAGAGACGGAGACAATCAGCAAGGGCTCCAGCGTTCACTGCAGCAACAATGCAGCACAGTCAGCCAACCCGGTGTCCATCATCATCATCCATCATACAGCACAGTCAGCCAACCCGGTGTCCATCATCATCATCCAGCACAATCAGCCAACCCGGTGACCATCATCATCATCCATCATACAGCACAGTCAGCCAAACCCGGTGTCCATCATCATCCATCATACAGCACAATCAGCCAACCCGGTGTCCATCATCATCCATTATACAGCACAGTCAGCCAACCCGGTGTCCATCATCATCCATCATCCAGCACAATCAGCCAACCCGGAGTCCATCATCATCATCCATCATACAGCACAATCAGCCAACCCGGTGTCCATCATCAATCATCCATTATACAGCACAATCAGCCAACCCGGTGTCCATCATCATCATCCATCATCCAGCACAATCAGCCAACCCGGTGTCCATCATCATCATCCATCATCCATTATACAGCACAATCAGCCAACCCGGTGTCCATCATCATCCATCATACAGCACAATCAGCCAACCCGGCGTCCATCATCCATCATACAGCACAATCAGCCAACCCGGTGTCCATCATCATCCATCATACAGCACAATCAGCCAACCCGGCGTCCATCATCCATCATACAGCACAATCAGCCAACCCGGTGTCCATCATCATCCATCATACAGCACAATCAGCCAACTCGGCGTCCATCATCCATCATACAGCACAATCAGCCAACCCGGTGCCCATCACCATCATCCATCATACAGCACAATCAGCCAACCCCGTGTCCATCATACAGCACAATCAGCCAACCAGGTGTCCATCATCATCATCCATCATACAGCACAATCAGCCAAACTGGTGTCCATCATCATCATACAGCACAATCAGCCAACCCGGTATCCATCATCATCATCCATCATACAGCACAATCAGCCAACCAGGTGTCCATCATCATCATCCATCATACAGCACAATCAGCCAACCCGGTGTCCATCATCATCATCCATCATACAGCACAATCAGCCAACCAGGTGGCCATCATACAGCACAATCAGCCAACCCGGTGGCCATCATCCATCATACAACACAATCAGCCAACCCGGTGGCCATCATCCATCATACAGCACAATCAGCCAACCAGGTGTTCATAATCCATCATACAGCACAATCAGCCAACCCGGTGGCCCTCATCCATCATACAACACAATCAGCCAACCCGGTGGCCATAATCCATCATACAGCACAATCAGCCAACCCGGTGTTCATAATCCATCATACAGCACAATCAGCCAACCCGGTGTCCATCATCCATCATACAGCACAATCAGCCAACCAGGTGTCAATCATCCATCATACAGCACAATCAGCCAACCCGGTGGCCATCATCATCATCCATCATACAGCACAATAAGCCAACCTGATGTCCATCATACAGCACAATCAGCCAACCAGGTGGCCATCATCCATCATACAGCACAATCAGCCAACCAGGTGGCCATCGTACAGCACAATCAGCCAACCCGGTGGCCATCATCCATCATACAGCACAATCAGCCAACCAGGTGTCCATCATCCATCATACAGCACAATCAGCCAACCCTGTGTCTATCATCATCCATCATACAGCACAATCAGCCAACCAGGTGGCCATCATACAGCACAATCAGCCAACCCAATGTCCATAATACAGCACAGTCAGCCAACCCTGTGTCCATCATCATCATCCATCATACAGCACAATCAGCCAACCAGGTGGCCATCATACAGCACAATCAGCCAACCCGATATCCATCATACAGCACAATAAGCCAACCCGGTGTCCATCATCCATCATACAGCACAATCAGCCAACCAGGTGTCCATCATCCATCATACAGCACAATCAGCCAACCAGGTGACCATCATACAGCACAATCACCCAACCCGATGTCCATAATACAGCACAATCAGCCAACCAGGTGTCCATCATACAGCACAATCAGCCAACCCGGTGTCCATCATCATCCATCATACAGCACAATCAGCCAACCAGGTGGCCATCATACAGCACAATCAGCCAACCCAATGTCCATCATACAGCACAATAAGCCAACCCGGTGTTCATCATCCATCATACAGCACAATAAGCCAACCTGATGTCCATCATACAGCACAATCAGCCAACCAGGTGGCCATCATCATCATCCATCATACAGCACAATCAGCCAACCAGGTGGCCATCATACAGCACAATCAGCCAACCCGGTGGCCATCATCCATCATACAGCACAATCAGCCAACCAGGTGTCCATCATACAGCACAATCAGCCAACCAGGTGTCCATCATCCATCATACAGCACAATCAGCCAACCAGGTGGCCATCATACGGAACAATCAGCCAACCCGATGTCCATAATACAGCACAATCAGCCAACCCGGTGTCCATCATCATCCATCATACAGCACAATCAGCCAACCCGGTGCCCATCATCATCATCCAGCACAATCAGTCAACCAGGTGTCCATCATCATCATCATCCATCATCCAGCACAATCAGCCAACCCGATGTCCATCATCCATCATACAGCACAATCAGCCAACCCGGTGTCCATCATCATCCATTATACAGCACAGTCGGCCAACCCGGTGTCCATCATCATCCATCATCCAGCACAATCAGCCAACCCGGAGTCCATCATCATCATCCATCATACAACACAATCAGCCAACCCGGTGTCCATCATAAATCATCCATTATACAGCACAATCAGCCAACCCGGTGTCCATCATCATCATCCATCATCCAGCACAATCAGCCAACCCGGTGTCCATCATCATCCATCATACAGCACAATCAGCCAACCCGGCGTCCATCATCCATCATACAGCACAATCAGCCAACCCGGTGTCCATCACCATCATCCATCATACAGCACAATCAGCCAACCCCGTGTCCATCATACAGCACAATCAGCCAACCAGGTGTCCATCATCATCATCCATCATACAGCACAATAAGCCAACCTGATGTCCATCATACAGCACAATCAGCCAACCAGGTGGCCATCATCATCATCCATCATACAGCACAATCAGCCAACCAGGTGGCCATCGTACAGCACAATCAGCCAACCCGGTGGCCATCATCCATCATACAGCACAATCAGCCAACCAGGTGTCCATCATCCATCATACAGCACAATCAGCCAACCCTGTGTCTATCATCATCCATCATACAGCACAATCAGCCAACCAGGTGGCCATCATACAGCACAATCAGCCAACCCGATGTCCATAATACAGCACAGTCAGCCAACCCTGTGTCCATCATCATCATCCATCATACAGCACAATCAGCCAACCAGGTGGCCATCATACAGCACAATCAGCCAACCCGATGTCCATCATACAGCACAATAAGCCAACCCGGTGTCCATCATACAGCACAATCAGCCAACCAGGTGTCCATCATCCATCATACAGCACAATCAGCCAACCAGGTGACCATCATACAGCACAATCACCCAACCCGATGTCCATAATACAGCACAATCAGCCAACCAGGTGTCCATCATACAGCACAATCAGCCAACCCGGTGTCCATCATCATCATCCATCATACAGCACAATCAGCTAACCAGGTGGCCATCATACAGCACAATCAGCCAACCCAATGTCCATCATACAGCACAATAAGCCAACCCGCTGTTCATCATACAGCACAATCAGCCAACCCGGTGTCCATCATCATCCATCATACAGCACAATCAGCTAACCAGGTGGCCATCATACAGCACAATCAGCCAACCCAATGTCCATCATACAGCACAATAAGCCAACCCGGTGTCCATCATACAGCACAATCAGCCAACCAGGTGTCCATCATCATCATCCATCATACAGCACAATCAGCCAACCAGGTGGCCATCATACAGCACAATCAGCCAACCCGTTGTCCATAATACAGCACAATCAGCCAACCAGGTGCCCATCATCCATCATACAGCACAATCAGCCAACCCGGTGTCCATCATCCATCATACAGCACAATCAGCCAACCAGGTGACCATCATACAGCACAATCAGCCAACCCAATGTCCATCATACAGCACAATAAGCCAACCCGGTGTCCATCATCCATCATACAGCACAATAAGCCAACCAGGTGGCCATAATACAGCACAATCAGCCAACCCGGTGGCCATCATCATCCATCATACAGCACAATAAGCCAACCCGGTGTCCATCGTCATCATCATCCATCATACAACACAATCAGCCAACCAGGTGGCCATCATACAGTACAATCAGCCAACCAGGTGGTCATCATACAGCACAATCAGCCAACCCGGTGTCCATCATCATCCATCATACAGCACAATCAGCCAACCCGGTGTCCATCATCATTATCCATCATACAGTACAATCAGCCAACCCGGTGTCCATCATCCATCATACAGCACAATCAGCCACCCCGGTGTCCATCATCCATCATACAGCACAATCAGCCAACCCAGTGTCCATCATCCATCATACAGCACAATCAGCCAACCCGGTGTCCATCATCATCATCATCCATCATACAGTACAATCAGCCAACCCGGTGTCCATCATACAGCACAATCAGCCAACCCAGTGTCCATCATCCATCATACAGCACAATCAGCCAACCCAGTGTCCATCATCCATCATACAGCACAATCAGCCAACCCGGTGTCCATCATCATCATCATCCATCATACAGTACAATCAGCCAACCCGGTGTCCATCATACAGCACAATCAGCCAACCCAGTGTCCATCATCCATCATACAGCACAATCAGCCAACCCGGTGTCCATCATCATCATCCATCATACAGCACAATCAGCCAACCAGGTGGCCATCATACAGCACAATCAGCCAACCCGTTGTCCATAATACAGCACAATCAGCCAACCAGGTGTCCATCATCCATCATACAGCACAATCAGCCAACCCGGTGTCCATCATCCATCATACAGCACAATCAGCCAACCAGGTGGCCATCATACAGCACAATCAGCCAACCCAATGTCCATCATACAGCACAATAAGCCAACCCGGTGTCCATCATCCATCATACAGCACAATAAGCCAACCAGGTGGCCATAATACAGCACAATCAGCCAACCCGGTGGCCATCATCATCCATCATACAGCACAATAAGCCAACCCGGTGTCCATCGTCATCATCATCCATCATACAACACAATCAGCCAACCAGGTGGCCATCATACAGTACAATCAGCCAACCAGGTGGTCATCATACAGCACAATCAGCCAACCCGGTGTCCATCATCATCCATCATACAGCACAATCAGCCAACCCGGTGTCCATCATCATTATCCATCATACAGTACAATCAGCCAACCCGGTGTCCATCATCCATCATACAGCACAATCAGCCACCCCGGTGTCCATCATCCATCATACAGCACAATCAGCCAACCCAGTGTCCATCATCCATCATACAGCACAATCAGCCAACCCGGTGTCCATCATCATCATCATCCATCATACAGTACAATCAGCCAACCCGGTGTCCATCATACAGCACAATCAGCCAACCCAGTGTCCATCATCCATCATACAGCACAATCAGCCAACCCGGTGTCCATCATCATCATCCATCATACAGTACAATCAGCCAACCCGGTGTCCATCATCCATCATACAGCACAATCAGCCAACCCGGTGTCCATCATCCATCATACAGCACAATCAGCCAACCCGGTGTCCATCATCCATCATACAGCACAATCAGCCAACTCGGTGGTCATCATCATCATCCATCATACAGCACAATAAGCCAACCAGGTGTCCATCGTCATCATCATCCATCATACAGCACAATCAGCCAACCCGGTGTTCATCATCCATCATACAGCACAATCAGCCAACCAGGTGGCCATTATACAGTACAATCAGCCAACCAGGTGGCCATCATACAGCACAATCAGCCAACCCGGTGTCCATCATCATCCATCATACAGCACAATCAGCCAACCCGGTGTCCATCATCATCATCCATCATACAGTACAATCAGCCAACCCGGTGTCCATCATCCATCATACAGCACAATCAGCCAACCCGGTGTCCATCATCCATCATACAGCACAATCAGCCAACCCGGTGTCCATCATCCATCATACAGCACAATCAGCCAACCCGGTGTCCATCATCATCATCCATCATACAGTACAATCAGCCAAACCCGGTGTCCATCATCATCCATCATACAGCACAATCAGCCAACCTGATGTCCATCATCCATCATACAGCACAATCAGCCAACCCGGTGTCCATCATCCATCATACAGCACAATCAGCCAACCAGGTGTCCATCATCCATCATCCAACATAATCAGCCAACCAGGTGGCCATCATCATCATCCATCATACAGCACAATAAGCCAACCCGGTGTCCATCATCATCATCCATCATACAGCACAATCAGCCAACCAGGTGGCCATAATACAGCACAATCAGCCAACCCGGTGGCCATCATCATCATCCATCATACAGCACAATCAGCCAACCAGGTGGCCATCATACAGCACAATCAGCCAACCCAGTGGCCATCATCATCATACATCACAATAAGCCAATCAGGTGTCCATCATCCATCATACAGCACAATAAGCCAACCCGGCGGTGGCCATCATCATCATCATCCATCATACAGCACAATCAGCCAACCCGGTGTCAATCATCCATCATGCAGCACAATCAGACAACGCTGCATCCATCATCCATGATACAACACAATCAGCCAACCCTGTGTCACCCCGACAACCCTAAGCACATAATATATCATACATCACACCCTACATTATGCACTACATCATATATTATACACTACACTATACATATATCCAAGGAGAACTAAGAGTCAAAAAAACTGCCAGAAATAGCATAATCAATCATAACCAATCTTTATTAAGAACAATACAAAATTATTAAAACTGGTACCACATATACAATGACATGTGAGAAATCCGTGAGTACATCAAAAAACAATAGACCCTGGATCAGGACCCCATCAAATAGACTTATATGTACCATGCAGCAAGTGTGCTATAATGATAGGTATAGATCCACTGACAGACCGTGGTATTGAGACTGTCCGTTAAAGTAAGCATACACAGTGCCAATAGTATACCACAGCAGTCAGATCGCCAGGCCGATCAGATGTTTGTAATGGCAAAATATATAAAATAAAGTAACGTTCAAAGCTCTATTTACCCATGATCGGTGTGGCAGGTCCTGTCCTGGTCTCTGTTGTTTACCCCAACGCGCGTTTCGCGTCTGGTGAATACCGCTTCCTCAGGGGGCGTGGCCTAATTCGGATCTCCGTCCGGTTTATATATAAGTCGCCGCCAATCAGGCGACGATTGTGCCGGTATTAGTGCGCATGAGTGAACCGCATCCCTGCGTTCCAGCCCTTCTACTACGTCAGCACCCTACCATCAAGTAATCGCCGGCGAGCAGGGGACCGAAACCCAGGAGCATATAAAGTGTCAAGTGCTAAAAAACAAAGTGACAAGTGCCCAGTGTGAGTCGCTATTTATAGCCAGCCATAAAACATAGCTGGTTAACACATTATAATGAGTCTAATCCTCCATTGTGGGACACAGTCCACCTAATCCCTGGGCTGTAGTCTCACCCAAATAGAGGAAGAAACAAAAGACACAGTTCATATGCCAACGGTACAATGAACATAAAAGTGCAAATACCGCTTAAGAAGAAGGAAAAAGTGAAACAAAAGCTGTTAATGGTGAGTCATTGCATAATGTGGTAATTATATACTATATAAAATCATCAATCCACATGCTAATTCCGCAACACCAGAACAACACATGAACAGAAACAGGATCGATATTTATATATATGAAAAAATAATCTATATCCGTTTCTTGTCTACCCATCAGGTTATCTAGTAACTACCGTATATCAAAAAAGTACCGACTTAGTCCCTATGTATGGTCTATAACCTATAGATGACAGATGACACATATCTTTACATGACATTATATAGTCCATTATTTGTTCTTGTATCACGGTTTCTTCTGATTCCTTTAGAAATGTATATATTCTTGTGCCATATTCATGTGGAGATCCCCGATAGCGGAAGGCATGCGGAAAGAATCAGACTCACAACACTAAAAAATGAATAAAGACAGAGAAACAAATTAAAATCGATGTTTAACCCCTTCAAGACCCAGCCTATTTTGACCTTAAAGGCCTTGCCGTTTTTTGCAATTCTGACCAGTGTCCCTTTATGAGGTAATAACTCAGGAACGCTTCAACGGATCCTAGCGGTTCTGAGATTGTTTTTTCGTGACATATTGGGCTTCATGTTAGTGGTAAATTTAGGTCAATAAATTCTGCATTTATTTGTGATAAACACGGAAATTTGGCGAAAATTTTGAAAATTTCGCAATTTTCACATTTTGAATTTTTATTCTGTTAAACCAGAGAGATATATGACACAAAATAGTTAATAAATAACATTTCCCACATGTTTACTTTACATCAGCACAATTTTGGAAACAAAATTTTTTTTTGTTAGGAAGTTATAAGGGTTAAAATTCGACCAGCGATTTGTCATTTTTACAACGAAATTTACAAAACCATTTTTTTTAGGGACCACCTCACATTTGAAGTCAGTTTGAGGGGTCTATATGGCTGAAAATACCCAAAAGTGACACCATTCTAAAAACTGCACCCCTCAAGGTACTCAAAACCACATTCAAGAAGTTTATTAACCCTTCAGGTGCTTCACAGCAGCAGAAGCAACATGGAAGGAAAAAATGAACATTTAACTTTTTAGTCACAAAAATTATCTTTTAGCAACAATTTTTTTATTTTCCCAATGGTAAAAGGAGAAACTGAACCACGAAAGTTGTTGTCCAATTTGTCCTGAGTACGCTGATACCTCATATGTGGGGGTAAACCACTGTTTGGGCGCACGGCAGGGCTTGGAAGGGAAGGAGCGCCATTTGACTTTTTGAATCAAAAATTGGCTCCACTCTTTAGCGGACACCATGTCACGTTTGGAGAGCCCCCGTTTGCCTAAAAATTGGAGCTCCCCCACAAGTGACCCCATTTTGGAAACTAGACGCCCCAAGGAACTTATCTAGATGCATAGTGAGCACTTTAAACCCCCAGCTGCTTCACAAATTGATCCGTAAAAATGAAAAAGTACTTTTTTTTCACAAAAAAATTCTTTTAGCCTCAATTTTTTCATTTTCACATGGGCAACAGGATAAAATGGATCCTAAAATGTGTTGGGCAATTTCTCCTGAGTACACCAATACCTCACATGTGGGGGTAAACCACTGTTTGGGCACATGGTAAGGCTCGGAAGGAAAGGAGCGCCATTTGACTTTTTGAATGAAAAATTATTTCCATCGTTAGCGGACACCATGTCGCGTTTGGATAGCTCCTGTGTGCCTAAACATTGGCGCTCCCCCACAAGTGACCCCATTTTGGAAACTAGACCCCCCAAGGAACTAATTTAGATGCCTAGTGAGCACTTTAAACCCTCAGGTGCTTCACAAATTGATCTGTAAAAATGAAAAAGTAATTTTTTTTCACAAAAAAATTCTTTTCGCCTCAATTTTTTCATTTTCACATGGGCAGTAGGATAAAATGGATCATAAAATTTGTTGGGCAATTTCTCCCGAGTACGCCGATACCTCATATGTGGGGGTAAACCACTGTTTGGGCACTCGGCAGGGCTCGGAAGAGAAGGCGCGCCTTTTGACTTTTTGAATGGAAAATTAGCTCCAATTGTTAGCGGACACCATGTCGCGTTTGGAGAGCCCCTGTGTGCCTAAACATTGGAGCTCCCGCACAAGTGACCCCATTTTGGAAACTAGACCCCCCAAGGAACTTATCTAGATGCATATTGAGCACTTTAAACCCCCAGGTGCTTCACAGAAGTTTATAACGCAGAGCCATGAAAATAAAAAATAATTTTTCTTTCCTCAAAAATGATTTTTTAGCCTGGAATTTCCTATTTTGCCAAGGATAATAGGAGAAATTGGACCCCAAATATTGTTGTCCAGTTTGTCCTGAGTACGCTGATACCCCATATGTGGGGGTAAACCACTGTTTGGGCGCACGGCAGGGCTCGGAAGGGATGGCACGCCATTTGGCTTTTTAAATGGAAAATTAGCTCCAATCATTAGCGGACACCATGTCACGTTTGGAGAGCCCCTGTGTGCCTAAACATTGGAGATCCCCCAGAAATGACACCATTTTAGAAACTAGACCCCCAAAGGAACTAATCTAGATGTGTGGTGAGGACTTTGAACCCCCAAGTGCTTCACAGAAGTTTATAACGCAGAGCCATGAAAATAAAAAAAAAAATTATTTTCTCAAAAATGATCTTTTAGCCTGCAATTTTTTATTTTCCCAAGGGTAACAGGAGAAATTTGACCCCAAAAGTTGTTTTCCAGTTTCTCCTGAGTACGCTGATACCCCATATGTGGGGGTAAATCACTGTTTGGGCACATGCCGGGGCTCGGAAGTGAAGTAGTGACGTTTTGAAATGCAGACTTTGATGGAATGCTCTGTGGGCGTCACGTTGCGTTTGCAGAGCCCCTGATGTGGCTTAACAGTAGAAACCCCCCACAAGTGACCCCATTTTGGAAACTAGACCCCCAAAGGAACTTATCTAGATGTGTGGTGAGCACTTTGAACCCCCAAGTGCTTCATAGAAGTTTATAATGCAGAGCCGTGAAAATAATAAATACGTTTTCTTTCCTCAAAAATAATTATTTAGCCCAGAATTTTTTAATTTTCCCAAGGGTAACAGGAGAAATTTGACCCCAATATTTGTTGTCCAGTTTCTCCTGAGTACGGTGATACCCCATATGTGGGGGTAAACTACTGTTTGGGCACATGCCGGGGCTTGGAATTGAAGTAGTGACGTTTTGAAATGCAGACTTTGATGGAATGCTCTGCGGGCGTCACGTTGCGTTTGCAGAGCCCCTGATGTGCCTAAACAGTAGAAACCCCCCACAAGTGACCCCATTTTGGAAACTAGACCCTGAAAGGAACTTATCTAGATGTGTGATGAGCACTTTGAACCCCCAAGTGCTTCATAGAAGTTTATAATGCAGAGCCGTGAAAATAATAAATACGTTTTCTTTCCTCAAAAATAATTATTTAGCCCAGAATTTTTTATTTTCCCAAGGGTTACAGGAGAAATTGGACCCCAAAAGTTGTTGTCCAGTTTCTCCTGAGTACGCTGATACCCCATATGTGGGGGTAAACCACTGTTTGGGCACACGTCGGGGCTCAGAAGGGAAGTAGTCACTTTTGAAATGCAGACTTTGATGGAATGGTCTGCGGGTGTCACGTTGCGTTTGCAGAGCCCCTGGTGTGCCTAAACAGTAGAAACCCCCCACAAGTGACCCCATTTTAGAAACTAGACCCCCCAAGGAACTTATCTAGATATGTGGTGAGCACTTTGAACCTCCAAGTGCTTCACAGACGTTTACAACGCAGAGCCGTGAAAATAAAAAATCATTTTTCTTTCCTCAAAAATTATGTTTTAGCAAGCATTTTTTTATTTTCACAAGGGTAACAGGAGAAATTGGACCCCAGTAATTGTTGCGCAGTTTGTCCTGAGTATGCTGGTACCCCATATGTGGGGGTAAACCACTGTTTGGGCACACGTCAGGGCTCGGAAGTGAGGGAGCACCATTTGACTTTTTGAATACGAGATTGGCTGGAATCAATGGTGGCGCCATGTTGCGTTTGGAGACCCCTGATGTGCCTAAACAGTGGTAACCCCTCAATTCTAACTCCAACACTAACCCCAACACACCCCTAACCCTAATCCCAACTGTAGCCATAACCCTAATCACAACCCTAACCCCAACACACCCCTAACCACAACACTAACCCCAACACACCCCTAACCCTAACCACAACCCTAATTCCAACCCTAACCCTAAGGCTATGTGCCCACGTTGCGGATTCGTGTGAGATATTTCCGCACCATTTTTGAAAAATCTGCGGGTAAAAGGCACTGCGTTTTACCTGCGGATTTTCCGCGGATTTCCAGTGTTTTTTGTGCGGATTTCACCTGCGGATTCCTATTGAGGAACAGGTGTAAAACGCTGCGGAATCCGCACAAAGAATTGACATGCTGCGGAAAATACAACGCAGCGTTCCCGCGCGGTATTTTCCGCACCATGGGCACAGCGGATTTGGTTTTTCATATGTTTACATGGTACTGTAAACCTGATGGAACACTGCTGCGAATCCGCAGCCAAATCCGCACCGTGTGCACATAGCCTAATTCTAAAGGTATGTGCACACGCTGCGGAAAACGCTGCGGATCCGCAGCAGTTTCCCATGAGTGTACAGTTCAATGTAAACCTACGGGAAACAAAAATCGCTGTACACATGCTGCGGAAAAACTGCACGGAAACGCAGCGGTTTACATTCCGCAGCATGTCACTTCTTTGTGCGGATTCCGCAGCGGTTTTACAACTGCTCCAATAGAAAATCGCAATTGTAAAACCGCAGTGAAATGCGCAGAAAAAAACGCGGTAAATCCGCCATAAATCCGCAGCGGTTTAGCACTGCGGATTTATCAAATCCGCAGCGGAAAAATCCGCAGAGGACCAGAATACGTGTGCACATTCCTAACCCTAACCCTAACCCTAGCCCTAACCCTAGCCCTACCCCTAACCCTAACCCTACCCCTAACCCTACCCCTAACCCTAACCCTACCCCTAGCCCTACCCCTAACCCTAACCCTACCCCTAACCCTACCCCTAACCCTAACCCTAACCCTAACCCTATTCTAACATTAGTGGAAAAAAAAAAATTTCTTTATTTTTTTATTGTCCCTACCTATGGGGGTGACAAAGGGGGGGGGTCATTTATTATTTTTTTTATTTTGATCACTGAGATAGATTATATCTCAGTGATCAAAATGCACTTTGGAACGAATCTGCCGGCCGGCAGATTCGGCGGGCGCACTGCGCATGCGCCCGCCATTTTGGAAGATGGCGGCGCCCGGGAGAAGACGGACGGGACCACGGCTGGATCGGTAAGTATGATAGGGTGGGGGGGGACCACGGGGGGGGGGGGATCGGAGCACGGGGGGGGGAATCGGAGCGCGGGAGGGGTGGAACGGAGCGCGGGGGGCGTGGAACGGAGCACGGGGGGGCTGGAACGGAGCACGGGGGGGTGGAACGGAGCACGGGGGGGGGTGGATCGGAGTGCAGGGGGGGTGATTGGAGCACGGGGGGGTGATTGGAGCACGGGGCGAGCGGACACGAGCACGGGGGGGAGCGGAGCACAGGGCGGAGGGGAGCCGGAGCAGTGTACCGGCCAGATCGGGGGGGTGGGGGGGCGATCGGAGGGGTGGGGTGGGGGCACACTAGTATTTCCAGCCATGGCCGATGATATTTCAGCATCGGCCATGGCTGGATTGTAATATTTCACCCGTTATAATGGGTGAAATATTACAAATCGCTCTGATTGGCAGTTTCACTTTCAACAGCCAATCAGAGCGATCGTAGCCACGAGGGGGTGAAGCCACCCCCCCTGGGCTAAACTACCACTCCCCCTGTCCCTGCAGATCGGGTGAAATGGGAGTTAACCCTTTCACCCGGCCTGCAGGGACGCGATCTTTCCATGACGCCGCATAGGCGTCATGGGTCGGAATGGCACCGACTTTCATGACGCCTACGTGGCGTCATGGGTCGGGAAGGGGTTAACGGCAAATGACAAAAAGATATTCCCGGCATAGTCTATAGGAAGGATGAGAAGCCCTGAGTTTCATTAAGACCCATGGGAGCCATTGTACCTAATAGGGTAATCCAACGGCACTCCCGCTGTGCCAGAATGCGCTTCACATCACCCCCTCTTATGCCACAAAGGACATGATCAATACCTCGTGCTTGAAATGTTTTGGGACTACATCCATGAAATTGTCTAAAATGACGTGGTATCATTTTCAACAGCGACATGTCAGTCACTGTCTTTGCGGCCATTATGTCGCGTACGTGCTCACGTATGCGAGTTCCCAAACGTCGGGACGTTAGGCCCACATAAATTTTCGGGCAGCCACATACCGCATAATAAACTACCTGGGTCGTATTGCAGTTTATATGATGGTTGATAGTATAAGTTCTACTACCGTCCACTGAGTCAAAAGTAGTGGTCCGGCAGATATTTGGGCATGTAATACAGTTTCCGCACGGGAAACACCCTTTAGGCGGTCCACCCGAGCCAAAGTCATATTTTGTTTTCTTAGGGGCATAGTGGCTGGAGACTAACAGATCTCTCAAATTTTTGCTCTTTCTGGCAGTCATTGCGGGGTAGTTAGTAAGGCATTTTGAGAGCGTAAAAGATGTGTAAGAACTAGAAATCTGCCACTTCCCGAAGAGAAACTTGAAGAAATGTCTAGTTTGCTCACTAAGGTAATCATATGATTCAAGCTTGAGGAGGCTAATTTGCATATTCCAGGTGCCTTCTGGGAAAAGCGAAGAGTCTCCCTAAGCTAGAAGATCGTTGGGTACAGCCGGGACCAGCTGCTTGGAAAGAATCACCAAACCAGGGATTCAAGCTTGAGGAGGCTAATTTGCATATTCCAGGTGCCTTCTGGGAAAAGCGAAGAGTCTCCCTAAGCTAGAAGATCGTTGGGTACAGCCGGGACCAGCTGCTTGGAAAGAATCACCAAACCAGGGATTCAAGCTTGAGGAGGCTAATTTGCATATTCCAGGTGCCTTCTGGGAAAAGCGAAGAGTCTCCCTAAGCTAGAATTTTTGCCTGTAGGACATTAATGCAAGAAAGCTTGGCTGAGTAGATTACACAAGAAGGAAAACACACAGCAAGTCAGCAGGATCTAGGAGCAACATGGCAGATGTGACAACCTACATGGTGAGCTGCAGCATGTGCTACATGTTGACAGATCGACCAGAAGAAGAATCCAATTTCACCTGTCAGAAGTGTAGACTAGTGGCCCTTTTAGAAGAAAAGGTGCGGGGTCTGGAAGAAAGAATAGCAACTTTGAAACTCATCAAAGAGAATGAAGACTTTCTAGACAGAACAGAAGCATCTCTACTGGTCACAGAAGGTGAAAAAAGTGTCAGAGAACCTCCAAAAGCAGATGAGTGGAAGCATGTGACCAAAAGAAGCAAGAAGACCATGGAGAAATCACCAACCACACAACTGAAGAACCGATATCAAATCTTTGTAGAGGATGAAGATGGCACACCTAAGGATGAAGCAATACCAGCAAGCAAAAAAGAAAAGGGCACACAGCAACAAGTGACAGCAAAAAGTACAGCCAAGAAGCAACGAAGAGTGGTGGTGGTGGGAGACTCACTACTGAGAGGCACAGAAGCAGCCATCTGCAGACCGGACATAACTGCAAGAGAAGTATGCTGCCTTCCAGGTGCGATGATCAAGGATGTGACCGATAGGATACCAAAACTCTTCAACTCCAAGGACGTCCACCCATTTCTTCTGATACATGTTGGCACCAATGACACGGCAAGGAAGGACCTACCGACAATCTGCAAAGACTTTGAAGAGTTGGGGAAGAAAGTAAAGGAACTGGATGCACAGGTAGTTTTTTCTTCTATCCTTCCAGTAGACGGGCATGGCACCAGGAGATGGAACAGGATCCTTGATGCAAACAACTGGCTAAGACGATGGTGCAGACAACAAGGATTCGGATTCCTGGACCACGGTGTGAATTACTTGTACGATGGACTCCTCGCCAGAGACGGACTACACCTCAACAAACCTGGGAAACACACATTCGCCAGAAGACTCGCTACACTCATCAGGAGGGCGTTAAACTAGAAGAAGAGGGGACGGGAAGAAAAACATTAGACTTGAACAAAGAAGATCCAGGAAAACATACTCAGAAGGGAGGTAAGAACATTTCTAAAACAATCCACAGCGAGGAGATTGGAACAAAACAAAATCCTCTAAACTGCATGCTCGCAAACGCCAGAAGCCTGACAAACAAGATGGAAGAACTAGAATCAGAAATATCTACAGGTAACTTTGACATAGTGGGAATAACCGAGACATGGTTAGATGAAAGCTATGACTGGGCAGTTAACTTACAGGGTTACAGTCTGTTTAGAAAGGATCGTAAAAATCGGAGAGGAGGAGGGGTTTGTCTCTATGTAAAGTCTTGTCTAAAGTCCACTTTAAGGGAGGATATTAGCAAAGGAAATGAGGATGTCGAGTCCATATGGGTCGAAATTCATGGAGGGAAAAATGGTAACAAAATTCTCATTGGGGTCTGTTACAAACCCCCAAATATAACAGAAACCATGGAAAGTCTACTTCTAAAGCAGATAGATGAAGCTGCAACCCATAATGAGGTCCTGGTTATGGGGGACTTTAACTACCCGGATATTAACTGGGAAACAGAAACCTGTGAAACCCATAAAGGCAACAGGTTTCTGCTAATAACCAAGAAAAATTATCTTTCACAATTGGTGCAGAATCCAACCAGAGGAGCAGCACTTTTAGACCTAATACTATCTAATAGACCTGACAGAATAACAAATCTGCAGGTGGTTGGGCATTTAGGAAATAGCGACCACAATATTGTGCAGTTTCACCTGTCTTTCACTAGGGGGACTTGTCAGGGAGTCACAAAAACACTGAACTTTAGGAAGGCAAAGTTTGACCAGCTTAGAGATGCCCTTAATCTGGTAGACTGGGACAATATCCTCAGAAATAAGAATACAGATAATAAATGGGAAATGTTTAAGACCATCCTAAATAGGCAGTGTAAGCGGTTTATTCCTTGTGGGAATAAAAGGACTAGAAATAGGAAAAACCCAATGTGGCTAAACAAAGAAGTAAGACAGGCAATTAACAGTAAAAAGAAAGCATTTGCACTACTAAAGCAGGATGGCACCATTGAAGCTCTAAAAAACTATAGGGAGAAAAATACTTTATCTAAAAAACTAATTAAAGCTGCCAAAAAGGAAACAGAGAAGCACATTGCTAAGGAGAGTAAAACTAATCCCAAACTCTTCTTCAACTATATCAATAGTAAAAGAATAAAAACTGAAAATGTAGGCCCCTTAAAAAATAGTGAGGAAAGAATGGTTGTAGATGACGAGGAAAAAGCTAACATATTAAACACCTTCTTCTCCACGGTATTCACGGTGGAAAATGAAATGCTAGGTGAAATCCCAAGAAACAATGAAAACCCTATATTAAGGGTCACCAATCTAACCCAAGAAGAGGTGCGAAACCGGCTAAATAAGATTAAAATAGATAAATCTCCGGGTCCGGATGGCATACACCCACGAGTACTAAGAGAACTAAGTAATGTAATAGATAAACCATTATTTCTTATTTTTAGTGACTCTATAGCGACAGGGTCTGTTCCGCAGGACTGGCGCATAGCAAATGTGCCAATATTCAAAAAGGGCTCTAAAAGTGAACCTGGAAATTATAGGCCAGTAAGTCTAACCTCTATTGTTGGTAGAATATTTGAAGGGTTTCTGAGGGATGTTATTCTGGATTATCTCAATGAGAATAACTGTTTAACTCCATATCAGCATGGGTTTATGAGAAATCGCTCCTGTCAAACCAATCTAATCAGTTTTTATGAAGAGGTAAGCTATAGGCTGGACCACGGTGAGTCATTGGACGTGGTATATCTCGATTTTTCCAAAGCGTTTGATACCGTGCCGCACAAGAGGTTGGTACACAAAATGAGAATGCTTGGTCTGGGGGAAAATGTGTGTAAATGGGTTAGTAACTGGCTTAGTGATAGAAAGCAGAGGGTGGTTATAAATGGTAGAGTCTCTAACTGGGTCGCTGTGACCAGTGGGGTACCGCAGGGGTCAGTATTGGGACCTGTTCTCTTCAACATATTCATTAATGATCTGGTAGAAGGTTTACACAGTAAAATATCGATATTTGCAGATGATACAAAACTATGTAAAGCAGTTAATACAAGAGAAGATAGTATTCTGCTACAGATGGATCTGGATAAGTTGGAAACTTGGGCTGAAAGGTGGCAGATGAGGTTTAACAATGATAAATGTAAGGTTATACACATGGGAAGAAGGAATCAATATCACCATTACACACTGAATGGGAAACCACTGGGTAAATCTGACAGGGAGAAGGACTTGGGGATCCTAGTTAATGATAAACTTACCTGGAGCAGCCAGTGCCAGGCAGCAGCTGCCAAGGCAAACAGGATCATGGGGTGCATTAAAAGAGGTCTGGATACACATGATGAGAGCATTATACTGCCTCTGTACAAATCCCTAGTTAGACCGCACATGGAGTACTGTGTCCAGTTTTGGGCACCGGTGCTCAGGAAGGATATAATGGAACTAGAGAGAGTACAAAGGAGGGCAACAAAATTAATAAAGGGGATGGGAGAACTACAATACCCAGATAGATTAGCGAAATTAGGATTATTTAGTCTAGAAAAAAGACGACTGAGGGGCGATCTAATAACCATGTATAAGTATATAAGGGGACAATACAAATATCTCCCTGAGGATCTGTTTATACCAAGGAAGGTGACGGGCACAAGGGGGCATTCTTTGCGTCTGGAGGAGAGAAGGTTTTTCCACCAACATAGAAGAGGATTCTTTACTGTTAGGGCAGTGAGAATCTGGAATTGCTTGCCTGAGGAGGTGGTGATGGCGAACTCAGTCGAGGGGTTCAAGAGAGGCCTGGATGTCTTCCTGGAGCAGAACAATATTGTATCATACAATTATTAGGTTCTGTAGAAGGACGTAGATCTGGGGATTTATTATGATGGAATATAGGCTGAACTGGATGGACAAATGTCTTTTTTCGGCCTTACTAACTATGTTACTATGTTACTATGTTACTTCTGAGAATATCCCAGTATTTCTGGAGATGAACTATTGTGTTCAAGTGGCAGAAATCAAAAAAGAAAGGAACAGGATGTCATACGTTATATTACAACCTATAACAGCGAGTGGTCCACAATGAGGGGATGTCTCCAGAAATACTGGGATATTCTCAGAAGTGATCCTACGCTCTCAAAATGCCTTACTAACTACCCCGCAATGACTGCCAGAAAGAGCAAAAATTTGAGAGATCTGTTAGTCTCCAGCCACTATGCCCCTAAGAAAACAAAATATGACTTTGGCTCGGGTGGACCGCCTAAAGGGTGTTTCCCGTGCGGAAACTATATTACATGCCCAAATATCTGCCGGACCACTACTTTTGACTCAGTGGACGGTAGTAGAACTTATACTATCAACCATCATATAAACTGCAATACGACCCAGGTAGTTTATTATGCGGTATGTGGCTGCCCGAAAATTTATGTGGGCCTAACGTCCCGACGTTTGGGAACTCGCATACGTGAGCACGTACGCGACATAATGGCCGCAAAGACAGTGACTGACATGTCGCTGTTGAAAACGATACCACGTCATTTTAGACAATTTCATGGATGTAGTCCCAAAACATTTCAAGCACGAGGTATTGATCATGTCCTTTGTGGCATAAGAGGGGGTGATGTGAAGCGCATTCTGGCACAGCGGGAGTGCCGTTGGATTACCCTATTAGGTACAATGGCTCCCATGGGTCTTAATGAAACTCAGGGCTTCTCATCCTTCCTATAGACTATGCCGGGAATATCTTTTTGTCATTTGCCGTTAAACATCGATTTTAATTTGTTTCTCTGTCTTTATTCATTTTTTAGTGTTGTGAGTCTGATTCTTTCCGCATGCCTTCCGCTATCGGGGATCTCCACATGAATATGGCACAAGAATATATACATTTCTAAAGGAATCAGAAGAAACCGTGATACAAGAACAAATAATGGACTATATAATGTCATGTAAAGATATGTGTCATCTGTCATCTATAGGTTATAGACCATACATAGGGACTAAGTCGGTACTTTTTTGATATACGGTAGTTACTAGATAACCTGATGGGTAGACAAGAAACGGATATAGATTATTTTTTCATATATATAAATATCGATCCTGTTTCTGTTCATGTGTTGTTCTGGTGTTGCGGAATTAGCATGTGGATTGATGATTTTATATAGTATATAATTACCACATTATGCAATGACTCACCATTAACAGCTTTTGTTTCACTTTTTCCTTCTTCTTAAGCGGTATTTGCACTTTTATGTTCATTGTACCGTTGGCATATGAACTGTGTCTTTTGTTTCTTCCTCTATTTGGGTGAGACTACAGCCCAGGGATTAGGTGGACTGTGTCCCACAATGGAGGATTAGACTCATTATAATGTGTTAACCAGCTATGTTTTATGGCTGGCTATAAATAGCGACTCACACTGGGCACGTGTCACTTTGTTTTTTAGCACTTGACACTTTATATGCTCCTGGGTTTCGGTCCCCTGCTCGCCGGCGATTACTTGATGGTAGGGTGCTGACGTAGTAGAAGGGCTGGAACGCAGGGATGCGGTTCACTCATGCGCACTAATACCGGCACAATCGTCGCCTGATTGGCGGCGACTTATATATAAACCGGACGGAGATCCGAATTAGGCCACGCCCCCTGAGGAAGCGGTATTCACCAGACGCGAAACGCGCGTTGGGGTAAACAACAGAGACCAGGACAGGACCTGCCACACCGATCATGGGTAAATAGAGCTTTGAACGTTACTTTATTTTATATATTTTGCCATTACAAACATCTGATCGGCCTGGCGATCTGACTGCTGTGGTATACTATTGGCACTGTGTATGCTTACTTTAACGGACAGTCTCAATACCACGGTCTGTCAGTGGATCTATACCTATCATTATAGCACACTTGCTGCATGGTACATATAAGTCTATTTGATGGGGTCCTGATCCAGGGTCTATTGTTTTTTGATGTACTCACGGATTTCTCACATGTCATTGTATATGTGGTACCAGTTTTAATAATTTTGTATTGTTCTTAATAAAGATTGGTTATGATTGATTATGCTATTTCTGGCAGTTTTTTTGACTCTTAGTTCTCCTTGGATATATGATTATGATTTGAGTCGCCATAGTTATTTTTGGTCGATTATCCTTTGCTGATGTTCTGTTTATATAACTACACTATGCATTATACACTACATCATACATTATACACTACACATTATACCCTACATCATACATTATACACTACATCATACATTATACACTACATCATACATTATACACTACACTATACATTATACACTACACATTATACCCTACATTATACACTACACTATACATTATACACTACACTATACATTATACACTACACATTATACCCTACATCATACATTATACACTACACTATACATTATACACTACACTATACATTATACACTACACTATACATTATACACTACACATTATACCCTACATCATACATTATACACTACATCATACATTATACACTACATCATACATTATACACTACACTATACATTATACACTACACATTATACCCTACATCATACATTATACACTACACTATACATTATACACTACACTATACATTATACACTACACTATACATTATACACTACACTATACATTATACACTACACTATACATTATACACTACATCATACACTACATCATACATTATACACTACACACTACATTATACACTACATCATACATTATACACTATACATTATACACTACATCATACATTATACACTACACTATACATTATACACTATATATTATACACTACATCATACATTATACACTACACCATACACTATACACTACATCATACATTATACACTACACTATATATTATACACTACATCATACATTATACAATACATCATACATTATACACTACATCATACATTATACACTACATCATACACTATACATTATACACTACATCATACATTATACACTACATCATACATTATACACTACACTATACATTATACACTACACATTATACACTACATCATACATTATACACTACACTATACATTATACACTACATCATACATTATACACTACACTATACATTATACACTACATCATACATTATACACTACACTATACATTATACCATACATTATACACTACACTATACATTATACACTACACATTATACACTATACACTACATCATACATTATACACTACATCATACATTATACACTACATCATACATTATACACTACACTATACATTATACACTACATCATACATTATACACTACACTATACATTATACACTACATCATACATTATACACTATATATTATACACTACATCATACATTATACACTACACTATACATTATACACTACATCATACATTATACACTACACTATACATTATACACTACATCATACATTATACACTACATCATACATTATACACTATACATTATACACTACATCATACATTATACACTACACTATACATTATACACTACATCATACATTATACACTACACTATACATTATACACTACACTATACATTATACACTACATCATACATTATACACTACATCATACATTATACACTATACATTATACACTACATCATACATTATACACTATACATTATACACTACATCATACATTATACACTATACATTATACACTACATCATACATTATACACTATACATTATACACTACATCATACACTATACATTATACACTACACTATACATTATACACTACACTATACATTATACACTACATCATACATTCTACACTACACTATACATTATACACTACACCATACATTATACACTACATCATACATTATACACTACACTACACATTATATACTACACCATACATTATACAGTACATCATACACTATACATTATATACACTACATCATACATTATACAGTACATCATACACTATACATTATACACTACACTATACATTATACACTACATCATGCATTATACACTACATCATACATTATACACTACACTATACATTATACATTACATCATACATTATATACACTACACTATACATCATACACTACATCATACATTATACACTACATCATACATTATACACTACACCATACATTATACACTATACATTATACACTACATCATATATTATACACTATATCATACATTATACACTATATCATACATTATACACTATATCATACATTATACACTACACCATACATTATACATTATACACTACATCATATATTATATTACTATTATTATTATTTATTTACATAGTACCATTAATTCCATGGTGCTGTACATGAGAAGTGGTTACATCAAAATACAGATATCACTTACAGTAAGATAACAATGACAGACTGGTACAGAGGGGCGAGGACCCTGCCCTTGGGGGCTTACATTCTACAGGATGGTGGGGATGGAGACAGGAGGTCGGGGGTTGCAGTAGCTCCAATGGTGTTGAGGTGGCCGTGTGGTCTTTACAGGCTGTAGCTTCTTTGAAGAGATGAGTTTTCCGGTCTCTTTTGAAGGATCCAGATGTAGTGGATAACCGGATGTGTTGGGCACTGAATTCCAGAGGATGGGGGATACTCCGGAGAAGTCTCGGAGGCGATTGTGTGAGGAGCGAATAAGTGTGGAGGAAAGGAGGAGGTCTTGGGAGGACTGGAGATTACGTGAGGGAAGATATTGAGAGATTAGTGTGGGAATATACGGAGGAGAAGGTTATGGATGGCTTTGTAGATCAGTGTTAGTAATTTAAACTGGATACGCTGGGAAATTGGGAGCCAGTGAAGGGATTTGCAAAGAGGGAAAGCAGGAGTGTAGCGAGGAGAGAGATTAATTACTCAGGCAGCAGAGTTAAGGACGGACTGGAGGGGTGTGAGAGTATTACAAGGGTGGGCGTCATGGGCACGGATTTGAGGTGGGCAAGATTTCGGGTGTTTATATTGGGTTGGGAGCGATAGGAGGGGGTAGTAATGGGAGGTATGAGCTGTGGGGGTCCAGGGTTGGGAGATATGTCGCCAGCAGTGAGGAGAAGCAGAGACAGAGAGCAGGTGGGAGAAGGAGAGTGGGCGGCTTGTTTTGTGTTTTATTAGGAGAGATCTGAGGTTGAGGAGCAGGTCAGCAGAGGAGGTCAGGTAGGGAGGCAGGAGGGAAGGAGAGATTATTACTTGGTTAGAGGGTGCTGGGGTTTGAGGATAGCAAAGGAGAGTGAGGAGTAAGCGAGCCAAAACTGTCAGAGCGTATGTCAGCATGATGAGAATAAGTGTGGCGGAAAGGGAATGAAATTCAGTACATTTATTAACAGTGGTTAGTCTCACCTTCTGTTCACTTCTGGCTCTTTTCTGGCATATTTCTGCTGTGATATTTGCTGTTATCCTTTTAGAGACAGACCAAGGTTCAGACAGACCTGTGTCTCTGAATTTATAACAGGCTAAGGCCGGTTTCACATTAGCGTTTACTTGATCTGCGGACTTCCTCCGTGAAGCCCCGCCCTCGGCCGCACCCCCACCGCTAGCTCCGCCTACTTCTGCATGCGGCCTGCGTACCTATCTTTAGCATTAGGTACGCAGGTCGTGCGGCTGTATGCGGATGCTGCCGCATGCGTCGTTTTGACGATGCGGTGACCAGCGTAGGACGCAGCCTGTAGCATTTTTTTTTTTTCCGCATCGTCAAAACGATGCATGCGGCAGCACCCGCACGACCTGCGTACCTAATGTTAAAGATAGGTACGCAGGCCGCATGCGGGCCGCATGCAGAAGTAGGCGGAGCTAGCGGTGCAGGTGCGGCCCAGGGTGGGGCTTCACGGAGGAAGTCCGCAGCCCTCCGCAGATCAGGTAAACGCTAGTGTGAAACTGGCCTAAGTGCACATGAAATAGGCCAGGTGTGATCAGGAGGGACGGGCAGCAGGGAGGCTGGTCACAGACACAGGAGGGGATGAATTAGAAGTCAGAAGGGGAAATGCAAGAAGAAATAGATCCAAATGGAAAGATAGAGCCAACTGTGTATTGGCATCAAGGAGTTAAAATGAGAAAACGAGCAGGGGAAAAAAAAACATAGCAGCCAGCGGACATACCAGGAAGGAATAGCACGGTGAGGAAGATCAGGAAAGTTGGGTGATGGTGATGGGACACCATCTATACATTATACACTACATCATACATTATATACTACACTATACACCAAATCATATATTATATACACTACACTAAACATTATATACTACACCATACATCATACATTATATACTACATCATACATTATACATTACATCATACATTATACACCAAATCATATATTATATACACTACACCATACATTATACACCAAATCATATATTATATACACTACACCATACACTACATTATACACTACACTATACATTATACACTACATCATACATTATACACTACACTATACACCAAATCATATATTATATACACTACACCATACACTACATTATACACTACACTATACATTATACACTACACATCATACATTATACACTACACTATACACCAAATCATATATTATATACACTACACTATACATTATACACTACATCATACATTATACACTACACTATACACCAAATCATATATTATATACACTACACCATACACTACATTATACACTACACTATACATTATACACTACACATCATACATTATATACTACACTATACACCAAATCATATATTATATACACTACACCATACACTACATTATACACTACACTATACATTATACACTACACATCATACATTATATACTACACTATACACCAAATCATATATTATATACACTACACCATACACTACATTATACACTACACTATACATTATACACTACACATCATACATTATATACTACACTATACACCAAATCATATATTATATACACTACACCATACACTACATTATACACTACACTATACATTATACACTACACATCATACATTATATACTACACTATACACCAAATCATATATTATATACACTACACTAAACATTATATACTACACCATGCATCATACATTATACACTACATCATACATTATACACTACACCATACATTATACACTACATCATACATTATACACTACATCATACATTATACACTACATTATACACTACACCATACATTATACACTACATCATACATTATACACTACATTATACATTATATACTACACTATACATTATACACTACATCATACATTATACACTACACCATACATTATACACTACATCATACATTATACACTACACTATACACCAAATCATATATTATATACACTACACTAAACATTATATACTACACCATGCATCATACATTATACACTACATCATACATTATATACTACATCATACATTATATACTACATCATACATTATACATTACATCATACATTATACACCAAATCATATATTATATACACTACACCATACACTACATTATACACTACACTATACATTATACACTACATCATACATTATACACTACACTATACACCAAATCATATATTATATACAACTATACACCAAATCATATATTATATACACTACACCATACACTACATTATACACTACACTATACATTATACACTACATCATACATTATATACTACACTATACACCAAATCATATATTATATACACTACACTAAACATTATATACTACACCATGCATCATACATTATACACTACATCATACATTATATACTACATCATACATTATATACTACATCATACATTATACATTACATCATACATTATACACCAAATCATATATTATATACACTACACCATACACTACATTATACACTACACTATACATTATACACTACATCATACATTATACACTACATCATACACTAAACATTATATACTACACCATACATCATACATTATATACTACATCATACATTATATACTACATCATACATTATACACTACACCATACATCATACATTATACACTACACTATACATTATACACTACATCATACATTATATACTACACTATACACCAAATCATATATTATATACACTACACTAAGCATTATATACTACACCATGCATCATACATTATACACTACATCATACATTATACACTACATCATACATTATACACTACACTATACATTATACACTACATTATACACTACATCATACATTATACACTACACTATACATTATACACTACATCATACATTATACACTACACTATACACCAAATCATATATTATATACACTACACCATACACTACATTATACACTACACTATACATTATACACTACATCATACATTATACACTACACTATACACCAAATCATATATTATATACACTACACCATACACTACATTATACACTACACTATACATTATACACTACACATCATACATTATATACTACACTATACACCAAATCATATATTATATACACTACACTAAGCATTATATACTACACCATGCATCATACATTATACACTACATCATACATTATATACTACATCATACATTATACACTACATCATACATTATACACCAAATCATATATACACTACACATTATACACTACATCATACATTATACACTACATTATGTACACTACACTATACATTATACACTACATCATACATTATACACTACATCATACACTAAACATTATATACTACACCATACATCATACATTATATACTACATCATACATTATATACTACATCATACATTATACACTACACCATACATCATACATTATACACTACACTATACATTATACACTACATCATACATTATATACTACACTATACACCAAATCATATATTATATACACTACACTAAGCATTATATACTACACCATGCATCATACATTATACACTACATCATACATTATACACTACATCATACATTATACACTACACTATACATTATACACTACATTATACACTACATCATACATTATACACTACACTATACATTATACACTACATCATACATTATACACTACACTATACACCAAATCATATATTATATACACTACACCATACACTACATTATACACTACACTATACATTATACACTACATCATACATTATACACTACACTATACACCAAATCATATATTATATACACTACACCATACACTACATTATACACTACACTATACATTATACACTACACATCATACATTATATACTACACTATACACCAAATCATATATTATATACACTACACTAAGCATTATATACTACACCATGCATCATACATTATACACTACATCATACATTATATACTACATCATACATTATACACTACATCATACATTATACACCAAATCATATATACACTACACATTATACACTACATCATACATTATACACTACATTATGTACACTACACTATACATTATACACTACATCATACATTATACACTAGATTATACATTATACACTACACCATACATTATACACTACATTATACATTATACACTACACCATACATTATATACACTACACATTATACACTACATCATACATTATACACTACATCATACATTATACACTACACTATACATTATACACTACACTATACATTATACACTACACTATACATTATACACTACATCATACACTACACTAAACATTATATACTACACCATACATCATACACTGCATCATACATTATACACTACACCATACATTATACACTACATCATACATTATACACTACATCATACATTATACACTACATCATACACTACACCATACATTATACACTACACCATACATTATACATTATACACTACACCATACATTATACACTACACCATACATTATACACTACATCATACATTATACACTACACCATACATTTTTACACTACATCATACATTATACACTACACTATACATTATACACTACATCATACATTATACACTGCACCATACATTATACACTACACCATACATTATACACTACATCATACATTATACACTACATTATACACTATACATTATACACTACATCATACATTATACACTACACCATACATTATACACTATACATTATACACTACATCATACATTATACACTACATCATACATTATACACTACATCATACATTATACACTACATCATACATTATACACTACATCATACATTATACACTACATCATACACTACACTAAACATTATATACTACACCATACATCATACATTATACACTACACTATACATTATACACTACATCATACATTATACACTATATCATACATTATACACTACATCATACATTATACACTACATCATACATTATACACTATATCATACATTATACACTACATCATACATTATACACTACACATTATACATTATACACTACACTATACATTATACACTACACTATACATTATACACTACATCATACATTATACACTACACCAGGGGTCCCCAACTCCAGTCCTCAAGGCCCACCAACAGGTCATGTTTTCAGGATTTCCTTTGCATTGCACAGGTGATGCAATTATTACCTGGGCAAGACTAAGGAAATCCTGAAAACATGACATGTTGGTGGGCCTTGAGGACTGGAGTTGGGGACCCCTGCACTACACCATACATTATACACTACATCATACACTACACTAAACATTATATACTACACCATACATCATACATTATACACTACATCATACACTACACTAAACATTATATACTACACCATACATCATACATTATACACTACATCATACATTATACACTACATCATACATTATACACTACACTATACATTATACACTACACTATACATTATATACTACACCATACATCATACATTATACACTACATCATACATTATACACTACACTATACATTATACACTACATCATACATTATACACTACATCATACACTACACTAAACATTATATACTACACCATACATCATACATTATACACTACATCATACATTATACATTACATCATACATTATACACTACACCATACATTATACACTACATCATACATTATACACTACATCATACATTATACACTACATCATACATTATACACTACATCATACATTACACACTACACATTATACATTATACACTACACTATACATTATACACTACACTATACATTATACACTACATCATACATTATACACTACATCATACACTACATCATACATTATACACTACATCATACATTATACACTACATCATAAACTACACTAAACATTATATACTACACCATACATCATACATTATACACTACATCATACATTATACACTACATCATACACTACACTGAACATTATATACTACACCATACATCATACATTATACATTACATCATACATTATACACTACATCATACATTATACATTACATCATACACTACATCATACATTATACACTACATCATACATTATACACTACATCATACATTATACACTACATCATACATTATACACTACATCATACATTATACACCAAATCATATATTATATACACTACACTATACATTATACACTACATCATATATCATACACTACACTAAACATTATATACTACACCATACATTATACACTACATCATACATTATACACTACACCATACATTATACACTACATCATACATTATACACTACACTATACATTATACACTACACCATACATTATACACTACATCATACATTATACACTACTCTATACATTATACACTACATCATACATTATACACTACACTATACATTATACACTACATCATACATTATACACTACATCATACATTATACACTACATTATACACTACACCATACATTATACACTACATCATACATTATACACTACACTATACATTATACACTACACTATACATTATACACTACATCATACATTATACACTATACATTATACACTACATCATACATTATACACTACATCATACACTACACTAAACATTATATACTACACCATACATCATACATTATACACTACACTATACATTATACACTACATCATACATTATACACTATATCATACATTATACACTACATCATACATTATACACTACATCATACATTATACACTACACATTATACATTATACACTACACTATACATTATACACTATACATTATACACTACATCATACATTATACACTACATCATACATTATACACTACATCATACACTAAACATTATATACTACACCATACATCATACATTATACACTACATCATACATTATACACTACATCATACACTACACTAAACAATATATACTACACCATACATTATACACTACATCATACACTACACTAACCATTATATACTACACCATACATCATACATTATACACTACATCATACATTATACACTACATCATACATTATATACTACATCATACACTACATCATACATTATACACTACATCATACATTATACACTACATAATACATTATACACTACACATTATACATTATACACTACATCATACATTATACACTACATAATACATTATACACTACACATTATACATTATACACTACACTATACATTATACACTACACATTATACACTACATTATACACTACATCATACATTATACACTACACTATACATTATACACTACACCATACATTATACACTACACTATACATTATACACTACATCATACATTATACACTACATCATACATTATACACTACATCATACATTATACACTACACTATACATTATACACTACATCATACATTATACACTACACTAAACATTATATACTACACCATACATCATACATCATACACTACACCATACATTATACACTACATCATACATTATACACTACACCATACATTATACACTACATCATACATTATACACTACACTATACATTATACACTACATCATACATTATACACTACACTAAACATTATATACTACACCATACATCATACACTACATCATACATTATACACTACACTATACATTATACACTACATCATAAACTACACTAAACATTATATTCTACACCATACATCATACATTATACACTACATCATACATTATACACTACATCATACATTATACACTACATCATAAACTACACTAAACATTATATACTACACCATACATCATACATTATACACTACATCATACATTATACACTACATCATACATTATACACTACACTATACATTATACACTACATCATACATTATACACTACACCATACATTATACACTACATCATACATTATACACTACACTATACATTATACACTACATCATACATTATACACTACATCATACATTATACACTACATCATACATTACACACTACACATTATACATTATACACTACATCATACATTATACACTACATCATACACTACATCATACATTATACACTACATCATACATTATACACTACATCATAAACTACACTAAACATTATATACTACACCATACATCATACATTATACACTACACTATACATTATACACTACACTATACATTATACACTACATCATACATTATACACTACATCATACACTACATCATACATTATACACTACATCATACATTATACACTACATCATAAACTACACTAAACATTATATACTACACCATACATCATACATTATACACTACACTATACATTATACACTACACTATACATTATACATTACATCATACATTATACACTACACCATACATTATACACTACATCATACATTATACACTACACTATACATTATACACTACATCATACATTATACACTACATCATACATTACACACTACACATTATACATTATACACTACACTATACATTATACACTACACTATACATTATACACTACATCATACATTATACACTACATCATACACTACATCATACATTATACACTACATCATACATTATACACTACATCATAAACTACACTAAACATTATATACTACACCATACATCATACATTATACACTACACTATACATTATACACTACATCATACACTACATCATACACTACATCATACATTATACACTACATCATACACTACACTAAACATTATATACTACACCATACATCATACATTATACATTACATCATACATTATACACTACATCATACATTATACACTACATCATACATTATACACTACATCATAAACTACACTAAACATTATATACTACACCATACATCATACATTATACACTACACTATACATTATACACTACATCATACACTACATCATACACTACATCATACATTATACACTACATCATACACTACACTAAACATTATATACTACACCATACATCATACATTATACATTACATCATACATTATACACTACATCATACATTATACACTACATCATACATTATACACTACATCATAAACTACACTAAACATTATATACTACACCATACATCATACATTATACACTACACTATACATTATACACTACATCATACACTACATCATACACTACATCATACATTATACACTACATCATACACTACACTAAACATTATATACTACACCATACATCATACATTATACATTACATCATACATTATACACTACACCATACATTATACACTACATCATACATTATACACTACACTATACATTATACATTACATCATACATTATACACTACATCATACATTATACACTACACTATACATTATACACTACAACATACATTATACACTACATCATACATTATGCACTACATCATACATTATACACTACATCATACATTATACACTGCATTATACACTACACCATACACTACATCATACATTATACACTACACTATACATTATACACTACACATTATACACTACACTATACATTATACACTACACATTATACACTACACTATACATTATACACTACATCATACATTATACACTACATCATACATTATACACTACACTATACATTATACACTACACATTATACATTATACACTACACTAAACATTATATACTACACCATACATTATAGTAACATAGTAACATAGTAACATAGTTAGTAAGGCCGAAAAAAGACATTTGTCCATCCAGTTCAGCCTATATTCCATCATAATAAATCCCCAGATCTACGTCCTTCTACAGAACCTAATAATTGTATGATACAATATTGTTCTGCTCCAGGAAGACATCCAGGCCTCTCTTGAACCCCTCGACTGAGTTCGCCATCACCACCTCCTCAGGCAAGCAATTCCAGATTCTCACTGCCCTAACAGTAAAGAATCCTCTTCTATGTTGGTGGAAAAACCTTCTCTCCTCCAGACGCAAAGAATGCCCCCTTGTGCCCGTCACCTTCCTTGGTATAAACAGATCGTCAGCGAGATATTTGTATTGTCCCCTTATATACTTATACATGGTTATTAGATCGCCCCTCAGTCGTCTTTTTTCTAGACTAAATAATCCTAATTTCGCTAATCTATCTGGGTATTGTAGTTCTCCCATCCCCTTTATTAATTTTGTTGCCCTCCTTTGTACTCTCTCTAGTTCCATTATATCCTACACTACACTATACATTATACACTACATCATACATTATACACTACACTATACACTACATCATACATTATACACTACACTATACACTACATCATACATTATACACTACACTATACACTACATCATACATTATACACTACACTATACACTACATCATACATTATACACTACATCATGCATTATACACTACACTAAACATTATACACTACATCATACATTATACACTACATCATACATTATACACTACACATTATACACTACATCATGCATTATACACTACACTAAACATTATACACTACACCATACATTATACACTACATCATACATTATACACTACACATTATACACTACATCATACATTATACACTACACCATACATTATACACTACATCATACATTATACACTACACTATACATTATACACTACACCATACATTATACACTACATCATACATTATACACTACTCTATACATTATACACTACATCATACATTATACACTACACTATACACTACATCATACATTATACACTACACTATACACTACATCATACATTATACACTACACTATACACTACATCATACATTATACACTACACTATACACTACATCATACATTATACACTACATCATGCATTATACACTACACTAAACATTATACACTACATCATACATTATACACTACATCATACATTATACACTACACATTATACACTACATCATGCATTATACACTACACTAAACATTATACACTACACCATACATTATACACTACATCATACATTATACACTACACATTATACACTACATCATACATTATACACTACACCATACATTATACACTACATCATACATTATACACTACACTATACATTATACACTACACCATACATTATACACTACATCATACATTATACACTACTCTATACATTATACACTACATCATACATTATACACTACACTATACATTATACACTACATCATACATTATACACTACATTATACACTACACCATACATTATACACTACATCATACATTATACACTACACTATACATTATACACTACACTATACATTATACACTACATCATACATTATACACTATACATTATACACTACATCATACACTACACTAAACATTATATACTACACCATACATCATACATTATACACTACACTATACATTATACACTACATCATACATTATACACTATATCATACATTATACACTACATCATACATTATACACTACATCATACATTATACACTACATCATACATTATACACTACACATTATACACTACATCATGCATTATACACTACACTAAACATTATACACTACACCATACATTATACACTACATCATACATTATACACTACACATTATACACTACATCATACATTATACACTACACCATACATTATACACTACATCATACATTATACACTACACTATACATTATACACTACACCATACATTATACACTACATCATACATTATACACTACTCTATACATTATACACTACATCATACATTATACACTACACTATACATTATACACTACATCATACATTATACACTACATTATACACTACACCATACATTATACACTACATCATACATTATACACTACACTATACATTATACACTACACTATACATTATACACTACATCATACATTATACACTATACATTATACACTACATCATACACTACACTAAACATTATATACTACACCATACATCATACATTATACACTACACTATACATTATACACTACATCATACATTATACACTATATCATACATTATACACTACATCATACATTATACACTACATCATACATTATACACTACACATTATACATTATACACTACACTATACATTATACACTATACATTATACACTACATCATACATTATACACTACATCATACACTAAACATTATATACTACACCATACATCATACATTATACACTACATCATACATTATACACTACACTATACATTATACACTACATCATACACTACACTAAACAATATATACTACACCATACATTATACACTACATCATACACTACACTAACCATTATATACTACACCATACATCATACATTATACACTACATCATACATTATACACTACATCATACATTATACACTACATCATACATTATACACTACATAATACATTATACACTACACATTATACATTATACACTACATCATACATTATACACTACATCATACATTATACACTACATAATACATTATACACTACACATTATACATTATACACTACACTATACATTATACACTACACCATACATTATACACTACACTATACATTATACACTACATCATACATTATACACTACATCATACATTATACACTACATCATACATTATACACTACACTATACATTATACACTACATCATACATTATACACTACACTAAACATTATATACTACACCATACATCATACACTACACCATACATTATACATTATACACTACACCATACATTATACACTACATCATACATTATACACTACACTATACATTATACACTACATCATACATTATACACTACACTAAACATTATATACTACACCATACATCATACACTACATCATACATTATACACTACACTATACATTATACACTACATCATAAACTACACTAAACATTATATTCTACACCATACATCATACATTATACACTACATCATACATTATACACTACACATTATACACTACATCATACATTATACACTACACCATACATTATACACTACATCATACATTATACACTACATCATACATTATACACTACACATTATACACTACAAAATACATTATACACTACACCATACATTATACACTACATCATATATTATACACTACATCATACATTATACACTACACTATACATTATACACTACATCATACATTATACACTACATCATACATTATACACTACATCATACATTATACACTACACTATACATTATACACTACATCATACATTATACACTACATCATACATTATACACTACACATTATACATTATACACTACACTATACATTATACACTACACTATACATTATACACTACATCATACATTATACACTACATCATACATTATACACTACACTATACATTATACACTACATAATACATTATACACTACACTATACATTATACACTACATCATACATTACATCATACATACACTAAACATTATATACTACACCATACATTATACACTACATCATACATTATACACTACATCATACATTATACACTACATCATACATTATACACTACATCATAAACTACACTAAACATTATATACTACACCATACATCATACATTATACACTACATCATATATTATACACTGCATTAAACATTATATACTACACTATACATTATACACTACATCATATATTATACACCAAATCATATATTATATACACTACACTATACATTATACACTACATCATACATCATACACTACACTATACATTATACACTACACCATACATTATACACTACATCATACATTATACACTACACTATACATTATACACTACATCATACATTATACACTACATCATACATTATACACTACATCATACATTATACACTGCATTATACACTACACCATACACTACATCATACATTATACACTACACTATACACTACATCATACATTATACACTACACCATACATTATACACTACACTATACATTATACACTACATCATACATTATACACTACATCATACATTATTCACTGCATTATACACTACATCATACATTATACACTACACTATACATTATACACTACATCATACATTATACACTACATCATACATTATACACTACATCATACATTATACACTGCATTATACACTACACCATACACTACATCATACATTATACACTACACTATACACTACATCATACATTATACACTACACCATACATTATACACTACACTATACATTATACACTACATCATACATTATACACTACATCATACATTATTCACTGCATTATACATTATACACTACATCATACATTATACACTACACTACACATTATACACTACACCATACATTATACACTACACTATACATTATACACTACATCATACATTATACACTACATCATACATTATTCACTACACTACACATTATACACTACATCATACATTATACACTACACTACACATTATACACTACATCATGCATTATACACTACACTAAACATTATATACTACACCATACATTATACACTACATCATACGTTATACACTACATCATACATTATACACTACACATTATACATTATACACTACACTATACATTATACACTATACATTATACACTACATCATACATTATACACTACATCATACATTATACACTACATCATACATTATACACTACACTACACATTATACACTACATCATACATTATACACTACACTACACATTATACACTACATCATGCATTATACACTACACTAAACATTATATACTACACCATACATTATACACTACATCATACGTTATACACTACATCATACATTATACACTACACATTATACATTATACACTACACTATACATTATACACTATACATTATACACTACATCATACATTATACACTACATCATACACTAAACATTATATACTACACCATACATCATACATTATACACTACATCATACATTATACACTACACTATACATTATACACTACATCATACATTATACACTACATCATACATTATACACTACATCATACATTATACACTACACTATACATTCTACACTACATCATACATTATACACTACATCATACATTATACACTACATCATACATTATACATTATACACTACACATTATACATTATACACTACACTACACTATACATTATACACTACACTATACATTATACACTACATCATACATTATACACTACATCATACATTATACACTACACTATACATTATACACTACATAATACATTATACACTACACTATACATTATACACTACATCATACATTATACACTACACTAAACATTATATACTACACCATACATTATACACTACATCATACATTATACACTACATCATACATTATACACTACATCATAAACTACACTAAACATTATATACTACACCATACATCATACATTATACACTACATCATACACTACACTAAACATTATATACTACACCATACATCATACATTATACACTACATCATACATTATACACTACATCATATATTATACACTGCATTAAACATTATATACTACACTATACATTATACACTACATCATATATTATACACCAAATCATATATTATATACACTACACATTATACACTACATCATACATCATACACTACACTATACATTATACACTACACCATACATTATACACTACATCATACATTATACACTACATTATACATTATACACTATACATTATACACTACATCATACATCATACACTACACTATACATTATACACTACACTATACATTATACACTGCATTATACACTACACCATACACTACATCATACATTATACACTACACTATACATTATACACTACACATTATACACTACATCATACATTATACACTACATCATACATTATACACTACACTACACATTATACACTACATCATGCATTATACACTACACTAAACATTATATACTACACCATACATTATACACTACATCATACGTTATACACTACACATTATACACTACATCATACATTATACACTACACTACACATTATACACTACACCATACATTATACACTACATCATACATTATACACTACACTATACATTATACACTACACCATACACTACACTAAACATTATATACTACACCATACATCATACATTATACACTACACTATACATTATACACTACATCATACATTATACACTACACATTATACACTACACTATACATTATACACTATACATTATACACTACATCATACACTAAACATTATATACTACACCATACATCATACATTATACACTACATCATACACTAAACATTATATACTACACCATACATCATACATTATACACTACATCATACATTATACACTACATCATACATTATACATTACATCATACATTATACACTACATCATACATTATACACTACATCATACATTATACACTACACTATACATTATACACTACACTACACATTATATACTACACCATACATCATACATTATACACTACATCATACATTATACACTACACTATACATTATACACTACATCATACACTACACTAAACATTATATACTACACCATACATCATACATTATACACTACATCATACATTATACATTACATCATACATTATACACTACACCATACATTATACACTACATCATACATTATACACTACACTATACATTATACACTACATCATACATTATACACTACACTATACATTATACACTACATCATATATTATACACTACATCATACATTATACACTACACTATACATTATATACTACACCATACATCATACATTATACACTACATCATACACTACACTAAACATTATATACTACACCATACATCATACATTATACACTACATCATACATTATACACTACATCATACATTATACATTACATCATACATTATACACTACATCATATATTATACACTACACTATACATTATACACTACACCATACATTATACACTACATCATATATTATACACCAAATCATATATTATATACACTACACTATACATTATACACTACATCATACATCATACACTACACATTATACACTACACCATACATTATACACTACATCATATATTATACACCAAATCATATATTATATACACTACACTATACATTATACACTACATCATACATCATACACTACACATTATACACTACACCATACATTATACACTACATCATACATTATACACTACACTATACATTATACACTACACCATACATTATACACTACATCATACATTATACACTACACTATACATTATACACTACACCATACATCATACACTACACTATACATTATACACTACACCATACATCATACATTATACACTACATCATACATTATACACTACACTATACATTATACACTACATCATACATTATACACTACATCATACATTATACACTACACTATACATTATACACTACACCATACATTATACACTACACCATACATTATACACTACACTATACATTATACACTACACCATACATTATACACTACATCATACATTATGCACTACATCATACATTATACACTACATCATACATTATACACTACATCATACATTATACACTACACTATACACTACATCATACATTATACACTACACTATACATTATACACTACATCATACATTATACACTACATCATACATTATACACCACACTACACATTATACACTACATCATGCATTATACACTACACTAAACATTATATACTACACCATACATTATACACTACATCATACATTATACACTACATCATACATTATACACTACATCATACACTACACTAAACATTATATACTACATCATACATTATACATTACATCATACATTATACACTACATCCTACATTATAATGTATAGTGTATGATGTAGTGTATAATGTATGATGTAGTGTATAATGTATGATGTAGTGTATAATATATAGTGTATAATGTATGATGTAGTGTATAATGTATAGTGTAGTGTATAATGTATAGTGTATAATGTATGATGTAGTGTATAGTGTATGATGTAGTGTATAATGTATAGTGTATAATGTATAATGTAGTGTATAATGTATGATGTAGTGTATAATGTATGATGTAATGTATAATGTATGATGTAGTGTATAATGTATGGTGTAGTGTATACACTACATCATACACTATACATTATACACTACATCATACATTATACACTACATCATACATTATACATTACATCATACATTATACACTACATCATACATTATACACTACATCATACATTATACACTACACATTATACACTACATTATACATTATACACTACACTACACATTATACACTACATCATACATTATACACTACATCATACACTACACTATACATTATACACTACATCATACATTATACACTACATCATACATTATACATTACATCATACATTATACACTACATCATACATTATACACTACATCATACATTATACACTACACATTATACACTACATTATACATTATACACTACACTACACATTATACACTACATCATGCATTATACACTACATCATACACTACACTAAACATTATATACTACATCATACATCATACACTACATCATACATTATACATTACATCATACATTATACACTACATCCTACATTATAATGTATAGTGTATGATGTAGTGTATAATGTATGATGTAGTGTATAATGTATGATGTAGTGTATATAATGTATAGTGTAGTGTATAATGTATGATGTAGTGTATAATGTATGATGTAGTGTATAATGTATGATGTAGTGTATAATATATAGTGTATAATGTATGATGTAGTGTATAGTGTATGATGTAGTGTATAATGTATAGTGTATAATGTATAATGTAGTGTATAATGTATGATGTAGTGTATAATGTATGATGTAATGTATAATGTATGATGTAGTGTATAATGTATGGTGTAGTGTATACACTACATCATACACTATACATTATACACTACATCATACATTATACACTACATCATACATTATACATTACATCATACACTACATCATACATTATACACTACATCATACATTATACACTACACATTATACACTACATCATACATTATACACTACACCATACATTATACACTACATCATACATTATACACTACATCATACATTATACACTACATCATACATTATACACTACATCATACATTATACACTACATTATACATTATACACTACACTACACATTATACACTACATCATGCATTATACACTACATCATACACTACATCATACATTATACATTACATCATACATTATACACTACATCCTACATTATAATGTATAGTGTATGATGTAGTGTATAATGTATGATGTAGTGTATAATGTATGATGTAGTGTATATAATGTATAGTGTAGTGTATAATGTATGTAGTGTATAATGTATGATGTAGTGTATAATGTATGATGTAGTGTATAATGTATGATGTAGTGTATAATATATAGTGTATAATGTATGATGTAGTGTATAATGTATGATGTAGTGTATATAATGTATAGTGTAGTGTATAATGTATGTAGTGTATAATGTATGGTGTAGTGTATAATGTATAGTGTAGTGTGTAATGTATAGTGTATAATGTATGATGTAGTGTATAGTGTATGATGTAGTGTATAATGTATAGTGTATAATGTATAATGTAGTGTATAATGTATGATGTAGTGTATAATGTATGATGTAATGTATAATGTATGATGTAGTGTATAATGTATGGTGTAGTGTATACACTACATCATACACTATACATTATACACTACATCATACATTATACACTACATCATACATTATACACTACATCATACATTACATCATACATTATACACTACATCATACATTATACATTACATCATACATTATACACTACATCATACATTATACATTACATCATACATTATACACTACATCATACATTATACACTACATCATACATTATACACTACATACATTATACAATACACTATACATTATATACACTACATCATACATTATACACTACATCATACATTATACACTACATCATACACTATACATTATAATGTAGGATGTAGTGTATAATGTATGATGTAATGTATGATGTATGATGTAGTGTATAATGTATGATGTATGATGTAGTATATAATGTTTAGTGTAGTGTATGATGTAGTGTATAATGCATGATGTAGTGTATAATGTGTAGTGTAGTGTATAATGTATAATGTAGTGTATAATGTATGATGTAGTGTATAATGCATGATGTAGTGTATAATGTGTAGTGTATAATGTATAGTGTAGTGTATAATGTATGATGTAGTGTATGGTGTAGTGTATAATGCAGTGTATAATGTATGATGTAGTGCATAATGTATGATGTAGTGCATAATGTATGATGTAGTGTATAATGTATAGTGTAGTGTATAATGTATGGTGTAGTGTATAATGTATGGTGTAGTGTATAATGTTTAGTGTAGTGTATAATGTATGATGTAGTGTATAATGTATGGTGTAGTGTATAATGTATAGTGTAGTGTATAATGTATGATGTAGTGTATAATGTATGGTGTAGTGTATAATGTATAGTGTAGTGTATGATGTATGATGTAGTGTATAATGTATAGTGTAGTGTATATAATATATGATTTGGTGTATAATATATATATAGTGCAGGGTATAATATATGATGTAGTGTATAATGTATGATGTAATGTATAATGTATGATGTATGGTGTAGTATATAATGTTTAGTGTAGTTTATGATGTAGTGTATAATGTATGATGTAGTGTATAATGTATGATGTAGTGTATAATGTATGATGTAGTGTATGATGTATGATGTATGGTGTAGTATATAATGTTTAGTGTAGTGTATAATGTATGATGTATACACTACATCATACACTACATCATACATTATACACTACATCATACATTATACACTACATCATACATTATACACCATACATTATACACTACATCATACATTATACATTACATCATACATTATACACTACATCATACATTATACATTACATCATACACTATACATTATACACTACATCATACACTATACACTACATCATACATTATACACTATACATTATACACTACATCATACATTATACACTACACCATACATTATACACTACATCATACATTATACACTACATCATACATTATACACTACATCATACATTATACACTACATCATACATTATACACTGCACTATACATTATACACTACATCATACATTATACACTACACTACACATTATACACTACATCATACATTATACACTACACTATACATTATACACTATACATCATACAGTACATCATACATTATACAGCACATCATACATTATACAATACATCATACATTATACACTACACTATACATTATACACTACATCATACATTATACACTACATCATACATTATACACTACACATTATACATTATACACTACACTATACATCATACACTACACTAAACATTATATACTACACCATACATCATACATTATACACTACATCATACATTATACACTACACCATACATTATACACTATACATCATACAGTACATCATACATTATACAGTACATCATACATTATACACTACATAATACATTATACACTACACTATACATTATACACTGCACTATACATTATACACTACATCATACATTATACACTACACTACACATTATACACTACATCATACATTATACACTACACTATACATTATACACTATACATCATACAGTACATCATACATTATACAGTACATCATACATTATACAATACATCATACATTATACACTACACTATACATTATACACTACATCATACATTATACACTACATCATACATTATACACTACACATTATACATTATACACTACACTATACATCATACACTACACTAAACATTATATACTACACCATACATCATACATTATACACTACACCATACATTATACACTATACATCATACAGTACATCATACATTATACACTACATAATACATTATACACTACACTATACATTATACACTACATCATACATTATACACTACACTAAACATTATATACTACACCATACATCATACATTATACACTACATCATACATTATACACTATACATCATACAGTACATCATACAGTATACAGCACATCATACATTATACATTACATCATACATTATACACTACACTATACATTATACACTACATCATACATTATACACTACATCATACATTATACACTACACATTATACATTATACACTACACTATACATCATACACTACACTAAACATTATATACTACACCATACATCATACATTATACACTACACCATACATTATACACTATACATCATACAGTACATCATACATTATACACTACATAATACATTATACACTACACTATACATTATACACTACATCATACATTATACACTACACTAAACATTATATACTACACCATACATCATACATTATACACTACACATTATACATTATACACTACACTATACATCATACACTACACTAAACATTATATACTACACCATACATCATACATTATACACTACACCATACATTATACACTATACATCATACAGTACATCATACATTATACACTACATAATACATTATACACTACACTATACATTATACACTACATCATACATTATACACTACACTAAACATTATATACTACACCATACATCATACATTATACACTATACATCATACAGTACATCATACAGTATACAGCACATCATACATTATACATTACATCATACATTATACACTACACTATACATTATACACTACATCATACATTATACATTACATCATACATTATACACTACACTATACATTATACACTACATCATACATTATACACTACATCATACATTATACACTACACATTATACATTTTACACTACACTATACATCATACACTACACTAAACATTATATACTACACCATACATCATACATTATACACTACATCATACATTATACACTACACCATACATTATACACTATACATCATACAGTACATCATACATTATACAGTACATCATACATTATACACTACATAATACATTATACACTACACTATACATTATACACTGCACTATACATTATACACTACATCATACATTATACACTACACTACACATTATACACTACATCATACATTATACACTACACTATACATTATACACTATACATCATACAGTACATCATACATTATACAGTACATCATACATTATACAATACATCATACATTATACACTACACTATACATTATACACTACATCATACATTATACACTACATCATACATTATACACTACACATTATACATTATACACTACACTATACATCATACACTACACTATACATTATATACTACACCATACATCATACATTATACACTACACCATACATTATACACTATACATCATACAGTACATCATACATTATACACTACATCATACATTATACACTACATAATACATTATACACTACACTATACATCATACATTATACACTACATCATACATTATACACTACATCATACATTATACACTACATCATACATTATACACTACATCATACATTATACACTACACATTATACATTATACATTACACTAAACATTATATACTACATCATACACTATACACTACATCATACATTATACACTACACTAAACATTATACACTACACCATACATCATACATTATACACTACATCATACATTATACACTATACATCATACAGTACATCATACATTATATACTACACTATACATTATACACTACATCATACATTATACACTACACTAAACATTATATACTACACCATACATTATACACTACATTATACATTATACTCTACATCATACACTACACTAAACATTATATACTACACCATACATCATACATTATACACTATACATCATACAGTACATCATACATTATACACTACATCATACATCATACACTACACTAAACATTATATACTACACTATACATTATACACTACATCATATATTATACACTACATTATACATTATACAATACATCATATATTATACACCAAATCATATATTATATACACTACACTAATGCATTATACACTACATCATATACACTACACATTATACACTACACTATACATTATATACTACATCATATATTATATACACTACACATTATATACTACACTATAAATTATCCTCTACTGTCTACACCATACATTATACACTACTCTATACATTATACATTATATGCCACACTATACATTATACACCACACTATACATTATACACCATACATTATACACCATACATTATACACTGCACATTATACACTACTCTATACATCAGGGGTCCCCAACTCCAGTCCTCAAGGCCCACCAACAGGTCATGTTTTCAGGATGTGTTGCATTGCACAGGTGATGCAATTATTACCTGGGCAAGACTAAGGAAATCCTGAAAACATGACATGTTGGTGGGCCTTGAGGACTGGAGTTGGGGACCCCTGCTATACATGATATGCCACACTATACATTATACACTATACATCATACAGCACAACATACATCACACTAAACTCTACACTGTAACCTGCATCACACCCTGCACAGGGCAGCACGGTGGCTCAGTGGTTATCACTTTATATAGTGGCTCAGTGGTTTTCACTTTATATAGTGGCTCAGTGGTTTTCACTTTATATAGTGGCTCAGTGGTTATCACTTTATATGGTGGCTCAGTGGTTTTCACTTTATATGGTGGCTCAGTGGTTTTCACTTTATATGGTGGCTCAGTGGTTTTCACTTTATATGGTGGCTCAGTGGTTATCACTTTATATAGTGGCTCAGTGGTTTTCACTTTATATATTGGCTCAGTGGTTTTCACTTTATATGGTGGCTCAGTGGTTTTCACTTTATATGGTGGCTCAGTGGTTTTCGCTTTATATGGTGGCTCAGTGGTTTTCGCTTTATATGGTGGCTCAGTGGTTTTCGCTTTATATGGTGGCTCAGTGGTTTTCGCTTTATATGGTGGCTCAGTGGTTTTCGCTTTATATGGTGGCTCAGTGGTTTTCGCTTTATATGGTGGCTCAGTGGTTTTCGCTTTATATAGTGGCTCAGTGGTTTTCGCTTTATATAGTGGCTCAGTGGTTTTCGCTTTATATAGTGGCTCAGTGGTTTTCGCTTTATATAGTGGCTCAGTGGTTTTCACTTTATATAGTGGCTCAGTGGTTATCACTTTATATAGTGGCTCAGTGGTTTTCACTTTATATAGTGGCTCAGTGGTTTTCACTTTATATAGTGGCTCAGTGGTTTTCACTTTATATAGTGGCTCAGTGGTTTTCACTTTATATAGTGGCTCAGTGGTTTTCACTTTATATAGTGGCTCAGTGGTTTTCACTTTATATAGTGGCTCAGTGGTTTTCACTTTATATAGTGGCTCAGTGGTTTTCACTTTATATAGTGGCTCAGTGGTTATCACTTTATATAGTGGCTCAGTGGTTATCACTTTATATAGTGGCTCAGTGGTTATCACTTTATATAGTGGCTCAGTGGTTTTCACTTTATATAGTGGCTCAGTGGTTTTCACTTTATATAGTGGCTCAGTGGTTTTCACTTTATATAGTGGCTCAGTGGTTTTCACTTTATATAGTGGCTCAGTGGTTTTCACTTTATATAGTGGCTCAGTGGTTTTCACTTTATATAGTGGCTCAGTGGTTTTCACTTTATATAGTGGCTCAGTGGTTATCACTTTATATAGTGGCTCAGTGGTTATCACTTTATATAGTGGCTCAGTGGTTTTCACTTTATATAGTGGCTCAGTGGTTATCACTTTATATAGTGGCTCAGTGGTTTTCACTTTATATAGTGGCTCAGTGGTTATCACTTTATATAGTGGCTCAGTGGTTTTCACTTTATATAGTGGCTCAGTGGTTTTCACTTTATATAGTGGCTCAGTGGTTTTCACTTTATATAGTGGCTCAGTGGTTATCACTTTATATAGTGGCTCAGTGGTTTTCACTTTATATAGTGGCTCAGTGGTTTTCACTTTATATAGTGGCTCAGTGGTTATCACTTTATATAGTGGCTCAGTGGTTATCACTTTATATAGTGGCTCAGTGGTTATCACTTTATATAGTGGCTCAGTGGTTTTCCCTTTATATAGTGGCTCAGTGGTTATCACTTTATATAGTGGCTCAGTGGTTTTCCCTTTATATAGTGGCTCAGTGGTTATCACTTTATATAGTGGCTCAGTGGTTATCACTTTATATAGTGGCTCAGTGGTTTTCACTTTATATAGTGGCTCAGTGGTTTTCACTTTATATAGTGGCTCAGTGGTTATCACTTTATATAGTGGCTCAGTGGTTTTCACTTTATATAGTGGCTCAGTGGTTTTCACTTTATATAGTGGCTCAGTGGTTATCACTTTATATAGTGGCTCAGTGGTTATCACTTTATATAGTGGCTCAGTGGTTTTCACTTTATATAGTGGCTCAGTGGTTTTCACTTTATATAGTGGCTCAGTGGTTTTCACTTTATATAGTGGCTCAGTGGTTTTCACTTTATATAGTGGCTCAGTGGTTATCACTTTATATGGTGGCTCAGTGGTTATCACTTTATATAGTGGCTCAGTGGTTTTCACTTTATATAGTGGCTCAGTGGTTATCACTTTATATAGTGGCTCAGTGGTTTTCACTTTATATAGTGGCTCAGTGGTTTTCACTTTATATAGTGGCTCAGTGGTTATCACTTTATATAGTGGCTCAGTGGTTTTCACTTTATATAGTGGCTTTATATAGTGGCTCAGTGGTTATCACTTTATATAGTGGCTCAGTGGTTTTCACTTTATATAGTGGCTCAGTGGTTTTCACTTTATATAGTGGCTCAGTGGTTATCACTTTATATAGTGGCTCACTGTTGCTTTGTAACTCTCGGCTCCTGGGCTTAATTCCCACTAAGGGCGACATTTGCAGGGAGTTCACATGTTCTTCATGGGTTTCCTCCCAGACCCAGTGATGGGGAATGTAGATTGTGAGCCCCAATGGGGACAGTGATGATTTTGTGCTGGGGTATTAATGGTGCTATACCAGTAAAGTCAAGAAATCCACTTTGCCATGTGATGCACCATATACCTGGTCATACCCCAGACGTGTCCACATCCTTTTCATCACATCACCTAAAGCACAAACACGATGCCGCATGTCATAAATCAGGACACGGACGACACAAGCGCATGATGGCGTCCGTACAGAAGCCTGACTCCATGTGTAATGTGAATGAGGAGTCTGAGAATACACCGCTACTGCAATGGCGCCGCTTTTCATCAGCTTACAGCTTTCTCCTTCTGTAACGACTCTTATCTGTCGCCACTTCACTGCTCAAGTCGCAGCGAGCAGTAAGTGCAGGATCATGGCGTGACGGGCGTCTGAAGGGTTAACCACATATAAACCACCAGTGGTTCTCCGGGTCTAGGTGTAAGTGATCAGCCGTTCTCATACTACTGGCGACTAGAGGGTTAACCCTATATTACAGATAGAGTGATCCTGACCTCTGGTTCTACATGTAAATGATGGGCGTTTCTCGTGGTCCTGGTGTGTAGAGGGTTAGATGAGATCTTCCAGGTGAATGGACCGCCATAGTCATATATTCTGGAGGTCACATATTAGTCTGGCTAATTGGTGGTCCTCACCATCCGGACCACTGCAGGAGCTTAGCACAACCATGAAATTGCAGCGACGTGCACTGCAGCAGGGCGGTATCTAACACACTAGTATTCAGATGAGGGTCCCTTATTTAAACTGAATATATATATTGCCCAGCCACGTAGTATATTGTCCAGCCACGTAGTATATTGTCCAGCCACGTAGTATATTGCCCAGTCACGTAGTATATTGCCCAGTCACGTAGTATATTGGCCAGTCACGTAGTGTATTGCCCAGTCACGTAGTATATTGCCCAGTCACGTAGTATATTGCCCAGTCACGTAGTATATTGCCCAGCCACGTAGTGTATTGCCCAGTCACGTAGTATATTGCCCAGTCACGTAGTATATTGCCCAGTCACGTAGTATATTGGCATATTGACGTAGTATACAGCACAGAGCCACGTAGTATATTGCCCAGCCACGTAGTATATTGGCCAGTCACGTAGTATATTGCCCAGCCACGTAGTATATTGCCCAGTCACGTAGTATATTGGCCAGTCACGTAGTGTATTGCCCAGTCACGTAGTATATTGCCCAGTCACGTAGTATATTGCCCAGTCACGTAGTATATTGCCCAGCCACGTAGTGTATTGCCCAGTCACGTAGTATATTGCCCAGTCACGTAGTATATTGCCCAGTCACGTAGTATATTGGCATATTGACGTAGTATACAGCACAGAGCCACGTAGTATATTGCCCAGTCACGTAGTATATTGGCCAGTTACGTAGTATATTGCCCAGTCACGTAGTATATTGCCCAGTCACGTAGTATATTGCCCAGTCACGTAGTATATTGCCCAGCCACGTAGTATATTGCCCAGCCACGTAGTATATTGCCCAGCCACGTAGTATATTGCCCAGCCACGTAGTATATTGGCCAGTCACGTAATATATTGCCCAGCCACGTAGTATATTGCCCAGCCACGTAGTATATTGCCCAGTCACGTAGTATATTGCCCAGCCACGTAGTATATTGCCCAGCCACGTAGTATATTGCCCAGCCACGTAGTATATTGCCCAGCCACGTAGTATATTGCCCAGCCACGTAGTATATTGCCCAGTCACGTAGTATATTGCCCAGCCACGTAGTATATTGCCCAGTCACGTAGTATATTGCCAGTAATGTAGTATATTGGCATATTGACGTAGTATACAGCACAGAGCCACGTAGTATATTGCCCAGTCACGTAGTATATTGGCCAGTCACGTAGTATATTGCCCAGCCACGTAGTATATTGGCCAGTCACGTAGTATATTGCCAGTGATGTAGTATATTGGCCAGCCACGAAGTATATTGGCCAGTCATGTAGTATATTGTCCAGCCACGTAGTATATTGGCCAGTCACGTAGTATATTGCCCAGCCACGTAGAATATTGCCCAGCCACGTAGTATATTGCCCAGCCACGTAGTATATTGGCCAGTCACGTAGTATATTGCCCAGCCACGTAGTATATTGGCCAGTCACGTAGTATATTGCCCAGCCACGTAGTATATTGGCCAGTCACATAGTATATAGCAGGGCGGTATCTAACACACTAGTATTCAGATGAGGGTCCCTTATTTAAACTGAATATATATATTGCCCAGCCACGTAGTATATTGTCCAGCCACGTAGTATATTGGCCAGTCACGTAGTATATTGCCCAGCCACGTAGTATATTACCCAGCCACGTAGAATATTGCCCAGCCACGTAGTATATTGCCCAGCCACGTAGTATATTGGCCAGTCATGTAGTATATTGCCCAGCCACGTAGTATATTGCCCAGTCATGTAGTATATTGCCCAGCCACGTAGTATATTGCCCAGTCACGTAGTATATTGCCCAGCCACGTAGTATATTGCCCAGTCACGTAGTATATTGCCCAGTCACGTAGTATATTGCCAGTGATGTAGTATATTGGCCAGCCACGAAGTATATTGGCCAGTCACGTAGTATATTGCCCAGCCACGTAGTATATTGGCCAGTCACGTAGTATATTGCCCAGCCACGTAGTATATTGCCCAGTCACGTAGTATATTGCCCAGCCACGTAGTATATTGCCCAGCCACATAGTATATTGCCCAGCCACGTAGTATATTGCCCAGTCACATAGTATATAGCAGGGCGGTATCTAACACACTAGTATTCAGATGAGGGTCCCTTATTTAAACTGAATATATATATTGCCCAGCCACGTAGTATATTGTCCAGCCACGTAGTATATTGGCCAGTCACGTAGTATATTGCCCAGCCACGTAGTATATTACCCAGCCACGTAGAATATTGCCCAGCCACGTAGTATATTGCCCAGCCACGTAGTATATTGGCCAGTCATGTAGTATATTGCCCAGCCACGTAGTATATTGCCCAGTCATGTAGTATATTGCCCAGCCACGTAGTATATTGCCCAGTCACGTAGTATATTGCCCAGTCACGTAGTATATTGCCAGTGATGTAGTATATTGGCCAGCCACGAAGTATATTGGCCAGTCACGTAGTATATTGCCCAGCCACGTAGTATATTGGCCAGTCACGTAGTATATTGCCCAGCTACGTAGTATATTGCCCAGTCACGTAGTATATTGCCCAGCCACGTAGTATATTGCCCAGCCACATAGTATATTGCCCAGCCACGTAGTATATTGCCCAGCCACATAGTATATTGCCCAGCCATGTAGTATATTGCCCAGCCACGTAGTATATTGCCCAGTCACGTAGTATATTGCCAGTAATGTAGTATATTGGCATATTGACGTAGTATACAGCACAGAGCCACGTAGTATATTGCCCAGTGGTTCTCCGGGTCTAGGTGTAAGTGATCAGCCGTTCTCATACTACTGGCGACTAGAGGGTTAACCCTATATTACAGATAGAGTGATCCTGACCTCTGGTTCTACATGTAAATGATGGGCGTTTCTCGTGGTCCTGGTGTGTAGAGGGTTAGATGAGATCTTCCAGGTGAATGGACCGCCATAGTCATATATTCTGGAGGTCACATATTAGTCTGGCTAATTGGTGGTCCTCACCATCCGGACCACTGCAGGAGCTTAGCACAACCATGAAATTGCAGCGACGTGCACTGCAGCAGGGCGGTATCTAACACACTAGTATTCAGATGAGGGTCCCTTATTTAAACTGAATATATATATTGCCCAGCCACGTAGTATATTGCCCAGCCACGTAGTATATTGTCCAGCCACGTAGTATATTGCCCAGTCACGTAGTATATTGCCCAGCCACGTAGTATATTGGCCAGTCACGTAGTATATTGCCCAGCCACGTAGTGTATTGGCCAGTCACGTAGTATATTGGCCAGTCACGTAGTATATTGCCCAGTCACGTAGTATATTGGCCAGTCACGTAGTATATTGGCCAGTCACGTAGTATATTGCCCAGCCACGTAGTATATTGCCCAGTCACGTAGTATATTGCCCAGTCACGTAGTATATTGCCCAGTCACGTAGTATATTGGCCAGTCACGTAGTATATTGCCCAGTCACGTAGTATATTACCAAGCCACATAGTATATTGCCCAGCCACGTAGTATATTGCCCAGCCACGTAGTATATTGGCCAGCCACGTAGTATATTGGCCAGTCACGTAGTATATTGCCCAGCCACGTAGTATATTGGCCAGCCACGTAGTATATTGCCCAGCCACGTAGTATATTGCCCAGCCACATAGTATATTGCCCAGCCACGTAGTATATTGCCCAGTCACGTAGTATAGTGCCCAGCCACGTAGTATATTGGCCAGCCACGTAGTATATTGCCCAGCCACGTAGTATATTGCCCAGTCACGTAGTATATTGCCCAGCCACGTAGTATATTGCCCAGTCACGTAGTATATTGCCCAGCCACGTAGTATATTGCCCAGCCACATAGTATAGTGCCCAGCCACGTAGTATATTGCCCAGCCACGTAGTATATTGCCCAGCCACATAGTATATTGCCCAGCCACGTAGTATATTGCCCAGCCACGTAGTATATTGCCCAGCCACGTAGTATATTGCCCAGCCACGTAGTATATTGCCCAGTCACGTAGTATAGTGCCCAGCCACGTAGTATATTGCCCAGTCACGTAGTATATTGCCCAGCCACATAGTATATTGCCCAGCCACGTATGTCACAGGTTAAAAAATAAACATATACTCACTTTCCGAGGGCCCCTTGTAGTTTGGTCACATGACCGTGACGTCATGGCAGGTTCTTCTCCCATACTATCCTTGGCACCGGAACCTGCCGCTTGCATGGAGCGGTCACCGGAGCGTCGCGAAAGGCGAGTATATAATGATTTTTTTTTTTAATCATTTTTAACATTAGATGTTTTTACTATTGACGCTGCATAGGCAGCATCAATAGTAAAAACTTGGTCACACAGGGTTAATAGCGACGGTAACGGAGTGAGTTACCCACGGCATAACGCGGTCCGTTACCGCTGGCATTAACCCTGTGTGAGCGGTGACTGCGGGGAGTATGGAGCCGGCGCCGGGCACTGACTGCAGGGGAGGGACTAATCGGACTGGGGCCGTCGCTGATTGGTCGCGGCAGCCATGACAGGCAGCTGGCGAGACTAATCAGCGACTTGGATTCCATGACAGACAGAGGCCACGACCAATGAATATCTGTGACAGACAGAAGGACAGACAGACAGAAGTGACCCTTAGACCATTATATAGTAGATAAGTACACCCCTCATCTGAATACCAGCGTGTCACACACCGCCCTGCTGCACTTCACTTGCTGCCATCTTTTGGATTGCTTCTCTTGTTATGAGAACTTGCACAGAGAAGGTTCTCACTGTCCAAATCAGTGGAGACAGATGATACAATGGATCCTACTGAATCAACAGCTGATCCTGAAGGGTTAATGGCAGGGCGAGAGGATGCAGAAAGTTTTTGACAGACTGTGATTGCAAAGAAGAACTGCAAATAATAGGAATAAGAAATAAGATTGTTTTGTCCAGTCCTGCACTCTCCGCACGGCTCCTCAGCTGCACATCCTATCCAAAGTTTTATCTGACAGATGTAATCAAAGAACTTTGAAATTTATCTCCACATGGTGAATGCTGCAATTTTTTCTTCTTCAACCACAAAATCGCTGCCAGGGACATGGACCTTGAACTGTCCTTGCTGAAGGTTTTCCTCCTGGAAGTCATTCATTTCCTGACAGCACAACCCACTCCTCCTGTGCAACTGATGGGAGCGACCATCTGCCCATGAAACAGGCAACAATCTGCTGGGTGTGCTCGGAAAGAAGCCTTCTACTGTGCTACCAGGTCACTGCGAAGGGTTAATATGGAGTCACATGATGGAGATATCACGTGTCCCCCATATATCAGAGTACTGTGAAGGGTTAATATGGAGTCACATGATGAGATATCACGTGTCCCCCCATATATCAGAGTAGTGCGGAGGGTTAATATGGAGTCACATGATGGAGATATCACGTGTCCCCCATATATCAGAGTACTGTGAAGGGTTAATATGGAGTCACATGATGAGATATCACGTGTCCCCCATATATCAGAGTACTGTGAAGGGTTAATATGGAGTCACATGATGAGATATCACGTGTCCCCCCATATATCAGAGTAGTGCGGAGGGTTAATATGGAGTCACATGATGAGATATCACGTGTCCCCCCATATATCAGAGTAGTGCGGAGGGTTAATATGGAGTCACATGATGAGATATCACGTGTCCCCCCATATATCAGAGTACTGCGGAGGGTTAATATGGAGTCACATGATGAGATATCACACGTGTCCCCCATATATCAGAGTAGTGCGGAGGGTTAATATGGAGTCACATGATGAGATATCACGTGTCCCCCCATATATCAGAGTAGTGCGGAGGGTTAATATGGAGTCACATGATGAGATATCACATGTCCCCCATATATCAGAGTACTGCGGAGGGTTAATATGGAGTCACATGATGAGATATCACACGTGTCCCCCATATATCGGAGTACTGCGGAGGGTTAATATGGAGTCACATGATGAGATATCACACGTGTCCCCCATATATCAGAGTACTGCGGAGGGTTAATATGGAGTCACATGATGGAGATATCACACGTCCCCCATATATCAGAGTACTGCGAAGGGTTAATATGGGTCACATGATGAGATATCACACGTGTCCCCATATATCAGAGTACTGCGGAGGGTTAATATGGAGTCACATGATGAGATATCACACGTGTCCCCCATATATCAGAGTACTGCGGAGGGTTAATATGGAGTGACATGATGGAGATATCACACGTGTCCCCCATATATCAGAGTACTGCGGAGGGTTAACATGGAGTGACATGATGGAGATATCACACATGTCCCCCATATATCAGAGTACTGCGGAGGGTTAATATGGAGTCACATGATGAGATATCACACGTCCCCCCATATATCAGAGTACTGCGAAGGGTTAATATGGAGTCACATGATGAGATATCACACGTCCCCCCCATATATCAGAGTACTGCGAAGGGTTAATATGGAGTCACATGATGAGATATCACACGTGTCCCCCATATATCAGAGTACTGCGAAGGGTTAATATGGAGTCACATGATGAGATATCACACGTGTCCCCATATATCAGAGTACTGCGGAGGGTTAATATGGAGTCACATGATGAGATATCACACGTCTCCCCCTATATATCAGAGTACTGCGGAGGGTTAATATGGAGTCACATGATGAGATATCACACGTCCCCCCATATATCAGAGTACTGCGAAGGGTTAATATGGAGTCACATGATGAGATATCACACGTCCCCCCCATATATCAGAGTACTGCGAAGGGTTAATATGGAGTCACATGATGAGATATCACACGTGTCCCCCATATATCCGAGTACTGCGGAGGGTTAATATGGAGTCACATGATGAGATATCACACGTCTCCCCCTATATATCAGAGTACTGCGGAGGGTTAATATGGAGTCACATGATGAGATATCACACGTCCCCCCATATATCAGAGTACTGCGAAGGGTTAATATGGAGTCACATGATGAGATATCACACGTCCCCCCCATATATCAGAGTACTGCGAAGGGTTAATATGGAGTCACATGATGAGATATCACACGTGTCCCCCATATATCGGAGTACTGCGGAGGGTTAATATGGAGTCACATGATGGAGATATCACACGTCCCCCCATATATCAGAGTACTGCGGAGGGTTAATATGGAGCCACATGATGGAGATATCACAAGTGTCCCCCATATATCAGAGTACTGCGGAGGGTTAATATGGAGTCACATGATGAGATATCACACGTGTCCCCATATATCAGAGTACTGCGAAGGGTTAATATGGAGTCACATGATGAGATATCACACGTGTCCCCCCATATATCAGAGTACTGCGGAGGGTTAATATGGAGTGACATGATGGAGATATCACACATGTCCCCATATATCAGAGTACTGCGGAGGGTTAATATGGAGTCACATGATGGAGATATCACACGTGTCCCCCCATATATCCGAGTACTGCGGAGGGTTAATATGGAGTCACATGATGGAGATATCACACATGTCCCCCATATATCAGAGTACTGCGGAGGGTTAATATGGGGTCACATGATGAGATATCACACGTCCCCCCATATATCCGAGTACTGCGGAGGGTTAATATGGAGTCACATGATGGAGATATCACACATGTCCCCATATATCAGAGTACTGTGAAGGGTTAATATGGAGTCACATGATGAGATATCACACGTCCCCCCATATATCCGAGTACTGCGGAGGGTTAATATGGAGTCACATGATGGAGATATCACACATGTCCCCCATATATCAGAGTACTGCGGAGGGTTAATATGGAGTCACATGATGGAGATATCACACATGTCCCCATATATCAGAGTACTGCGGAGGGTTAATATGGAGTCACATGATGGAGATATCACACGTGTCCCCATATATCAGAGTACTGCGGAGGGTTAATATGGAGTCACATGATGGAGATATCACACGTGTCCCCCATATATCAGAGTACTGCGGAGGGTTAATATGGAGTCACATGATGGAGATATCACACATGTCCCCCATATATCAGAGTACTGCGGAGGGTTAATATGGAGTCACATGATGGAGATATCACACGTGTCCCCATATATCAGAGTACTGCGGAGGGTTAATATGGAGTCACATGATGGAGATATCACACATGTCCCCATATATCAGAGTACTGCGGAGGGTTAATATGGAGTCACATGATGGAGATATCACACATGTCCCCCATATATCAGAGTACTGCGGAGGGTTAATATGGAGTCACATGATGAGATATCACACATGTCCCCCATATATCAGAGTACTGCGGAGGGTTAATATGGAGTCACATGATGGAGATATCACACGTGTCCCCCATATATCAGAGTACTGCGGAGGGTTAATATGGAGTCACATGATGAGATATCACACGTGTCCCCCATATATCAGAGTACTGCGGAGGGTTAATATGGAGTCACATGATGGAGATATCACACGTGTCCCCCATATATCAGAGTACTGCGGAGGGTTAATATGGAGTCACATGATGAGATATCACACGTGTCCCCCATATATCAGAGTACTGCGAAGGGTTAATATGGAGTCACATGATGGAGATATCACACATGTCCCCCATATATCACAGTACTGCGAAGGGTTAATATGGAGTCACATGATGAGATATCACACATGTCCCCCCATATATCAGAGTACTGCGAAGGGTTAATATGGAGTCACATGATGGAGATATCACACGTGTCCCCCATATATCAGAGTACTGCGGAGGGTTAATATGGAGTCACATGATGAGATATCACACGTGTCCCCCATATATCAGAGTACTGCGGAGGGTTAATATGGAGTCACATGATGGAGATATCACACGTGTCCCCCATATATCAGAGTACTGCGGAGGGTTAATATGGAGTCACATGATGAGATATCACACGTGTCCCCCATATATCAGAGTACTGCGGAGGGTTAATATGGAGTCACATGATGGAGATATCACACGTGTCCCCCATATATCAGAGTACTGCGGAGGGTTAATATGGAGTCACATGATGAGATATCACACGTGTCCCCCATATATCAGAGTACTGCGAAGGGTTAATATGGAGTCACATGATGGAGATATCACACATGTCCCCCATATATCACAGTACTGCGAAGGGTTAATATGGAGTCACATGATGAGATATCACACATGTCCCCCCATATATCAGAGTACTGCGGAGGGTTAATATGGAGTCACATGATGAGATATCACACATGTCCCCCCATATATCAGAGTACTGCGAAGGGTTAATATGGAGTCACATGATGGAGATATCACACGTCCCCCCATATATCAGAGTACTGCGGAGGGTTAATATGGAGTCACATGATGGAGATATCACACGCCCCCATATATCAGAGTACTGCGAAGGGTTAATATGGAGTCACATGATGGAGATATCACACGTCCCCCCATATATCAGAGTACTGCGGAGGGTTAATATGGAGTCACATGATGGAGATATCACACGCCCCCATATATCAGAGTACTGCGAAGGGTTAATATGGAGTCACATGATGGAGATATCACACATGTCCCCCCATATATCAGAGTACTGCGGAGGGTTAATATGGAGTCACATGATGGAGATATCACACGCCCCCATATATCAGAGTACTGCGGAGGGTTAATATGGAGTCACATGATGGAGATATCACACGTGTCCCCCATATATCAGAGTACTGCGAAGGGTTAATATGGAGTCACATGATGGAGATATCACACATGTCCCCTATATATCACAGTACTGCGGAGGGTTAATATGGAGTCACATGATGGAGATATCACACGTGTCCCCCATATATCAGAGTACTGCGAAGGGTTAATATGGAGTCACATGATGGAGATATCACACGTCCCCCCATATATCAGAGTACTGCGAAGGGTTAATATGGAGTCACATGATGAGATATCACACGTCCCCCATATATCAGAGTACTGCGAAGGGTTAATATGGAGTCACATGATGAGATATCACACGTGTCCCCCCATATATCACAGTACTGCGAAGGGTTAATATGGAGTCACATGATGGAGATATCACACGTGTCCCCCATATATCACAGTACTGCGAAGGGTTAATATGGAGTCACATGATGGAGATATCACACGCCCCCATATATCAGAGTACTGCGAAGGGTTAATATGGAGTCACATGATGGAGATATCACACATGTCCCCCCATATATCAGAGTACTGCGAAGGGTTAATATGGAGTCACATGATGGAGATATCACACGTGTCCCCCATATATCACAGTACTGCGAAGGGTTAATATGGAGTCACATGATGGAGATATCACACGCCCCCATATATCAGAGTACTGCGAAGGGTTAATATGGAGTCACATGATGGAGATATCACACGTGTCCCCCATATATCAGAGTACTGCGAAGGGTTAATATGGAGTCACATGATGGAGATATCACACGTGTCCCCCCATATATCAGAGTACTGCGGAGGGTTAATATGGAGTCACATGATGGAGATATCACACGCCCCCATATATCAGAGTACTGCGGAGGGTTAATATGGAGTCACATGATGGAGATATCACACGTGTCCCCCATATATCAGAGTACTGCGAAGGGTTAATATGGAGTCACATGATGGAGATATCACACATGTCCCCTATATATCACAGTACTGCGGAGGGTTAATATGGAGTCACATGATGGAGATATCACACGTGTCCCCCATATATCAGAGTACTGCGAAGGGTTAATATGGAGTCACATGATGGAGATATCACACATGTCCCCTATATATCACAGTACTGCGGAGGGTTAATATGGAGTCACATGATGGAGATATCACACGTGTCCCCCATATATCAGAGTACTGCGAAGGGTTAATATGGAGTCACATGATGGAGATATCACACGTGTCCCCCATATATCAGAGTACTGCGAAGGGTTAATATGGAGTCACATGATGAGATATCACACGTCCCCCCATATATCCGAGTACTGCGGAGGGTTAATATGGAGTCACATGATGGAGATATCACACGTGTCCCCCATATATCAGAGTACTGCGAAGGGTTAATATGGAGTCACATGATGGAGATATCACACGTGTCCCCCATATATCAGAGTACTGCGGAGGGTTAATATGGAGTCACATGATGAGATATCACACGTCCCCCCATATATCAGAGTACTGCGAAGGGTTAATATGGAGTCACATGATGGAGATATCACACGTGTCCCCCATATATCAGAGTACTGCGGAGGGTTAATATGGAGTCACATGATGGAGATATCACACGTCCCCCCATATATCAGAGTACTGCGAAGGGTTAATATGGAGTCACATGATGGAGATATCACACGTGTCCCCCATATATCAGAGTACTGCGGAGGGTTAATATGGAGTCACATGATGAGATATCACACGTGTCCCCCATATATCAGAGTACTGCGGAGGGTTAATATGGAGTCACATGATGGAGATATCACACGTGTCCCCCATATATCAGAGTACTGCGAAGGGTTAATATGGAGTCACATGATGGAGATATCACACGTGTCCCCCATATATCAGAGTACTGCGAAGGGTTAATATGGAGTCACATGATGAGATATCACACGTCCCCCCATATATCAGAGTACTGCGAAGGGTTAATATGGAGTCACATGATGGAGATATCACACGTGTCCCCCATATATCAGAGTACTGCGGAGGGTTAATATGGAGTCACATGATGGAGATATCACACGTCCCCCCATATATCAGAGTACTGCGATGGGTTAATATGGAGTCACATGATGAGATATCACACGTGTCCCCCATATATCAGAGTACTGCGATGGGTTAATATGGAGTCACATGATGAGATATCACACGTGTCCCCCATATATCAGAGTACTGCGGAGGGTTAATATGGAGTCACATGATGAGATATCACACGTGTCCCCCATATATCAGAGTACTGCGGAGGGTTAATATGGAGTCACATGATGGAGATATCACACGTGTCCCCCATATATCAGAGTACTGCGAAGGGTTAATATGGAGTCACATGATGAGATATCACACGTGTCCCCCCATATATCACAGTACTGCGAAGGGTTAATATGGAGTCACATGATGAGATATCACACGTCCCCCCATATATCAGAGTACTGCGGAGGGTTAATATGGAGTCACATGATGAGATATCACACGTGTCCCCCATATATCAGAGTACTGCGAAGGGTTAATATGGAGTCACATGATGGAGATATCACACGTGTCCCCCATATATCAGAGTACTGCGGAGGGTTAATATGGAGTCACATGATGAGATATCACACGTCCCCCCATATATCAGAGTACTGCGAAGGGTTAATATGGAGTCACATGATGGAGATATCACACGTGTCCCCCATATATCAGAGTACTGCGGAGGGTTAATATGGAGTCACATGATGGAGATATCACACGTCCCCCCATATATCAGAGTACTGCGAAGGGTTAATATGGAGTCACATGATGGAGATATCACACGTGTCCCCCATATATCAGAGTACTGCGGAGGGTTAATATGGAGTCACATGATGAGATATCACACGTGTCCCCCATATATCAGAGTACTGCGGAGGGTTAATATGGAGTCACATGATGGAGATATCACACGTGTCCCCCATATATCAGAGTACTGCGAAGGGTTAATATGGAGTCACATGATGGAGATATCACACGTGTCCCCCATATATCAGAGTACTGCGAAGGGTTAATATGGAGTCACATGATGAGATATCACACGTCCCCCCATATATCAGAGTACTGCGAAGGGTTAATATGGAGTCACATGATGGAGATATCACACGTGTCCCCCATATATCAGAGTACTGCGGAGGGTTAATATGGAGTCACATGATGGAGATATCACACGTCCCCCCATATATCAGAGTACTGCGATGGGTTAATATGGAGTCACATGATGAGATATCACACGTGTCCCCCATATATCAGAGTACTGCGGAGGGTTAATATGGAGTCACATGATGGAGATATCACACGTCCCCCCATATATCAGAGTACTGCGATGGGTTAATATGGAGTCACATGATGAGATATCACACGTGTCCCCCATATATCAGAGTACTGCGGAGGGTTAATATGGAGTCACATGATGAGATATCACACGTGTCCCCCATATATCAGAGTACTGCGGAGGGTTAATATGGAGTCACATGATGGAGATATCACACGTGTCCCCCATATATCAGAGTACTGCGAAGGGTTAATATGGAGTCACATGATGAGATATCACACGTGTCCCCCCATATATCACAGTACTGCGAAGGGTTAATATGGAGTCACATGATGAGATATCACACGTCCCCCCATATATCAGAGTACTGCGGAGGGTTAATATGGAGTCACATGATGAGATATCACACGTGTCCCCCATATATCAGAGTACTGCGGAGGGTTAATATGGAGTCACATGATGGAGATATCACACGTGTCCCCCATATATCAGAGTACTGCGGAGGGTTAATATGGAGTCACATGATGGAGATATCACACGCCCTCCATATATCAGAGTACTGCGAAGGGTTAATATGGAGTCACATGATGAGATATCACACGTGTCCCCCCATATATCAGAGTACTGCGGAGGGTTAATATGGAGTCACATGATGAGATATCACACGTGTCCCCCCATATATCAGAGTACTGCGAAGGGTTAATATGGAGTCACATGATGAGATATCACACGTCCCCCCATATATCAGAGTACTGCGGAGGGTTAATATGGAGTCACATGATGAGATATCACACGTGTCCCCCCATATATCAGAGTACTGCGAAGGGTTAATATGGAGTCACATGATGAGATATCACACGTCCCCCCATATATCAGAGTACTGCGGAGGGTTAATATGGAGTCACATGATGAGATATCACACGTGTCCCCCCATATATCACAGTACTGCGGAGGGTTAATATGGAGTCACATGATGAGATATCACACGTGTCCCCCATATATCAGAGTACTGCGAAGGGTTAATATGGAGTCACATGATGGAGATATCACACGCCCCCCATATATCAGAGTACTGCGAAGGGTTAATATGGAGTCACATGATGGAGATATCACACGTGTCCCCCCATATATCAGAGTACTGCGGAGGGTTAATATGGAGTCACATGATGAGATATCACACGTGTCCCCCCATATATCAGAGTACTGCGAAGGGTTAATATGGAGTCACATAATGAGATATCACACGTCCCCCCATATATCCGAGTACTGCGGAGGGTTAATATGGAGTCACATGATGAGATATCACACGTGTCCCCCCATATATCAGAGTGCTGCGAAGGGTTAATATGGAGTCACATGATGAGATATCACACGTCCCCCCATATATCAGAGTACTGCGGAGGGTTAATATGGAGTCACATGATGAGATATCACACGTGTCCCCCCATATATCACAGTACTGCGAAGGGTTAATATGGAGTCACATGATGAGATATCACACGTCCCCCATATATCAGAGTACTGCGAAGGGTTAATATGGAGTCACATGATGAGATATCACACGTGTCCCCCCATATATCACAGTACTGCGAAGGGTTAATATGGAGTCACATGATGGAGATATCACACGTGTCCCCCATATATCACAGTACTGCGAAGGGTTAATATGGAGTCACATGATGGAGATATCACACGCCCCCATATATCAGAGTACTGCGAAGGGTTAATATGGAGTCACATGATGGAGATATCACACATGTCCCCCCATATATCAGAGTACTGCGGAGGGTTAATATGGAGTCACATGATGGAGATATCACACGCCCCCATATATCAGAGTACTGCGAAGGGTTAATATGGAGTCACATGATGGAGATATCACACGTGTCCCCCCATATATCAGAGTACTGCGGAGGGTTAATATGGAGTCACATGATGGAGATATCACACGCCCCCATATATCAGAGTACTGCGGAGGGTTAATATGGAGTCACATGATGGAGATATCACACGTGTCCCCCATATATCAGAGTACTGCGAAGGGTTAATATGGAGTCACATGATGGAGATATCACACATGTCCCCTATATATCACAGTACTGCGGAGGGTTAATATGGAGTCACATGATGGAGATATCACACGTGTCCCCCATATATCAGAGTACTGCGAAGGGTTAATATGGAGTCACATGATGGAGATATCACACATGTCCCCTATATATCACAGTACTGCGGAGGGTTAATATGGAGTCACATGATGGAGATATCACACGTGTCCCCCATATATCAGAGTACTGCGAAGGGTTAATATGGAGTCACATGATGGAGATATCACACGTGTCCCCCATATATCAGAGTACTGCGGAGGGTTAATATGGAGTCACATGATGAGATATCACACGTCCCCCCATATATCAGAGTACTGCGAAGGGTTAATATGGAGTCACATGATGGAGATATCACACGTGTCCCCCATATATCAGAGTACTGCGGAGGGTTAATATGGAGTCACATGATGGAGATATCACACGTCCCCCCATATATCAGAGTACTGCGAAGGGTTAATATGGAGTCACATGATGGAGATATCACACGTGTCCCCCATATATCAGAGTACTGCGGAGGGTTAATATGGAGTCACATGATGAGATATCACACGTGTCCCCCATATATCAGAGTACTGCGGAGGGTTAATATGGAGTCACATGATGGAGATATCACACGTGTCCCCCATATATCAGAGTACTGCGAAGGGTTAATATGGAGTCACATGATGGAGATATCACACGTGTCCCCCATATATCAGAGTACTGCGAAGGGTTAATATGGAGTCACATGATGAGATATCACACGTCCCCCCATATATCAGAGTACTGCGAAGGGTTAATATGGAGTCACATGATGGAGATATCACACGTGTCCCCCATATATCAGAGTACTGCGGAGGGTTAATATGGAGTCACATGATGGAGATATCACACGTCCCCCCATATATCAGAGTACTGCGATGGGTTAATATGGAGTCACATGATGAGATATCACACGTGTCCCCCATATATCAGAGTACTGCGGAGGGTTAATATGGAGTCACATGATGGAGATATCACACGTCCCCCCATATATCAGAGTACTGCGATGGGTTAATATGGAGTCACATGATGAGATATCACACGTGTCCCCCATATATCAGAGTACTGCGGAGGGTTAATATGGAGTCACATGATGAGATATCACACGTGTCCCCCATATATCAGAGTACTGCGGAGGGTTAATATGGAGTCACATGATGGAGATATCACACGTGTCCCCCATATATCAGAGTACTGCGAAGGGTTAATATGGAGTCACATGATGAGATATCACACGTGTCCCCCCATATATCACAGTACTGCGAAGGGTTAATATGGAGTCACATGATGAGATATCACACGTCCCCCCATATATCAGAGTACTGCGGAGGGTTAATATGGAGTCACATGATGAGATATCACACGTGTCCCCCATATATCAGAGTACTGCGGAGGGTTAATATGGAGTCACATGATGGAGATATCACACGTGTCCCCCATATATCAGAGTACTGCGGAGGGTTAATATGGAGTCACATGATGGAGATATCACACGCCCTCCATATATCAGAGTACTGCGAAGGGTTAATATGGAGTCACATGATGAGATATCACACGTGTCCCCCCATATATCAGAGTACTGCGGAGGGTTAATATGGAGTCACATGATGAGATATCACACGTGTCCCCCCATATATCAGAGTACTGCGAAGGGTTAATATGGAGTCACATGATGAGATATCACACGTCCCCCCATATATCAGAGTACTGCGGAGGGTTAATATGGAGTCACATGATGAGATATCACACGTGTCCCCCCATATATCAGAGTACTGCGAAGGGTTAATATGGAGTCACATGATGAGATATCACACGTCCCCCCATATATCAGAGTACTGCGGAGGGTTAATATGGAGTCACATGATGAGATATTACACGTGTCCCCCCATATATCACAGTACTGCGGAGGGTTAATATGGAGTCACATGATGAGATATCACACGTGTCCCCCATATATCAGAGTACTGCGAAGGGTTAATATGGAGTCACATGATGGAGATATCACACGCCCCCCATATATCAGAGTACTGCGAAGGGTTAATATGGAGTCACATGATGGAGATATCACACGTGTCCCCCCATATATCAGAGTACTGCGGAGGGTTAATATGGAGTCACATGATGAGATATCACACGTGTCCCCCCATATATCAGAGTACTGCGAAGGGTTAATATGGAGTCACATAATGAGATATCACACGTCCCCCCATATATCCGAGTACTGCGGAGGGTTAATATGGAGTCACATGATGAGATATCACACGTGTCCCCCCATATATCAGAGTGCTGCGAAGGGTTAATATGGAGTCACATGATGAGATATCACACGTCCCCCCATATATCAGAGTACTGCGGAGGGTTAATATGGAGTCACATGATGAGATATCACACATGTCCCCATATATCAGAGTACTGCGGAGGGTTAATATGGAGTCACATGATGAGATATCACACGTGTCCCCCCATATATCACAGTACTGCGAAGGGTTAATATGGAGTCACATGATGAGATATCACACGTCCCCCCATATATCAGAGTACTGCGGAGGGTTAATATGGAGTCACATGATGAGATATCACACGTGTCCCCCATATATCAGAGTACTGCGAAGGGTTAATATGGAGTCACATAATGAGATATCACACGTGTCCCCCATATATCAGAGTACTGCGGAGGGTTAATATGGAGTCACATGATGGAGATATCACACGTGTCCCCCATATATCAGAGTACTGCGGAGGGTTAATATGGAGTCACATGATGGAGATATCACACGTGTCCCCCATATATCAGAGTACTGCGAAGGGTTAATATGGAGTCACATGATGGAGATATCACATGTCCCCCCATATATCAGAGTACTGCGAAGGGTTAATATGGAGTCACATGATGAGATATCACACGTCCCCCCATATATCAGAGTACTGCGAAGGGTTAATATGGAGTCACATGATGAGATATCACACGTGTCCCCCATATATCAGAGTACTGCGGAGGGTTAATATGGAGTCACATGATGAGATATCACATGCCCCCCATATATCAGAGTACTGCGGAGGGTTAATATGGAGTCACATGATGGAGATATCACACATGTCCCCCATATATCAGAGTACTGCGGAGGGTTAATATGGAGTCACATGATGGAGATATCACACATGTCCCCCATATATCAGAGTACTGCGGAGGGTTAATATGGAGTCACATGATGGAGATATCACACGTGTCCCCCATATATCAGAGTACTGCGGAAGGTTAATTGTTATGTTAACCAATTCAGTAACACAATGGACATAGCGGTCAGAACACATACAGTGATTTGACAAACACCCAAAATTAAAGAACGAGCTCTGAGATGTGGGAACTCTGCAGACCGCAATCCCTGATCCTATCAAACCACACTAAAGGTAGCCGTGGAGCGCTCCTGACCAGAACCTAGGCGCCTCGTCACAGCCTGAGAAACTAGCTATTCCTGAAGATAGAAAAATAAGCCTACCTTGCCTCAGAGAAATTCCCCAAAGGAAAAGGCAGCCCCCCACATATAATGACTGTGAGTAAGATGAAAACACAAACATAGAGATGAAACAGATTTAGCAAAGTGAGGCCCGACTTACTGAACAGAACGAGGATAGGGAAGATAACTTTGCGGTCAGCACAAAAACCTATAAATAACCACGCAGAGGGGACAAAAAGACCCTCCGCACCGACTAACGGTATGGAGGTCGTCCCTCTGCGTCTCAGAGCTTCCAGCAGGCGAGAAAAAACCAATAAAGCAAGCTGGACTGAAAAATAGCAACAAAATAACAAAAGCAAAACTTAGCTTTGCAGAGCAGCAGGCCACAGGAATGATCCAGGGAAAAAACCAGTCCAACACTGGAACATTGACAGGAAGCAAGGATCAAAGCATCAGGTGGAGTTAAGTAGAGAAGAAGCTAACAAGCTCACCAGATCACCTGAGGGAGAAAACTCAGAAGCTGCAGTACCACTTTCCTCCACAAATGGAAGATCCCAGAGAGAATCAGCCGAAGTACCACTTGTGACCACAGGAGTGAACTCTGCCACAGAATTCACAACAGTACCCCCTTCCTTGAGGAGGTGTCACCGAACCCTCACCAGAGCCCCCAGGCCGACCAGGATGAGCCACATGAAAGGCACGAACAAGATCGGGAGCATGGACATCAGAGGCAAAAACCCAGGAATTATCTTCCTGAGCATAACCCTTCCATTTAACCAGATACTGGAGTTTCCGTCTTGAAACACGAGAATCCAAAATCTTCTCCACAATATACTCTAATTCCCCCTCCACCAAAACCGGGGCAGGAGGCTCAACAGATGGAACCATAGGTGCCACGTATCTCCGCAACAATGACCTATGGAATACGTTATGTATGGAAAAAGAATCTGGAAGGGTCAGACGAAAAGACACAGGATTAAGAACCTCAGAAATCCTATACGGACCAATAAAACGAGGTTTAAACTTAGGAGAGGAAACCTTCATAGGAATATGACGAGAAGATAACCAAACCAGATCCCCAACACGAAGTCGGGGACCCACACGGCGTCTGCGATTAGCGAAACGTTGAGCCTTCTCCTGGGACAAGGTCAAATTGTCCACTACCTGAGTCCAAATCTGCTGCAACCTGTCCACCACAGTATCCACACCAGGACAGTCCGAAGACTCAACCTGTCCAGAAGAGAAACGAGGATGGAACCCAGAATTGCAGAAAAACGGTGAAACCAAGGTAGCCGAGCTGGCCCGATTATTAAGGGCGAACTCAGCCAAAGGCAAAAAGGACACCCAGTCATCCTGATCAGCAGAAACAAAGCACCTCAGATATGTTTCTGTGACGCCCAGGAGACCGGGATACCCAGCACCGGACCAATGGAGTCTGTCTCTTGAGGGGGATGTCACAGGTGGCTTGACCCGGTGCTGTGGCCTCAGGCAATGCACAGTGTAAGGGGTATCATGAGGGGACAGGCACTTACTTGATCAGCAGCAGGTTCTCCCAGCGGTGACGATCTCGATCCTGGATAGATGGCTATTGTCCAAATGAAAGACTGAGGCACTGAAACGTTTAACCAGTTTACTTTAACATAAAAGGATTTACAACCAGTCCTGTCACCGGAGTCTGTATGGGAACTCTGAGTTACTTTGACCCTGCCGGGGTCTTCGCCTCTTATTGTGCGCAATTTCTGTGTGGCCCTGCTGCTGTATGTGAACTGGCTGCCGGCCCAATCTGTCCCCTCCGGGTCCTGGTTCGACGGGCAACCCGAGTCCTTTTATCGGTTTACCCCCTCTGGGAGTACCGCTGAACTCTGTGTCTGTTGCTGCATCCGACCCTAGTGAAGCTGATATCACCTCACGTTTTTCCGGTTGCTGTATTATATATAATGAATACAGCCACGGATCCGGTATCCGTCTTTGCGCCTGTTCTGGGTAGTGATTAATGCTACCCGGTTCTCACAATGTCCTTTTTCTCTATCCCTCTTCTCCTCAGGCCGGTGATTTAGGCCTGGTAACAGTCACAGGGCTGTTAGAGATTTAACTGTATGACCTCTCACTATCAGCTCCTTGGCCCAACTGCCATTTCTTCTCTCAGACCAGAATGGATCAAGGGGAGTCTCTGGAGCTCCCCCTTCTGGCCGGAGGTGGTAGTGCAGTCTTGCTATTTTAGTATTTGTACTTACTGTCAGTAACTATTTTTGTGGCAAATACCCCTAGGGGTGCCACATTCCCCCTTAGTTAAGAACAGTACTCCGGGACTGTGGGACAATAACATTTTGAAATAACAATTAATATGTACAGAGTCTTAAAAATGAAAAGTTACAAAAACCACTCAAGGAAACAAAAATAGAGTTCTGTAAAAAGTCACTTCAAATAGCGTCCATTAATACAGTTCTATCCTTGAAGGTATTAGGAACGGCACTGTACTTAGTGTCCAGGAATTTAGTTCCATTTTTCCAACGGAGTTATCAATATAAAGTCTAAAGAAAGTTCAAAAAGAGCAAAAAGCAAAGTTCAAAAAGCAGTCTTTCCGGAGCTTTGATTTAGTGCCTCCGGGCTGATAAAAAGTTCAAGAATATGCAATAAGTTCATACAGACAAGTCTCTGTAGGCACTGGGCTTAAACGTTGCAGACTGATAGCAATGACTATACTACATTTTCTGTTTAACTATATACGGCATAACATATATACAATTCACATTATGAGCTTTATAGTTGGTAATCTGCATACCTGGCCGGTAATTGACCCTGGGTACTACGCTGTGATCTACGTAATAGCGGTGTCTCTTCATGTGGTGTACTACTGTCTACTGCGGATGTAGTATCTGCCCGCTCTGCTAAAGATAATTCCACGACTATGGAGTTGGCAAGTCCACCGTGAATGGGATTACTCTGACCAGGAATCTGTTCTTCCTGGCCTGGAACCTCCTGTAGTACGGGGTCAGCCTCTTCCTGTCTTGGGACTTCTGGTATTGGGTTCGGTGTTGGGTAAAAGGCCACCATGGGAACCACTACTGCACCATGGTATGTTAGTAGGGTTTTGGGAAAGTCTCCTATACAGGTGTGATACACTTCCTCTTCTTTTTCCTTTACTGGTTGAACCTGTATGGGTTGAATAACTTCTGGTTCTGGCTGGACAACGTCTGGCTCTTTCAATGCTTCCGGACATAATTTAAGATTGTCTCTTGACACTAGTACAGATGTTAAGCCTCCGTTTTTGCTAATGAGACACATTTTAGGATTATCCACTCTTGTTGGTAAAACTGTGTAGGGTACGGCTTCCCACTGATTGTCCAGTTTATTGGTTCGACGATTTCTCTTGAGCACTTGGTCACCCGGTCTTAATGGGGTCGCTAGAGCATTCTGGTTGAAAGTTCGCTCTTGTCTTTCTCTAGTTTGCTGAAGGCTTCTTTCCACACTCTCTTGCACTTGGCGATACTGCTTTTGCCGTATGATATCCCAATTGGAGTCTTGAACTTCTGCGTCTGGTTTCAGAATTCCCATTTCTAGATCGATTGGTAATTGGCCGGGTCTTGCACGCATAAGGTAAGCTGGGGTGCAGTTGGTGGAGCTCACCGGGACATGATTATACAGATCCACCAAGTCAGGCAATTTCTCTGGCCATTGATTCCTTTCTGTCTCAGGTAAAGTCTTTAGTAGGTCTATTACAATATGGTTCATCTTCTCGCATAAGCCGTTTGTTTGTGGATGATAGGCCGTCGTCCGGATCTTTTTGCAACCATACATATTACAGAATTCTCTGAAGATCTCTGATTCAAAGGCTGTACCTTGGTCGGTGAGAACCTGTTCCGGATATCCATGGGGTCTACAAAAGTACGTTTGGAACGCTTTGGCTGCTGTTTTTGCTGTCAGATCTTTTACGGGTACTACTACCAAGAAACGTGAATAATGGTCCACGATGGTCAAGGCATAGACATAGCCGGACTGGCTTGGTGTCAACTTCACGTGGTCCATGGCTACAAGTTCAAGTGGTTGTTTGGTGATTATGGGCTGCAGTGGTGCTCTTTGGTTCTTTTGATCGTTTCTTCTGAGGTTACACGGGCCACAATTTCTGCACCACTGTTCGATTGATTTTCTCATCCCGACCCAATAAAATCTTTCTCTTAGAAGTACTTCTAACTTTTTCCAACCGAAGTGACCAGCACCATTATGGTAAGCTTCGAGGACCATCTTCACATCTTGTTTAGGCACAATAATCTGCCAAACCAATTCATGTGTTTTCGGATTGGTGTATCTTCTACAGAGCTTCCCTTGATACAGGAACATTTTGCCTCTCTCTTTCCAGAGTTGATGCGTCTCTTCTGGGGCATCCTCATAGGGATATGCACTTTGCTCAGTCAACAGTTCCTTCACCAACTTCACAGCCGGATTGCTGTCTTGGGTGTCAGCCCATCTATGGTGTGCTAACGGATTAAAATTCACCTCTTGTTGTTTCTGATAGGTACTTGACTGATGATGTTTTGCCTTGGGACGATGGAAGGCTGGTAGTTCAATTTCTTCAAGCTCCCCCGTTTCCTCTTCTACATCTCTCAAGTGTGGCATCCGGGATAGGGCATCGGCATTTCCATTCTTGCGACCTGCTCGATACTTGATTATGAAGTTGTAATTAGATAACCGGGCTATCCATCGCTGTTCTAACGCACCTAATTTGGCTGTGTCCAGGTGGGTCAACGGATTGTTGTCAGTATAGACAATAAATTCTGCAGCGGCCAGATCGTGTTTGAAACGCTCCGTCACAGCCCAAACTACTGCCAGTAGTTCCAATTTGAAGGAGCTGTAATTTTCTGAATTTCTTTCAGTAGGCCGGAGCTTTCTACTTGCAAAGGCGATGACTTTCTCCCGACCTTCTTGCTTTTGTGACAGCACCGCTCCTAGTCCCACATTACTGGCATCGGTGTAGAGGATGAAAGGTTTATGGTAATCTGGGTATGCCAGAACCTCTTCTCCGGTTAGTGCCTTCTTTAGTTGTTCAAAGGAGTCTTCCCTTTCGTCGTTCCACTGAAAAGGAGGGTTTCGGTTTGAAGGTTTCTTCGTCTGCCCTACCAAGGTGTCTTGCAAGGGTGCTGCCAACTTGGTAAATCCTTTTATAAATCTGCGATAGTAACCCACCAATCCCAGGAATTGTCTCACTTCTTTTGCGCTGGTAGGTCTTGGCCAATCCCTTATGGCGCTTATTTTCTCGGGATCTGGTGCTACTCCCTCCGAACTCACGATGTGTCCCAGGTACTGTACCTTTGGCTTGAGAAGGTGACATTTGGATGGCTTGACTTTCATGCCATACCTGGATAAGGCTTCGAACACTTCTGCCAGGTCTATTAAGTGTTGTTCGTAAGTCTTTGAGTAGACGATCACATCATCTAGGTACAGGAGGACGGTCTCGAAGTTCTTGTGTCCGAGGCAGCATTCCATCAGCCGCTGGAAGGTACCGGATGCGTTGCAGAGTCCGAACGGCATGCGATTAAATTCACATAGACCCATTGGTGTGGTGAATGCCGTCTTTTCCTTATCTCTCTCAGCCACAGGGACTTGCCAATACCCGCTTGTTAAGTCTAAGGTGGAAAAATAATTAGCAGATTTCAAAGCAGTTAAGGACTCTTCTATCCTAGGCAAGGGGTAGGCGTCTTTATGGGTGATGTTATTAATCTTCCGGTAGTCTGCGCACATTCTCATGGTTCCGTCCTTTTTTTTGACAATCACTAGAGGGGCCGCCCAGGGGCTACAGCTGTCTCTTATTACCCCGGCCTGTTTCATTTCCCTCAGCATATCTTTTGCACATTGATAGTGAGCGGGCGGTATGGGTCTATATCTTTCTTTTATTGGGGGATGGTCACCTGTGGGGATTGTGTGTTCTACCCCTTCTATCCGTCCGAAGTCCAATGGGTGTTTACTGAAGACTTGTTCATATTCCTTCACTAGCCTATACACCCCTTGTTTTTGATGGGTAGGTGTTGAATTTATGCCCACGTGTAGCTGTTGGCACCAATCCTCCATTTCTCCATCTGAGCCATTGCCTTCCACCTGACAGGTTGGTTCTAAGGGCTCAATGGTTGTGATGGCATTGTTGTCAACAGTATATAGCTTTGCCATTGTAGCATACCTTGGCAAAGTGACCTCTTCCTCTCCACAGTTCAAAAGTCGTACCGGCACTCGTCCCCGGTGTACCTCGACTATCCCTCGTGCTGTGAGTATAGTGGGCCTGCTGTCGGTGTACACTGGTTCTATTAAGGCTTGATAATCTCGTCCCTTAGTACCAATGGCTGCTCTACACCATACCAGCATTTCTGTTTTTGGTGGGATTACAATAGACGTTGGATCACTTACCCTCACACTGCCGATTTCTCCACCTGCAACTTCTACCTGTTGCCTTAACATCAATACTTTTATTTCCCTCCGGAGAACTCTCTGCTGGCAGGATTGGGCAGTTTCAGCAATTTGCTGTAAGACAGAAATGACTTCGGAAAAGCAGTTCTCTAACACATTCATTCCTATCAATACAGTTGGTTCACAGTTCCGCCGGTCAACATCAACAACAATTATACCCTGTTTCTTCAGTTCTACTTTACCAATCTTTATGGTCATCTCCCTGAATCCTAGTTTCGGTACCAACTTACCATTACTGGCCCATATATCTAGTTCAACATCAGAGGGCCCTTTATCAATATCTGCATCAGCCCAGTACCTCTTATAAAGGATATACGGTATAGATGAAATCTGGGAACCTGTGTCCAGCAAAGCGTTGAGGGGAATTCCGTCCAGCACGATAGGGATAATGGGTCGTCCTCCGATGTACCTGTCGTGCCAGGGTGTTGGGCCTTGAAAGTTCATTCCTGCGAAGCGGCCCGCATTCCCAGGGGATTCCCGTTTAAATCACAATCTCGTGCAAAGTGGCCCGGCTGCTGGCAACGGCGGCAAATGGGCTGTCCATCCGGTTGGTAGCGGTCGCGGGGTCGTCCTCTCCATGTCGGGTATCTCCGGGGTCTCATCCATGGAACATCCTCTCTACAGTTTGCCAACTCCATCTTGTGTCCTCTCATCTCCTGCATGGTTTTAGCCATTGAAGCAACAACATCAGCTAAAGAGTCAAGCTTTTGTTGAAGAGCCTCATTAGTACTGGGCCCCAGGGGCTTAGCAATGGCCCCAGACATAGCTGATGTCACTGGCACTCCCTGTTGTTGAGGTGCCTCTGCAATGGGTTGCGCAGGATCCTGATCCCGAGGTGCCTCTGCCAGCTGGAGACGTATAGCGCTCTCCTTTAATTGGGCAAATGTCAATTCAGGGTTCTTAAAAACAAGCATGCTCACATGCCCCCGGTGAGAAGGGGTGTAGAGTCCCTCAATAAATTGATCTCTTAGCAGTTTATCCGCTCCGGTGTTAAAAATGGGTTCAGCCAGTGTAAGTGATTTAAGGGCTTCCTGCAGGTTTAAGGCAAAGTCTCTCACGCCCTCATTAGCTTTTTGTTTGCAACTAAAGAATCGTATTTTAGCTTTGCTGCTGGCCGTGGTTTCAAATGTAGCTTATAATACAGCAAATATGCGTTCAACAGTGCCTTTTAGATCAGCTGCCCATGCTGTGACTTCTCGCTTAGCATGGCCACTTAACTGCATCATCAGGAGACTAACACGCTGAACTTCACCCACAGGGAACATGTCAAAATGGGCCAGCATCTTTTCTCTGAAATCGTCAAGGGTATTAGGCTCACCTTCATACATTGGAAGCCATGGGCCACCCGGGGTATATGGCATCAGCACCGGCATGATGGGCGCCACTCCTTGCACCGCTGCGCTGCCGGACTCTCTATTGACACTCTGTCTTTCAGCTGCATTAGCGTTGCCGGGTGCTGCGGCGTCTCCGTGCTGCGACATACTGTGCCCCCTTAGTTAATCCGGACCCTTCCGGTCCTCCGCTTCCGTCGGGATAGTGTAGATTCGTTCCGCTGTGCAGCAGGATCGATTTTCCCCTTGCTCTGATGTCAGAGCGCTCAGCTTGGTGCCGCCCACAATGACACGCCCCCTGCTGCTCCCACCCACCGCGCTCTGTAATGGCGGATTCTGAAGTTTTTCAGTTAGACTGGGGCTCAGGTGATGGCGTAGCTCAATTAACAGTCTCGTGCCTAACGGTTATGAAGTGATTACCTCAGGGGATGGCGGCCATCTTTACTCCATTATAACCAATGGGGAAAAGTCACTTTCAATAGTTTTCAATGGGGAATGGATTTTTCTTTAATAAAGTCAATTTTCAAGATTTTTCATCCCAGTTTTCACAGTTTTGGGCTCCAATCACGGTACACAATACCCGGTATACGGGCTGGCTAGATCCTGTTCGTGACGCCAATTGTGACGCCCAGGAGACCGGGATACCCAGCACCGGACCAATGGAGTCTGTCTCTTGAGGGGGATGTCACGGGTGGCTTAACCCGGTGCTGTGGCCTCAGGCAATGCACAGTGTAAGGGGTATCATGAGGGGACAGGCACTTACTTGATCAGCAGCAGGTTCTCCCAGCGGTGACGATCTCGATCCTGGATAGATGGCTATTGTCCAAATGAAAGACTGAGGCACTGAAACGTTTAACCAGTTTACTTTAACATAAAAGGATTTACAACCAGTCCTGTCACCGGAGTCTGTATGGGAACTCTGAGTTACTTTGACCCTGCCGGGGTCTTCGCCTCTTATTGTGCGCAATTTCTGTGTGGCCCTGCTGCTGTATGTGAACTGGCTGCCGGCCCAATCTGTCCCCTCCGGGTCCTGGTTCGACGGGCAACCCGAGTCCTTTTATCGGTTTACCCCCTCTGGGAGTACCGCTGAACTCTGTGTCTGTTGCTGCATCCGACCCTAGTGAAGCTGATATCACCTCACGTTTTTCCGGTTGCTGTATTATATATAATGAATACAGCCACGGATCCGGTATCCGTCTTTGCGCCTGTTCTGGGTAGTGATTAATGCTACCCGGTTCTCACAATGTCCTTTTTCTCTATCCCTCTTCTCCTCAGGCCGGTGATTTAGGCCTGGTAACAGTCACAGGGCTGTTAGAGATTTAACTGTATGACCTCTCACTATCAGCTCCTTGGCCCAACTGCCATTTCTTCTCTCAGACCAGAATGGATCAAGGGGAGTCTCTGGAGCTCCCCCTTCTGGCCGGAGGTGGTAGTGCAGTCTTGCTATTTTAGTATTTGTACTTACTGTCAGTAACTATTTTTGTGGCAAATACCCCTAGGGGTGCCACATTTCCAAGGTCTGATTGGTTCGCTCGGTCTGGCCATTAGTCTGAGGAAGGAAAGCCGAGGAAAAAGACAAGTCAATGCCCATCCTACCACAAAAGGCTCGCCAAAACCTCGAAACAAACTGGGAACCTCTGTCAGAAACAATATTCTCTGGAATGCCATGCAAACGAACCACATGCTGGAAGAACAAAGGCACCAAATCAGAGGAGGAAGGCAATTTAGACAAGGGTACCAGATGGACCATCTTAGAAAAGCGATCACAGACCACCCAAATGACTGACATCTTTTAAGAAACGGGAAGGTCAGAAATAAAATCCATAGAGATATGTGTCCAAGGCCTCTTCGGGACCGGCAAGGGCAAAAGCAACCCACTGGCACGAGAACAGCAGGGCTTAGCCCGAGCACAAATCCCACAGGACTGCACAAAAGTACGCACATCCCGCGACAGAGAGGGCCACCAAAAGGATCTAGCCACTAACTCTCTGGTACCAAAGATTCCAGGATGACCAGCCAACACCGAACAATGAAGTTCAGAGATAACTCTATTCGTCCACCTATCAGGGACAAACAGTTTCTCCGCTGGGCAACGATCAGGTTTATTAGCCTGAAATTTTTGCAGCACCCGCCGCAAATCAGGGGAGATGGCAGACACAATTACTCCTTCCTTGAGGATACCCGCCGGCTCAGATAAGCCCGGAGAGTCGGGTACAAAACTCCTAGACAGAGCATCCGCCTTCACATTTTTAGAGCCCGGAAGGTACGAAATCACAAAGTCAAAATGGGCAAAAAACAACGACCAACGAGCTTGTCTAGGATTCAAGCGCTTGGCAGACTCGAGATAAGTCAAGTTCTTATGATCAGTCAATACCACCACGCGATGCTTAGCTCCTTCAAGCCAATGACGCCACTCCTCGAATGCCCACTTCATGGCCAGCAACTCTCGGTTGCCCACATCATAATTTCGCTCAGCAGGCGAAAACTTCCTGGAAAAAAAAGCGCATGGTTTCATCACTGAGCAACCTGAACCTCTCTGTGACAAAACAGCCCCTGCTCCAATCTCAGAAGCATCAACCTCGACCTGGAACGGAAGAGAAACATCTGGTTGACACAACACAGGGGCAGAAGAAAAACGACGCTTCAACTCTTGAAAAGCCTCCAGAGCAGCAGAAGACCAACTGACCACATCAGCACCCTTCTTGGTCAAATCGGTCAATGGTTTAGCAATACTAGAAAAATTGCAGATGAAGCGACGATAAAAATTAACAAAGCCCAGGAACTTTTGCAGACTTTTCAGAGATGTCGGCTGAGTCCAATCATGGATGGCTTGGACCTTAACAGGATCCATCTCGATAGTAGAAGGAGAAAAGATGAACCCCAAAAATGAAACCTTCTGCACACCAAAGAGACACTTTGATCCCTTCACAAACAAAGAATTAGCACGCAGGACCCGAAAAACCGTTCTGACCTGCTTCACATGAGACTCCCAATCATCCGAGAAGATCAAAATGTCATCCAAGTACACAATCAGGAATTTATCCAGGTACTCTCGGAAGATGTCATGCATAAAGGACTGAAACACTGATGGAGCATTGGCAAGTCCGAACGGCATCACGAGATACTCAAAATGACCCTCGGGCGTATTAAATGCTGTTTTCCATTCATCTCCTTGCCTGATTCTCACCAGATTATACGCACCACGAAGATCTATCTTAGTGAACCAACTAGCCCCCTTAATCCGAGCAAACAAATCAGATAACAATGGCAAGGGGTACTGAAATTTAACCGTGATCTTATTTAGAAGGCGGTAATCTATACAAGGTCTCAGCGAACCATCCTTCTTGGCTACAAAAAAGAACCCTGCTCCTAATGGCGACGATGACGGGCGAATATGCCCCTTCTCCAGGGATTCCTTCACATAACTGCGCATAGCGGTGTGCTCAGGCACGGACAAATTAAACAATCGACCTTTTGGGAATTTACTACCAGGAATCAAATTGATAGCACAATCACAATCCCTATGCGGAGGTAGGGTATTGGACTTGGGCTCATCAAATAAATCCCGGTAATCAGACAAGAACTCAGGAACCTCAGAAGGAGTGGATGACGAAATTGACAGAAATGGAACATCACCATGTACCCCCTGACAACCCCAGCTGGACACCGACATGGATTTCCAATCTAATACTGGATTATGGACTTGTAGCCATGGCAACCCCAAAACGACCACATCATGCAGATTATGCAACACCAGAAAGCGAATATCCTCCTGATGTGCAGGAGCCATGCACATGGTCAGCTGGGTCCAGTACTGAGGCTTATTCTTGGCCAAAGGTGTAGCATCAATTCCTCTCAATGGAATAGGACACTGCAAGGGCTCCAAGAAAAACCCACAACGCTTAGCATACTCTAAGTCCATCAAATTCAGGGCAGCGCCTGAATCCACAAATGCCATGACAGAATACGATGACAAAGAGCAGATCAAGGTAACGGACAGAAGAAATTTTGACTGTACCGTACCAATGGTGGCAGACCTAGCGAACCGCTTAGTGCGCCTAGGACAATCAGAGACGGCATGAGTGGAATCACCACAGTAGAAACACAGCCCATTCAGACGTCTGTGTTCTTGCCGTTCAACTCTGGACAAAGTCCTATCGCACTGCATAGGCTCAGGTTTAAGCTCAGGTAATACCGTCAAATGGTGCACAGATTTACGCTCACGCAAGCGTCGACCGATCTGAATGGCCAAAGACATAGATTCATTCAGACCATCAGGCATAGGAAATCCCACCATGACATCTTTAAGGGCTTCAGAGAGACCCTTTCTGAAAATCGCTGCGAGCGCAGCTTCATTCCATTGAGTGAGTACAGACCACTTTCTAAATTTTTGACAGTATACCTCTATCTCATCCTGACCCTGACAAAGAGCCAGCAAATTTTTCTCTGCCTGATCCACTGAATTAGGCCGGGGTCACACTAGACCGTAATACGGACGAGTGCAAGGCGATAAAAAAATCGCATAGCACTCGTCCCAATGTTAATCAATGGGGCAGCTCCCATCATCCGATATTTTCTCGGCCGTATTCAGGATCCGAGTGAAATCGCAGCATGCTGCGATTGTCAGCGTTTCTCGGCCGAGAATCGCCAATGAAAGTCTATGGGGGTGAGAAAAAATAGCACAGCACACGGACCATCAGTGTGACTTGCGAGAAATTCTCAGGCATTGGGCAGGTGACAGGAAAGGCTCAGCCATTATTTGCTCATTTTGCAAGTGTGTGAGAAAATCTCACCATACGGATGCCATACGGATGTCACACGGATGTCACACGGATCATTTAATGCGAGAAAATCGCATCCTCGCACTGCACACGGATCATTGTTTTGGTAACATTTGTGCGATTCTCGTCCGTCAAAAACGGACCTTTTTTTATACGTTGTGTGTGTCCCCGGCCTTAGGCTCATCGTACAGCAATCCGAGCGCCAGGAAAAACGCATCAATATTACTTAATGCAGGATCTCCTGGCGCAAGAGAAAATGCCCAATCCTGAGGGTCGCCACGCAAAAAAGAAATAATAATTCTCACTTGTTGAGCTGGGTCACCAGAGGAGTGAGGTTTCAAGGCCAAAAACAGTTTGCAATTATTTTTGAAATTCACAAACTTGACTCTATCACCATAAAACAAATCAGGAATAGGAATTCTCGGTTCTAACATAGGCTTCTGAACCACCAAATCTTGAATCTTTTGCACATTTATAACGAGATTATCCATTGAAGAGCACAGACCCTGAATCTCCATGTCCACACCTGTGTCCTGAACCAACCAAATGTCTAGGGGAAAAAAAAGGCAAAACACAGTGCAAAGAAAAAAAAATGGTCTCAGAACTTATTTTTTCCCTCTATTGAGAATCATTAGCACCTTTGGCTTCCTGTACTGTTATGTTAACCAATTCAGTAACACAATGGACATAGCGGTCAGAACACATACAGTGATCTGACAAACACCCAAAATTAAAGAACGAGCTCTGAGACGTGGGAACTCTGCAGACCGCAATCCCTGATCCTATCAAACCACACTAAAGGTAGCCGTGGAGCGCTCCTGACCAGAACCTAGGCGCCTCGTCACAGCCTGAGAAACTAGCTAATCCTGAAGATAGAAAAATAAGCCTACCTTGCCTCAGAGAAATTCCCCAAAGGAAAAGGCAGCCCCCCACATATAATGACTGTGAGTAAGATGAAAACACAAACATAGAGATGAAACAGGTTTAGCAAAGTGAGGCCCGACTAGCTGAATAGAACGAGGATAGGGAAGATAACTTTGCGGTCAGCACAAAAACCTATAAACAACCACGCAGAGGGGACAAAAAGACCCTCCGCACCGACTAACGGTACGGAGGTCGTCCCTCTGCGTCTCAGAGCTTCCAGCAGGCGAGAAAAAACCAATAAAGCAAGCTGGACTGAAAAATAGCAACAAAATAACAAAAGCAAAACTTAGCTTTGCAGAGCAGCAGGCCACAGGAATGATCCAGGGAAAAAAACAAGTCCCACACTGAAACATTGACAGGAAGCATAGATCAAAGCATCAGGTGGAGTTAAGTAGAGAAGAAGCTAACGAGCTCACCAGATCACCTGAGGGAGAAAACTCAGAAGCTGCAGTACCACTTTCCTCCACAAACGGAAGATCCAAGAGAGAATCAGCCGAAGTACCACTTGTGACCACAGGAGTGAACTCTGCCACAGAATTCACAACAGTTAATATGGAGTCACATGATGAGATATCACACGTCCCCCCATATATCAGAGTACTGCGAAGGGTTAATATGGAGTCACATGATGAGATATCACACGTCCCCCCATATATCAGAGTACTGCGGAGGGTTAATATGGAGTCACATGATGAGATATCACACGTGTCCCCCCATATATTAGACTACTGCGAAGGGTTAATATGGAGTCACATGATGAGATATCACACGTCCCCCCGTATATCAGAGTACTGCGAAGGGTTAATATGGAGTCACATGATGAGATATCACACGTCCCCCCATATATCAGAGTACTGCGGAGGGTTAATATGGAGTCACATGATGGAGATATCACACGCCCCCCATATATCAGAGTACTGCGGAGGGTTAATATGGAGTCACATGATGGAGATATCACACATGTCCCCTATATATCAGAGTACTGCGGAGGTTTAATATGGAGTCACATGATGGAGATATCACACGTGTCCCCCATATATCAGAGTACTGCGGAGGGTTAATATGGAGTCACATGATGAGATATCACACGTGTCCCCCCATATATCAGAGTACTGCGGAGGGTTAATATGGAGTCACATGATGGAGATATCACACGTGTCCCCCCATATATCAGAGTACTGCGGAGGGTTAATATGGAGTCACATGATGGAGATATCACACGTCCCCCCATATATCAGAGTACTGCAGAGGGTTAATATGGAGTCACATGATGGAGATATCACACGTCCCCCCATATATCAGAGTACTGCGGAGGGTTAATATGGAGTCACATGATGAGATATCACACATGTCCCCATATATCAGAGTACTGCGAAGGGTTAATATGGAGTCACATGATGAGATATCACACACCCCCCATATATCAGAGTACTGCGAAGGGTTAATATGGAGTCACATGATGAGATATCACACGTCCCCCCATATATCAGAGTACTGCGGAGGGTTAATATGGAGTCACATGATGGAGATATCACACGTCCCCCCATATATCAGAGTACTGCGGAGGGTTAATATGGAGTCACATGATGAGATATCACACATGTCCCCATATATCAGAGTACTGCGAAGGGTTAATATGGAGTCACATGATGAGATATCACACACCCCCCATATATCAGAGTACTGCGAAGGGTTAATATGGAGTCACATGATGAGATATCACACACCCCCCATATATCAGAGTACTGCGAAGGGTTAATATGGAGTCACATGATGAGATATCACACATGTCCCCCATATATTAGAGTACTGCGGAGGGTTAATATGGAGTCACATGATGAGATATCACACATGTCCCCATATATCAGAGTACTGCGAAGGGTTAATATGGAGTCACATGATGAGATATCACACGTCCCCCCATATATCAGAGTACTGCGAAGGGTAATATGGAGTCACATGATGAGATATCACACGTCCCCCCATATATCAGAGTACTGCGGAGGGTTAATATGGAGTCACATGATGAGATATCACACGTGTCCCCATATATCAGAGTACTGCGAAGGGTTAATATGGAGTCACATGATGAGATATCACACGTGTCCCCCCATATATTAGACTACTGCGAAGGGTTAATATGGAGTCACATGATGAGATATCACACGTCCCCCCGTATATCAGAGTACTGCGAAGGGTTAATATGGAGTCACATGATGAGATATCACACGTCCCCCCGTATATCAGAGTACTGCGAAGGGTTAATATGGAGTCACATGATGGAGATATCACACATGTCCCCCATATATCACAGTACTGCGGAGGGTTAATATGGAGTCACATGATGAGATATCACACGTGTCCCCCCATATATCAGAGTACTGCGGAGGGTTAATATGGAGTCACATGATGGAGATATCACACGTCCCCCCATATATCAGAGTACTGCGGAGGGTTAATATGGAGTCACATGATGGAGATATCACACGCCCCCCATATATCAGAGTACTGCGGAGGGTTAATATGGAGTCACATGATGGAGATATCACACATGTCCCCTATATATCAGAGTACTGCGGAGGGTTAATATGGAGTCACATGATGGAGATATCACACGTCCCCCCATATATCAGAGTACTGCGGAGGGTTAATATGGAGTCACATGATGAAGATATCACACGCCCCCCATATATCAGAGTACTGCGGAGGTTTAATATGGAGTCACATGATGGAGATATCACACGTGTCCCCCATATATCAGAGTACTGCGGAGGGTTAATATGGAGTCACATGATGAGATATCACACGTGTCCCCCCATATATCAGAGTACTGCGGAGGGTTAATATGGAGTCACATGATGGAGATATCACACGTGTCCCCCCATATATCAGAGTACTGCGGAGGGTTAATATGGAGTCACATGATGGAGATATCACACATGTCCCCCATATATTAGAGTACTGCGGAGGGTTAATATGGAGTCACATGATGGAGATATCACACATGTCCCCCATATATTAGACTACTGCGAAGGGTTAATATGGAGTCACATGATGAGATATCACACGTCCCCCCGTATATCAGAGTACTGCGAAGGGTTAATATGGAGTCACATGATGAGATATCACACGTCCCCCCGTATATCAGAGTACTGCGAAGGGTTAATATGGAGTCACATGATGGAGATATCACACATGTCCCCCATATATCACAGTACTGCGGAGGGTTAATATGGAGTCACATGATGGAGATATCACACGTCCCCCCATATATCAGAGTACTGCGGAGGGTTAATATGGAGTCACATGATGGAGATATCACACGCCCCCCATATATCAGAGTACTGCGGAGGGTTAATATGGAGTCACATGATGGAGATATCACACATGTCCCCTATATATCAGAGTACTGCGGAGGGTTAATATGGAGTCACATGATGGAGATATCACACGTCCCCCCATATATCAGAGTACTGCGGAGGGTTAATATGGAGTCACATGATGAAGATATCACACGCCCCCCATATATCAGAGTACTGCGGAGGTTTAATATGGAGTCACATGATGGAGATATCACACGTGTCCCCCATATATCAGAGTACTGCGGAGGGTTAATATGGAGTCACATGATGAGATATCACACGTGTCCCCCCATATATCAGAGTACTGCGGAGGGTTAATATGGAGTCACATGATGGAGATATCACACATGTCCCCCATATATTAGAGTACTGCGGAGGGTTAATATGGAGTCACATGATGAGATATCACACGTGTCCCCCCATATATCAGAGTACTGCGGAGGGTTAATATGGAGTCACATGATGAGATATCACACGCCCCCCATATATCAGAGTACTGCGGAGGGTTAATATGGAGTCACATGATGAGATATCACACGTCCCCCCATATATCAGAGTACTGCGGAGGGTTAATATGGAGTCACATGATGAGATATCACACGTCCCCCCATATATCAGAGTACTGCGAAGGGTTAATATGGAGTCACATGATGAGATATCACACGTCCCCCCATATATCAGAGTACTGCGGAGGGTTAATATGGAGTCACATGATGAGATATCACAATATCACACGCCCCCATATATCAGAGTACTGCGGAGGGTTAATATGGAGTCACATGATGAGATATCACACGTGTCCCCCATATATCAGAGTACTGCGAAGAGTTAATATGGAGTCACATGATGAGATATCACACGTCCCCCCATATATCAGAGTACTGCGGAGGGTTAATATGGAGTCACATGATGAGATATCACACATGTCCCCCCATATATCAGAGTACTGCGGAGGGTTAATATGGAGTCACATGATGAGATATCACACGTCCCCCCATATATCAGAGTACTGCGGAGGGTTAATATGGAGTCACATGATGAGATATCACACGTCCCCCCATATATCAGAGTACTGCGGAGGGTTAATATGGAGTCACATGATGAGATATCACAATATCACACGCCCCCCATATATCAGAGTACTGCGAAGGGTTAATATGGAGTCACATGATGAGATATCACACGTGTCCCCCCATATATCAGAGTACTGCGGAGGGTTAATATGGAGTCACATGATGAGATATCACACGTCCCCCCATATATCAGAGTACTGCGGAGGGTTAATATGGAGTCACATGATGAGATATCACACATGTCCCCATATATCAGAGTACTGCGGAGGGTTAATATGGAGTCACATGATGAGATATCACACGTGTCCCCCCATATATTAGACTACTGCGAAGGGTTAATATTGAGTCACATGATGGAGATATCACACATGTCCCCCATATATCCGAGTACTGCGGAGGGTTAATATGGAGTCACATGATGGAGATATCACACGTGTCCCCCATATATCCGAGTACTGCGGAGGGTTAATATGGAGTCACATGATGAGATATCACACGTGTCCCCCATATATCCGAGTACTGCGGAGGGTTAATATGGAGTCACATGATGAGATATCACACGTGTCCCCCATATATCCGAGTACTGCGGAGGGTTAATATGGAGTCACATGATGAGATATCACACGTGTCCCCCCATATATCCGAGTACTGCGGAGGGTTAATATGGAGTCACATGATGAGATATCACACGTCCCCCCATATATCAGAGTACTGCGGAGGGTTAATATGGAGTCACATGATGGAGATATCACACGTGTCCCCCATATATCAGAGTACTGCGGAGGGTTAATGTGGAGTCACATGATGAGATATCACACGTGTCCCCATATATCAGAGTACTGCGAAGGGTTAATATGGAGTCACATGATGAGATATCACACGTCCCCCCATATATCAGAGTACTGCGGAGGGTTAATATGGAGTCACATGATGAGATATCACACATGTCCCCCCATATATCAGAGTACTGCGGAGGGTTAATATGGAGTCACATGATGAGATATCACACGTCCCCCCATATATCAGAGTACTGCGGAGGGTTAATATGGAGTCACATGATGAGATATCACACGTCCCCCCATATATCAGAGTACTGCGGAGGGTTAATATGGAGTCACATGATGAGATATCACAATATCACACGCCCCCATATATCAGAGTACTGCGGAGGGTTAATATGGAGTCACATGATGAGATATCACACGTCCCCCCATATATCAGAGTACTGCGGAGGGTTAATATGGAGTCACATGATGAGATATCACACATGTCCCCATATATCAGAGTACTGCGGAGGGTTAATATGGAGTCACATGATGAGATATCACACGTCCCCCCATATATCAGAGTACTGCGGAGGGTTAATATGGAGTCACATGATGAGATATCACACATGTCCCCATATATCAGAGTACTGCGAAGGGTTAATATGGAGTCACATGATGGAGATATCACACATGTCCCCCATATATCCGAGTACTGCGGAGGGTTAATATGGAGTCACATGATGGAGATATCACACGTGTCCCCCATATATCCGAGTACTGCGGAGGGTTAATATGGAGTCACATGATGAGATATCACACGTGTCCCCCATATATCCGAGTACTGCGGAGGGTTAATATGGAGTCACATGATGAGATATCACACGTGTCCCCCCATATATCAGAGTACTGCAGAGGGTTAATATGGAGTCACATGATGAGATATCACACGTGTCCCCCATATATCCGAGTACTGCGGAGGGTTAATATGGAGTCACATGATGAGATATCACACGTGTCCCCCATATATCCGAGTACTGCGGAGGGTTAATATGGAGTCACATGATGAGATATCACACGTGTCCCCCATATATCCGAGTACTGCGGAGGGTTAATATGGAGTCACATGATGAGATATCACACGTGTCCCCCATATATCAGAGTACTGCAGAGGGTTAATATGGAGTCACATGATGGAGATATCACACGTGTCCCCCATATATCCGAGTACTGCAGAGGGTTAATATGGAGTCACATGATGGAGATATCACACGTGTCCCCCATATATCCGAGTACTGCAGAGGGTTAATATGGAGTCACATGATGAGATATCACACGTGTCCCCCATATATCCGAGTACTGCGGAGGGTTAATATGGAGTCACATGATGAGATATCACACGTGTCCCCATATATCCGAGTACTGCGGAGGGTTAATATGGAGTCACATGATGAGATATCACACGTGTCCCCCATATATCCGAGTACTGCGGAGGGTTAATATGGAGTCACATGATGAGATATCACACGTCTCCCCCTATATATCAGAGTACTGCAGAGGGTTAATATGGAGTCACATGATGAGATATCACACATGTCCCCCATATATCAGAGTACTGCGGAGGGTTAATATGGAGTCACATGATGAGATATCACACGTCTCCCCCTATATATCAGAGTACTGCGAAGGGTTAATATGGAGTCACATGATGATATATCACACGCCCCCCCATATATCAGAGTACTGCGGAGGGTTAATATGGAGTCACATGATGAGATATCACACGTGTCCCCATATATCAGAGTACTGCGGAGGGTTAATATGGAGTCACATGATGAGATATCACACGTGTCCCCATATATCAGAGTACTGCGAAGGGTTAATATGGAGTCACATGATGTGATATCACACATGCCCCCCATATATCCGAGTACTGCGAAGGGTTAATATGGAGTCACATGATGGAGATATCACACGCCCCCCCATATATCAGAGTACTGCGAAGGGTTAATATGGAGTCACATGATGGAGATATCACACGTGTCCCCCATATATCAGAGTACTGCGGAGGGTTAATATGGAGTCACATGATGAGATATCACACGCCCCCCCATATATCAGAGTACTGCGAAGGGTTAATATGGAGTCACATGATGGAGATATCACACGTGTCCCCCATATATCAGAGTACTGCGGAGGGTTAATATGGAGTCACATGATGAGATATCACACGTGTCCCCCATATATCAGAGTACTGCGAAGGGTTAATATGGAGTCACATGATGGAGATATCACACGTGTCCCCCATATATCAGAGTACTGCGGAGGGTTAATATGGAGTCACATGATGAGATATCACACGTGTCCCCCATATATCAGAGTACTGCGGAGGGTTAATATGGAGTCACATGATGGAGATATCACACATGTCCCCATATATCAGAGTACTGCGGAGGGTTAATATGGAGTCACATGATGAGATATCACACGTGTCCCCCATATATCAGAGTACTGCGGAGGGTTAATATGGAGTCACATGATGAGATATCACACACCCCCCATATATCAGAGTACTGCGGAGGGTTAATATGGAGTCACATGATGGAGATATCACACGTGCCCCCCATATATCACAGTACTGCGGAGGGTTAACATGGAGTGACATGATGGAGATATCACACGTGTCCCCCATATATCAGAGTACTGCGGAGGGTTAATATGGAGTCACATGATGCAGATATCACACGTCCCCCCATATATCAGAGTACTGCGAAGGGTTAATATGGAGTCACATGATGAGATATCACACGTGTCCCCCATATATCAGAGTACTGCGGAGGGTTAATATGGAGTCACATGGAGATATCACACGTGTCCCCATATATCAGAGTACTGCGGAGGGTTAATATGGAGTCACATGATGGAGATATCACACATGTCCCCATATATCAGAGTACTGCGAAGGGTTAATATGGAGTCACATGATGGAGATATCACACGTGCCCCCCATATATCACAGTACTGCGGAGGGTTAACATGGAGTGACATGATGGAGATATCACACGTGTCCCCCATATATCAGAGTACTGCGAAGGGTTAATATGGAGTCACATGATGGAGATATCACACGTCCCCCCATATATCAGAGTACTGCGAAGGGTTAATATGGAGTCACATGATGAGATATCACACGTGTCCCCCATATATCCGAGTACTGCGGAGGGTTAATATGGAGTCACATGATGGAGATATCACACGTCCCCCCATATATCAGAGTACTGCGAAGGGTTAATATGGAGTCACATGATGAGATATCACACGTGTCCCCCATATATCAGAGTACTGCGGAGGGTTAATATGGAGTCACATGGAGATATCACACGTGTCCCCATATATCAGAGTACTGCGGAGGGTTAATATGGAGTCACATGATGGAGATATCACACATGTCCCCATATATCAGAGTACTGCGAAGGGTTAATATGGAGTCACATGATGGAGATATCACACGTGCCCCCCATATATCACAGTACTGCGGAGGGTTAACATGGAGTGACATGATGGAGATATCACACGTGTCCCCCATATATCAGAGTACTGCGAAGGGTTAATATGGAGTCACATGATGGAGATATCACACGTCCCCCCATATATCAGAGTACTGCGAAGGGTTAATATGGAGTCACATGATGAGATATCACACGTGTCCCCCATATATCCGAGTACTGCGGAGGGTTAATATGGAGTCACATGATGAGATATCACACGTCCCCCCCATATATCAGAGTACTGCGAAGGGTTAATATGGAGTCACATGATGGAGATATCACAAGTGTCCCCCATATATCAGAGTACTGCGGAGGGTTAATATGGAGTCACATGATGGAGATATCACAAGTGTCCCCCATATATCAGAGTACTGCGGAGGGTTAATATGGAGTCACATGATGGAGATATCACACGTGTCCCCCATATATCAGAGTACTGCGAAGGGTTAATATGGAGTCACATGATGGAGATATCACACGTGCCCCCCATATATCACAGTACTGCGGAGGGTTAACATGGAGTGACATGATGGAGATATCACACGTGTCCCCCATATATCAGAGTACTGCGAAGGGTTAATATGGAGTCACATGATGGAGATATCACACATGTCCCCCATATATCAGAGTACTGCGGAGGGTTAATATGGAGTCACATGATGGAGATATCACACGTCCCCCCATATATCAGAGTACTGCGAAGGGTTAATATGGAGTCACATGATGAGATATCACACGTGTCCCCCATATATCCGAGTACTGCGGAGGGTTAATATGGAGTCACATGATGAGATATCACACGTGTCCCCCATATATCAGAGTACTGCGGAGGGTTAATATGGAGTCACATGATGAGATATCACACATGTCCCCCATATATCAGAGTACTGCGGAGGGTTAATATGGAGTCACATGATGAGATATCACACGTGCCCCCCATATATCACAGTACTGCGAAGGGTTAATATGGGTCACATGATGGAGATATCACACGTGTCCCCCAATATATCACAGTACTGCGGAGGGTTAATATGGGTCACATGATGGAGATATCACACGTGTCCCCCATATATCCGAGTACTGCAGAGGGTTAATATGGAGTCACATGATGGAGATATCACACGTGTCCCCCATATATCTGATTGGACAGGTTGTGGTATGATGGTTCCAATGTGCCATACATCTTGTAGATTGGTCTTCTTCTATATTTCAGCCTCAGGACATGGACGGGCTGTTGTGATGACCCCAATGATGATTCTTCTCCACCAGGCACATTATCGCAGGGGGCATATTGGGGCAATATATAAGTGACAGTAATAAGGGTAAGACCCTCACTATTTCTGCAGGGTGACAGCACAAGGCCAGGATTGCTTCTGGGCTCCGGAGATGTGTCTCAGACATGGAGGGGCTGTTGTGATGACCCCAATGATGATTCTCCTCCACCAGGCACGTTATCGCAGGGGGCATATTGGGGCAATATATAAGTGACAGTAATAAGGGTAAGACCCTCACTATTTCTGCAGGGTGACAGCACAAGGCCAGGATTGCTTCTGGGCTCCGGAGATGTGTCTCAGACATGGAGGGGCTGTTGTGATGACCCCAATGATGATTCTCCTCCACCAGGCACGTTATCGCAGGGGGCATATTGGGGTAATATATAAGTGACACTAATAAGTGTAAGACCCTCACTATTACTTCTGGGCTCCGGGATGTGTCTCAGACATGGAGGGGCTGTTGTGATGAGACCAATGATGATTCTCCTCCACCAGACACGTTATCGCAGGGGGCATATTGGGGCAATATATAAGTGACAGTAATAAGTGTAAGACCCTCACTATTTCTGCAGGGTGACAGCACAAGGCCAGGATTGCTTCTGGGCTCCGGGATGTGTCTCAGACATGGAGGGGCTGTTGTGATGACCCCAATGATGATTCTCCTCCACCAGACACGTTATCGCAGGGGGCATATTGGGGCAACATATAAGTGACAGTAATAAGTGTAAGACCCTCACTATTTCTGCAGGGTGACAGGCCAGGATTCCTTCTGGGCTCCGGAGATGTGTCTCAGACATGGAGGGGCTGTTGTGATGACCCCAATGATGATTCTCCTCCACCAGACACGTTATCGCAGGGGGCATATTGGGGCAACATATAAGTGACAGTAATAAGTGTACGACCCTCACTATTTCTGCAGGGTGACAGGCCAGGATTCCTTCTGGGCTCCGGAGATGTGTCTCAGACATGGAGGGGCTGTTGTGATGACCCCGATAATGATTCTCCTCCACCAGGCACGTTATCGCAGGGGGCATATTGGGGCAATATATAAGTGACAGTAATAAGTGTAAGACCCTCACTATTTCTGCAGGGTGACAGGCCAGGATTCCTTCTGGGCTCCGGAGATGTGTCTCAGACATGGAGGGGCTGTTGTGATGACGCCAATGATGATTCTCCTCCACCAGGCACGTTATCGCAGGGGGCATATTGGGGCAATATATAAGTGACAGTAGAAAGGGTAAGACCCTCACTCTTTCTGCAGGGTGACAGCACAAGGCCAGGATTACTTCTGGGCTTCGGAGATGTGTCTCAGACATGGAGGGGCTGTTGTGATGACCCCAATGATGATTCTCCTCCACCAGGCACGTTATCTCAGGGGGCATATTGGGGCAATATATAAGTGACAGTAATAAGGGTAAGACCCTCACTATTTCTGCAGGCTGACAGCACAAGGCCAGGATTGCTTCTGGGCTCCGGAGATGTGTCTCAGACATGGAGGGGCTGTTGTGATGACCCCAATGATGATTCTCCTCCACCAGGCACGTTATCGCAGGGGGCATATTGGGGCAATATATGTGACACTAATAAGTGTAAGACCCTCACTATTTCTGCAGGGTGACAGCACAAGGCCAGGATTGCTTCTGGGCTCCTGGATGTGTCTCAGACATGGAGGGGCTGTTGTGATGACCCCAATGATGATTCTCCTCCACCAGACACGTTATCGCAGGGGGCATATTGGGGCAACATATAAGTGACAGTAATAAGTGTAAGACCCTCACTATTTCTGCAGGGTGACAGGCCAGGATTCCTTCTGGGCTCCGGAGATGTGTCTCAGACATGGAGGGGCTGTTGTGATGACCCCAATGATGATTCTCCTCCACCAGGCACGTTATCGCAGGGGGCATATTGGGGCAATATATAAGTGACAGTAATAAGTGTAAGACCCTCACTATTTCTGCAGGGTGACAGGCCAGGATTCCTTCTGGGCTCCGGAGATGTGTCTCAGACATGGAGGGGCTGTTGTGATGACCCCAATGATGATTCTCCTCCACCAGACACGTTATCGCAGGGGGCATATTGGGGCAACATATAAGTGACAGTAATAAGTGTAAGACCCTCACTATTTCTGCAGGGTGACAGGCCAGGATTCCTTCTGGGCTCCGGAGATGTGTCTCAGACATGGAGGGGCTGTTGTGATGACCCCAATGATGATTCTCCTCCACCAGGCACGTTATCGCAGGGGGTATATTGGGGCAATATATAAGTGACAGTAATAAGTGTAAGACCCTCACTATTTCTGCAGGGTGACAGGCCAGGATTCCTTCTGGGCTCCGGAGATGTGTCTCAGACATGGAGGGGCTGTTGTGATGACCCCAATGATGATTCTCCTCCATCAGGCACGTTATCGCAGGGGGCATATTGGGGCAATATATAAGTGACAGTAATAAGGGTAAGACCCTCATTATTTCTGCAGGGTGACAGCACAAGGCCAGGATTGCTTCTGGGCTCCGGAGATGTGTCTCAGACATGGAGGGGCTGTTGTGATGACCCCAATGATGATTCTCCTCCACCAGGCACGTTATCGCAGGGGGCATATTGGGGCAATATATAAGTGACACTAATAAGTGTAAGACCCTCACTATTACTTCTGGGCTCTGGGATGTGTCTCAGACATGGAGGGGCTGTTGTGATGACCCCAATGATGATTCTCCTCCACCAGGCACGTTAGCGCAGGGGGCATATTGGGGCAATATATAAGCGACACTAATAAGTGTAAGACCCTCACTATTACTTCTGGGCTCCGGAGATGTGTCTCATACATGGAGGGGCTGTTGTGATGACCCCAATGATGATTCTCCTCCACCAGGCACGTTATCACAGGGGGCATATTGGGGCAATATATAAGTGACAGTAATAAGGGTATGACCCTCACTATTTCTGCAAGGTGACAGCACAAGGCCAGGATTGCTTCTGGGCTCCGGAGATGTGTCTCAGACATGGAGGGGCTGTTGTGATGACCCCAATGATGATTCTCCTCCACCAGGCACGTTATCGCAGGGGGCATATTGGGGCAATATATAAGTGACACTAATAAGTGTAAGACCCTCACTATTACTTCTGGGCTCTGGGATGTGTCTCAGACATGGAAGGGCTGTTGTGATGTCCCCAATGATGATTCTCCTCCACCAGGCACGTTATCGCAGGGGGCATATTGGGGCAATATATAAGTGACACTAATAAGTGTAAGACCCTCACTATTACTTCTGGGCTCTGGGATGTGTCTCAGACATGGAGGGGCTGTTGTGATGACCCCAATGATGATTCTCCTCCACCAGGCACGTTATCGCAGGGGGCATATTGGGGCAATATATAAGTGACACTAATAAGTGTAAGACCCTCACTATTACTTCTGGGCTCCGGAGATGTGTCTCAGACATGGAGGGGCTGTTGTGATGACCCCAATGATGATTCTCCTCCACCAGGCACGTTATCGCAGGGGGCATATTGGGGCAATATATGTGACAGTAATAAGTGTAAGACCCTCACTATTACTTCTGGGCTCCGGAGATGTGTCTCAGACATGGAGGGGCTGTTGTGATGACCCCAATGATGATTCTCCTCCACCAGGCACGTTATCGCAGGGGGCATATTGGGGCAATATATAAGTGACAGTAATAAGGGTATGACCCTCACTATTTCTGCAGGGTGACAGCACAAGGCCAGGATTGCTTCTGGGCTCCGGAGATGTGTCTCAGACATGGAGGGGCTGTTGTGATGACCCCAATGATGATTCTCCTCCACCAGGCACGTTATCGCAGGGGGCATATTGGGGCAATATATAAGTGACAGTAATTAGGGTAAGACCCTCACTATTTCTGCAGGGTGACAGCACAAGGCCAGGATTGCTTCTGGGCTCCGGAGATGTGTCTCAGACATGGAGGGGCTGTTGTGATGACCCCAATGATGATTCTCCTCCCACCAGGCATGTTATCGCAGGGGGCATATTGGGGCAATATATAAGTGACAGTAATAAGGGTAAGACCCTCACTATTTCTGCACGGTGACAGCACAAGGCCAGGATTGTTTCTGGGCTCCGGAGATGTGTCTCAGACATGGAGGGGCTGTTGTGATGACCCCAATGATGATTCTCCTCCACCAGGCACGTTATCGCAGGGGGCATATTGGGGCAATATATAAGTGACACTAATAAGTGTAAGACCCTCACTATTACTTCTGGGCTCTGGGATGTGTCTCAGACATGGAGGGGCTCCACTTCCTGGTGTTCCCTGAGTCTGAAGGCTCCGACTTGTTGCTTCTCAGAGATTTCTCTTTGTCCCTTCACTCTATTGTAGACCTGCGTCTGTCACAGGAGGTGATGAATATTTCATTAGCAGCAGGCCGAGCTCCGCAGGTCTCCATAGTCCTGGATGCCTTGTGCTGCTCTGCCATATCCTGCTATTAATAAGATCAGAGAGATGAGGGTCCTGGTGAGCGCTATGGGGGGCACTTACATTACCTCCTTGATGTTGCTTTGGTTCTACATCTTCAGTGGTGGGGGACATTTAGTGGCGCCTGAGCGCTTCTCATCGTATGAATTTGATAGAACTGCGGTCACGTCGCTCCCTGAACCGTGCATTGTACCTTTCCCCAAGTATCGCTCAGCATCGCAGCTCATAGGCGTCATGTTGTAATCGGAGGGGAATTTTCGAGATGCAGCTGGCGGCCTCAGAATAACACTGCATGCATATCTGAAGCACTCTGCATGGCTGGTGGTGCCACAACAATGCTGCATGGCTCTCGGTACTATTACCATGCTGCATGGTTGCCACGTCCCAGGAGCAGGAATTTCTGTCTCCATGAAATCAGATGATCTATAATTACCAGTAACCTGTCTGTCTCTTTGTCTGGGGTTTCCTTTTTCTTCCTCTTCTCCCCTCCGTCACAGCTGTCCAGAGGACATGACAGAGGACATCGGCACCGGGGAAGGGGCAGTAACTGCTACTTATTGCTCCCCAGGGGTGAGTACCCAAGATGCACTACAGAATACATTTATATACAGCATGATGGGAGCGTGTCATCATGAGCTCTTCATAGGTTGTGTGCATATTGCATCACGTGGCTGTGATCACTCTACTGGGACCAAATATGTTGCACTCGTGAGTCTTCAGAGAGCTTAGTTCAGGTATTTTGGTATTTTCTAGTCACTGGCGTAGATAACATTTAATGTTGGAAACATACTGTATATGAGGGACTCTTCATTACTACGTACATATCCAAGCTGCAGAGGTCGAGACGCAATCTGCTATTAATAGGTAGTATCCATTTAGGATAGGATAAGTTCTGGATGGAGCAATTTATTAAGGCTATGTGCACATGTTGCGGATTTTGATGCTTTTCCGTCGCGCTTTTGGACGCGCGGAATTGCATCAAATTCGCAGAGTAGTGCACATGTAAGGGGTTGTAATATATGTAATACCCTTTCCCCAACCCCTTTAGTATGTTTGCCATGCTGCTAGGATATGTACATTTATTGTTACTGCTATCGTGTATAATATTCATGTTATAATTAGGGAAAGTGTACTACCCCGGGTCGGTCACTAGATGGGGCACAATGTAATAGAGGAGCATTGTCTCACATGGTAGTAAAGAGTTAAACATAGGAGGGGCATGGTGGGATAAGTTGTAGGAGACTTCCTGTTAGCAGTCAGTAGGGGCGAGGGCGCCCATTAGCTCAGCAGGCCTGGCTAGCCCTGGGCAACACTGTGCCACGCAACGTTAACAAGGCACAGAACCCAGCAGATATTCGGGACCTGGATTGTCTCAGGAGGGAGATACAGCAGCAGTGATAATAGTGCAGTTAAGTGGGTCTGCAGTTGCTAGTGGAAGAAGGCTAAACAGTACGAGCAGGTCGCTCATAATGTGGCAGATGATTGCGTGGGCTGATGCTCTCGGAGCTGAGGTGAAGCAGTTGTTGAGGGAACCCCACACAAGGCAAGAAATCTGAACAGAGAGGACGCTGAAGGATCGAATGGTACGGTCCGTCCCGGAAGCAAGCTTAGCGGTAGAAAGAGAAGGAAAGGGACAGAAGACTAGTTAATTGCTGTATACCCTGATGATGATACTGTGAAGAATATACTCATGCTGTGCACAAGCCCTAGTAAAGAAGTTCTTGTTAAAGTTAGAATAGACTGTGATTCTGTTTATTCCAAAGTGGATCCAGAGGACCTCCTGAAATGTGCTGAGGTCCCTGATGGAGCTGAAGAAGACAAGGCAGGTATGCTGTGTGATGGGCAGCGTGTTTATGTGTTGGGAAGTCAGGGATGCTGGTGGCCATGACTACTGCCCTGGCCGTCCCTCACAGTTGGCATAGTCGGCAGGATGCTGACACCGTGCTATGCGGAGAAACCATGGAGAAAGAAATGTGTGCCATATCGCAAGTAACCCATGCTGATGTGGATGATGCTATGGATATGTCTGAAGATTGTGACCCAGGAGGAACGGATGCCCTGGAAATAACAAATAACCTGATTGTGACAAAAAAAGATGAGACTGAGAATGTGGGACAAGGGACTGGTATCTCCTCTGAATCGGCTGACACTCTGCAAGGAAAAGAAACTGCGAGGTAAGGAGAGACTGGCCCTTTAAAAATGACGGTGCCTGACACCTTGATTGTGACCAAAATGGCGGCCATGAAGATGGAGGAAAACGGCGCCAACAGAAAACAACTGTGACTTCTTCCTTCGTGGGCGTGACAGCACTGTAATAGCGCGAAAACCTGCCAGACGACGTCCATGGTACCGGCCTCGGAGGGCGCAGTGAGCAAAATTGGCACCTTGCTTCCTAAAACAGATTGCCAGAAAATGGGTGGAGCGACCATAAGCGACTCAACCCTGGAACGGTGGGGCCCAGAAGAAAATCATGGGTGCAGCTGCGCGGTGTCATTATGCGACCCGGCATCGGCGGCGATGCATCATTCCTGCACATTGCACTGCGGAGGAGTGGGCCGCATAGAATGGAGATGGCGGCAGGAGGAGAAGAAGCGGGCCCGACCTGGACGACAAAGCGACGAGGTGCTGGAAATAGTGCTCTTACCTGAAGACAGGGGATTCCGGCAGCTGCTGGAGATAGTCTGACATCTGGAACACGCTAAGCGACAGGGCTCAGCGGAGCGGGAACCACGTCAACGGTGAGCCCAGGATTCTACGCCAAAGCCTTTGTCAGGACCGTCTTCTTCCCCTGTGAAACCGGAGTCTTCATGTCACTGGGAGCTGGAACCTTGGCAGCGGGAACCAAGAGCCAGGGGAGCGGAAACAACGGCCGCCCCGGAGGAGCTCGTACTGGAAGCTAGGCTGGGACCAGACTTTCTTCTTGTGAAACCCATCTGCGCAACCTCTGTGGAGAGAGATAGCAACCGCGAGACGGGCGCCATCAGGAAGCAACGGCTGGAGGTGGTGAGTACTCCTCCACCCCTCGTCCCTGAAGTCCGGTCCATGTCCTAAGCTCCCATCTCGAATAATCGGCTCTTATATGAGGAGTTGGGGGCCCCGGTCCTTACATCTGCTCTCCGGTTGTTGGAGGGGAGATCCGCCGAGAATACCGGAGCGTCCCAGGGGGACTCCCACTCTGCTCGCACCACTAAAGGCCCTTTCTTGTTTCTGTACCAATTGGCTTGGATAGCTGACATTGTCGAGAAGAAGAAGCAGAGAGAAAAGGAGATATGGGCCAAGTTGCATCAGCCAGGGGTTGGCTCTATGGCTGGTCACCGCACCTATGGCCAGCTTGTGTATACCAAGGTGGGCTGTGGCTTCGGGTTCATACTTGAAGTCGGAACTAATGAGACGGTCTACGTCAATGCCGCCTCAGTTACATTTGAAAGACCCCTGAAAGAAGGGGATTGGGTATCCTTTTATAAAGAAAATTGTCCTCGGGGCTATTTTGCGGTGGCTGTCACCTTGTGCACCCCAGAGGAGATGGAGCGATACTCGGGCCTGAGCCCCACTCTGTCGGTCCCAAACGCAGCTTCTTCCTCCCAAGCCCCCACCGTGGCTGCTTCATCATGGCAGCCTGTGACCTCTACGGCTGCAGGGTCACCCCCGTCCCGAAACCAGGTATGGGATTCCGCCATCACTGGAGCGGCACGGGATGCGTGCCCCTGAAGATAAAGTTTTCCTGCCAGTATGTTTTGTTGTGCCGTTACACCCAATTTATGGAAGGACTGTTCCGCGTCCTTCAGGGTAAAGAAGAAATCTTTATGTTTCTCCTCAAAGAATGGGAGTGTTATGTGGCCAAAACTGGTCATAAGGACATTTCCTTTGTTTTCTTGTATGTTTGTTTTGACCTGGAGGACTACGAGCCGGGTATTTTATATTTGGAGTCTATGGACTCTTTTTGTTTTGTTGTACCTGTTGTGCTCTTTCTGCTGTAAAAGCAGGATATCATCTTGGGACTGCGACCAGGGGCTACCCTGACACTGTGGCCCCAGGTAGTGCCAAGTTCAAAGAAAGGGGGAGGAGAATACCCTCCTATAAAAGGAACTGTACCCTTGGTGACAAGGACATTATTCATAATGGACAGACTTGACTCATGTTGAGTCCAAAATTACTCTACCTCTTTTTCCTCCCTCCGTGGAGTATTTAATTTTTAAATAAAAAATAATATGTTACATTGGTCAGGGATGACCAAGTTTTTAGAAAGGGGGAATGTAAGGGGTTGTAATATATGTAGTACCCTTTCCCCAGCCCTTTAATTATTATTATTAATATTTATTTATATAGCATCATTAATTCCATGGTGCTGTACATGAGAAAGGGGTTACATACAGGGTTATAGATATCGTTTACAGTAAACAGGTTTACAGTGGCGGACTGGCACAGAGAGGAGAGGACCCTGTCCTTGCGGACTTACATTCTATGTTGTAAGTTGTAAGTATGTTGCCATGCTGCTAAGATGTTTAAATTTTTCGTTACTGCTATCGTATATAATATTCATGTTATAATTAGGGAAAGTGTACTACCCCTGGTCGGTCACTAGATGGGGCACAATGTAAAAGGGGAGCATTGTCTCAGATGGGCCACTAGATTAGGGAATTGTAGTAAGTAGTTGTGGTGAAATATGTGTGTGTATATATATATATTGTAACGTTGTACCCACTCAGGTGCGTAGGAGGAAACAGGAGCCACGTTCTCTTCTGCGTTCAAGTGGGTTTATTGCTCCATAAACCACATAACAGTGTGAACAACAGGTAAACAAACAGCTTTTAGCTCAGGAAAGGAAAATACAAAAGTCCAGTCCTTCAGGCTCAGTCCTGCAGCCTTAACACACTTTGGAGGCTTTCTCCTCCACACACACAGACTCCTGTCTGTAGTGTCCCATCTGGACACAGGGACCTCTGTCCACCCTGACAGATTCCCAAACACTCTCTTACCATGTGCTACACATCTCCATTAAGTAGCCTGAAACCACACCCATTGGTGAAGTAACGTCACATGATTAGACATGTGGCTATGACATCACCACAGGTCCTTAAACAAACACAAATAGGCATGGTTATGCCCCTTACCCAGGGGTGAGGTATATGGGTAGCCAGACCCTCCCATCTCTCATAGCTACCCGTAACCCGGACCCAAACATCCTAAACAATTCCTTATTGCCTTATGTGTATTAAACAAAACACTCCGGGTTACATCACAGCGGCAAGCCTTCTCTGTGATACATACCTCCCATCGACTATACAAGCTTTAGCCATGCTACATACCTCCCCCCTCTGCCTAAAGCCGTGGGGCTTGGCACTTGTCCTAAACCGACTAGAGACCCCTCTCAGTCGTCCCTGACAGTCAAACCGTCCGTTTAAGTCAGGGCCTGTCATTGAACCCTTTCGTCGGCATTCGTCATCCCATTCGGTCAGATCCCTTAATAACGATGACCCCTTGTCATCTCGTCTGCTACAGGATCTCCTGCTTAGGTCACTTAACCCTGAGTTAACTGAGGCATCACTGCTTCTACCCGTTTCATCAGGCCACCTTCTCCCATGGTTTTTATTGCCTGGAGAGCAATCCATCCACTTTTCTCTATGTCCCCTGCTAGCTTCCGCTTGAGGACTTCTGGTCTTACGCAAACTTCTTCGCATCTCTGGCAGCTGTCTATTAACTTGCCATCTCTCAAGTCTCAGCTGCTCTACCTCCCTTAGGTATGCCATGCGATATTCCAGGAGCATGCGGATATTCCTGAGACTCTCTCTGGATCCGACAACCAGGAACGGAACCATCCCATCTTCACCCAAGACCTGGACCTCTTCATCAGCGGGTATCCTCAGTCTCTTCAGACCGGATTTATCCACCATCTCCTGCATCACTCTCCCAAGTTTCCCAATGACTTTCGCCACCAGACCTTTAGGTACTTGGACTGTGTCTTCCACTAAGCCCAGCCGACTAATAGCTTTCCTTTCACGCTCCAAACGTCGAATAGCTTCATCATTCTTCAAAATGATCTTCTGCTTTGTACGGAGGCAGTGTAGGTGCATATCCCTCAGGACAGCCACCCGCTTCACTGTGACTTCCATAGTCGACAGTATCACCAACTGTTTAGTCTCTGGTGCCCAGTGCACACTACATGCTTCCACCGCTTTTCTAAAGGCCTCATGCACACCTTCACCGGTACAGGCTTCTTGCACATCCTCGGGTACATCTATCACACTCTTGAAGAGCGGGGTCTCACTCTCTTCATGGACGGACAGCTCCGGTTCTTCTATGGACCTTTCCATTAAGACATCTGCCATGACCGGGTGACTGTCTTGTTCTGCCTTTACCGCGAGCTCTTCCTCAGTTTTACCCTTCTCAACAACCTTTGCCAAGATGGGTATCGGCAGCTCCGCCTTGTTATCACTCGGGGATGACTGCTGTACGTCTCGGACCCGTAACTTCTCCTTTGACAGAAGACTTCTTACTGCTTCTCGGAGCACTACCACATTTTCGCCTAAGGCCTTATTCTCACTGTGCCACACTGTCAGGTGACCTCTGAGCTCAGAGACCTCCTTCTCCATCTCATCCAACCTGTGCTCCGCCATTTGTCTCAGGGCCTTTTCTTGTTCGAGAGACTCTTTGAGCAGCTCTATCTCGCTTCTCCCATCCTCCGGATTGGTGGAGCATGCATCACTTGAGGAGGTATCTAATTCAGGCACCACTTCTTTGGTGGCCACCTCCACTTCTGCACCCTCAGACTTTGCACTGTCAGCGTCAACCCTCTCTGGTGTCTTAGCGGTGACATCCTTAGGTTCGTCCCGTTCCCCTGGGACTTTAAAGTACTCCAGACAATTCAAGTCCTCAGCACCAGATTTTCTGGAGCCTTCACCCTCTTCCGTCACATCTTCACAAGGTGCAACTGGTTCAGCCCCTTTGCCTTTTCTACGTCTCCGGCGATGGGAGGAAGACTTGCCAGCGGAACCTGAGTCAGCCTTACTGCACTCTTTTCCACTGGTGTCATCATCTGAATGGAAGTCACCACCACCCAATTGGTCTTCCTGGAACCGACAGTCCCCACTTAAACAGGTCACAATTTCTGGCATGGCTGTCACTGCCATCCTGTCTTCACCCTGTGGAGCCCTGTCGTTCCCCTGTGTCAGTATTTCTGATACCGGTACATCATACTCAGTTGTAGCACTTGTTACTGGCCTTGTCATGTCACAGTCACCCTTGGAGTCTGTGTCACACCCCACAATAAGGCGACCCCCCAAGTCACACTCTAACTGGGTGTCAGCTCCACTCTGTTTAACCACCACATCCTTATCTACCAGTTCATTACCAGTCACACTGTCGCACACTTCAGGTGACGTCAGGTCAGTAAGTTCGGCAGACGCACGGTTTCCTCTGGTCGCCCTTATACCTGACCCATCAGTGTTGGGAGGTGTTTCTGCCAATGTTGTCTCACCAAGTTGGGCCCGTTCACCATTTTCTTTGGGCATGTCCAGCTTAGGTCTGTCCACACTAGGGGGCGCATTCACAACATTACTACCTCCCATACACATAATTTCCACAAACACTTCACCTTTTTCCCACCAGTCCCACAGTGCTTCCAAATCTTGTCCTATTACCATAGGACACGGCAAGTTCGGGACTACAGCCACCTCATGGTATGTGGAAACATCAGCTGCGACAATGTAGAGAGTGGCTACCTGAAGACCTTTAGCGTCCCCACTTATGCCACTTATTTTCACCTTTGTCCCAGGTGACACAGAACTTCCTGGAAGGGTCCTCAGCAAAGACGCTTCCCTCCCCGGGTCTAACAACCCCCGCACACGCTCTCCATCCAGCCAAAAAGGACACAGTCGTGACTCGTCACTGATCGGCTCCCCTTTTTTTGGTTCCGCCCCCTTTTGGGCAAGTGCTCTATTTTTTGACACCACCCCTGTTCGGGTTACAGCCCCCATTTGGGATTCCACCCCTTTTTGGGCTACTACCCCTATCTGGGTTACCGCCCCTTTTTGGGACTCCACCCCCTTTTGGGCTACCATCCCCGTTTGGGTCCCCGCCCACTTTTAGGGACACTCCCTTCCCTGGGGTACACTCTGTGGACTTCCCCACGGCACTCAGGCCCCAGTTCGCACAGTACACCACTTAGTCTCTGGGCCTGTACTGGCCCTTTAAGAGTCTGCAAAGAGAAAAAAAAAATTTTTTTTTTTTTTATTTTTTTTTTTTCTCTCTCAACACTTCACCAGCTCCTGCTGGCAATCACAAGCCGCTTCTGCTGAACCTCTTGCTGCAACTGCAGCCGCACTCCACAATGCTCTGTACAGCTCCACCGCAGACTTCGTGGACCCGCCGATCCACCGCAAGCCCCTTGTCACCTTCGTAACCCCGCCGAGTTACAGCAAGACGCTTGTCACCTTCGTAACCCCTCCGAGTTACAACACAAACTTCGTGACCTCACCGAGCCACAGCAAGCTGACTTTCAGGAAAAAAAACTTCACAGTCTTTCACTGACGCTGGTCAGAACAACACAGACACTGGTCTGTTTCACACCCGGCTTTACAGCCCAAACACAATTTTCACTGACTCCAGTCAGTATCACACGGTTTTTAGACCGTTACCCGTTGGCAACTTCACGGGCTCCTGAACACCCCTCAGCCTCAGAGATGCCCAGACGCACTGTCTCTGTTTTCTTCCAGTCTGACCCCGGTCAGTACACACGGACACCTGTCCGTTACCTGTTGGTGCCGGCCACACAGTTTCCCGGATCCCTCTTCTCCTCAGAGGTATCCCAAAACAACAGTTCTCACTGATCCCGATCAGTATTTACTCACGGTTTTCAAGACCGTCCACTCCTCTGGCTCAGACCAGCCAGCGCTGCAACACGTGCTCCTTGGATCGTTGCCCGCAGTCTAAAACACCAATTGTAACGTTGTACCCACTCAGGTGCGTAGGAGGAAACAGGAGCCACGTTCTCTTCTGCGTTCAAGTGGGTTTATTGCTCCATAAACCACATAACAGTGTGAACAACAGGTAAACAAACAGCTTTTAGCTCAGGAAAGGAAAATACAAAAGTCCAGTCCTTCAGGCTCAGTCCTGCAGCCTTAACACACTTTGGAGGCTTTCTCCTCCACACACACAGACTCCTGTCTGTAGTGTCCCATCTGGAGACAGGGACCTCTGTCCACCCTGACAGATTCCCAAACACTCTCTTACCATGTGCTACACATCTCCATTAAGTAGCCTGAAACCACACCCATTGGTGAAGTAACGTCACATGATTAGACATGTGGCTATGACATCACCACAGGTCCTTAAACAAACACAAATAGGCATGGTTATGCCCCTTACCCAGGGGTGAGGTATATGGGTAGCCAGACCCTCCCATCTCTCATAGCTACCCGTAACCCGGACCCAAACATCCTAAACAATTCCTTATTGCCTTATGTGTATTAAACAAAACACTCCGGGTTACATCACAGCGGCAAGCCTTCTCTGTGATACATACCTCCCATCGACTATACAAGCTTTAGCCATGCTACAATATATATATATATATATATATATATATATATATATATATATACACACAGTACATGCAGTGACCTTATGTATAGATATTGTGTGACTAGGAACATCTGTCCTGAAGGCTGCAGGTTCACACCCAGGTGTTAATATGTATATTCCTGGGACAAGCAGAATTCTGTCTCCAATCTCACCAGGGGGTCCTGCTGGAAGCCAAGAAGAAAGGTAACATTTGACACCTCCTAGCTCTTGGATGAGAGATGTTAATTACGGCCTGATAGTATCTCTGTGGGAGCTTTTACACAAAGGATCCCAAGAGAAAATAATATATTCATTGGGGGGTCGCTGTCGTGGTCCAATCAAAAACCAAGCAGTTAGGATATTAACCTGAGGGGCTGGTGTAAAAACCTGACCTCCAGACCAAAGCTATAAATTAGACCTGTATATAGAGAAACGTGTTCACATAATGGGGGCGGCCGTGCTGGAGTGATCCAATCTACATTCATCCTACTCTCAGGGAGCAGAAAGCAGACTACCAAGTTAGATGATTTCTGTAAGTTTTCTCCTGTTATTTTATACTGTTTTGCATAGTTGTATGTCTTTTTATTATCAAATTTTTATACCTTTGCTTACTATAAGCACTGAACCTTTTCGTATTAAAGTATAAAACTTTAACAAGTTGAACCTTGAATGTTCTAAAAGAATCCATAGTCTAAGGTGTGTGAGCCTTATGAGTGGTAGACATTATTAGTATTAATATTTCCGGGACTCATCGCCCGTGTATTCGGTGAGTGGTGGCAGCGTGTATGAGCGGATGTGTGGCCTGGGTCGGTGTGTGATTTATGCTCCCATTACAGCATAGGACAGAGGTTGGATGCTGGACTGAGAGTGGGGAGATAGATTAACCCTTGCAGGCACAACCCAAGTCACATGCTGAGAGCGGGCACGTGACAAATTAGTTAACACCACAGAGAAGGGATCCGTGACAATAGTTAAAAATAGGAGGGGCACGGTGTGTTAAGTTGTAGGAGACTTCCTGTTAGCAGTCAGTAGGGGCGAGGGCGCCCATTAGCTCAGCAGGCCTGGCTAGCCCTGGACAACACCGTGCCACGCAACGTTAACAAGGCACAGAACCCAGCTGATATTTGGAACCTGGATTGTCTCAGGAGGGAGATACAGCAGCAGTGATAATAGTGCAGTTAAGTGGGTCTGCAGTTGCTAGTGGAAGAAGGCTAAACAGTACGAGCAGGTCGCTCATAATGTGGCAGATGATTGCGTGGGCTGATGCTCTCGGAGATGAGGCGAATCAGCTGTTGAGGGAACCCCACACAAGGCAAGAAATCTGAACAGAGAGGACACTGAGGAATCGAAAGGTATGATCTGTCCCGGAAGCAAGCTTAGCGGTAGAAAGAGAAGGAAAGGGACAGAAGACTAGTTAATTGCTGTATACCCTGATGATGATACTGTGAAGAATATACTCATGCTGTGCACAAGCCCTAGTAAAGAAGTTCTTGTTAAAGTTAGAATAGACTGTGATTCTGTTTATTCCAAAGTGGATCCAGAGGACCTCCTGAAATGTGCTGAGGTCCCTGATGGAGCTGAAGAAGACAAGGCAGGTATGCTGTGTGATGGGCAGCGTGTTTATGTGTTGGGAGGTCAGGGCACACTGTTGCAGATGCTGGTGGCCACGACTACTGTCCTGGCAATCCCTCACACACAAGCAATGTTAGTCAATGGGAAAATGACAATTGGTGTGCACATGCTGCGGAAAAAACGCGTGGATTTGCAGCGTTTTATTTCCCGCAGCATGTCAATTCTCTTTGTGGATCTGTAGTGTTTCTGCAACCATTCCATTGAGTCAGGCATATCCGCAGGTTTAAAAAGATCTGCGGTTTTGCTGCGGACTTGCGTGTGAGAAACGCTGCAAATCGGGAGGAGGAAGAGTGTATGAGCGGAGAAGATGTGCATGTCTATAGATCTATCTATTGGTATATCTATCGATTTTATCTATCTATCTGTGTGTGTAAACATTTTTCATTGGAGTATGTAAATCAAGAGGTTGGACAAGAAATGACACACAATTCTTTTTTTTAATCTTTATTTAGCCTAAAAAACACATAGAAATACGCATTAAAAAGCGCATAAAATCTGCACTTATTTTTATCTGAATTCTCACCAGCCAATCACAGCAAAGATAGCAATAAAGTTGTTGAAAAAAAAAGCATGTGACAGGCTGTGATCTGTGATGTAGCACCAATCACAGCGGTCACAGTGGGTGGAGTGATCACCACGTCACCTCACCTGATTAACCCCTATGGCGCTGATTGGCTAGAAGCTATTGTTCAGCCAATCAGCGCCAAAGGGGTTAATTTAAAATAGCGATCACCGCCCTGCACGCCATCTTTACCTCAGATTTGGCATGCAGAGTGGTTGTCTAAACCCCTCTGTGTCACCTGAGAGAGAGACTCCATTGGTGGCCAGTGCGATCAACCCCGTGATCTCCTGCATCCGAGTGCTACTTCTTCATTGAAATCTCCTGCGATCTGCCTGCTGTGTGCTGCGATCTGCCTGCTGTGTGCTGCGATCTGCCTGCAGTGTGCTGCGATCTGCCTGCTGTGTGCTGCGATCTGCCTGCAGTGTGCTGCGATCTGCCTGCAGTGTGCTGCGATCTGCCTGCTGTGTGACTCCTGCGATCTGCCTGCTGTGTGCTGCGATCTGCCTGCTGTGTGCTGCGATCTGCCTGCTGTGTGCTGCGATCTGCCTGCTGTGTGCTGCGATCTGCCTGCAGTGTGCTGCGATCTGCCTGCTGTGTGCTGCGATCTGCCTGCAGTGTGCTGCGATCTGCCTGCAGTGTGCTGCGATCTGCCTGCAGTGTGCTGCGATCTGCCTGCAGTGTGCTGCGATTTGCCTGCTGTATGCTGCGATCTGCCTGCTGTATGCTGCGATCTGCCTGCAGTGTGCTGCGATCTGCCTGCTGTGTGACTCCTGTGATCTGCCTGCTGTGTGCTGCGATCTGCCTGCTGTGTGCTGCGATCTGCCTGCAGTGTGCTGCGATCTGCCTGCTGTGTGCTGCGATCTGCCTGCAGTGTGCTGCGATCTTCCTGCTGTGTGCTGCGATCTGCCTGCAGTGTGCTGCGATCTGCCTGCTGTGTGCTGCGATCTGCCTGCTGTATGCTGCGATCTGCCTGCAGTGTGCTGCGATCTGCCTGCTGTGTGACTCCTGCGATCTGCCTGCTGTGTGCTGCGATCTGCCTGCTGTGTGCTGCGATCTGCCTGCAGTGTGCTGCGATCTGCCTGCAGTGTGCTGCGATCTGCCTGCAGTGTGCTGCGATCTGCCTGCAGTGTGCTGCGATCTGCCTGCTGTATGCTGCGATCTGCCTGCAGTGTGCTGCGATCTGCCTGCAGTGTGCTGCGATCTGCCTGCAGTGTGCTGCGATCTGCCTGCTGTATGCTGCGATCTGCCTGCAGTGTGCTGCGATCTGCCTGCTGTGTGACTCCTGTGATCTGCCTGCTGTGTGCTGCGATCTGCCTGCTGTGTGCTGCGATCTGCCTGCAGTGTGCTGCGATCTGCCTGCTGTGTGCTGCGATCTGCCTGCAGTGTGCTGCGATCTGCCTGCAGTGTGCTGCGATCTGCCTGCAGTGTGCTGCGATCTGCCTGCTGTGTGCTGCGATCTGCCTGCTGTGTGACTCCTGTGATCTGCCTGCTGTGTGCTGCGATCTGCCTGCTGTGTGACTCCTGCGATCTGCCTGCTGTGTGCTGCGATCTGCCTGCTGTGTGATGCGATCTGCCTGCTGTATGCTGCGATCTGCCTGCAGTGTGCTGCGATCTGCCTGCAGTGTGCTGCGATCTGCCTGCTGTGTGCTGCGATCTGCCTGCTGTGTGCTGCGATCTGCCTGCTGTGTGCTGCGATCTGCCTGCAGTGTGCTGCGATCTGCCTGCAGTGTGCTGCGATCTGCCTGCTGTATGCTGCGATCTGCCTGCTGTATGCTGCGATCTGCCTGCTGTGTGCTGCGATCTGCCTGCTGTGTGACTCCTGCGATCTGCCTGCTGTGTGCTGCGATCTGCCTGCTGTGTGACTCCTGCGATCTGCCTGCTGTGTGCTGCGATCTGCCTGCTGTGTGCTGCGATCTGCCTGCTGTGTGCTGCGATCTGCCTGCAGTGTGCTGCGATCTGCCTGCTGTATGCTGCGATCTGCCTGCTGTGTGCTGCGATCTGCCTGCTGTGTGCTGCGATCTGCCTGCTGTGTGCTGCGATCTGCCTGCAGTGTGCTGCGATCTGCCTGCTGGGTGCTGCGATCTGCCTGCTGTGTGCCTCCTGTGATCTGCCTGCTGTGTGCCTCCTTTGATCTGCCTGCTGTGTGCTGCGATCTGCCTGCTGTGTGCCTCCTGTGATCTGCCTGCTGTGTGCCTCCTGTGATCTGCCTGCTGGGTGCTGCGATCTGCCTGCTGTGGGCTGTGATCTGCCTGCTGTGTGCTGCGATCTGCCTGCTGTGTGACTCCTGTGATCTGCCTGCAATGTGCTGTGATCTGCCTGCTGTGTGCTGCAATCTGCCTGCTGGGTGCTGCGATCTGCCTGCTGGGTGCTGCGATCTGCCTGCTGGGTGCTGCGATCTGCCTGCTGGGTGCTGCGATCTGCCTGCTGGGTGCTGCTATCTGCCTGCTGTGTGACTCCTGTGATCTGCCTGCTGTGTGCTGCGATCTGCCTGCTGTGTGCTGCGATCTGCCTGCTGTGTGCTGCGATCTGCCTTCTGTGTGACTCCTGCGATCTGCCTGCTGTGTGCTGCGATCTGCCTGCTGTGTGCTGCGATCTGCCTGCTGTGTGCTGCGATCTGCCTGCTGTGTGCTGCGATCTGCCTGCAGTGTGCTGCGATCTGCCTGCAGTGTGCTGCGATCTGCCTGCTGTGTGCTGCGATCTGCCTGCTGTGTGACTCCTGTGATCTGCCTGCAGTGTGCTGTGATCTGCCTGCTGTGTGCTGCGATCTGCCTGCTGTGTGCTGCGATCTGCCTGCTGTGTGCTGCGATCTGCCTGCTGGGTGCTGCGATCTGCCTGCTGGGTGCTGCGATCTGCCTGCTGTGTGACTCCTGTGATCTGCCTGCTGTGTGACTCCTGTGATCTGCCTGCTGTGTGCTGCGATCTGCCTGCTGTGTGACTCCTGTGATCTGCCTGCAGTGTGCTGCGATCTGCCTGCTGTGTGCTGCGATCTGCCTGCTGGGTGCTGCGATCTGCCTGCTGTGTGCTGCGATCTGCCTGCTGGGTGCTGCGACCTGCCTGCTGGGTGCTGCGATCTGCCTGCTGGGTGCTGCGATCTGCCTGCTGGGTGCTGCGATCTGCCTGCTGTGTGACTCCTGTGATCTGCCTGCTGTGTGACTCCTGTGATCTGCCTGCTGTGTGATGCGATCTGCCTGCTGTGTGCTGCGATCTGCCTGCTGGGTGCTGCGATCTGCCTGCTGTGTGCTGCGATCTGCCTGCTGTGTGACTCCTGTGATCTGCCTGCTGTGTGCTGCGATCTGCCTGCTGTGTGATGGGATCTGCCTGCTGTGTGCTGCGATCTGCCTGCTGTGTGCTGCGATCTGCCTGCTGTGTGCTGCGATCTGCCTGCTGTGTGATGCGATCTGCCTGCTGTGTGACTCCTGTGATCTGCCTGCTGTGTGACTCCTGTGATCTGCCTGCTGTGTGATGCGATCTGCCTGCTGTGTGACTCCTGTGATCTGCCTGCTGTGTGATGCGATCTGCCTGCTGTGTGACTCCTGTGATCTGCCTGCTGTGTGACTCCTGTGATCTGCCTGCTGTGTGATGCGATCTGCCTGCTGTGTGATGCGATCTGCCTGCTGTGTGACTCCTGTGATCTGCCTGCTGTGTGACTCCTGTGATCTGCCTGCTGTGTGACTCCTGTGATCTGCCTGCTGTGTGACTCCTGTGATCTGCCTGCTGTGTGATGCGATCTGCCTGCTGTGTGATGCGATCTGCCTGCTGTGTGACTCCTGTGATCTGCCTGTTGTGTGACTCCTGTGATCTGCCTGCTGTGTGACTCCTGTGATCTGCCTGCTGTGTGACTCCTGTGATCTGCCTGCCGTGTGACTCCTGTGATCTGCCTGCTGTGTGACTCCTGTGATCTGCCTGCTGTGTGATGCGATCTGCCTGCTGTGTGATGCGATCTGCCTGTTGTGTGACTCCTGTGATCTGCCTGCTGTGTGACTCCTGTGATCTGCCTGCTGTGTGATGCGATCTGCCTGCTGTGTGATGCGATCTGCCTGCTGTGTGACTCCTGTGATCTGCCTGTTGTGTGACTCCTGTGATCTGCCTGTTGTGTGACTCCTGTGATCTGCCTGCTGTGTGACTCCTGTGATCTGCCTGCTGTGTGACTCCTGTGATCTGCCTGCTGTGTGACTCCTGTGATCTGCCTGCTGTGTGATGCGATCTGCCTGCTGTGTGATGCGATCTGCCTGCTGTGTGACTCCTGTGATCTGCCTGCTGTGTGACTCCTGTGATCTGCCTGCTGTGTGACTCCTGTGATCTGCCTGCTGTGTGACTCCTGTGATCTGCCTGCTGTGTGATGCGATCTGCCTGCTGTGTGATGCGATCTGCCTGCTGTGTGACTCCTGTGATCTGCCTGCTGTGTGACTCCTGTGATCTGCCTGCTGTGTGACTCCTGTGATCACAGCAGCAGCACCTCCCCATCCCTTTCCCAGTCCCCCATCCCTGCTCCAGTACCCCTCTCCCCTCCCCCTCCAATTGAATTTTTAGCGCACTTTTTGCGCTTATTTTTCCTATGTGCGGCATCCCGCTCTGATCAGTATCACTCCTGATTAGAGACTGCGCCACAAAAATTTATCTTTTTTTAGCTAGTTAGTGTAGCAGACTTCGCAGTCTAAGCGACGTCCGATTTTTTTTTTTTTTTAGAAAAAAATAATCATTAGTACAGTGTAGTTTTAGACATAGCAAAGTAGCGTAGCCGGTGTCATTGTTTGGTAACTAACCCCCCTCCCCCGTCCAATTGAATTTTTATCGCACATTTTTTGTTGTTTTTTTTGTGCGCGGAATCCTTTGATCAGTCTCGCTGCTGATTAGAGACTACGCCACGGGAATTTTTCTTTTTTTAGCTAGTTAGTGTAGCGGACTTCGCAGTCTAAGCGACGCCCGATTTTTTTTAGGAAAGAATAATAGTAGTTAGTACACAGTAGTTTTAGACGTAGCAAGATAGCGTAACTGGTGTCACATCGTTAGTGACGACCGATCTTCTAGAGAAAAAAAATTGTACAGCGTAGTTGTAGTGGTAGCGTGTTAGTATATATTTTTTTTCCTTGCATAAAAAGTGCATTATGGGAGCGTACGTCACATTGTTGGTGATGTCCGCTTTTCTTTTGTAAAAAATAATTTGCGTCGGGTAAATTTATAGGGAGGGCATTAGTGTAGTGAACGTCTGTATTTTTTTATGCAAACTTTTTGTTTTACATCTGATTTTTCTTTCCATTTTTTCTTCTACATTTTATCTCTTTACTTTTTGTTTCTCTCTGTTTTGTTATAATAAAGAGCACCCTATTACACAAGCCCCACACATAACACGTGTAAAAGCACCCATTCATCAGTAAGGCGCTATTCATCAAAGGAGGCTTACGCCATCATTGCGTCTGACACAGATTCAGCCAGTGAGGAAGATCCCACATACCTCTATTCCTCATCCTCCTCATCTAGTGAGGAAGGATCCCCAACAAGGCGCCCTAGGACCCAGGCAATTCCTGCAGCAATTGATCCCATATGGATTGCACCCCCTGAAAATTATGAGCCCGTCATTCCGGATTTCAGCAGCAGCTCAGGAATCCAGTTTGACACCACTCGCCTCACTGAAATTGACTTCTTCAAATTCTTTTTCAGTGATGAAATAATAAATCTTATGGTGGCCCAGATGAACCTGTATGCCCAACAATTTTTCACCCAAAATCCCACGTCATCATACTCCAGATGGACCCCTGTAAATGCAGCAGAGATGATGACATTTTGGGAAAGTGTGCTGCATATGGGCATAATAAAAAAACAGCTTAGGCAATACTGGAGTACTGATATTATCACGGGGCTACCGCGACAGAGAGGTTCCAAAGAACCGCAGCACTCTGGGCCTCATTCACACACGATGAACAGAAGCTCTTCTCCTGAATTCTGACCTGGCTGTCTTGTGCCAGCAGGGCAGGAGTTAAACCTAGTTGCTGACGTTGCTGAGAGCTTGGTCTCTCAGCTGAATTGGTTTTTGTTATCTCCTCTCCTATATAGACTCAGCTTTGACTACAACTGTTGTCAGTGATCAGTTCTGCTGCCTGGCTTGAAGTGTGAAGGAGCGTGGTGTTGGAGCTTGGGGGTTTATCTACAGGATAATGAAGTTGGCCCTTTCAGAGTGGAGACACCTCCTCGCTATCACTTCCAAGTATTCACCGACCACAAAAATTTGATATATTTACAAACCGCCCAGCGGATAAACTCTCGCCAGGCCAGATGGTCCCTGTTCTTCTCCCGGTTCCACTTCACCCTCCATTTTCTCTCCGGGGAGAAGAACACTCGTGCTGACACTCTTTCCCGCTCCTTAGTGTCATCAGAGGAGGAGGAGCCTCGGCTTATTGTCCCTTTAGGGAGCCTGAGAACTGTGGCCCCGGTTTTGCTAGAGTCTGTGCCTCCAGGCAAGACTTTTGTTCCAAATAATTTGTGACCGGAGGTTTTCTATTGGACCCACTCCTCCAGGGTGGGTGGACATTTTGCGACCAAGAGAACATCTGAGCTCCTGGCGAGGACGTACTGGTGGCCGCATATGGCCCGTGATGTCGGAGACTATATTCGGGCGGGTGTCTCCTGTGCCAATAATCGGTCTCCTTGGCAACGGCCTGCTGGGCTACTTTACCCCCTGCCGGTGGCAAACAGGCCCTGGCAAATGGTTGGGATGGACTTTGTGGTGGGCTTACCCAAGACTCGTAGCTGCACCATTATCTGGGTAGTCACCGACCATTTTTCCAAAATTGTGCACTTGGTGCCTCTTCCACGGCTACCTTCTGTACGGGCCTTGGCAGCGTTGTTTATTAAACATGTTTTCCGCCTACATGGTATGCCAGACAAAATTGTCAGTGACCGGGGTCCCCAGTTTGCGTCTCGGTTCTGGAGAGAGCTCTGTCGTCTACTCAGCATTGAGCTGAATCTCTCTTCAGGGTATCATCCCGAGACGAATGGGTTGGCAGAGAGGGCCAACCAGACTCTGGTCACATACCTGCGACATTTTGCTTCAGCCAGGCAGGATGACTGGGCATCCTTGCTACCCTGGGCAGAGTCTGCACTGAACAACGCTGTAGCCGACCCCACTGGTCAGACCCCATTCCTTCTTAACTACGGCCAGCATCTGCGTGTGCCCATGCCCGTGTCGTCCACCGATTCTAGGGTTGCAGATTGGGTGGTGGAGGCACGTGACATTTGGGACCGCACACAGGATGCCATCCGGGCCTACAAGGAGAGAATGAGGGTCTCCGCCGATGCACATCGGGCCCCGCTCCGACCTTTGCTCCTGGCAACTTATTGTGGCTCTCCGCCCATAACATCAGGCTGCGAGTTGAGTCCACTAAGTTTGCGCCCTGCTACATTGGTCCCTTCAAGTCCTGGAACAAGTCAACCCTGTGGTCTATCGGTTGGCCCTTCCTTCACGCCTAGGTATCACCGACACCTTTCATATGTCCCTCCTAAAACCCGTTCACGTGTCCCGGTTTTCTGAGTCATCTGCCAGGACATCGGGCTCGTCCACAGGCGATTACTGGGGAAAGCTATTGTTGAGTGTAAGGTGCTACATGGCAAAAAGTATTATCTGGTGGATTGGAAGGGTTATGGCCCAGAGGACAGGACCTGGGAGCCTATTAAGCACATTCGGGCTCCTCAGCTCATTGCTGCCTTTGAGCGTAGCGAGGCCCAAGGAGGGGGGGCCCTAGGAGAGGGGGTAATGTTAGGTGTCGAGTTCCCGCCGCTGCACAAGGGGAATCTCGAACCATGTCCTCTGCGGTCTCCCATTCTTCCCCAGCCACAGTGGAGTCTGCTCAGCAGAGACATCGGTCCCAGCGTCTGGCTCAAGCTAATACTGTGCGGCTGGTTACGGCTGCTGCCCCAGGTTCAGCCTTTGTAATGCTGGCATTAATCAGCGGCGAGCAGACGTTCCAGGGACTAAGTCCTGCTTTTCATCTACTGAGCATGTGGGACGACCTCTCATTGGAGGTCGGAGGTCACATGCTCAGGTCCTGTAGCGGCGCTGATTGGACCACTAAGAAGGCTACATTTATAAAAGGCTCACATGGCCGCTCGGCCATGTGCTAGTATAAACCTGTAATCATGTGTGTGGTTGTATGCCTGTTCTGGTGATTGCTCCTTAATCATTCCCATTCCTAGAGCTGCTGAATGTTCGCGAATGTTGGAGCTACCTAGTGCCTGACAGTGCTATCCTTAACACAAGAGCACGATCCTTACTGCGCCTAACCAGCAGCGTCCGCCAGTGCGGCGCTGTACGCACTCTGTGCAGTAATCTTTATTTAGTCCTGACAACCGGTCAGTGTAGGGTGGGAACTCCTGATTGATCTCAGCATCTGACTCAGGGCGTCCTCAGGTGCGGGATCAAAAGCCACCGAGGGTCAGAGGGGGATGAATCACAAGCATAGTGGGGGTGAATTTCAGGGATCCCACTAGCGTCCATCTGCTGCACCCTGTGACTGCTAACAAAGCACAGCGTTTTCTTAGTTTCCCTGCGACTCTGTGAAGCAATAGCGTTAACATCAGTTCATACCGGGTGACGGAACCCGAGTTTAGTCCGGCATAGTACCGCCATATAGTGTCGCCATTACCTAGCAGCAGGTTCCATCTCCGCACGGTGGCCCCGGGCTGCGAACGCACCTTTTATTATCTTTATATTTATTTGGTGCATTCCGCCAGCCCTAACAGAATGTTGAAAGAGAAATAGATATACCAAAGGTATTAGTAAGATGTTGCAAGAGTGTATCCCAAACCTCTCATATTTTTGGACAGTCCCAGAGAGAATGAAAAATATCAATTGGAGAATGTAAGCATTTATGGTAGGGAAAATCACCTGAGGGGGGGCATTTTAGATTTAATCTCCGGGGAGAAATATGCTCTATGGAATATCATGAGTCATGGTTATGTAACTATCATACGATAACATAGAGTTGATACGTAATGTGGCTTTCAAGAGGTCTTTTACAGGACAGTCAGTTGAGATACCCATCTCTCCGGGCCCGATGAAGAGTCTGACCACTGAATGGAAGGTTTCAGTGACTTGTATATAAAACTCAAAGAGTAATTCCTCACGTGGGCTTTAATGGGGATTAAGTTTAGAGGGCGCACTCTAACATTGTCCGGTATATCCCGCAGTATCGAGCCTACATAATGTCTAACTTGAGTAATAGTAAAGTTATCTCCCGCCAGGATTGGGTATTTAAAGACAGTGTCTTCCAAAGTAAGAGGACATTGATTGTCCGCCAACATCTCACAAACCAGTCTACATCCATTATTCCCAAACACGATCGAAGGGAGGTGGCCTGCTTTATAGAAAGGAGGGATTGCCTCGGAAGTAAAGAAACGCCGAAATATGGGCGTCAAGTCCACTAATTTGTCTAGCATAGTGCCATCCCAAGATTGCTGACCACAGTAGGGGGTTATCCCTAACCTCCACTGGGACCTTGGCTTGTCGTAGGTGGAGCAGAGCAGGGAGACTAAAAGGTCTACACCGCCTCATCTATTGGAGTATTAGTGAAGCAGGTGAAGGCATAGATCCAGTTCAGGGAGTGGCAGAAGACAGCCGCTATACTGTATAGATGTATATTAGGGAGATTAAGGCCACTTAAGGATTTAGTTTGTTGCAACTTAAAAATATTAACTCTAGAGCCCCAATTTAAGCCCCAAATAAATTGACGGAATACTTTTGTTAAAAACCTGTCATCAGCTTTAAATAATAGAATCAGCAGCGTCTGTAAGAGAAAAAGTATTTTATATTTTAGGGAAAGAGATCTTTTCAATCAGATGGGCCTTGCCTGTAAAGGACAGTTTAAGGGATTTCCAGGATTGTATTTCTTGTATAACTGCAGAAATGAGGGGTCGGACATTCAGTTTATAAATATCATGGGGGTTTGAGGGTAGGTAGACCCTAAGATAACGCAGAGAGTCATTCCTTCACTGAAAGGGGAAAGGGAATGGCCACCATTTCTGAGCAGTTTTGAAGATAGCCAAAGCATGAGTTTTGTCGTAATTTATGCGAAATCCCAAAACTGCTCAAAACTCGTTAAAGGCATCCATTATAGAAAGAATGGATTCCTTAGGGTTGGCTGTCATGAGTAAAATATCATGAGCAAATGCCAATGTTTTAAGTATATGGTGACTGATCCCAATACCCCCAAAGGAAGGGATCATCTCAGCAAAGGGTCCAGGGCAATATTAAATAACAGAAGTGAGAGGGGCATCCCTCCCTCGTACCCACGAAGATGGAAAAAGAGGTTGAATGAATACCATTAAGCTAATTCGAAGATTGGCAGTTGGTATAAATTGTCCTTACAAAGTTGAAAAAGGTAAAGCCAAACAATCTATACTTAAGGGTTCATATGAGGTGAGACCAAGACACTCGATCAAAGGCTTTATCAGCATCAAGGCTGACCAGTATATGCTGCTTTGCTTTAGCCTGGTGACTATGTAATGGCAGCCAATGCCATCCTAATATTATAAGTGATAGACCGACCATGGAGAAAACCTGTTTGAGATGAGGTGAGAATATCAGGAAGTGTAGACTGAAGTCTATTAGCCATCATTTTGGTAGACAATTTAAAATCAACGTTTAGGAGGCAGATTGGACGGTATGAGGCAGGGAGATGCGGGTCCCTGCTGACTGACTTTAGCAACAAAGGTAGACAAGCTTTGTTGAATCAGTCATAGAACCCGAGTCAATAATATGATTAAAAAGAGAAGTAAGGTGGGGAGTGAGTAAAGGTTGTAACATTTTATAGAATTTAACCAAAAACCCATCCGGGCCAGGTGCTTTAAGCAACTTTGAAGGCTTGATGACTGATCCCACCTCCCCAAGAGAGATTGGCTGATTTAAAATTTCCATTTGGGAAGTAGAAAGTTTTGGTGGATCAACCTTATGTAAAAATTTGTATCCATCCTCTCCGGAGTCTAGGGATGGGCCATAAAGGTCTGTGTAAAAATCTTTTAAAACCGCGCAGATTTGAGTCAGGTCACGGGTGATAGAGCCATCGGGTAACGCAATATTAGAGACTCTAGTACCCGCTTTGAATGGCTTCATTAAAGATGCCAAAACATGGCCTGGTTTATTACCCCACCGAAAATATCAATTGTGTTGATGAGCTAACTGATTGGGTGCCTGTTCATGCAATAGAGTGTTTTTGTTTAGCCGTGAGGTAAGCGTCTCAGAAGGAGGGAGTATTATGTAATTTAAAATTTCTATATGATTGAGTATGCCAGTCTAAGAGAGGCTGCAGGGAGGACAACAATTTCAATTTTTTATGGGATTCAAAGGAGATAATATGTCCTCTAAGCACCGTTTTAACAGGGGCCCAGAATAGGTTGATTTCGTCTAGGTGTTCCAGGTTATCCTCCATGAAAGTCTCCCACCAACCAGTCATATATAGCGTTTGAAGTCATTCGAAGTGTAAAGATATGAAGGAAAATGCCAACAAAAAGATACAGTTCTACTAGTGAGGCGTTACAAAGTACGTAAAACTGGATAGTGGTCCGAAATAACCGATGGGAGGATATCAACAGTTTTTAAGAAGGAAAGAAGAGGGGCAGAGATTAACCAATAATCAATACGAGTATGAACGTCATCTATTCTAGAAAAAAAGGTGTATTCTCTTTCCGTAGGGTAGAAATCGCTCCAGTTGAAGAATGAGATGCAGGCAGAGGTGTAGATCTATCAAGGAAGATGTCATGAAGGGTATTTAAACCTCCACCCAATAATATATTAGTAGGATGCCAGCCATGAACAACTTCCAAGAGTCTAGAAAAAAAGGAAAGATTGGCAACATTAATAAGCCAACATTCCCGCTGTTCGATAAGGACTCTGACTAGTAAATATCATCCCGATTTATCTCTCACTACATCTTGTATACAGTATTCGAGGTCCTTATGAAACAAAATGACCACCCCACGACTCTTCCAAGCACTCCAAATAATGTCTATTATGGAGCACTGGGTGACCTCTGCAAAGCCAGTGAGTTTCTTGTAAAAAGACGATATGCGGGTGTAAGCGGATAATATGGTCGAACACCTTTCTGCGCTTTACCGGCGAATTAAAACCAGCCACATTCCAGGATAAAAGTTTGAGAGAGTATTAATATGAGAAGCTATATCATCAAAGGTAGCCATGGTAGCCTATCCCACATGGAGGCCAAAAAGTAGAAATAGTTAAAAGAAAAAGACAAATGGTCAAAGGTCCTTCCCAGCAAGCAAACCTTAATACCCAAATTAACCAAAAAGACTGAATACAGAGTGTTACCAAGGAAGGGGAACCCACCTTCCCTCCCCCCCCCCCTAATCCCCAAATAAACTGAAATACCACAATACTGAACATCAGGTTAAATTATCCTGACAAATAGCATCCCTTAGAAAGGAAATTTACAAGATAAGAACAATTATTGTGCAATACTAAAAAAAAGCCTAGATAATAAGTGTGCAGTTAGACCACATCACCACCCAGGTGCCAGTGCTTAAATGTAATAAAACATGACCACAAACCAAAGTCAAGTAACCAGAGAGGATGCCTGGGAGGAACGCTCTATTTCCTCCAAGGCTTTATCAGGATCATCAATATACACCAACTTTCCGTGAAGCACCACCTGGAGGCGTGCAGAATATAGAAGGGCAAAACGTGTGCCCCTGTCATGTAACAGTCTACAAACTGATGAGAAAGCATGGCGCTTGGCTGCCACCAAAGCGGAGAAGTCCTGAAACTTGAGAAGGGCGTGACCCTCATACTTCAATAAGGAGGCGGCTTGAAACGCCCGGAGTAGTTGTATTTTGGGTTAGGGTTAGTTCCTGGTAGTTGAGCAACTTAAAAATAACAGGGCATGGGTGGGCTTTTGGATCGGAACGCTCAGGTCCAGTCCTGTGGACTCATTCCACTGCCATGGTGCCAGGCAGGTGAGACAATTTAGGTGCCCCCAGGAGCCAGGTGGAAGTAAAGTGATGAAGGTCTTTCACTGACTCAGGTACGCCAATGATCCGGAGATTGTTTCGATGACTGATTCTCCAAGTCATCAAATTTTTCCTGGAGCTGCTCTATTGCATGGTCTCTGTCCTTTACTTGAGCAGCGCGGGATTGTATAGTATCCTCCAATTCGGAAATCCGCTGCTCTGACGCTGAAATTTTATTGGTGTGTTCAGTCAACTGGGATTGTTTCCAGCAATGATTGGAAAGACTGAAGTCTGGCATCATTCACCCGCATGATTCCCATAGAATGTAAGTCCACAAGGACAGGGTCCTCTCCCCTCTGTACCAGTCCGTCACTGTAAATGATATCTATAACCCTGTATGTAACCCCTTTCTCATGTTCAGCACCATGGAATTAATGGTGCTATATAAATAATAATAATGAGTTTGATCATAATAGAAGCGTCAATGGCTTGCAGAGATTCCTCAGACATGGCAGTATTAGAGTCTAGTGTTTTAGGAGGAGATTTGGCAAACTGAGCTCTGGTTTTAACAGATTTAGAGTTACCAGAGTTCACAAATTTATCCATGGGAGATGGAGAGGAGTATGTAGTCACAAGGTATGCACGTAAAAAGAGGGGGATACTACACGCGAGATTCAGCTGAAGCAGCTTACATCTATATATATAATTGTCTAAGGATTTTTCTGTCTGTCTGTCTGTCCTGGAAATCCCGGCTCTCTGATTGGTCGAGGCCGCCAGGCCTCGACCAATCAGAGACCGGCACAGCATCGACGTAGAAATCCCGCATCTCTCATTGGTCGAGGCCGCCAGGCCTCGACCAATCAGCAACGGGCACAGCGACGATGATGTCATAAAGGACGTAGACATCTCACGTTTCTGATTCAGCGACGGGCACAGTATCGACGTAGATGTCATAATGGTTGCCATGGCGACGATGATGTCATAAAGGTTGCCTCGACCAATCAGCGACGGGCACAGTCTGCCGCGAATTCTGGAATCATCATTGTCCATATACTACGGGGACATGCATATTCTAGAATACCCGATGCTTTAGAATCGGGCCACAATCTAGTAGTCTATATAATAGGTTTAGAGGGAAAAAGGCGTGCACTCTGTGGAGCTGGTGCCGGCTGAACCTGGACTGGATCCAGTTCAATCATAAATTTGGGCAAACAACCGCACTCAGACAATTTTTTGCATCAGAGATGTGAAGTATTTATTTGAGTAACACCACAGTGGTCAACAGAGTTCTGAGGTAACGTTTCGACCCGAAAGGTCTACCGCCTCCTTCCTCCTTGCAGGACCCACAGTGCTTTTAGGGACACTGCGCCCTGTCCGTGCCGTTCCGGACCTTCGTACTCCTGTTCTCTGGACCATTTGTGGAGCCTCTGTCTCCATTTACCGGACAAGTATCGTCCTCCTCCTCTTTCCTCCATCACTATTCACTAAGTGAGGTTTGAGAAAGACCTTTCGGGTCGAAACGTTACCTCAGAACTCTGTTGACCACTGTGGTGTTACTCAAATAAATACTTACTTCGCATCTCTGATGCAAAAAATTGTCTGAGTGCGGTTGTTTGCCCGAATATATAATAGGTTTAGACAACAGAGAAAGCCAGGTAGGATTAGATCCAAATTGTTTAGTAAATATGAACAATTGATTAGGGCCCAGCATCAAACAGGCACAAATACATTCCAGGTAGGGCCGGGGTTAACCACATGGAAGGCGAGCCCCAATGGGGGGCTTTAGCCGTTATTTATCCAAGTACGTGTAGGTAGGCACCATTATAAAAAAGCAGTAATCACTGAATAGCGTTGACCTCCGGAAATAACAGATAGAAAGTTCCCATCAGTAGCAGGCTCAGAAGGCAGTGATGTTGGTTCAAGGTGTTAAGGAGCCTCAGAGAGATGAAGAAAACTTCAAATGGCAGCAGGGGCAGTAATGAGGTAGGAAAAATGCTAACCCAGGGGCTGTACCCACTTTGTGGATATTGAAGGTATATTAGCCAAAAAGAGGGCCCTTATATGAATCTCTGGTACAAACTAGACCTTCTGCTAAGATCGTAGGAACAGATTCTGCTCTGGTGTGCCACCTTCACTAAGGGTGAAAGTGAGCTGGTGACAGTCCCACATTCTGCTCTGGTGTGCCACCTTCAGGAAGGGTGAAAGTGAGCTGGTGACAGTCCCACATTCTGCTCAGGTGTGCCACCTTCAGGAAGGGTGAAAGTGAGCTGGTGACAGTCCCACATTCTGCTCTGGTGTGTCACCTTCAGGAAGGGTGAAAGTGAGCTGGTGACAGTCCCACATTCTGCTCTGGTGTGCCACCTTCAGGAAGGGTGAAAGTGTGCTGGTGACAGTCCCACATTCTGCTCTGGTGTGCCACCTTCAGGAAGGGTGAAAGTGAGCTGGTGACAGTCCCACATTCTGCTCTGGTGTGCCACCTTCAGGAAGGGTGAAAGTGAGCTGGTGACAGTCCCACTAGTGATCAGAAGTGAGTGGGGTATATTTTCGTCACCACCATCGCGTGATGGCTGTGCTAGGAGCTGGGGATAGGGAACTATTTTAATGAGCCTGGAAATATTTTTGAGTTGCGGACGTCAGGATAATTTTAAGGGCTTGTATGAGAGGTTCGTAGGACAGAACAGAGTCATGGTTTACAGTGGACTCGTGGTACAGGGGAAATTGTGTTGTCATTTATTTCGAGAAATCTGGCAGGGGTGAGTGAGATGAAGTAAAGATGATGAGTATGTATGTATGCAAGATGATTGAGTTTTAAAATCATTATAGATAGGAGGAGGATGCGGATGATATACACTCTGGGATTCTGGACAGCAGAGAGAAAACATCTGGGTAAGAGAAGTAGATTTAAGTGGCATCAGCATAAGGATGGAACTGGAAGGCCAGCCATGCAGCTTTGAGTTATCGCAGGTAAAATGTGTGGATTGAAAAGAACGGAGGTTGTATGGGAATGGGAGACTCTAAGGCTATGTACCCACATTGCAGAATCTAAGCATAATTTTCTTCATCAAAACCGGACTCCTTTGCCAGGAAATCCGCTCTCGTTTTTCTAGCATTTTTTTTCGGGTTTGTTTTGCATATTTGTCACATTTTTCTCGTGTTTTTCATACTTTTTTTTCCATGTGTCCCAATGCAATTCTATAGTGGCAAAATCGCCATGATTCCGCAAAATTAATGAACATGCTGCATTTTTTATCGCAATGCATTTACGATGCGGAAAAAAACGCAGCCTGAGCACAACAGTTGTTGCGAAATGCCAATAAAAATAAATGGGATGCGTTTTGTAAGCGTTTTTTAAGCATTTCTAAAAACTGCACCCTTCAAGGTGTTCAAAACCACATACAAGAAGTTTATTAATAGTGATGAGCAAATATACTTGTTAATCGAGATTTCCCGAACACGCTCGGGTTTCCTCCGAGTATTTTTTAGTGCGCGGAGATTTAGTTTTCATCACCGCAGCTGAATGATTTACATCTGTTAGCCAGCATAAGTACGTGTGGGGGTTGCCTGGTTGCTAGGGAATCCCCACATGTAATCAAGATGGCTAAGAGATGTAAATCATTTAGCTGCGGTGATGAAAACTAAATCTCCGAGCATTAAAAAATACGCGAAGGACACCCGAGCATGCTCGGGAAATCTCGAGTAACGAGTATATTCACTCATCACTATTTATTAACCCTTCAGGTGCTTCACAGGAATTAATGGAATATGGAGGGAGAAACATATACATTTAACTTTTTGTCACAAAAATTTTACTTTAGACCCAATTTTCTTATTTTTACAAAGAAACAGGAGAAAGTTGACTCCAAAATTTGTTGTGCAAATTCTCCTGAGTATACCTAATATGTGGACAAAAACTACTGTTTAGATGCACAGCAGGGCTTGGAAGGGAAAAGGTGCAATTTGATTTTTTGAATGTAAAATTTGCTGAAATAATTAGTGAATGCCATGTTGCATTTGGAGAGCCCCTTATGTGCCTAAACATTGGAAACCGCACACAAGTGACACTATTTTGGAAACTAGACCCCTCAGGATCCTTATCTAGATGTTTATGGAGCACCTTGAACCCCAGGTGCTTTACAGAAGTTTACATCGTTGAGCCGTGAAAAAAAATCATATTTTCACACAAAAATGATTTTTAGCTCCAAATTGTGCATTTTCATAAGGGTAGCAGGAGAAATTGCACCATATAATTTATTGTGCAATTTCACCTAAGTATGCCGATACCCAATATGTGGAGGAAAACTACTGCTTGGGCGCACAGTAGGGCTTGGAAGGGAAAGGATCACCAATTGACTTTTTGATAAACATAGTTGCTGGATTAGCATACGCCATGTCACCTTTGCAGAGCCCTTGATGTGCCTAAACAGTGGAAACCCACCACAAATGACACCATTTTGGAAACACAACCCTTCCCCCCCTCCCCTCCCCCCCAGGGACCTTATCTAGATGTGTGGTGAGCACCTTAAACCCCCAGGTCCTTCACAGAAGTTTATAACATAAAGCCATGAAAACAAAAAAAAAATCAAAATTTTCCCAACAAAAATGTTCTTTTAGCATCATTTTTTAATATTTTTACAAGGGTTACAGGATAAAATGGACGCCAAAATTTGTTGTGCAATTTCTCAAAAGTACACAGATACCCCAAATGTGGGGACAAAATACTGTTTGGGCACACAGCAGGTCTCAGAAAGGAAGTTGTGATGTTTGGCAGCTCAGATTTTGATGGTATGGTCTGCAGGTGTTATGTCATATTTGGAGAGTCCCTGCTGTGTCTAAATAGTGGAAAACCCTCATTAGTGACCGCATTTTGAAAATTAGACTCCTCAAGGAATTTAAATAGATGTGTGATGAGCCGCTTGAACCCACAAGTGCTTCACAGAATGTTACAGCGTTGATCTACGAAAATGAAAAAAATGTGTTTCCTACAAAAATGTTATTTTAGCCCCAATTTTTTTTTTCATGTTCACAAGGATAGGAGATAATAGAACCCACTTTTTGTGTAATTTCTTCTGAGCATGCTGTTATCCCATATGTGGTTGAAAATTACTTTAGAGTCACTTTTCAAACTTCAGAAGGTACGGTGGCGCAGTGGTTAGCACTGCAGCCTTGCAGCGCTGGGGTCCTGGGTTCTAATCCCACCCAGGACAACATCTGCAAAGAGTTTGTATGTTGTTTGCGTGGGTTTCCTCCGGGCACTCCGGTTTTCTCCCACACTCCAAAGACCTACTGATAGGGATTCTAGAATGTGAGCCCCATCGGGGACAGTGATGATGTGTGCAAAACTGTAAAGCGCTGCAGAATATGTTAGCGCTACATAAAAATAAAGATTATTTATTTATTTATTTGCCATATTGGAGTTCAGATTTTGCTGGACTAGTTTGAGGTTGCCATGTCACATTGGTAGAGCTCCTGAGGTGCCAGAACAGCAGAACTCCCATAAGTGACACCATTTTACAAGCTACACCTATCAATTAATTCATCTAGGGGTGCAGTGATCATATTGACACCATTGGGCAGTGAATTAAAAAGTAATTACATTTTTACCAGCAAAATTTAGTTTTAGACCCAGATTTTACATTTTCCCACTGGGAAATGGGTAAAAAATGACACTGGTATCCATGTCACATCACACTGGTAACCATGTCACATCAAACTGGTAACCATGTCACATCAAACTGGAAACCATGTCACATCACACTGGAAACCATGTCACATCACACTGGTAACACTTGTATCCATGTCACATCACACTAGTAACACTGGTATCCATGTCACATCAAACTGGAAACCATGTCACATCTCACTGGTAACCATGTCACATCACACTGGAAACCATGTCACATCACACTGGTAACACTTGTATCCATGTCACATCACACTAGTAACACTGGTATCCATGTCACATCAAACTGGAAACCATGTCACATCACACTGGCAACCATGTCCCATCACATTGGCAAAACTGAGAATCATGTAACATCACACTGGGAACCATGTCATATCACACTGGCAACACTGGGAACCATGGCACATCACACTGGGAACCATTACACATCACATTGGTAACTACACCTTATATGTTAAATAATCTCTGGGGGCAGAGTTACCTCCATGCACCATCCACCCCAGAACCCGAAAGAGGTCACTTACATGAAGTGATAAAAGATGTTTTCTCAGCAACAACACAGCTGATATGTGTCATGGCCTCGGATACTTTGCTTCCTTCTCCCATCCCTCGGCACACTCCCGACTCAGTCCCTCACCGCTCCTCGTCTGGATCGCGGCGCGTCGTCACTTCGCGCATGCGCGGCCATGCCTCCTCCACTGCTGGGTTCCCTGGGAGGTCGCGACTCGATGGCTCCACCCCAACATGGCGGCAACCATTGGGTATTTCTTCTCAGCATCTTCCTAGGTAAGACATCTGTGCTTCTATGGTTTTACACTGCATTTCTTGCCAGCGCTCTCTTTAGTCCGTGCCTGCCCTGTGTCTCTGTTGTGCTTGCCCGGTGTCTCAGCTGCACCAGTCCTGTGTCTCTGCTGTGCCTGTCCTGTGTCTCTGCCGTGCCTGTCCTGCGTCTCTGCTGTGCCTGTCCTGTGTCTCTGCGGTGCCACTCCTGTGTCTCAGCCGTGCCTGTCTGGCATCTAGTCTTGTCTCCCAGTCTCTATTATTTTTTGTCTCCTTTTTTGCAGCATCGTATTGACCTTGGTTCGGTTCCCGGATTCCCATCATCTTCCATGTTCCCAGATTTCCCTGCCTCTGTCCTTTCCATTCAGTCCTCAGTCTCTCTTCTTCTCCTACTTGCAGTCGCCCCTTTGGCTCTAGCAGTTGTGTCTCCATCCCCCTTGGGCCTGCCCCTAACGCTCCCTGTATAGGGGGTGTTTCCGTCTGGCCCGCTTGCCCTCGGGGTCTCTAGAGCCATGGACCCCGCTGAAGCTTCTGCTGCCCAGAAAGAGCTAGTCTTTTTATGGGAGAATCAGACCCGTTTCATGTCCTTCATGAAAACGATGGACACCCGACTCGCCTCGCTTCATTCTTCGGATCCTGGGAATGCTTCTCAGCTAGCTGGCCTACAGGAGTTGGCTCAGCAGCGTGACACCCAGGCTCATATTCTTAGTTATGTGGCTTCGGTGGACAACCGGTTGCTCTCTTTGCAGTCGACCGCTTCTATATCTGCCTCAGTTTCTGCCCCCCACCCTCCTCCCCGTTTGGCTAAACCACCTCGGTACAATGGTCATCCCAAACTGTGTCGAGGTATTCTGAATCAATGTCGCCTCCAATTGGAACTATTGCCCCAGCAATACCCTACTAATCAGGCAAAAGTAGCCTTTTTGATTTCCCATCTGGAGGGGGACGCCTTGGCATAAGTTAATCCTCTCTGGGTGCGAGACAATCCCGTGGTCTCCCAGTTGTCTGTATTTTTGGAGACTTTTTGTCGTGTTTTCGATGAACCGGGATGTCTAGCCTCTACTACTGAGGCTTTCTTTAACCTCCACCAAGGGTCCCTAACTGTAGGCCAGTACGCTATCCAGTTTCGTACTCTGTCATCTGATTTAGTCTGGAATAATGAGGCTTTGGTGGGTGCCTTCTGGCAGGGCCTCTCCAGACGTATCAAGGATGAGCTTGCAGGTCGTGACACACTCAACTTTCTTGGAGGATTTAATTTCCCTGGCTACCCGTATTGAACTTCATTTCCAGGAGCGTGCTGGGGAGAGGAGACTTCTTCGCTCTTCACCTTCCTCTCATAGACCACCCAGTCCTAGACCCGGAACGTCTTCCACGGCGTCTGCTCCTGAACCGATGCAAGTCGACCATCTCAGGATGTCTGAACAATGACGTAAGGAAAGACGCACTCAAGGGCTTTGCTTTTATTGCAGGAGTGCCTCCCATCTGCTGCAAGCTTGTCCTGAATGTCCGGAAAACTTTGCATAGGTCAGGTAAGAGAGGCCTCCCTAGGTGTATGTGATACCTCTCTAACTCTTACTTTATCTGTCTTATTGCACATTTGTGGTAAAGATTTTTCACTAGCCGTTTATGTAGATTCAGGCGCTGCGGGGAATTTTATTAGGCTCGAGGACATCATTACATTTTCTGTTCCTGTGAGGACCTTGGAAAATCCTCGAATCCTCACATCCGTAGATGGTAAACCTTTACTGGAGACCATTACTCAAGTTACACATGAGGTGGAACTTCAAGTTGGGGCTTTGCTTAGGGAGAAAATTGCATTTTATGGTTTAGCCGGTCTTTCTCATCCTATACTTCTTGGTCTTCCTTGATTGCGGATTCACGAGCCCACTTTAGATTGGCATAATGGTAATATTTTGCGCTGGGGAGAGTTCTGCCGGGAACTCTGTCTGCTGCCGGTGCGTCCAGTAGGTGCTCCTTCTCTTTCTTCTTTCTCCTCCGGATTGCCCTGTGTCTACAGTTATTTCTAGGATGTTTTTGACAAAAGGGAGGCAGAGAGTCTTCCTCCGCACCGACTCTACTACTGCCCCATTGATCTCGTTCCTGGAGCTACTCCTAGAGGAAGGATTTACCCCCTCTCGCCTTCAGAGACACAAGCCATGTCGGAGTATGTTCAATAGAATCTTGCCAAGGATTTAATTTGGAAGTCCTCTTCTCCTGCCGGAGCAGGCTTCTTCGTAAAGAAAAAGGATGGCTCTCTTCGTCCTTGTATTGATTACAGAGGCCTAAACAACATTACTGTGAAGAACAAATACCCGCTGTCGCTTATTCCTGAGCTCTTCGATCGCTTGAGGGGAGCACAGGTATTTACCAAGCTTGATCTGCGTGGAGCTTATAATCTAGTTTGAATTCGTGCTGGAGATGAGTGGAAGACCACATTCAACACTCGCGATGGTCACTCTGAGTATTTAGTTATGCCGTTTGGCCTCTGCAACGCTCCTGCGATATTCCAAGAGTTCGTAAATGACGTATTCCGGGATCTCCTCTCCTCCAGTGTCGTGGTTTGTCTAGACAACATTCTCATCTTTTCTCCAAATCTTTCCACCCATAGATGAGACGTTTGTCAAGTTTTGCAACGACTAAGGGAGAATCATCTTTTTGCTAAGATCGAGAAGCGTGTCTTCGAGCAGTCTTCTCTGCCCTTCTTTGGTTACATTGTCTCGAAGTCTGTTATGAACTGGTGGTTTAGGAGCAACATGGGACGAGCTCTGAAGGAAGTGGTACCTGTACTGACCGCAGTCCCTAAGCTCAACACAACACTAGAAGTAGCCGTGGGATGCCCCTGACACTCCCTAGGCACCTCGTCACAGCCTGAGAACTAACTACCCTTAAAGATAGAAACAGGAAAACTATCTTGCCTCAGAGAAAATCCCCAAAGGATAGATAGCCCCCCACAAGTAATGACTGTGAGTGGAGAGGGAAAAGACATACACAGAATGGAACCAGGATGTAGCACAGGAGGCCAGTCTAGCTAGATAGAAAGGACAGGATGGAATACTGTGCGGTCAGTATAAAACACTACAAAAAATCCACACAGAATTTACAAAAATCTCCACACCTGACTAAAGGTGTGGAGGGTAAATCTGCTTCCCAGAGCTTCCAGATTCACTGAATTAATTCATACCGACAAGCTGGACAAAACATAGAATGCACAGAACGGATAAGTCCGCAACCTGTGGACAGAAAAGAGCAAGCAAGGACTTAACTTTGCTGAACTGGTCAGGATAACAGGGAAATCCAAAAGAGATGTGAATCCAACCAGGAACCATTGACAAGTGGCACTGGCTGAAGGGAAGAGCCAGGCAAAAATAGCCGAGCAGAAAGACAATCAGTGGAAGCAGCTGCAGACTGCTAAATCCAAGGAGCAGCCATACCACTTAAAACCACCGGAGGGAGCCCAAGAGCGGAATTCACAACAGAAGTCCGGTCTGGAGATGGATCCCGAGAAGGTATCTGCTGTTCTTAACTGGCTTCGTCCTCTTGGAATAAAAGCAATCCAATTACTATAGACAGTTCATTCCTCATTTTTCTTCGATTGCCAAGCCCATTTCTACTCTTGTTCGCAAAGGAGTAAAGTCCAATTGTTGGTCCTCTGAAGCTGAAGACGCTTTCCAGACTCTGAAGCAAAAGTTTGCTGCTGCTCCTGTGCTTCATCGCCCAGATGCGAATAGGCCATTTATCCTCGAGGTTGACGCATCATCCGTTGGAGCTGGTGCTGTCCTTTTGCAGAGATCTAACTCTAGCCACTTAGTTACTTGTGGCTTCTTCTCCAAAGCCTTCACTTCTCCTGAACGAAATTATTCCATTGGAGATAAGGAATTACTAGCTATTGAGTTAGCTTTAGAAGAGTGGCGTTATATTCTTGAAGGAGTCGTTCATCCTTTCATCATATACACGGACCACAAGAATTTAGCCTATCTTCAGTCTGCTCAAAGGCTCAATCCACGGCAAGCTAAGTGGTCTTTGTTTTTCGGACAGTTTGACTTTGAACTTCATTTTCGACCCGGTAATAAGAACGTTAAGGCGGATGCTCTTTCCAGATCTTTTCTGCCCATGGATGTTGTGCAGAGTCCGGCACATATCGATCCAGCTAGGGTCATCGCTCTAGCCCCCCTGAGGGTGATCTCTCCACCACCTGGCAAGGCGTTGGTTTTGAATCATTACAGAGAGAGTTTTGCATTGGGGACATTCCTCCAAGATTGCAGGACATGTTGGAGTCAAAAAGACACTCTCTCTTATCTCTCGCCATTATTGGTGGCCGTCCCTTCATCTAGACATCTCGGAGTTCATTGATTCTTGTCTATCTTGTGCCAAAAACAATGTCCCCAGACAACTACCATCCGGACTTCTGCATCCTCTGCCTGTGCCTTCTGTCCCTTGGAGCCATATTGCTATGGACCTCGTTACTGATTTGCCTCGTTCTTCGAATTGTGCTGTCATCTTGGTAATCGTGGATCGGTTCTCCAAGATGGCCCACTTTGTTGCTTTGCCAGGACTGCCATCCACTCCTGAGTTGGCAAGAATCTTTCTACATCATGTCTTCCAGCTTCATCGCTTCCCACAACATATCGTGTCTGACCGAGGGGTCTAATTCACTTCCCTTTTTTGGAGAGCTCTTTGCGAATTAATGAAGATCAACCTGGATTTCTCTTCCGGCCAAGTGGAACGAGTCAATCAAGTTCTAACTTCCTACCTTCGGCATTTCTCCAATGCTCACCAGGATGATTGGCTCTCTTCTCCCATGGGCTGAATTCGCTTATAACAATTTTATTATTATTATTTATTTATATAGCACCATTGATTCCATGGTGCTTTACATGAGAAGGGGTTACATACAAGTTACAGATATCACTTACAGTAAACAAACTAACAATGACAGACTGATACAGAGGGGCGAGGACCCTGCCCTTGCGGGCTTACATTCTACATGATTATGGGAAAGGAGACAGTAGGTTAAGGGTTGCAGGAGCTCCGGTGTTGGTGAGGTGGTAGTTTCGGTAGTGATGAGGCGGCAGCGGGGTCAGTGCAGGCTGTAGGTTTTCCTGAAGAGATGGGTTTTTAGGTTCCGTCTGAAAAATCCGAATGTGGTTGATAGTCGGACGTGTTGGGGCAAAGAATTCTAGAGGATTGGGATATTCGGGAGAAGTCTTGGAGGCGGTTGGATGAGGAGCGAATAAGTGTGGAGGAGAGAAGGAGGTCTTGGGAGGACCGGAGATCACGTGAGGGAAGATATCGGGAGATTAGTTCAGAGATATATGGAGGAGACAGGTTGTGGATGGCTTTGTAGGTTAGTATTCGTAATTTGAACTGGATACGCTGACAATCGCCCCAGTGAATCTTCTTCCAAGTCTCCCTTCTTTGTAGTCTGGGTAACATCCTAGTGTTCCTCTTCCTGTACCGGCAGCGGATTTCTTGTCCTTGGAATTCTCTAAAGTCTGGAGGGAGACTAAAGAGGCTCTTGAAAGGGCTAGTTGCAGAATGAAGAGTTATGCCAGTAAGAAGCGCCTGGACGCTCCTCTGTATTGTCCCGGTGATAAGGTTTGGCTCTCTTCACGTTACATCAAACTTAAGATTCCCTCTCACAAGTTCGGTCCTCGTTATTGGTCCCTTTCAGATCTTAAGTCGCATCAATGACGTATCCTAAATATTGAGATTACCTGCCTCGCTGCGAATCTTCTATGTGTCACTTCTCAAACCCGCAGTGTTTAATCATTTTTGTGACTATTCTACAAGAGAAAATGAAATAGCGGACCCTCTGGACCGTGACGACGATCCCCTCACAGATGAGCTGACCTGATGGACCGCCCCCTATACAGGGAGAGTTAGGGGCAGGCCTGTGAAGGACTATCGCCACGGAAGCCGGAGGACCAAGACAAACAAAGAGACAAAATGGAGGCGAGGAACCAGAGGAAACGGAAGAGACACCGGAGTGGCGAGAAGGGTAGAGACACAGAACCACAGAGATACTGGAACTGTGGAGACACTGGAAGGCTGAGACACAGAGCTGTAAGGATACGGAGACTGTGGAGCCGCGGGATGAGTGAGACACAGGGCTGCAGAGTTACCGGGACTGCAGGGTTACGAGGAGACACGAAGCTGCAGAAATACAGGAACTGACGCTGGAAGAAACCAAAAAAGAAGCAAGGTAAGGCACAGGAGATCACCAAAACAAGCGTGTGGCCAAGAGCATTTGAAGACATAAATGATCACCAGGCAAGGAAGAGAGGACGGAAACAGATTAATATATTGTAACAATGCAGCACTTCCGGGTGACAGTACTCCAGGGTGAAAGAGAGGAAGAAGAAAAGCGCCGACAGGTAAGTTTAGTAGTGCGCACGCGCAGAGCTGAACCTGGCATGCGCGTGCGCCCGATGGACAGCAGAGGGCGGTGGTGAGCGCTGAGAGGAAGACGCAGTAGAGGAGGACACACGCCAGGACACCGAGGACAGGCAAGTATGACAGAGCGCGGAGTGCAGCAGCGACAGTGATGTGACAGTTGTCACTCTTCTCCCTCTTATTCTCCTCAACCCAGCACTTCTGATGGTGTCTTTAATGTACAAGATATTCTTGCCAAAAAGACTATTAGGGGGAGAACCTTTTTTTTATTGATTGTGAGGGATTCGGTCCTGAGGAGAGATCGTGGGAGCCCCGAGAGAACATCAATGCTCCTTTTATCATGAGATTCCTTTCTAGCACTAAAAAGAGGGGGAGTAAGAGGGGGGTACTGTCACAGCCTCGGATACTTACCTCTCTTCTCCCATCCCTCGGCACACTCCCGACTCAGTCCCTCACCGCTCCTCGTCTGGATCGCCGCGCGTCGTCACTTCGCGCATGCGCGGCCATGCCTCCTCCGCTGCTGGGTTCTCTGGGAGGTCGCGACCCGATGGCTCCGCCCCAACATGGCAGCACCCATCGGGTATTTCTTCTTGGCATCTTCCTAGGTAAGACGCCTGTGCTTTTATGGTTTTACACTGCATTTCTTGCCAGCACTCTCTTTAGTCCTCAGGCCCCCTGTGTCTCTGCCGTGCCTACCCTGTGTCTCTGTTGTGCTTGCCTGGTGTCTCAGCCGCACCAGTCCTGTGTCTCTGCTGTGCCTGTCCTGTCTCTGCGGTGCCACTCCTGTGTCTCAGCCGTGCCTGTCTGGCATCTAGTCTTGTTTCTATTATTTTTTGTCTCCTTTTTTTGCAGCATCGTATTCACCTTGGTCCGGTTCCCGCATTCCCATCATCTTCCATATTCCCAGATTTCCCTGCCTCTGTCCTTTCCCTTCAGTCCTCAGTCTCTTTACTTCTACTTGCAGTCGCCCCTTTGGCTCTAGCAGTTGTGTCTCCATCCCCCTTGGGCCTGCCCCTAACGCTCCCTGTATAGGGGGTGGTTCCATCTGGCCCGCTCGCCCTCGGGGGCTCTAGAGCCATGACCCAGAGTGTCCACTCTCGGGTTCTTTCTGAATCCTAATAATATGAGACACAGGGAGGACTGCTTACGCTGTCAATAGCCTGTATGGCCATATTAATAGTTTACATAGGTCAAGTGTGGTGACAAATTCCATTTAAAATAGGTCTATTTGGCCACAATGACCAATGGTATGTATAGGGGAAAAGGGCACAGAATTTTAAAAAAAAAACCATCTCGCTAACCATTAAGAATGGGGGTGGATCAATCATGCTTTAAGATTGTGTTGCAGCCAATGGCTCAGGGAACAATTTACGGGGGGGAGGGGGAGAATGAATTCGTTGAAATTTAAACAAATTCTTGATGCAAACATAACACAGTCTGCAAAAAAGTTCAAGGTGAAAAGTGGAAGAGGGTGGCTTCTACAAATGAATAATGATCCTAAACACACATCACAATCCACAATAGATGACCTCCAAAGGCGCAAGCTGAAGGTTTTACAATGGCCCTCACAGTCCCCCAATCTGAAAATCATTGAAAATCTGTGGATAGACCTCAAAATAGCAGAGGATGGAAGACGACCCGGGAATCTCACAGAAGTGGAGGAATTTTCCAAGGAAGAATAGAGGGAAATCCCTCAAAGAAGAATAGAAAGACTCTTATCTGACTACAAAAAGCGTTTACAAGCTGCAATACTTTCAAAAGGGGTGTGCTACTAGGTGCAGGGTGACCAAACTTTTGCATGGGTCTATTTTCTTTTTTTTTAATTTTTAAAATGTAAAATATGAAAATATTTTTTTTCCCAAAATACAAAGGAAATGTTTCATTTCATTTTCAACTTGTTTACAATAACAGCAATTTTGGCCAAGGTTGCACATGACACTATCTGAACTTATTATTATTATGCAATTTTATAGTGCCATTTATTCCATGGCACTTTACATGTGAAAGGGGCAAATATAGATAAGTACTTATGAGACATATTTCTTGTTCACAAAATTACAGTGTAAGGCTAAGTGCACACGTTGCAGAATTGCCGCGGAAATTTCCGCGGCAATTCTGCAACTCCTGCCGCGGGTATATCGCATGCGGAATTGGCATGCATATTCCCGCAGAAAACTAGCGTTTTACAAGCATAATTAGCTTGCAGAATGCTAGCGTTTTCCAAGCGATCTGTAGCATCGCTTGGAAAACTGATTTGACAGGTTGGTCACACTTGTCAAACATAGTGTTTGACTAGTGTGACCAACTTTTTACTGTTGATGCAGCCTATGCCGCATCAATAGTAAAAGATAGAATGTTAAAAATAATTAAAAAAATGGTTATACTCACCTTCTGACGTCCCGATCCCCTCAGCGGCTTCTGTTCCTAAAGATGGTGTGTGTGCAGGACCTGCGATGACGTCGCGGTCACGTGACCGTGACGTCATCGCATGTCCTTCACACACACCATCTATAGGAACGGAAGCGGCCGCGTGCACCGCTGAGAGGCGGGAGGACTCTGGGGCCATCAGAAGGTGAGTATATCACGATTTTTAATTTTATTCTTTTTTTTTTTTTTACCAATTATATGGTGCCCAGTCCGTGGAGGAAAGTCTCCTCTCCTCCACCCTGGGTACCAACCGCACATGATCTGCTTACTTCCCGCATGGTGGGCATAGCCCCATGCGGGAAGTAAGCAGATCAATGCATTCCTAGGTTTTTTCTGGACTGGCGTATAGCAAATGTGGTGCCAATATTCAAAAAGGGGACAAAAACTGAACTCGGAAATTATAGGCCAGTAAGCTTAACCTCTACTGTGGGTAAAATCCTGGAGGGCATTCTAAGGGACGCTATACTGGAGTATCTGAAGAGGAATAACCTCATGACCCAGTATCAGCACGGGTTTACTAGGGACCGTTCATGTCAGACTAATTTGATCAGTTTCTATGAAGAGGTAAGTTCCGGATTGGACCAAGGGAACCCAGTGGATGTAGTGTATATGGACTTTTCAAAAGCTTTTGATACGGTGCCACACAAAAGGTTGATACATAAAATGAGAAAAATGGGGATAGGGGAAAATATGTGCAAGTGGGTTGAGAGCTGGCTCAGGGATAGGAAACAAAGGGTGTTTATTAATGGAGCACACTCGGACTGGGTAGCGGTTAGCAGTGGGGTACCACAGGGGTCAGTATTGGGCCCTCTTCTTTTTAACATATTTATTAATGACCTTGTAGGGGGCATTCAGAGTAGAATTTCAATATTTGCAGATGATACTAAACTCTGCAGGGTAATCAATACAGAAGAGGACAATTTTATATTACAGGATGATTTATGTAAACTAGAAGCTTGGGCTGATAAATGGCAAATGAGCTTTAATGGGGATAAATGTAAGGTCATGCACTTGGGTAGAAGTAATAAGATGTATAATTATGTGCTTAATTCTAAAACTCTGGGCAAAACCGTCAATGAAAAAGACCTGGGTGTATGGGTGGATGACAAACTCATATTCAGTGGCCAGTGTCAGGCAGCTGCTACAAAGGCAAATAAAATAATGGGATGCATTAAAAGAGGCATAGATGCTCATGAGGAGAACATAATTTTACCTCTATACAAGTCACTTGTTCGACCACACTTAGAATACTGTGCACAGTTCTGGTCTCCGGTGTATAAGAAAGACATAGCTGAACTGGAGCGGGTGCAGAGAAGAGCGACCAAGGTTATTAGAGGACTGGGGGGTCTGCAATACCAAGATAGGTTATTACACTTGGGGCTATTTAGTTTGGAAAAACGAAGACTAAGGGGTGATCTTATTTTAATGTATAAATATATGAGGGGACAGTACAAAGACCTTTCTGATGATCTTTTTAATCATAGACCTGAAACCGGGACAAGGGGGCATCCTCTGCGTTTGGAGGAAAAAAGGTTTAAGCATAATAACAGACGCGGATTCTTTACTGTAAGAGCAGTGAGACTATGGAACTCTCTGCCGTATGATGTAATGAGTGATTCATTACTTAAATTTAAGAGGGGACTGGATACATTTCTGGAAAAGTATAATGTTACAGGGTATATACACTAGATTCCTTGATAGGGCGTTGATCCAGGGAACTAGTCTGATTGCCGTATGTGGAGTCGGGAAGGAATTTTTTTCCCCAATGTGGAGCTTAAGGTACCTTCACACTAAGCGACGCTCCAGCGATACCGACAACGATGTCGATCGCTGCAGCTTCGCTGTTTGGTCGCTGGAGAGCTGTCACATAGACAGCTCTCCAGCGACCAACGATCCCGAGGTCCCCGGTAACCAGGGTAAACATCGGGTTACTAAGCGCAGGGCCGCGCTTAGTAACCCGATGTTTACCCTGGTTACCATCGTAAACGTTAAAAAAACAAACACTACATACTTACCTTCAGCTGTCTGTCCTCCGGCGCTCTGCTTTCCTCTGCACTGTCAGCGCCGGTCAGCCGGAAAGCAGAGCGGTGACGTCACCGCTCTGCTTTCCGGCTGGCTGGCGCTGACACAGGATGCAGGAGGAGTGCAGAGAAGCACAGCGCTGGGGACAGACAGCTGAAGGTAAGTATGTAGTGTTTGTTTTTTTAATGTTTACGCTGGTAACCAGGGTAAATATCGGGTTACTAAGCGCGGCCCTGCGCTTAGTAACCCGATATTTACCCTGGTTACCAGTGAAGACATCGCTGGATCGGTGTCACACACGCCGATCCAGCGATGTCAGCGGGAGATCCAGCGACAAAATAAAGTGCTGGACTTTCCTCTGCGACCAACGATTTCCCAGCAGGGGCCTGATCGTTGGTCGCTGTCACACATAACGATTTCCTTAACGATATCGTTGCTACGTCACAAAAAGCAACGATATCGTTAATGATATCGTTATGTGTGACGGTACCTTTACTCTTTGCCACATGGGTTTTTTTTGCCTTCCTCTGGATCAACATGTTAGGGCATGTTAGGTTAGGCTATGGGTTGAACTAGATGGACTTAAAGTCTTTCTTCAACCTTAATAACTATGTAACTATGTGCACAAAAAATGCGGATTGCATTTTATTAAATAGAATGCTTAATGTGAGTGTTTTTTTCGCGGTTTTATAGCGAAAAACCGCGAAAAAAAATGGGAAAAATCTGCTACATGTGCACACAGCCTAAATGTAATGTGAATGTTCTGGCAGCAGGTAATGAAAGAAAGTGTATAAGGCTATGTGCACACGTAAGAAAAGAGGTGCAGAATTTTCTGCACAAAATCCGCAGCTCCTGGCAGAATCCGCGGCTGCGGATTTGCCACGGTTTTTATGCGGATTTAGTGCGGTTTTTGTGCGGAATTGATGCGGATTTTGTGCGGATTTTCTGCAGTTTTTACCACTGTGGATTTCTATTAATGGAGGGTTGCAGAAACACTGCAGATCTGCACAAAAGAAGTGACATGCACTTCTTTGAAATCTGCAGCATTTTTGCGCGGATTTTTCTGCACCATGTGCACAGTGTACATTGTACTGTGAAAAAAACGCTGCAGATCTGCACTAAATCTAAATCTGCATCGTGTGCACACAGCCTTAGGCAGAATACAGGTACTGCAGCAAACATGTGGCTCTGAATCCCTTACTATTCAGCATGGACTCTAAGGCTACTTTCACACTAGCGTCGAACTCGGCCCGTCGCAGTGCGTCGGGCCGACGTACCGACACATACTGTGGAAGCGCCGCACAACGGGGGCAGCGGATGCATTTTTATAACGCATCTGCTGCCCCATTCTGAGCTGCGAGGAGGAGGGGGCGGAGTTCTGGCCGCGCATGCGCGGTCGGAAATGGCGGACACAACGCACAAAAAAAGTTACATGCAACGTTTTTTGGTGCCGACGGTCCGCCACAACACGACGCAATGCGTCGCTAATGTTAGTCTATGGAGAAAAAACGCATCCTGCAAGCAATTTTGCAGGATGCGTTTTTTCTCCAAAACGACGCATTGCGACGTGCGTCGTACGACGCTAGTGTGAAAGTAGCGTTAGAGCCAAACATTCCATCTCCAAACTGCATGTTGGATTCAAAACCCAGGAAACTGTTACAGCTTTCCTCACAATCTGTGTTGGATAAGAAACAAGGGAAGGAAATGTTTTAGTTAAATTCCTGAGGTTGAGAAGAAAAATTATAATTAAGAAATGGAAAGACTGCAAATGCTTCATTAGCTAAAATTGTCTCAGGAGTGGGCGCAGGAGGGTGCAGTAGGTGTTAGCCGTATGCATTGTAAAGTAATTGCTTACATATAGGGCTGGCTGGGCATTGGAGAAGAAGTTTCTTAGTTAACTCACCGGAGTGGGGCTCACGGATGTAGTTGTCAAGTATTTCACCAGTGAGACTCTTGTTTATAGTTTATTCTCTTTTCATACTTCTATATCAATCCGTTCAATAGGTCATGTGTATTCAGGATCCTACTCCAGGCTCTGAGTCTGAGCTAATCCATGGGATCAGATGTTGCAAGCTTATTTTTTTCAGTGGATTGTAAGTTAGAGATTGTTGTAGATGGTTGAGCGCAGTCCTACTAAGAAGTTATCAGGGTTACAAAACATGAACTGTATAAACTCTAATATTCTCGAGTGATCTACTCATGTTCACACTCTTCTGCTTTTGTTTTACAGTATGTTGCATTTGCCTCACTGTTCTTCATTCTGGTTTCCATCTCCACCTTCTGCCTCGAGACTCATGAACGATTTAACCCCATCGTGAACAAGACCGAGACTGAAATAATTGGGAATGAAACTCATCAGCGATTTTATGTTGCTTCAGAGACTGAAGCCTTCCTGACTTACATCGAAGGCGTCTGCGTGGTGTGGTTTACATTCGAGTTCTTGATGAGGATCACATTCTGTCCTAATAAGGTGGAATTTATAAGAAACACTTTAAACATCATTGACTTTGTGGCCATTCTACCTTTCTATCTTGAAGTTGGACTTAGCGGCCTGTCTTCCAAAGCTGCTAAGGATGTCTTGGGCTTCTTGAGAGTTGTACGATTTGTGCGAATTCTTCGAATCTTCAAGCTGACCAGACATTTTGTTGGTCTAAGGGTTCTTGGGCATACTCTTCGTGCTAGTACAAATGAATTCCTGCTGCTCATAATATTCTTGGCATTGGGAGTGTTAATTTTTGCCACAATGATCTATTATGCTGAGAGAATAGGTGCTAATCCAAATGATCCTAGTGCCAGTGAACATACTCACTTCAAAAATATCCCTATCGGCTTCTGGTGGGCTGTTGTCACCATGACCACACTTGGCTACGGAGACATGTATCCTCAGACATGGTCTGGCATGCTGGTGGGAGCATTATGCGCTCTTGCTGGCGTGCTGACTATTGCTATGCCTGTACCTGTCATTGTGAACAATTTTGGAATGTATTATTCCTTAGCTATGGCTAAGCAGAAGCTACCAAAGAAAAAAAAGAAGCATATTCCGCGCCCTCCACAAGTGGGATCACCAAATTATTGTAAATCTACTGTAAATTCTCCACATCACAGCACTCAAAGCGACACTTGCCCACTCGCACAAGAAGACATTTTAAAAATGAACAGAGCAGGTAGGAAACCCCTTAGAGGAATGTCTATCTGATCATCATCCGTTCCTTGCAGAGAATTCTGTTAAACTAAATGTCTTATCTACAGAATGCTTAGGGCATTTATCCATTGATGGTCCCATAGCGCACATTCTGCGGTGCATGAGGAGGAAGATACAAGTGAGATTAGGGCAGATAACCCTTATAGTAAGAGGGATTCCCATCCTTTGGTGGAGATCACTAAACGTTTGGATGAGAACAGAAATGCTGCATAAGAGCTTCCTGGACTATAAATCTTATATGTCTCACTAAGGCAGCAATGGAGTCAGCTCGTATGGTAGAGCTGATTAGCTGGTTTGTAATTTTGAGGAATCTAATTCTGATTGATTTAGTCTTCAGTTCTATAGATATAAAAAAAAACTCGCAAAAGTGTTTTGCGATAAAAAGGAAACTGTTAGAAAACCTAAAGTGAAGTTGATGGGAGAGCTAAAGTCAAGGAGTTTTTAGCTGAATTTACTTGAGCAGAACAACTTTTTATTAGTATCAAGGGATAGTGCTCTAGGAATTGTACCTGCCAGTATGTAAGAGCGTCTCTTCTCCACTCAGTCTTAGTACTATACTTATTGGAGAAACTTTCTGGATTACGTGAGGAGGGTGAATATGTAGAGCAGTACTGGTTGACAAAGCATCACTATGTGACAATCTGAACCATGCCAACAGTATCCCTAGGGTGCGCTGGACACAGGACCGAATCCCATGGCTTGTGGTTCCTCTTGGATTTCTCAGTTTTATGAGATGTTTTCTGCATCTAACACTGGGGCTTTGATGATTTCACCCCTTTCTCTACCTCTACCCATGGAATATTAGTGCCATTAATGTGCCAGGGTACAAATTGATCAGATAATTATATAGTGACCAATACAGTCTTGAAATATTCCAGAAACATTTTTGCATTGTTCATGATAATCATTTGTATCTTGGTGTTTATATATTGACGGCTTGAAACCATTTCAGTGTTAAATAATTCACCAGCAAAATCCCTTTCCTTAACAAAGCTTGAATGGCCAGTAAGTGATGACAAGACAGTAAGCCCAAAATCCTGGGGTGAGGCGTCATTGTGCAGTCATTCACACTGTAGAACCCCGTAGTTGCATGCTGTCCCATAATGTGAGAAAAACAAAGAACATGAAGAACTTCTAGTTCTTCTATGAATGGTTTCCAGCACCTCCTGGGTGGACACCAGAAGCACAGATAGAAGCGCAACTGGCTTGTGGGGACTTTGGGTAAATCTTTGTTTTTCTAACATAATTTAATGTCACCCCTGTGAACATGTTGTTTCCAGATCTGTTCATTAATCACAATTTTGGGCTCACTGCAATCATTTTGCAAGACGGTGGAGGAAATCAGTATTACTGACATTAAACCGCACGAGTCCTCATATTACAGAATGAACTGCAGCAGTCCTCATATCATAGAATAAACTGCAGCACTCCTCATATCATAGAATAAACTGCAGCAGTCCTCATATCACAAAATAAACTGCAGCAGTCCTCATATCATAGAATAAACTGCAGCAGTCCTCATATCATAGAATAAACTGCAGCAGTCCTCATATCACAAAATAAACTGCAGCAGTCCTCATATTACAGAATAAACTGCACCACTCCTCATATTACAGAATAAACTGCAGCAGTCCTCATATCACAAAATAAACTGCAGCACTCCTCATATCACAGAATAAACTGCAGCACTCCTCATATCACAAAATAAACTGCAGCAGTCCTCATATTACAGAATAAACTGCAGCACTCCTCATATCACAGAATAAACTGCAGCAGTCCTCATATTACAGAATAAACTGCAGCACTCCTCATATCACAGAATAAACTGCAGCAGTCCTCATATCATAGAATAAACTGCAGCAGTCCTCATATCACAAAATATACTGCAGCAGTCCTCATATCATAGAATAAACTGCAGCACTCCTCATATCACAGAATTAACTGCAGCAGTCCTCATATCATAGAATAAACTGCATCAGTCCTCATATCACAAAATAAACTGCAGCAGTCCTCATATTACAGAATAAACTTCAGCAGTCCACATATCACAAAATAAACTGCAGCACTCCTCATATCATAGAATAAACTGCAACACTCCTCATATCACAGAATAAACTGCATCAGTCCTCATATCACAAAATAAACTGCAGCAGTCCTCATATTACAGAATAAACTGCAGCAGTCCTCATATCACAAAATAAACTGCAGCACTCCTCATATTACAGAATAAACTGCAGCACTCCTCATATTACAGAATAAACTGCAGCACTCCTCATATCATAGAATAAACTGCAGCGCTCCTCATATCACAAAATAAACTGCAGCAGTCCTCATATCATAGAATAAACTGCAGCACTCCTCATATCACAGAATAAACTGCAGCACTCCTCATATCACAGAATAAATTGCAGCAGTCCTCATATCACAGAATAAATTGCAGCACTCCTCATATCACAGAATAAACTGCAGCACTCCTCATATCACAAAATAAACTGCAGCAGTCCTCATATCATAGAATAAACTGCAGCACTCCTCTTCTCAGAATAAACTGCAGCACTCCTCTTCTCACAGAATAAACTGCAGCACTCCTCATATCACAGAATAAACTGCAGCAGTCCTCATATCATAGAATAAACTGCAGCGCTCCTCTTCTCACAGAATAAACTGCAGCACTCCTCATATCACAGAATAAACTGCAGCAGTCCTCATATCATAGAATAAACTGCAACACTCCTCATATCACAGAATAAACTGCAGCACTCCTCATATCACAGAATAAACTGCAGCAGTCCTCATATCATAGAATAAACTGCAGCAGTCCTCATATCACAGAATAAACTGCAGCAGTCCTCATATCACAGAATAAACTGCAGCGCTCCTCATATCACAGAATAAACTGCAGCACTCCTCATATCACAGAATAAACTGCAGCAGTCCTCATATCACAGAATAAACTGCAGCACTCCTCATATCACAGAATAAACTGCAGCAGTCCTCATATCACAAAATAAACTGCAACAATCCTAATATTACAGAATAAACTGCAGCACTGCTCATATCACAGAATAAACTGCAGCACTCCTCATATCACAGAATAAACTGCAGCACTCCTCATATCACAGAATAAACTGCAGCATTCCTCATATCATAGAATAAATTGCAGCAGTCCTCATATCATAGAATAAATTGCAGCACTCCTCATATCACAGAATAAACTGCAGCACTCCTCATATCACAGAATAAACTGCAGCACTCCTCATATCACAGAATAAACTGCAGCACTCCTCATATCACAGAATAAACTGCAGCACTCATCATATCATAGAATAAACTGCAGCACTCCTCATATCACAGAATAAACTGCAGCACTCCTCATATCACAGAATAAACTGCAGCATTCCTCATATCATAGAATAAATTGCAGCACTCCTCATATCATAGAATATATTGCAGCACTCCTCATATCACAGAATAAACTGCAGCACTCCTCATATCATAGAATAAATTGCAGCACTCCTCATATCACAGAATAAACTGCAGCACTTCTCATATCACAGAATAAACTGCAGCACTCCTCATATCACAGAATAAACTGCAGCAGTCCTCATATCACAGAATAAACTGCAGCACTCCTCATATCACAGAATAAACTGCAGCACTCCTCATATCACAGAATAAACTGCAGCAGTCCTCATATCACAAAATAAACTGCAACAATCCTAATATTACAGAATAAACTGCAGCACTCCTCATATCACAGAATAAACTGCAGCACTCCTCATATCACAGAATAAACTGCAGCACTCCTCATATCACAGAATAAACTGCAGCATTCCTCATATCATAGAATAAATTGCAGCACTCCTCATATCATAGAATAAATTGCAGCACTCCTCATATCACAGAATAAACTGCAGCACTCCTCATATCATAGAATAAATTGCAGCACTCCTCATATCACAGAATAAACTGCAGCACTCCTCATCACAGAATAAACTGCAGCACTCCTCACATCACAGAATAAACTGCAGCATTCCTCATATCACAGAATAAACTGCAGCACTCATCATATCATAGAATAAATTGCAGCACTCCTCATATCATAGAATAAATTGCAGCACTCCTCATATCACAGAATAAACTGCAGCACTCCTCATATCATAGAATAAATTGCAGCACTCCTCATATCACAGAATAAACTGCAGCACTCATCATATCATAGAATAAATTGCAGCACTCCTCATATCATAGAATAAATTGCAGCACTCCTCATATCACAGAATAAACTGCAGCACTCATCATATCATAGAATAAATTGCAGCACTCCTCATATCATAGAATAAATTGCAGCACTCCTCATATCACAGAATAAACTGCAGCACTCCTCATATCACAGAATAAACTGCAGCACTCCTCATATCACAGAATAAACTGCAGCAGTCCTCATATCACAAAATAAACTGCAGCACTCCTCATATCACAGAATAAATTGCAGCAGTCCTCATATCACAGAATAAATTGCAGCACTCCTCATATCACAGAATAAACGGCAGCACTCCTCATATCAAAGAATAAACTGCAGCACTCCTCATATCACAGAATAAACTGCAGCAGTCCTCATATCACAAAATAAACTGCAGCACTCCTCATATCACAGAATAAACTGCAGCAGTCCTCATATCACAAAATAAACTGCAGCACTCCTCATATCACAGAATAAATTGCAGCAGTCCTCATATCACAGAATAAATTGCAGCACTCCTCATATCACAGAATAAACTGCAGCACTCCTCATATCATAGAATAAACTGCAGCACTCCTCATATCACAGAATAAACGGCAGCACTCCTCATATCACAGAATAAACTGCAGCACTCCTCATATCACAGAATAAACTGCAGCACTCCTCATATCACAGAATAAACTGCAGCACTCCTCATATCACAGAATAAACTGCAGCACTCCTCATATCACAGAATAAACTGCAGCACTCCTCATATCACAGAATAAACTGCAGCACTCCTCATATCACAGAATAAACTGCAGCACTCCTCATATCATAGAATAAACGGCAGCACTCCTCATATCACAGAATAAACGGCAGCACTCCTCATATCAAAGAATAAACTGCAGCAATCCTCATATCACATAATAAACTGCAGCACTCCTCATATCACAGAATAAACTGCAGCAGTCCTCATATCACAAAATAAACTGCAGCACTCCTCATATCACAGAATAAATTGCAGCAGTCCTCATATCACAGAATAAATTGCAGCACTCCTCATATCACAGAATAAACTGCAGCACTCCTCATATCATAGAATAAACTGCAGCACTCCTCATATCACAGAATAAACGGCAGCACTCCTCATATCACAGAATAAACTGCAGCACTCCTCATATCACAGAATAAACTGCAGCACTCCTCATATCACAGAATAAACTGCAGCACTCCTCATATCACAGAATAAACTGCAGCACTCCTCATATCACAGAATAAACTGCAGCACTCCTCATATCACAGAATAAACTGCAGCACTCCTCATATCACAGAATAAACTGCAGCACTCCTCATATCATAGAATAAACGGCAGCACTCCTCATATCACAGAATAAACGGCAGCACTCCTCATATCAAAGAATAAACTGCAGCAATCCTCATATCACATAATAAACTGCAGCACTCCTCATATCACAGAATAAATTGCAGCAGTCCTCATATCATAGAATAAACGGCAGCACTCCTCATATCACAAAATAAACTGCAGCACTCCTCATATCACATAATAAACTGCAGCACTCCTCATATCACAGAATAAATTGCAGCAGTCCTCATATCACAGAATAAATTGCAGCACTCCTCATATCACAGAATAAACTGCAGCACTCCTCATATCACAGAATAAATTGCAGCAGTCCTCATATCACAAAATAAACTGCAGCAGTCCTCATATCACAGAATAAACTGCAGCACTCCTCATATCATAGAATAAATTGCAGCACTCCTCATATCACAGAATAAACTGCAGCACTCCTCATATCATAGAATAAACTGCAGCAGTCCTCATATCACAGAATAAACTGCAGCAGTGCTCATATTACAGAATAAACTGCAGCACTCTTCATATCACAGAATAAACTGCAGCAGTCCTCATATCATAGAATAAACTGCAGCAGTCCTCATATCACAAAATAAACTGCAGCAGTCCTCATATAGAATAAACTGCAGCAGTCCTCATATCACAAAATAAACTGCAGCAGTCCTCATATCACAGAATAAACTGCAGCAGTCCTCATATCATAGAATAAACTGCAGCGCTCCTCATATTATAGAATAAACTGCAACACTCCTCATATCACAGAATAAACTGCAGCAGTCCTCATATCATAGAATAAACTGCAGCGCTCCTCATATCATAGAATAAACTGCAGCAGTCCTCATATCATAGAATAAACTGCAGCACTCCTCATATCACAGAATAAACTGCAGCACTCCTCATATCACAGAATAAATTGCAGCAGTCCTCATATCACAAAATAAACTGCAGCAGTCCTCATATCACAGAATAAACTGCAGCACTCCTCATATCACAGAATTAACTGCAGCAATCCTCATATCACAAAATAAACTGCAACAATCCTAATATTACAGAATAAACTGCAGCACTCCTCATATCACAGAATAAACTGCAGCAGTCCTCATATCACAAAATAAACTGCAACAATCCTAATATTACAGAATAAACTGCAGCACTCCATATCATAGAATAAATTGCAGCACTCCTCATATCACAGAATAAACTGCAGCACTCCTCATATCATAGAATAAATTGCAGCACTCCTCATCACAGAATAAACTGCAGCACTCCTCATATCACAGAATAAACTGCAGCACTCCTCATATCATAGAATAAACTGCAGCACTCCTCATATCACAGAATAAACTGCAGCACTCCTCATATCACAGAATAAACTGCAGCACTCCTCATATCATAGAAAAAACTGCAGCACTCCTCATATCACAGAATAAACTGCAGCACTCCTCATATCATAGAATAAATTGCAGCACTCCTCATATCACAGAATAAACTGCAGCACTCCTCATATCACAGAATAAACTGCAGCATTCCTCATATCACAGAATAAACTGCAGCATTCCTCATATCACAGAATAAACTGCAGCACTCCTCATATCACAGAATAAACTGCAGCACTCCTCATATCATAGAATAAATTGCAGCACTCCTCATCACAGAATAAACTGCAGCACTCCTCATATCACAGAATAAACTGCAGCACTCCTCATATCATAGAATAAATTGCAGCACTCCTCATATCACAGAATAAACTGCAGCACTCCTCATATCACAGAATAAACTGCAGCACTCCTCATATCATAGAATAAACTGCAGCACTCCTCATATCATAGAATAAATTGCAGCACTCCTCATATCACAGAATAAACTGCAGCACTCCTCATATCACAGAATAAACTGCAGCACTCCTCATATCATAGAATAAATTGCAGCACTCCTCATATCACAGAATAAACTGCAGCACTCCTCATATCACAGAATAAACTGCAGCACTCCTCATATCATAGAAAAAACTGCAGCATTCCTCATATCACAGAATAAACTGCAGCACTCCTCATATCACAGAATAAACTGCAGCACTCCTCATATCATAGAATAAATTGCAGCACTCCTCATATCACAGAATAAACTGCAGCACTCCTCATATCACAGAATAAACTGCAGCATTCCTCATATCACAGAATAAACTGCAGCATTCCTCATATCACAGAATAAACTGCAGCACTCCTCATATCACAGAATAAACTGCAGCACTCCTCATAACACAGAATAAATTGCAGCAATCCTCATATCACAGAATAAATTGCAGCAATCCTCATATCACAGAATAAATTTCAGCACTCCTCATATCACAGAATAAATTGCAGCAATCCTCATATCACAGAAAAAATTGCAGCAATCCTCATATCACAGAATAAACTGCAGCAGTCCTCATATCACATAATAAACTGCAGCAATCCTCATATCACAGAATAAATTGCAGCAGTCCTCATATCTCAGAATAAACTGCAGCACTCCTCATATCACAGAATAAACTGCAGCACTCTTCATATCACAGAATATACTGCAGCACTCTTCATATCACAGAATAAACTGCAGCACTCCTCATATCACAGAATAAACTGCAGCACTCTTCATATCACAGAATATACTGCAGCACTCCTCATATCATAGAATAAACTGCAGCAGTCCTCATATCACAAAATAAACTGCAGCAGTCCTCATATCATAGAATAAACTGCAGCAGTCCTCATATCACAAAATAAACTGCAGCAGTCCTCATATCACAGAATAAACTGCAGCAGTCCTCATATCATAGAATAAACTGCAGCGCTCCTCATATCATAGAATAAACTGCAACACTCCTCATATCACAGAATAAACTGCAGCACTCCTCATATCACAGAATAAACTGCAGCAGTCCTCATATCACAGAATAAACTGCAGCGCTCCTCATATCATAGAATAAACTGCAGCAGTCCTCATATCACAGAATAAACTGCAGCACTCCTCATATCACAGAATTAACTGCAGCAATCCTCATATCATAGAATAAATTGCAGCACTCCTCATATCACAGAATAAACTGCAGCAGTCCTCATATCATAGAATAAACTGCAGCGCTCCTCATATCATAGAATAAACTGCAGCAGTCCTCATATCACAAAATAAACTGCAGCAGTCCTCATATCACAGAATAAACTGCAGCACTCCTCATATCACAGAATAAACTGCAGCACTCCTCATATCACAGAATAAACTGCAGCACTCCTCATATCACAGAATAAACTGCAGCAGTCCTCATATCACAAAATAAACTGCAACAATCCTAATATTACAGAATAAACTGCAGCAGTCCTCATATCATAGAATAAATTGCAGCACTCCTCATATCACAGAATAAACTGCAGCACTCCTCATATCATAGAATAAATTGCAGCACTCCTCATATCACAGAATAAACTGCAGCACTCCTCATATCACAGAATAAACTGCAGCACTCCTCATATCATAGAATAAACTGCAGCACTCCTCATATCACAGAATAAACTGCAGCACTCCTCATATCATAGAATAAATTGCAGCACTCCTCATATCACAGAATAAACTGCAGCACTCCTCATATCACAGAATAAACTGCAGCACTCCTCATATCATAGAATAAACTGCAGCATTCCTCATATCACAGAATAAACTGCAGCACTCCTCATATCACAGAATAAACTGCAGCACTCCTCATATCACAGAATAAACTGCAGCACTCCTCATATCATAGAATAAATTGCAGCACTCCTCATATCACAGAATAAACTGCAGCACTCCTCATATCACAGAATAAACTGCAGCATTCCTCATATCACAGAATAAACTGCAGCATTCCTCATATCACAGAATAAACTGCAGCACTCCTCATATCACAGAATAAACTGCAGCACTCCTCATAACACAGAATAAATTGCAGCAATCCTCATATCACAGAATAAATTGCAGCAATCCTCATATCACAGAATAAATTTCAGCACTCCTCATATCACAGAATAAATTGCAGCAATCCTCATATCACAGAAAAAATTGCAGCAATCCTCATATCACAGAATAAACTGCAGCAGTCCTCATATCACATAATAAACTGCAGCAATCCTCATATCACAGAATAAATTGCAGCAGTCCTCATATCTCAGAATAAACTGCAGCACTCCTCATATCACAGAATATACTGCAGCACTCTTCATATCTCAGAATAAACTGCAGCAGTCCTCATATCATAGAATAAACTGCAGCAGTCCTCATATCACAAAATAAACTGCAGCAGTCCTCATATCATAGAATAAACTGCAGCAGTCCTCATATCACAAAATAAACTGCAGCAGTCCTCATATCATAGAATAAACTGCAGCGCTCCTCATATCATAGAATAAACTGCAACACTCCTCATATCACAGAATAAACTGCAGCACTCCTCATATCACAGAATAAACTGCAGCAGTCCTCATATCACAGAATAAACTGCAGCGCTCCTCATATCATAGAATAAACTGCAGCAGTCCTCATATCACAAAATAAACTGCAGCAGTCCTCATATCACAGAATAAACTGCAGCACTCCTCATATCACAGAATTAACTGCAGCAATCCTCATATCATAGAATAAATTGCAGCACTCCTCATATCACAGAATAAACTGCAGCAGTCCTCATATCATAGAATAAACTGCAGCGCTCCTCATATCATAGAATAAACTGCAGCACTCCTCATATCACAGAATAAACTGCAGCATTCCTCATATCACAGAATAAACTGCAGCATTCCTCATATCACAGAATAAACTGCAGCACTCCTCATATCACAGAATAAACTGCAGCACTCCTCATATCACAGAATAAACTGCAGCACTCCTCATATCACAGAATAAACTGCAGCAATCCTCATATAACAGAATAAATTTCAGCACTCCTCATATCACAGAATAAATTGCAGCAATCCTCATATCACAGAATAAATTGCAGCAATCCTCATATCACAGAATAAATTTCAGCACTCCTCATATCACAGAATAAATTGCAGCAATCCTCATATCACAGAAAAAATTGCAGCAATCCTCATATCACAGAATAAACTGCAGCAGTCCTCATAACACAGAATAAATTGCAGCAATCCTCATATCACAGAATAAATTGCAGCAATCCTCATATCACAGAATAAATTGCAGCAATCCTCATATCACAGAATAAACTGCAGCACTCCTCATATCACATAAACTGCAGCAATCCTCATATCACAGAATAAATTGCAGCAGTCCTCATATCTCAGAATAAACTGCAGCACTCCTCATATCACAGAATAAACTGCAGCACTCTTCATATCACAGAATATACTGCAGCACTCTTCATATCACAGAATAAACTGCAGCAGTCCTCATATCATAGAATAAACTGCAGCAGTCCTCATATCACAAAATAAACTGCAGCAGTCCTCATATCATAAAATAAACTGCAGCAGTCCTCATATCACAAAATAAACTGCAGCAGTCCTCATATCACAGAATAAACTGCAGCAGTCCTCATATCATAGAATAAACTGCAGCGCTCCTCATATCATAGAATAAACTGCAACACTCCTCATATCACAGAATAAACTGCAGCACTCCTCATATCACAGAATAAACTGCAGCAGTCCTCATATCACAGAATAAACTGCAGCGCTCCTCATATCATAGAATAAACTGCAGCAGTCCTCATATCACAAAATAAACTGCAGCAGTCCTCATATCACAGAATAAACTGCAGCACTCCTCATATCACAGAATTAACTGCAGCAATCCTCATATCATAGAATAAATTGCAGCACTCCTCATATCACAGAATAAACTGCAGCAGTCCTCATATCACAGAATAAACTGCAGCACTCCTCGTATCATAGAATAAACTGCAGCAGTCCTCATATCACAAAATAAACTGCAGCAGTCCTCATATCACAGAATAAACTGCAGCACTCCTCATATCACAGAATAAACTGCAGCAGTCCTCATATCATAGAATAAACTGCAGCGCTCCTCATATCATAGAATAAACTGCAGCAGTCTTCATATCACAAAATAAACTGCAGCAGTCCTCATATCACAGAATAAACTGCAGCACTCCTCATATCACAGAATAAACTGCAGCAATCCTCATATCACAGAATAAACTGCAGCGCTCCTCATATCATAGAATAAACTGCAGCAGTCCTCATATCACAAAATAAACTGCAGCAGTCCTCATATCACAGAATAAACTGCAGCACTCCTCATATCACAGAATAAACTGCAGCAGTCCTCATATCATAGAATAAACTGCAGCGCTCCTCATATCATAGAATAAACTGCAGCAGTCTTCATATCACAAAATAAACTGCAGCAGTCCTCATATCACAGAATAAACTGCAGCACTCCTCATATCACAGAATTAACTGCAGCACTCCTCATATCACAGAATAAACTGCAGCAGTCCTCATATCACAAAATAAACTGCAACAATCCTAATATTACAGAATAAACTGCAGCACTCCTCATATCATAGAATAAATTGCAGCACTCCTCATATCACAGAATAAACTGCAGCACTCCTCATATCATAGAATAAATTGCAGCACTCCTCATATCACAGAATAAACTGCAGCACTCCTCATATCACAGAATAAACTGCAGCACTCCTCATATCATAGAATAAACTGCAGCACTCCTCATATCACAGAATAAACTGCAGCACTCCTCATATCATAGAATAAATTGCAGCACTCCTCATATCACAGAATAAACTGCAGCACTCCTCATATCACAGAATAAACTGCAGCACTCCTCATATCATAGAATAAACTGCAGCATTCCTCATATCACAGAATAAACTGCAGCACTCCTCATATCACAGAATAAACTGCAGCACTCCTCATATCACAGAATAAACTGCAGCACTCCTCATATCACAGAATAAACTGCAGCACTCCTCATATCATAGAATAAATTGCAGCACTCCTCATATCACAGAATAAACTGCAGCACTCCTCATATCACAGAATAAACTGCAGCATTCCTCATATCACAGAATAAACTGCAGCATTCCTCATATCACAGAATAAACTGCAGCACTCCTCATATCACAGAATAAACTGCAGCACTCCTCATAACACAGAATAAATTGCAGCAATCCTCATATCACAGAATAAATTGCAGCAATCCTCATATCACAGAATAAATTTCAGCACTCCTCATATCACAGAATAAATTGCAGCAATCCTCATATCACAGAAAAAATTGCAGCAATCCTCATATCACAGAATAAACTGCAGCAATCCTCATATCACAGAATAAATTGCAGCAGTCCTCATATCTCAGAATAAACTGCAGCACTCCTCATATCACAGAATATACTGCAGCACTCTTCATATCACAGAATAAACTGCAGCAGTCCTCATATCATAGAATAAACTGCAGCAGTCCTCATATCACAAAATAAACTGCAGCAGTCCTCATATCATAGAATAAACTGCAGCAGTCCTCATATCACAAAATAAACTGCAGCAGTCCTCATATCATAGAATAAACTGCAGCGCTCCTCATATCATAGAATAAACTGCAACACTCCTCATATCACAGAATAAACTGCAGCACTCCTCATATCACAGAATAAACTGCAGCAGTCTTCATATCACAGAATAAACTGCAGCGCTCCTCATATCATAGAATAAACTGCAGCAGTCCTCATATCACAAAATAAACTGCAGCAGTCCTCATATCACAGAATAAACTGCAGCACTCCTCATATCACAGAATTAACTGCAGCAATCCTCATATCATAGAATAAATTGCAGCACTCCTCATATCACAGAATAAACTGCAGCAGTCCTCATATCATAGAATAAACTGCAGCGCTCCTCATATCATAGAATAAACTGCAGCAGTCCTCATATCACAAAATAAACTGCAGCAGTCCTCATATCACAGAAGAAACTGCAGCACTCCTCATATCACAGAATTAACTGCAGCAGTCCTCATATCACAAAATAAACTGCAGCAGTCCTCATATCACAAAATAATCTGCAGCAGTCCTCATATCACAGAATAAACTGCAGCACTCCTCATATCACAGAATAAACTGCAGCACTCCTCATATCACAAAATAAACTGCAACAATCCTAATATTACAGAATAAACTGCAGCACTCCTCATATCACAAAATAAACTGCAGCAGTCCTCATATCACAAAATAATCTGCAGCAGTCCTCATATCATAGAATAAATTGCAGCACTCCTCATATCACAGAATAAACTGCAGCACTCCTCATATCATAGAATAAATTGCAGCACTCCTCATATCACAGAACAAACTGCAGCACTCCTCATATCACAGAATAAACTGCAGCAGTCCTCATATCACAGAATAAACTGCAGCACTCTTCATATCACAGAATAAACTGCAGCACTCCTCATATCACAGAATAAACTGCAGCACTCCTCATATCATAGAATAAACTGCGGCACTCCTCATATCACAGAATAAACTGCAGCACTCCTCATATCATAGAATAAATTGCAGCACTCCTCATATCACAGAACAAACTGCAGCACTCCTCATATCACAGAATAAACTGCAGCAGTCCTCATATCACAGAATAAACTGCAGCACTCTTCATATCACAGAATAAACTGCAGCACTCCTCATATCACAGAATAAACTGCAGCACTCCTCATATCACAGAATAATCTGCAGCACTCTTCATATCACAGAATAAACTGCAGCAGTCCTCATATCACAGAATAAACTGCAGCACTCCTCATATCACAGAATAAACTGCAGCAATCCTCATATCACAGAATAAACTGCAGCACTCCTCATATCACAGAATAAACTGCAGCAGTCCTCATATCATAGAATAAACTGCAGCGCTCCTCATATCATAGAATAAACTGCAGCAGTCTTCATATCACAAAATAAACTGCAGCAGTCCTCATATCACAGAATAAACTGCAGCACTCCTCATATCACAGAATTAACTGCAGCACTCCTCATATCACAGAATAAACTGCAGCAGTCCTCATATCACAAAATAAACTGCAACAATCCTAATATTACAGAATAAACTGCAGCACTCCTCATATCATAGAATAAATTGCAGCACTCCTCATATCACAGAATAAACTGCAGCACTCCTCATATCATAGAATAAATTGCAGCACTCCTCATATCACAGAATAAACTGCAGCACTCCTCATATCACAGAATAAACTGCAGCACTCCTCATATCATAGAATAAACTGCAGCACTCCTCATATCACAGAATAAACTGCAGCACTCCTCATATCATAGAATAAATTGCAGCACTCCTCATATCACAGAATAAACTGCAGCACTCCTCATATCACAGAATAAACTGCAGCACTCCTCATATCACAGAATAAACTGCAGCACTCCTCATATCATAGAATAAACTGCAGCATTCCTCATATCACAGAATAAACTGCAGCACTCCTCATATCACAGAATAAACTGCAGCACTCCTCATATCACAGAATAAACTGCAGCACTCCTCATATCACAGAATAAACTGCAGCACTCCTCATATCATAGAATAAATTGCAGCACTCCTCATATCACAGAATAAACTGCAGCACTCCTCATATCACAGAATAAACTGCAGCATTCCTCATATCACAGAATAAACTGCAGCATTCCTCATATCACAGAATAAACTGCAGCACTCCTCATATCACAGAATAAACTGCAGCACTCCTCATAACACAGAATAAATTGCAGCAATCCTCATATCACAGAATAAATTGCAGCAATCCTCATATCACAGAATAAATTTCAGCACTCCTCATATCACAGAATAAATTGCAGCAATCCTCATATCACAGAAAAAATTGCAGCAATCCTCATATCACAGAATAAACTGCAGCAGTCCTCATATCACATAATAAACTGCAGCAATCCTCATATCACAGAATAAATTGCAGCAGTCCTCATATCTCAGAATAAACTGCAGCACTCCTCATATCACAGAATATACTGCAGCACTCTTCATATCACAGAATAAACTGCAGCAGTCCTCATATCATAGAATAAACTGCAGCAGTCCTCATATCACAAAATAAACTGCAGCAGTCCTCATATCATAGAATAAACTGCAGCAGTCCTCATATCACAAAATAAACTGCAGCAGTCCTCATATCATAGAATAAACTGCAGCGCTCCTCATATCATAGAATAAACTGCAACACTCCTCATATCACAGAATAAACTGCAGCAGTCTTCATATCACAGAATAAACTGCAGCGCTCCTCATATCATAGAATAAACTGCAGCAGTCCTCATATCACAAAATAAACTGCAGCAGTCCTCATATCACAGAATAAACTGCAGCACTCCTCATATCACAGAATTAACTGCAGCAATCCTCATATCATAGAATAAATTGCAGCACTCCTCATATCACAGAATAAACTGCAGCAGTCCTCATATCATAGAATAAACTGCAGCGCTCCTCATATCATAGAATAAACTGCAGCAGTCCTCATATCACAAAATAAACTGCAGCAGTCCTCATATCACAGAAGAAACTGCAGCACTCCTCATATCACAGAATTAACTGCAGCAGTCCTCATATCACAAAATAAACTGCAGCAGTCCTCATATCACAAAATAATCTGCAGCAGTCCTCATATCACAGAATAAACTGCAGCACTCCTCATATCACAGAATAAACTGCAGCACTCCTCATATCACAAAATAAACTGCAACAATCCTAATATTACAGAATAAACTGCAGCACTCCTCATATCACAAAATAAACTGCAGCAGTCCTCATATCACAAAATAATCTGCAGCACTCCTCATATCACAGAATAAATTGCAGCACTCCTCATATCACAGAATAAACTGCAGCACTCCTCATATCATAGAATAAATTGCAGCACTCCTCATATCACAGAACAAACTGCAGCACTCCTCATATCACAGAATAAACTGCAGCAGTCCTCATATCACAGAATAAACTGCAGCACTCTTCATATCACAGAATAAACTGCAGCACTCCTCATATCACAGAATAAACTGCAGCACTCCTCATATCATAGAATAAACTGCGGCACTCCTCATATCACAGAATAAACTGCAGCACTCCTCATATCATAGAATAAATTGCAGCACTCCTCATATCACAGAACAAACTGCAGCACTCCTCATATCACAGAATAAACTGCAGCAGTCCTCATATCACAGAATAAACTGCAGCACTCTTCATATCACAGAATAAACTGCAGCACTCCTCATATCACAGAATAAACTGCAGCACTCCTCATATCACAGAATAATCTGCAGCACTCTTCATATCACAGAATAAACTGCAGCAGTCCTCATATCACAGAATAAACTGCAGCACTCCTCATATCACAGAATAAACTGCAGCAATCCTCATATCACAGAATAAACTGCAGCAATCCTCATATCACAGAATAAACTGCAGCACTCTTCATATCACAGAATAAACTGCAGCAGTCCTCATATCACAGAATAAACTGCAGCACTCCTCGTATCACAGAATAAACTGCAGCAATCCTCATATCACAGAATAAACTGCAGCACTCCTCATATCACAGAATAAACTGCAGCACTCTTCATATCACAAAATAAACTGCAGCAGTCCTCATATCACAGAATAAATTGCAGCAATCCTCATATCACAGAATGAATTGCAGCAATCCTCATATCACAGAATAAATTTCAGCACCCCTCATATCACATAATAAACTGCAGCAATCCTCATATCACAGAATAAATTGCAGCACTCCTCATATCACAGAATAAACTGCAGCAGTCCTCATATCACAGAATAAATTGCAGCAATCCTCATATCACAGAATAAATTTCAGCACTCCTCATATCACAGAATAAACTGCAGCAGTCCTCATATCACATAATAAACTGCAGCAATCCTCATATCACAGAATAAATTTCAGCACTCCTCATATCACAGAATAAACTGCAGCAGTCCTCATATCACATAATAAACTGCAGCAATCCTCATATCACAGAATATACTGCAGCACTCTTCATATCACAGAATAAACTGCAGCACTCCTCATATCACAGAATAAACTGCAGCACTCCTCATATCACAGAATAAACTGCAGCAATCCTCATATCACAGAATAAACTGCAGCACTCCTCATATCACAGAATAAACTGCAGCAATTCTCATATCACAGAATAAACTGCAGCAATCCTCATATCACAGAATAAACTGCAGCACTCTTCATATCACAGAATAAACTGCAGCACTCCTCATATCACAGAATAAACTGCAGCACTCCTCATATCACAGAATAAACTGCAGCACTCCTCATATCACAGAATAAACTGCAGCACTCCTCATATCACAGAATAAACTGCAGCACTCCTCATATCACAGAATAAACTGCAGCACTCCTCATATCACAGAATAAACTGCAGCAATCCTCATATCACAGAATAAACTGCAGCACTCCTCATATCACAGAATAAATTGCAGCAATCCTCATATCACAGAATAAACTGCAGCAATCCTCATATCACAGAATAAACTGCAGCACTCTTCATATCACAGAATAAACTGCAGCAGTCCTCATATCACAGAATAAACTGCAGCACTCCTCGTATCACAGAATAAACTGCAGCAATCCTCATATCACAGAATAAACTGCAGCACTCCTCATATCACAGAATAAACTGCAGCACTCTTCATATCACAAAATAAACTGCAGCAGTCCTCATATCACAGAATAAATTGCAGCAATCCTCATATCACAGAATAAATTGCAGCAATCCTCATATCACAGAATAAATTTCAGCACTCCTCATATCACAGAATAAACTGCAGCACTCCTCATATCACAGAATAAACTGCAGCACTCCTCATATCACAGAATAAATTGCAGCAATCCTCATATCACAGAATAAATTGCAGCAATCCTCATATCACAGAATAAACTGCAGCACTCCTCATATCACAGAATAAACTGCAGCACTCCTCATATCACAGAATAAACTGCAGCACTCCTCATATCACAGAATAAACTGCAGCAATCCTCATATCACAGAATAAACTGCAGCACTCCTCATATCACAGAATAAATTGCAGCAATCCTCATATCACAGAATAAACTGCAGCAATCCTCATATCACAGAATAAACTGCAGCACTCTTCATATCACAGAATAAACTGCAGCAGTCCTCATATCACAGAATAAACTGCAGCACTCCTCGTATCACAGAATAAACTGCAGCAATCCTCATATCACAGAATAAACTGCAGCACTCCTCATATCACAGAATAAACTGCAGCACTCTTCATATCACAAAATAAACTGCAGCAGTCCTCATATCATAGAATAAATTGCAGCACTCCTCATATCACAGAATAAACTGCAGCGCTCCTCATATCACAGAATAAATTGCAGCAATCCTCATATCACAGAATAAACTGCAGCAATCCTCATATCACAGAATAAACTGCAGCAATCCTCATATCACAGAATATACTGCAGCACTCTTCATATCACAGAATAAACTGCAGCACTCCTCATATCACAGAATAAACTGCAGCACTCCTCATCACAGAATAAACTGCAGCAATCCTCATATCACAGAATAAACTGCAGCACTCCTCATATCACAGAATAAACTGCAGCACTCCTCATATCACAGAATAAACTGCAGCACTCCTCATATCACAGAATAAACTGCAGCACTCCTCATATCACAGAATAAACTGCAACACTCCTCATATCACAGAATAAACTGCAGCACTCCTCATATCACAGAATAAACTGCAGCAATCCTCATATCACAGAATAAACTGCAGCACTCCTCATATCACATAATAAACTGCAGCACTCCTCATATCACATAATAAACTGCAGCACTCCTCATATCACAGAATAAACTGCAGCACTCCTCATATCACAGAATAAACTGCAGCAGTCCTCATATCACATAATAAACTGCAGCAGTCCTCATATCACAGAATAAACTGCAGCACTCCTCATATCACAGAATATACTGCAGCACTCTTCATATCACAGAATAAACTGCAGCAATCCTCATATCACAGAATAAACTGCAGCACTCTTCATATCACAGAATAAACTGCAGCAATCCTCATATCACAAAATAAACTGCAGCAGTCCTCATATCACAGAATAAATTGCAGCAATCCTCATATCACAGAAAAAATTGCAGCAATCCTCATATCACAGAATAAATTTCAGCACTCCTCATATCACAGAATAAACTGCAGCACTCCTCATATCACAGAATAAACTGCAGCACTCCTCATATCATAGAATAAACTGCAGCACTCCTCATATCACAGAATAAACGGCAGCACTCCTCATATCACAGAATAAACTGCAGCACTCCTCATATCACATAATAAACTGCAGCACTCCTCATATCACAGAATAAATTGCAGCAGTCCTCATATCACAGAATAAATTGCAGCACTCCTCATATCACAGAATAAACTGCAGCACTCCTCATATCAGAGAATAAATTGCAGCAGTCCTCATATCACAAAATAAACTGCAGCAGTCCTCATATCACAGAATAAACTGCAGCACTCCTCATATCATAGAATAAACTGCAGCAGTCCTCATATCACAGAATGAACTGCAGCACTCCTCATATCACAGAATAAACTGCAGCAGTCCTCATATTACAGAATAAACTGCAGCACTCCTCATATCACATAATAAACTGCAGCACTCCTCATATCACAGAATATACTGCAGCACTCTTCATATCACAGAATAAACTGCAGCACTCCTCATATCACAGAATATACTGCAGCAATCCTCATATCACAGAATAAACTGCAGCAGTCCTCATATCACAGAATAAACTGCAGCACTCCTCATATCACAGAATAAACTGCAGCAATCCTCATATCACAGAATAAACTGCAGCAATCCTCATACCACAGAATAAACTGCAGCACTCTTCATATCACAGAATAAACTGCAGCAGTCCTCATATCACAGAATAAACTGCAGCACTCCTCATATCACAGAATAAACTGCAGCAATCCTCATATCACAGAATAAACTGCAGCAATCCTCATATCACAGAATAAACTGCAGCACTCCTCATATCACAGAATAAACTGCAGCAATCCTCATATCACAGAATAAATTGCAGCACTCCTCATATCACAGAATAAACTGCAGCACTCCTCATATCACAGAATATACTGCAGCACTCTTCATATCACAGAATAAACTGCAGCACTCCTCATATCACAGAATAAACTGCAGCACTCCTCATATCACAGAATGAACTGCAGCAATCCTCATATCACAGAATAAACTGCAGCACTCCTCATATCACAGAATAAACTGCAGCAGTCCTCATATCACAGAATAAACTGCAGCACTCCTCATATCACAGAATAAACTGCAGCAATCCTCATATCACAGAATAAACTGCAGCAATCCTCATATCACAGAATAAACTGCAGCACTCTTCATATCACAGAATAAACTGCAGCAGTCCTCATATCACAGAATAAACTGCAGCACTCCTCATATCACAGAATAAACTGCAGCAATCCTCATATCACAGAATAAACTGCAGCAATCCTCATATCACAGAATAAACTGCAGCACTCCTCATATCACAGAATAAACTGCAGCAATCCTCATATCACAGAATAAATTGCAGCACTCCTCATATCACAGAATAAACTGCAGCACTCCTCATATCACAGAATATACTGCAGCACTCTTCATATCACAGAATAAACTGCAGCACTCCTCATATCACAGAATAAACTGCAGCACTCCTCATATCACAGAATGAACTGCAGCAATCCTCATATCACAGAATAAACTGCAGCACTCCTCATATCACAGAATAAACTGCAGCAATCCTCATATCACAGAATAAACTGCAGCACTCTTCATATCACAGAATAAACTGCAGCACTCTTCATATCACAGAATAAACTGCAGCAATCCTCATATCACAGAATAAACTGCAGCACTCCTCATATCACAGAATAAACTGCAGCACTCCTCATATCACAGAATATACTGCAGCACTCTTCATATCACAGAATAAACTGCAGCACTCCTCATATCACAGAATATACTGCAGCAATCCTCATATCACAGAATAAACTGCAGCACTCTTCATATCACAGAATAAACTGCAGCAGTCCTCATATCACAGAATAAACTGCAGCACTCCTCATATCACAGAATAAATTGCAGCAATCCTCATATCACAGAATAAACTGCAGCAATCCTCATATCACAGAATAAACTGCAGCACTCTTCATATCACAGAATAAACTGCAGCAGTCCTCATATCACAGAATAAACTGCAGCACTCCTCATATCACAGAATAAACTGCAGCAATCCTCATATCACAGAATAAACTGCAGCAATCCTCATATCACAGAATAAACTGCAGCACTCCTCATATCACAGAATAAACTGCAGCAATCCTCATATCACAGAATAAATTGCAGCACTCCTCATATCACAGAATAAACTGCAGCACTCCTCATATCACAGAATATACTGCAGCACTCTTCATATCACAGAATAAACTGCAGCACTCCTCATATCACAGAATATACTGCAGCAATCCTCATATCACAGAATAAACTGCAGCACTCTTCATATCACAGAATAAACTGCAGCAGTCCTCATATCACAGAATAAACTGCAGCACTCCTCATATCACAGAATAAACTGCAGCAATCCTCATATCACAGAATAAACTGCAGCAATCCTCATATCACAGAATAAACTGCAGCACTCTTCATATCACAGAATAAACTGCAGCAGTCCTCATATCACAGAATAAACTGCAGCACTCCTCATATCACAGAATAAACTGCAGCAATCCTCATATCACAGAATAAACTGCAGCAATCCTCATATCACAGAATAAACTGCAGCACTCCTCATATCACAGAATAAACTGCAGCAATCCTCATATCACAGAATAAATTGCAGCACTCCTCATATCACAGAATAAACTGCAGCACTCCTCATATCACAGAATATACCACAGCACTCTTCATATCACAGAATAAACTGCAGCACTCCTCATATCACAGAATAAACTGCAGCACTCCTCATATCACAGAATGAACTGCAGCAATCCTCATATCACAGAATAAACTGCAGCACTCCTCATATCACAGAATAAACTGCAGCAGTCCTCATATCACAGAATAAACTGTAGCACTCCTCATATCACAGAATATACTGTAGCACTCTTCATATCACAGAATAAACTGCAGCACTCCTCATATCACAGAATAAACTGCAGCAATCCTCATATCACAGAATAAACTGCAGCAATCCTCATATCACAGAATAAATTGCAGCAATCCTCATATCACAGAATAAATTGCAGCAATCCTCATATCACAGAATAAATTTCAGCACTCCTCATATCACAGAATAAACTGCAGCACTCCTCATATCACAGAATAAACTGCAACACTCCTCATATCACATAATAAACTGCAGCAGTCCTCATATCACAGAATAAACTGCAGCACTCCTCATATCACAGAATAAATTGCAGCACTCCTCATATCACAGAATAAATTGCAGCAATCCTCATATCACAGAATAAACTGCAGCACTACTCATATCACAGAATAAACTGCAGCACTCCTCATATCACAGAATAAACTGCAGCACTCCTCATATCACAGAATAAATTGCAGCACTCCTCATATCACAGAATAAACTGCAGCACTCCTCATATCACAGAATAAACTGCAGCACTCCTCATATCACAGAATAAATTGCACCACTCCTCATATCACAGAATAAACTGCAGCACTCCTCATATCACAGAATAAACTGCAGCACTCCTCATATCACAGAATAAACTGCAGCACTCCTCATATCACAGAATAAATTGCAGCACTCCTCATATCACTGAATAAACTGCAGCACTCCTCATATCACAGAATAAACTGCAGCACTCCTCATATCACAGAATAAACTGCAGCACTCCTCATATCACAGAATAAACTGCAGCAATCCTCATATCACATAATAAACTGCAGCACTCCTCATATCACAGAATAAACTGCAGCACTCCTCTTCTCAGAATATACTGCAGCACTCCTCATATCACAGAATAAACTGCAGCACTCCTCTTCTCAGAATATACTGCAGCACTCCTCATATCACAGAATAAACTGCAGCACTCCTCATATCACAGAATAAATTGCAGCACTCCTCATATCACAGAATAAACTGCAGCACTCCTCATATCACAGAATAAACTGCAGCACTCCTCATATCACAGAATAAACTGCAGCACTCCTCTTCTCAGAATATACTGCAGCACTCCTCATATCACAGAATAAACTGCAGCACTCCTCATATCACAGAATAAACTGCAGCACTCCTCATATCACAGAATAAACTGCAGCACTCCTCTTCTCAGAATATACTGCAGCACTCCTCATATCACAGAATAAACTGCAGCACTCCTCTTCTCAGAATATACTGCAGCACTCCTTATATCATAGAATAAACTGCAGCACTCCTCTTCTCAGAATATACTGCAGCACTCCTCATATCACAGAATAAACTGCAGCACTCCTCATATCACAGAATAAACCGCAGCACTCCTCATATCACAGAATAAACTGCAGCACTCCTCATATCACAGAATAAACTGCAGCACTCCTCATATCACAGAATGAACTGCAGCACTCCTCAGAATATACTGCAGCACTCCTCATATCACAGAATAAACTGTAGCACTCCTCATATCACAGAATAAACTGCAGCAATCCTCATATCACAGAATAAACTGCAGCACTCCTCATATCACAGAATAATCTGCAGCACTCCTCATCACAGAATAAACTGCAGCACTCCTCATATCACATAATAAACTGCAGCAATCCTCATATCACAGAATAAACTGCAGCACTCCTCATATCACAGAATAAACTGCAGCACTTCTCATATCACAGAATAAACTGCAGCACTGCTCATATCACAGAATAAACTGCAGCACTCCTCTTCTCAGAATATACTGCAGCACTCCTCATATCACAGAATAAACTGCAGCACTCCTCATATCACAGAATAAACTGCAGCACTCCTCATATCACAGAATAAACTGCAGCACTCCTCATATCACAGAATAAACTGCAGCACTCCTCATATCACAGAATAAACTGCAGCACTCCTCATATCACAGAATAAACTGCAACACTCCTCATATCACATAATAAACTGCAGCAATCCTCATATCACAGAATAAATTGCAGCAATCCTCATATCACAGAATAAACTGCAGCACTCCTCATATCACATAATAAACTGCAGCAGTCCTCATATCACATAATAAACTGCAGCACTCCTCATATCACAGAATAAATTGCAGCAATCCTCATATCACAGAATAAACTGCAGCACTCCTCATATCACATAATAAACTGCAGCAATCCTCATATCACAGAATAAATTGCAGCAATCCTCATATCACAGAATAAACTGCAGCACTCCTCATATCACAGAATAAACTGCAGCAATCCTCTTCTCAGAATATACTGCAGCAATCCTCATATCACAGAATAAATTGCAGCAATCCTCATATAACAGAATAAATTGCAGCAATCCTCATATCACAGAGTAAATTACAGCAATCCTCATATCACAGAATAAACTGCAGCACTCCTCATATCACAGAATAAACTGCAGCACTCCTCTTCTCAGAATATACTGCAGCACTCCTCTTCTCAGAATATACTGCAGCAATCCTCATATCACAGGATAAATTGCAGCACTCCTCATATCACAGAATAAACTGCAGCACTCCTCATATCACAGAATAAACTGCAGCACTCTTCATATCACAGAATAAACTGCAGCACTCCTCATATCACAGAATAAACTGCAGCACTCCTCATATCACAGAATAAACTGCAGCACTCCTCATATCACAGAATAAACTGCAGCACTCCTCATATCACAGAATAAACTGCAGCAATCCTCATATCACAGAATAAATTGCAGCACTCCTCTTCTCAGAATAAACTGCAGCACTCCTCATATCACAGAATAAACTGCAGCACTCCTCATATCACAGAATAAATTGCAGCAATCCTCATATCACAGAATAAACTGCAGCACTCCTCATATCACATAATAAACTGCAGCAATCCTCATATCACAGAATAAATTGCAGCAATCCTCATATCACAGAATAAACTGCAGCACTCCTCATATCACAGAATAAACTGCAGCAATCCTCTTCTCAGAATATACTGCAGCAATCCTCATATCACAGAATAAATTGCAGCAATCCTCATATAACAGAATAAATTGCAGCAATCCTCATATCACAGAGTAAATTGCAGCAATCCTCATATCACAGAATAAACTGCAGCACTCCTCATATCACAGAATAAACTGCAGCACTCCTCTTCTCAGAATATACTGCAGCACTCCTCTTCTCAGAATATACTGCAGCAATCCTCATATCACAGGATAAATTGCAGCACTCTTCATATCACAGAATAAACTGCAGCACTCCTCATATCACAGAATAAACTGCAGCACTCTTCATATCACAGAATAAACTGCAGCACTCCTCATATCACAGAATAAACTGCAGCACTCCTCATATCACAGAATAAACTGCAGCACTCCTCATATCACAGAATAAACTGCAGCACTCCTCTTCTCAGAATATACTGCAGCACTCCTCATATCACAGAATAAACTGCAGCACTCCTCATATCACAGAATAAACTGCAGCACTCCTCATATCACAGAATAAACTGCAGCACTCCTCATATCACAGAATAAACTGCAGCACTCCTCATATCACAGAATAAACTGCAGCACTCCTCATATCACAGAATAAACTGCAACACTTCTCATATCACATAATAAACTGCAGCAATCCTCATATCACAGAATAAATTGCAGCAATCCTCATATCACAGAATAAACTGCAGCACTCCTCATATCACAGAATAAATTGCAGCAATCCTCATATCACAGAATAAACTGCAGCACTCCTCATATCACAGAATAAACTGCAGCACTCCTCATATCACAGAATAAATTGCAGCAATCCTCATATCACAGAATAAACTGCAGCACTCCTCATATCACAGAATAAACTGCAGCACTCCTCTTCTCAGAATATACTGCAGCAATCCTCATATCACAGAATAAATTGCAGCAATCCTCATATAACAGAATAAATTGCAGCAATCCTCATATCACAGAGTAAATTGCAGCAATCCTCATATCACAGAATAAACTGCAGCACTCCTCTTCTCAGAATATACTGCAGCACTCCTCTTCTCAGAATATACTGCAGCAATCCTCATATCACAGGATAAATTGCAGCACTCCTCATATCACAGAATAAACTGCAGCACTCCTCATATCACAGAATAAACTGCAGCACTCTTCATATCACAGAATAAACTGCAGCACTCCTCATATCACAGAATAAACTGCAGCACTCCTCATATCACAGAATAAACTGCAGCACTCCTCATATCACAGAATAAACTGCAGCACTCCTCTTCTCAGAATAAACTGCAGCACTCCTCATATCACAGAATATACTGCAGCACTCCTCATTAGGGTTGAGCGAAACGGATCGGACAAATTCAAAAATCGCCGACTTTCGGCAAAGTCGGGTTTCGTGAAACCCAACCCGATCTTAGTGTGGGATCGACCATGAGGTCGGCGATCTTTGCGCCAAAGTCGCATTTCGTATGACGCTTTCATCGCCATTTTTCAGCCAATGAAGGAGGGCGCAGAGTGTGGGCAGCGTGATGACATAGTTCTCGGTCCCCACCATCTTAGAGAAGGGCATTGCAGTGATTGGCTTGCTGTCTGCGGCGTCACAGGGGCTATAAAGGGGCGTGCACGCCGACCGCCAACTTCTGCTGATCTGAGCATAGGGAGAGTTTGCCGCAGCTTCATCAGAAGCAGGGATATAGTTAGGGAGGGAAGATTAACCCCGAAACTGCTTGTGCTGTAGCAATTTCCACTGTCCAACACCACCTTTTCTTTGCAGGGACAGTGGAGTTTATATTTTTCTTCATCAGCTCTGTAGCTTATTAGGCTCCTTATAAGGCTCCCTGATAGCTGCATTGCTGTTTGTGTGCCGCTGTGCAAACCAACTGGAGATTGAAATTTTACTACAGCCCTATATATATATATATATATATATATATATATATATATATATATATATCTTCCAGCCACGTTCTGCCACTTACATTGTGTAGTGTAATAAACTGCAGCACTCTTCATATCACAGAATAAATTGCAGCAATCCTCATATCACAAAATAAACTGCAGCACTCCTCATATCACAGAATAGATAGCAGCACTCATATCACAGAATAAACTGCAGTACTCCTCATATCACAGAATATACTGCAGCACTCCTAATATCACAGAATAAATTGCAGCAATCCTCATATCACAGAATATACTGCAGCGCTCTTCATGTCACAGAATAAACTGCAGCAGTCATCAGAATATACTGCAGCACTCCTCATATCACATAATAAACTGCAGCACTCATCAGAATATACTGCAGCACTCCTCATATCACATAATAAACTGCAGCACTCATCAGAATATACTGCAGCACTCCTCATATCACAGAATAAACTGCAGCACTCCTCATATCACAGAATAAATTGCAGCAATCCTCATATCACAGAATATACTGCAGCGCTCTTCATGTCACAGAATAAACTGCAGCACTCATCAGAATATACTGCAGCACTCCTCATATCACATAATAAACTGCAGCACTCATCAGAGTATACTGCAGCACTCCTCATATCACATAATAAACTGCAGCACTCCTCATATCACAGGATAAACTGCAGCACTCATCAGAATATACTGCAGCACTCCACATATCACATAATAAACTGCAGCACTCATCAGAATATACTGTAGCACTCCTCATATCACATAATAAACTGCAGCACTCATCAGAATATACTGCAGCACTCCTCATATCACATAATAAACTGCAGCACTCCTCATATCAAAGGATAAACTGCAGCACTCATCAGAATATACTGCAGCACTCCTCATATCACAGAATAAACTGCAGCACTCCTTTTCTAAGAATATACTGCAGCACTCCTCATATCACAGAATAAACTGCAGCACTCCTCATATCGCAGAATAAACTGCAGCAATCCTCATATCACAGAATAAACTGCAGCACTCCTCATATCGCAGAATAAACTGCAGCACTCCTCATATCACAGAATAAACTGCAACACTCCTCATATCACAGAATAAACTGCAGCACTCTTCATATCACAGAATACAATGCAGCGCACCTCATACCACAGAATAAACTGCAGCAGTCCTCATCACAGAATATATTGCAGCAGTCCTCATATCACAGAATAAATTGCAGCACTTTTCATCATAGAATATACTGCAGCACTCCTCATATCACAGAATAAACTGCAGCACTTCTTATACCACAGAATAAACTGCAGCACTCTTCATATCACAGAATAAATTGCAGCACTCCTCTTATTACAGATTAAACTGCAGCACTCCTCATATCACAGAATAAACTGCAGCACTCCTCATATCACAGAATAAACTGCAGCACTCCTCTTATCACAGAATATACTGCAGCACTCCTCATATCACAGAATAAACTGCAGCACTCTTTTTCTAAGAATATACTGCAGCAGTCCTCATATCACAGAATAAACTGCAGCACTCCTCATATCACAGAATAAACTGCAGCACTCCTCATATCACAGAATAAACTGCAACACTCCTCATATCACAGAATAAACTGCAGCACTCTTCATATCACAGAATACAATGCAGCGCACCTCATACCACAGAATAAACTGCAGCAGTGCTCATCACAGAATATATTGCAGCAGTCCTCATATCACAGAATAAATTGCAGCACTTTTCATCATAAAATATACTGCAGCACTCCTCATATCACAGAATAAACTGCAGCACTTCTTATACCACAGAATAAACTGCAGCACTCCTCATATCACAGAATAAATTGCAGCACTCCTCTTATCACAGATTAAACTGCAGCACTCCTCATATTACAGAATAAACTGCAGCACTCCTCATATCACAGAATAAATTGCAGCACTCCTCTTATCACAGAATAAACTGCAGCATGTCAGAACTAAGAAGTGGACCCTCTGGGTCACGACTACAGAGCCCCCGAGAGCGAGTGAACCAGATGAAGCCACCCCCTGTACAGGGAGTGTTAGGGACAGGCCCAAGTGGGGTGTAGCCGCAACTGCCAGGGCCAAAGGGACGACTGAGGTTAGCGCTGAGAGAACTGAGGACGGAGGGGAGAAGGAGCTACTGAGGCACTGGACAAATGGAGGTAGTAAAAGACAAAGCACTGACCGGAAAGATGAAGGCACACGTAGACGAAAACAACGGGAACTAGAACTGGCAAGCACAGCAGGAACATGGTACTGGCACAACAGGAACACGGAACTGGAGGACACATCAGGAACACGGGACTGCATGGCACAGCAGGAAGACGGAACCGGAGGACACATCAGGAACACGGGACTGGATGGCACAGCAGGAACACTGAACTGGAGGACACGTCAGGAACACGGGACTGGATGGCACAGCAGGAAGACAGAACTGGAGGATACGTCAGGAACACGGTACTGGTAGGCACAGCAGGAACACTGTGCAGGAGGGCACAGCCAATCTGGAAACAAAGCAAGAGATGCACGGAGCCTAGGAACCTAAAGAGATGCTGGTAATAACCAGCAAACGCGATAGACGCACAGGCGTCTTACCCAGGCAGATGCAGGGGAGAAATACCCGATGGGCCGCCATATTGGGGGCGGAGCCAGAGGGTCACAACCTCCCAGAAGCCGCGGCAGTGAGAGGAGGACGTCTGCGCATGCGTGGACCGCCGAAGGGATGAATGCTGGGGAATCCAGACGGAGAGGAGCGAGGAGGAGCGTCACGAGCACGCCGGCCGGACAGGTAGGTATAGCGAGGTGTAAGTGTACCCCCTCTCTTATCCCCCCTCCCTTTAGAACTAGAAAGGAACCTCTTTAAGACTAAAGGGGCATTGATATTCTCAAGAGGCTCCCAAGACCTTTCTTCGGATCCAAATCCCTTCCAATCAATCAAATAAAACGTTTTGCCCTTAACAGATTTCTTAGCAAGAATATTCTTAACTTCAAAAGAGGCATCGGAAGAAAGAGGTTAGTGAGAACGTGACGAAACAGAATGATAATGATTGAAAATTGCGGGTTTGAGAAGTGATACATGAAAAGTGTTAGTAATGCGTAGGGAAGCTGGCAATTTCAATTTGTATGCTACGTTATTAATTCGACTAGAAACCTCAAAAGGACCTATGTAACGCGGACCTAATTTCTAAGAGGGAACTTTGAGTCGGATGTAACGAGAGGAAAGCCAGACCTTATCGCCAGGTTGATAAGGAGGGACATCCAAACGCTTTTTGTCAGCATACTTTTTCATCCTGCTACTAGCCTTTTTAAGGGCCTCTTTAGTCTCCTGCCAAATTTTGGAAAATTCCTGGGACAAGGAATCCGCCGCTTGTACGCCTGAGGTGGGGAGAACAGGAAGAGGAATGCTGGGATGTTGCCCAAAAACAATAAAAAAAGGAGACCTAGATGAAGATTCGCTAGTGTGGTTATTGTAGGCAAATTCTGCCCAGGGAAGAAGAGATACCCAGTCATCATGGTGAGCATTGGTAAAGTGACGAAGATAAGATATGAGGATTTGATTAACACGCTCCACCTGACCGTTGGACTGGGGATGATAAGCAGAAGGACAATCTAGCGATACCTTTATGAGACCACAAAGCCCTCTCCAAAAACGGGAGGTAAACTGGACTCCTCGGTCGGAGACGATATGCTGAGGGAATCCATGGAGTCGAAAAACTTGAAGTAAAAAGATCTTCGCTAGGTCAGGAGCACATGGAAGTCCAGGTAGAGAGATTAAGTGGGCCATCTTGGAAAATCTGTCTACCACCACCAAAATTGCAGTGCAATTAGAGGACCTCGGTAAATCGGTGACAAAGTCCATAACAATATGAGTCCAGGGAACAGATGGCGCAGGAAGTGGAAGCAGAGAACCAGAAGGCAGCTGTCGAGAAACCTTGTTCCGATCACATGAGGAACAAGAAGCAACGAAATCCAACACATCCTGGCGAAGAGACAGCCACCAATAATGATGGGAAATCAGGGATAGAGTCTTCTTACCTCCGACATGTCCAGCGAACTGGGAGGAATGACCATAACGTAACACCTTCAACTTGTCACAATTAGAAATGAGGGTCTTTCCCGGAGGCGGCGTCATCACATCTAGTGGAGCCAAAGAAACAATCTTAGCTGGATCAAGAATGTGCATAGGTCTCTCCTCTACATCCGACAGTTGAAAAGACCGAGACAGGGCGTCAGCTCTGATGTTCTTATCTCCAGGTCGGAAATGTAACTCGAAATCGAAACGTCCAAAGAACAAAGACCACCTGGCTTGTCGAGGATTCAGCCTTTGGGCTGACTGGAGATAGGCTAGATTCTTGTGGTCGGTAAAAATAATGAAAGGATGAACAGCCCCCTCAAGAAGATACCGCCACTCCTCCAATGCCAATTTGATGGCAAGCAATTCTTTGTCACCGATGGAATAATTACGTTCTGGAGGAGAAAAAGCCTTGGAGAAAAACCCACAGGAAACTAACCGACCCGAGTTAGACCTATGGAGAAGTACAGCTCCGGCTCTGATAGAGGATGCATCCACCTCTAGAATGAATGGCCTATTGGAATCCGGTCGATGAAGCACAGATGCAGAAGCAAATTCTTGCTTCAGAGTTTGAAAGGCAGTCTCAGCCTCTGATGGCCAAAGATTGGAATCGACCCCTTTACGGACCAAAGCAGAGATTTGCTTAGACAGAGAAGAGAAGTGAGAAATAAATTGCCTGTAGTAATTGGCAGAGCCAAGAAATCACTGAGTAGCTTTTACTCCTGATGGACGGGGCCAATTCAGAACAGCAGACACCTTCTCAGGATCCATTCTCAGACCATCCTCGGACATGATATAACCCAGGAAAGGCACGGAAGACTGTTCGAAGATGCATTTTTCAATCTTATCAAAAAGATAATTTTCTCTTAGACAAAGTAAGACTCGGCGAACGTCTCGTCGATGGGTGGATAGATCAGGGGAGAAGACAAGGATGTCATCCAAGTAGACCACAACACTGGTATAGAGACAGTCTTGAAAAATGTCATTAACGAACTCTTGGAACACTGCAGGCGCATTACAAAGCCCAAAAGGCATTACCAAATACTCGTAGTGTCCATCCCGAGTATTAAACGCAGTCTTCCACTCGTCTCCCGCACGGATGCGAACCAAGTTGTAGGCTCCCCGAAGATCAAGCTTGGTGAAGATTCGTGCTCCTCTCAGATGGTCGAAAAGTTCAGAGATTAGAGGTAAATGGTATTTGTTCTTCACAGTGATGCAGTTTACTCCCCTGTAATCAATACACGGGCGAAGAGTACCATCCTTCTTATTCACAAAAAAGAAACCTGCTCCAGCTGGAGAAGAAGATTTCCAAATAAAACCTCTAGTGAGATTCTCTTGAACATAGTCCGACATAGCTTGAGTCTCTGCAGGCGAGAGAGGATAGATTCTACCCCTAGGAGGCGTGGCACCGGGAATGAGATATATAGGACAGTCGTAGGGTCGATGAGGAGGAAGAGACTCTGCCTCCTTTATATCAAAAACATCCAAAAAAGAAGAAAAAGCAGGAGGCAACCCGGAGGGAATGGGAGAGGGACTGGGAACACCCACAGGACGCATCGGCAGCAGACAACGAGACCGACAGGAATCTCCCCAACGAAGAATGTTGCCCTTATGCCAATCAAGAAAAGGTTCGTGGAGTCGCAGCCAAGGAAGACCGAGGAGAATAGGATGAGAAATGTTGGGTAAAACAAACAACGAGATTTTCTCCCTCTGAAGAGCCCCCACCTGGAGCTCCACCGAGTGCGTAACTTGAGTTATGGTTTCTTGCAAGGGTCTTCCATCTACAGAAGCGAGAAGAAGAGGATTCTCTATGGGCCTTATGGGAACTGAGAATTTAATTACCTCCTCCAACCTAATGAAATTCCCGGCAGCACCCGAGTCCAAATAAGCCTCAAGAGAAAAACGTTTACCAGAAATATGTAACAAAACGGGTAGAGTGAGGGGTTGAGAGGTTTCACATGCACCTAGGGAGGCCTCTCTTACCTGACCTAGGCAGAGGAGTTTTCTGGACAGTCGGGGCAGGCTTGGAGGGGATGTGAGGAACTTCCACAGTAAAAACAGAGGTCCTGGGACCGTCTCTCCCTGCGACGTTGTTCGGAGAGTTTAACACGATCGACTCGCATAGGCTCAGGAGCGGAAACAGAAGTTGAGCCCCTGGGATGCGGGCTGGGAGGCCTACGGGAAGTCATAGAGGAACGAGAAAATTTTCTCTCCCGAGCTCGTTCCTGAAAGCGAAGATCAATTTGTGTTGCCAAAGCAATTAAGTCCTCCAAATTAGTCGGGGTGTTACGACCAGCTAACTCATCTTTCACACGACTAGAAAGCCCCCGCCAGAAAGCCCCTACTAACGCCTCATTATTCCAGCCTAGGTCAGAAGATAGGTCCGAAACTGGATGGCGTATTGCCCAACAGTTAAAGACCCCTGCAGTAAATTAAACAATGCCTCAGTGGTTGAGGCCAAACGACTGAGCTGGAGAACCACTGGATCATCCCGCTCCCAAAGAGGATTAACCCATGCAAAAGCATCTCCCTCCAAAAGAGAAACAATAAAGGCTACCTTGGCCCGATCCGTAGGATACTGCGTAGGAAGGAGTTCAAAATGAAGGCGGCACTGATTGCGAAACCCCCGACATAGTTTGGGATCTCCATTAAAGCGAGGAGGTTTAGCCAAACGAGGAGTGGGATGGGGAGCTAGAGCTGGAGAAGAACCGGACACAGCTGCCTGGAGAGAAAGTAGACAGTTATCTACAGAAGCCATATACCCCAGAATATGGGACTGAGCGTCACGCTGCTGTGCCAGTTCTTGTTGCAAACGAGGCATTCCCCGGATCAGAGGACTGAAGAGCAGAGAGACGGGAGTCCATAGACTTCATAAAGGACATCATCCGCGTCTGGTTCTCCCGCAGGAAAACAAGCTCTTTCTGAGCAGCCGCAGCTCCAGCGGGGTCCATGGCCTTTGCGTACTGTCAGAACTAAGAAGTGGACCCTCTGGGTCACGACTACAGAGCCTCCGAGAGCGAGTGAACCAGATGAAGCCACCCCCTGTACAGGGAGTGTTAGGGACAGGCCCAAGGGGGGTGTAGCCGCAACTGCCGGAGCCAAAGGGACGAAGCGCGAAGGGTTAGCGCTGAGAGAACTGAGGACGGAGGGGAGAAGGAGCTACTGAGGAGACTGGAATGGCAGAGGCACTGGACAAATGGAGGTAGTAAAAGACAAAGTACTGACCGGAAAGATGAAGGCACACGTAGACGAAAACAACGGGAACTAGAACTGGCAAGCACAGCAGGAACACGGTACTGGTAGGCATAACAAGAACACGGAACTGGAGGACACGTCAGGAACACAGGACTGGATGGCACAGCAGGAGCACGGAACTGGAGGACACGTCAGGAACACGAGACTGGATGGCACAGCAGGAGCACGGAACTGGAGGACACGTCAAGAACACGGGACTGGATGGCTCAGCAGGAACACGGAACTGGAGCACACGTCAGGAACACGGGACTAGATGGCACAGCAGGAAGATGGAACTGGAGGATACGTCAGGAACACGGTACTCTTAGGCACAGCAGGAACACGGTACAGGAGGGCACAGCCAATCTGGAAACAAAGCAAGAGATGCACGGAGCCTAGGAACCTAAAGAGATGCTGGTAATAACCAGCATATGTGATAGACGCAAAGGCGTCTTACCCAGGCAGATGCAGGGGAGAAATACCCGATAGGTGCCGCCATATTGGGGGCAGAGCCAGCGGGTCACGACCTCCCAGAAGCCCCGGCGGTAATATGAGCCCGTCTGCACATGCGCGGACCGCCGAAGGGACAAACGCCGGGGAAAATCGAGACGGAGAGGAGCGAGGAGGAGCGTCGGGAGCGCGCCGGCCGGACAGATAAGTATAGCGAGGTGTAACACAGCGCTCCTCATATCACAGAATAAACCGCAGTACTCCTCATATCACAGAATATACTGCAGCACTCCTCATGTCACAGAATAAACTGCAGTACTCCTCATGTCACAGAATATACTGCAGCACTCCTCATGTCACAGAATAAGCTGCAGTACTCCTCATGTCACAGAATAAACTGCAGCACTCGTATCATAGAATAAACTCCAGAACTGCTTATATGACAGAATAAAATACAGCACTCCTCATATTACAGAATAAACTGCAGCACGTTTCATCATAGAATATACTGCAGCACTCCTCATATCACAGAATAAACTGCAGCACTCCTCATATCACAGAATAAACTGCAGCGCTCCTCATATCACAGAATAAACTGCAGCACTCCTCATCTATAATATAATGCTGGAAGCCTTTATAGACTGCGCAAGCGCCGGCGCAGTCTGGCCCCCACAGAGTGACGCTCCCACGAGATCGCGGTATGCGTAAACACTGAACGCACACCGCGATCTCCACCGGAGAGTCAGGGACGCGCCAGGAGGGTGAGTATATTCACCTGTCCCCCGTTCCAGCGCTGCGTGTGGCTCCGTCTCCCGTGTCCTCTGCTGTGACGTTCACAGTTCAGAGGGCGCGATGACGCGCTTAATGCGCGCCGGCGCCGCCCTCTGACTGACTAGTCACAGCCAGAGGACCCGGAAGATGGCAGCGCGCAGCGCTGGAACGGGGACAGGTGAATATAGCAAGTGCTGGGGGGCCTGAGCTAGTGGCGATAGCGGCACCTGACCCCCACAGCGCGCCGGTGTCCCCGCCTGCTCAGGCCCCCCAGCACTCGGCGCCCAGCGACGATAGGTGAGTATGGTATTTTTTTTTCTATATATCGCAGCAGCATACGGGGCATATACAATGGAGCATCTTATGGGGGCCATAAACCATAATGGAGCAGTGTACGGGGGCATACACACTGGAGCGTCTTATGGAGGCCATAAACCTTTATGGAGCAGTGTACGGGGGCATACACACTGGAGCGTCTTATGGGGGCCATAAACCTTTATGGAGCAGTGTACGGGGGCTTTCACACTGGAGCGTCTTATGGGGGCCATAAACCTTTATGGAGCAGTGTACGGGGGCATACACACTGGAGCGTCTTATGGGGGCCATAAACCTTTATGGAGCAGTGTATGGGGGCATACACACTGGAGCGTCTTATGGGAGCCATAAACCTTTATGGAGCAGTGTACGGGGGCTTACACACTGGAGCGTCTTATGGGGGCCATAAACCTTTATGGAGCAGTGTACGGGGGCATACACTATGGAGCATCGTATGGGGGCCATCAACCATAATGGAGCAGCGTATGGGGCATATGGATGGGAGAAGCAAATTAAAGAATGGCGCAGGATGGGAGCAGCACATGGCAGAACGGGGGCGCAGGATGGGAGCAGCACATGACAGAACGGGGGCGCAGGATGGGAGCAGCACATGACAGAACGGAGGCGCAGGATGGGAGCAGCACATGACAGAACGGGGGCGCAGGATGGGAGCAGCACATGACAGAACGGGGGCGCAGGATGGGAGCAGCACATGACAGAACGGGGGCGCAGGATGGGAGCAGCACATGACAGAACGGGGGCGCAGGATGGGAGCAGCACATGACAGAACAGGGGCACAGGATGGGAGCAGCACATGACAGAACAGGGGCACAGGATGGGAGCAGCACATGACAGAACAGGGTCACAGGATGGGAGCAGCACATGACAGGATGGGGGCGCAGGATGGGAGCAGCACATGACAAGATGGGGGCGCAGGATGGGAGCAGCACATGACATGATGGGGACGCAGGATGGGAGCAGCACATGACAGAACGGGCGCAGGATGGGAGCAGCACATGACAACAGGTGCACAGGATGGGAGCAGCACATGACAGAACGGGCGCAGGATGGGAGCAGCACATGACAGAACAGGTGCACAGGATGGGAGCAGCACATGACAGAACAGTGGCACAGGATGGGAGCAGCACATGACAGGATGGGGGCGCAGGATGGGAGCAGCAAATGACAGAATGGAGGCGCAGGATGGGTGCAGCACATGTCAGAATGGGGGCAGCACATGTCACAATGGGGGCGCAGGATGGGAGCAGCGCATGACATAATGGGGGCGCAAGATGGGTGCAACACATGGCAGGATGGGGGCGTAGGATGGGTGCAGCACATGACAGGATGGGGACGCAGGATGGGAGCAGCACATGTCAGAATGGGGGTGTAGGATGGGTGCAGCACATGACAGGATGGGGACGCAGGATGGAGCAGCACATACCAGGATGGAGACCATATACCAATATAAATGCTCGCCACCCGGGCGTAGAACGGGTTCAATAGCTAGTATCATATGGTAGACTACAACAGTCCTCATATCACAGAAAGAACTGCAGCACTCCTCATGTTACAGAATAAATTGCAGCACTTCTCATATCACAGAATAAACTGCAGCACTTCTCTTTTCAGAATATTCTGCAGCACTCCTCATATCACATAATAAACTGCAGCACTTCTCTTTTCAGAATATTCTGCAGCACTCCTCATATCACAGGATAAACTGCAGCACTCCTCATATCAGAGAATAAACTGCAACACTCCTCATATCACAGAATAAACTGCACAACTCATATCATAAAATAAACTGCAGCACTCCTCATATCACAGAATAAACTGCAGCAGTCCTCATATCACAGAATAAACTGCACAACTCATATCATAGAATAAACTGCAGCAGTCCTCATATCACAGAATAAACTGCAGCACTCCTCATATCACAGAATAAATTGCAGCAGTCCTCATCACAGAATAAACTGCAGCACTCCTAATATCACAGAATAATCTGCAGCACTCCTAATATCACAGAATAATCTGCAGCACTCCTAATATCACAGAATAATCTGCAGCACTCCTCATATCACAGAATAAATTGCAGCAGTCCTCATATCACAGAATAAACTGCCCGGGGTTATTCGGTTGGCCCATGTTTTTTTCTGAAGGGGATTTATTTATTTCCCACTTCCCAGTTCCAGTTTGTAACTCACAGCTCTCTGGTGCCCCCCTTACCCTCAGGTCAGTCAAGGAACTCAACCTAGAATAAGTAGTCACCAGAAAGGCTGCCTGCTATGTGCTAGCTGTGGGGCACACACTGCAGTGAGGTTGATATAATTATTCCCATCCGCAGCCAAGCAATACACTATAAAAACCCTGTTCCCTCACTGCTAGCGTTACCCACCAGCGCAGGACACTTCTGCTGCCACCAGCTCCTGTTGCCTAATTAATATTGGGTCAGGAACCAACCCAATTTGTACCGTAATTTACTTCAGAGAACGTGAAAGTACGTTATAGAGCATGGAAAACCGAAGCGAGTAATTTTATATATTTTGCTCCAAAAGGCAGGCAGTGTTTACAAAAGTGTAATAATATATTATAAAATGAGACAATTATGTATATACAGACAATTATAATATAAAAAGGGATTAAAGGAAGAAAATAGACTTACAGCTCTCTCATATCATGGCTGACTATGCGGCTGGAGGGAGGGGAGCATGTATCCCAATGCATCACAGAGTGTCTCTCAGCTAGTTCATTGGGCTCAAGCAAAATTAGGTCTCACTGTCTGATACCCCTGGTTGTGACATAACTGAGTGGGCTGTGTTATGGAATGCACTCCTACTTTCTCAGAGTTATGGAACATTCATATCCGCCGTAGCTCCAGGATGCAACCTCGTCTAGCGATGACGGAATTACCATTGATCTTGTTTTGAGATTAGCATTCTGTTAAGACTAGTGATGAGCGAGTAATAAAATGCTTGGGTGTTCGTTGCTCGGGTCGAGCAAATTGGAATACTCGGATACTTGACCCGAGCAACGAGCCCAATGTAAGTCTATGGGAGACCCGAGTATTTTTACCGCGATCCCCCTGGGGGTCCTTTTAAGGTCTAAAAACGTCTGAAAATGATGGAAACACTGCTGAAATGACACCGACATCATGGGGAACGCCCCTGGAAGCATTCCTGATTCCTAGTTCACAGCTGTAAACAATTTTTTCCGAGATTCATGCCATTTTTCCCGGTGCCACAAAAAAACACACTAAAACGAAACCAAAAGGTATTTTGCTGGGAAATATGTTAAGGTACATCCTTTGCAGGTTAATGACTTGCCTGTAAGGCCAAATAATTAACCCCACACAGAAAATTTCCTCCACCTTTTGGGCTTAGTTCAGACGCAGCATTTTTGAAGCGTTTTCCAACTTTAACATTGCTTTCAACCACTACAGATGCATTCACTGGGAAATGTCATTGTAACATTTAACAACCCTAGCTGGCCATGTGGTGTGTGACACATAAGCAGACACATCTTGTTTCATTTATGAAGGAGGGACTCTTAAAGTCACAGCCTATTTGTACTGGTGCATCAGGCGGCATTAATCTTCTTAAAGGGCCATTATTAAACAGTGGGCCTCCTAAGCTGTTGTAGCCTATGCTGTGAGTAGATGGGCTGCCAAGAATTACGATGCACCACAATACCCCTTTCATAAGATGTCCAGGGAGGACTCCTGAAAAAATGTTACATTGAATGCAAGGCCTGCCCAGCTACCAATTCATATGCACCCCTATAAGCCTTTGAACCCACATACTGGATGGGCCCATGAAAATCCACTTCACAATATGCATTTTGTACATCCATAAGTCGCCAATAATAGGCGTAAAAGGTCTAACTTAATCTACCCAAGTGATTATTAATGGGGCTTCAGTGCAAGATTTCCAACATACAAAAGTAACTGGCATTTCCACACCAAAAAAATTAATTACACCTCCATGCAATGTGTGCGTTTTCTCCACAGAAACACTTGAAGATCATGATTTTTTTTTCTACTGTTATTGTATCAGATAAAGAAAATAATGTTGCTTCCGTGAAATCGTCTTCTGATGAAAAAGAAAAGCATTCAGTGAACTGTTAAACTGTAGGTAAAGATCGTACATTGCAAGATGGTGGACGTTAAACAAGGCATGGTTTCAAACTTTTTTTTTCCAATGTCAAAAGTACGTTCTTCCCCTACCAAATCCATTTCTCAATGTTCAAACAAAAAATTACAAATAAAATCACACAGAGTTAAGGAGAACTGACTTCAAGGAAACAAAGGATTTTTTTTCTCTTCCACCAAAACTTGCTAACACTTCAGAGTTGTGGCTGATAAAAATATCACCAATCAGTCCAAAAGCGAGTGAAGCAGATTGCTTTAAATCCTTGCAAGACTATGAAGTTTACTAATGTGACAAAATGATGTCTGTTTTCAGTTAAGCTTTTGAGAATCCCCAACAATGCAGTCTGAATGACGTGATTGGAGACAGGAGACTGTTACTTTGAAAAAAATTAAATAAAAAATTGTGTACCATGAAACCTCAAGCTGTCAAACACTTTCTTGGTTTTCAAATAGTAATGGAATCCCGACAATATGTTGAGAGCAGGATGCACTACAATGAAGGACGATCAACTTTTTGTCTTTTTAATGGTATCATGGTTCCCTTTTTGCAGAATGATTTACAGGAGAATTTGGCAATTTTATTTGCCAAGTTTTTAACCCTAAGGTTCAGATACGGCTTTAAAGAAGGCTAATACTTGCAATACAACGCAATTTTATTTCCAGGTACAAAATTCAAGGAATAGTATGAGTGCGTACACTTTTGTATATGTTATTATACAAAGGTTAAGTACATATTTGGATTAAATACATATAATGATTAAGTATATATAAAGATTAACTACTTACAATATACTTACATCATCACCAAGAGGCTTTTAAACATCATCCGTCAGGAATATCAAAGAAGCAACACCAAGACAGAGAACCCCTGGGAGATTACCTACACTGCATGGGCCGCAAGGATTTAGATAAAACCACCACATGGAGAGGTTCAGTATACCGTAATGTTTTACAATGCCAGACACATAGAAGCTTAGAACTGTTTGTGAAGTGAATAAACAAACATTTCTCAAGATTATGTCACTATGAGCATTGTCTATCACATCTGGAAATGTTTTACAAGAAATGCAGCTATGTAATTGTCTGAATGCATTCAGTATATTTCAATCTACGATACGATACGATACTATACACTTTATTGATCCCGTGGGAAATTATGGTATCACAGCAGCACAACTTAAATCATAAAAATCATAAAGGAATTACATTGTTGACATGACAGTGGAGTTGACAATCTGGAATCCAAATCGCCATTTGTATATTTGCACTAGACTATTAACAGCAATCATATCTATAATCAGACTTTCTAGAAAAACTTAAGCTTAACCCATTGAGTACTTTGGATAATCATGACAATCTTCTTGACTAGTATCTATAGGTAAGTAATGTTAAAAATAGCTGCTACTTTGAATTCCAGAAATAAAAGAGAGAACTGCAAGAATGTGAAGATGTTCTAAAAAATAACTGTGACCATGCTCAATTTTCCATAACTGTTCCGTTCGGCTATGCAGTAAATATTGGAGACACAATAGATGATCTGACATCTTTTCAAAAAATTACTTTACAGATAAAAAGAGCATTTATTATTATTCCTGTTTATTATCCTAGACAGAAAGAAGGAACATGCAGTCTCCCTCATACAAGTTATCTCAGCCAAAATTGATAAAGTCCTCTGCATCTACAAGCATTCACCCATCACTTTTTTGTATTGAACTCCTACCATTTGATGCAGCCAAAGTTATGGCTCTCAAAGAGAGAAGCTAATATAGTGGACAAAGAAATATTTGTAATGAACTACTGAGCCAAACTAACAGCATTGCTTTATCAAATTTATGTGAAGTGTATTGTGTCCAATGTGAGCCACCAGGCTGCACAAAAAGGAGCTTTCAGGTGAGCTCTTTAAGGTACACAAATGTTATTAAGTCTTTGCCAACAAGGATGTGGTTTCACTAACTGTGGTTTCACCAACAGTACAGAACCCGTTTACCCAGGTCATGTAGTCGGAGATAAGGAAGAGACATTGCAGGAAACCGCGTTAAGAAGTAGACCCAATGTAGGGGTGTGGGTCTCTGAGACTTGTAATGGAGCATGAGCTGACAAACAATTCCCCAATGGGGGGTATCTTTTTTAATAAACTAGTGCCATCACAACCCCCTTGCCCAAAATTCAGTGGCCTATAACAGTACAGAGCATGTTAACCCTGGTGATCTAGTGGCAGGTAAGGAAGAGACATTGCAGGAAACCGAGTTAAGAACATAGTAACATAGTTAGTAAGGCCGAAAAAAGACATTTGTCCATCCAGTTCAGCCTATATTCCATCATAATAAATACCCAGATCTACGTCCTTCTACAGAACCTAATAATTGTATGATACAATATTGTTCTGCTCCAGGAAGACATCCAGGCCTCTCTTGAACCCCTCGACTGAGTTCGCCATCACCACCTCCTCAGGCAAGCAATTCCAGATTCTCACTGCCCTAACAGTAAAGAATCCTCTTCTATGTTGGTGGAAAAACCTTCTCTCCTCCAGACGCAAAGAATGCCCCCTTGTGCCCGTCACCTTCCTTGGTATAAACAGATCCTCAGCGAGATATTTGTATTGTCCCCTTATATACTTATACATGGTTATTAGATCGCCCCTCAGTCGTCTTTTTTCTAGACTAAATAATCCTAATTTCGCTAATCTATCTGGGTATTGTAGTTCTCCCATCCCCTTTATTAATTTTGTTGCCCTCCTTTGTACTCTCTCTAGTTCCATTATATCCTTCCTGAGCACTGGTGCCCAAAACTGGACACAGTACTCCATGTGCGGTCTAACTAGGGATTTGTACAGAGGCAGTATAATGCTCTCATCATGTGTATCCAGACCTCTTTTAATGCACCCCATGATCCTGTTTGCCTTGGCAGCTGCTGCCTGGCACTGGCTGCTCCAGGTAAGTTTATCATTAACTAGGATCCCCAAGTCCTTCTCCCTGTCAGATTTACCCAGTGGTTTCCCGTTCAGTGTGTAATGGTGATATTGATTCCCTCTTCCCATGTGTATAACCTTACATTTATCATTGTTAAACCTCATCTGCCACCTTTCAGCCCAAGTTTCCAACTTATCCAGATCCATCTGTAGCAGAATACTATCTTCTCTTGTATTAACTGCTTTACATAGTTTTGTATCATCTGTAAATATCGATATTTTACTGTGTAAACCTTCTACCAGATCATTAATGAATATGTTGAAGAGAACAGGTCCCAATACTGACCCCTGCGGTACCCCACTGGTCACAGAGACCCAGTTAGAGACTATACCATTTATAACCACCCTCTGCTTTCTATCACTAAGCCAGTTACTAACCCATTTACACACATTTTCCCCCAGACCAAGCATTCTCATTTTGTGTACCAACCTCTTGTGCGGCACGGTATCAAACGCTTTGGAAAAATCTAGATATACCACGTCCAATGACTCACCGTGGTCCAGCCTATAGCTTACCTCTTCATAAAAACTGATTAGATTGGTTTGACAGGAGCGATTTCTCATAAACCCATGCTGATATGGAGTTAAACAGTTATTCTCATTGAGATAAGATAAGAAGTAGGCCCAATGTAGGGGTGTGGATCTCTGAGACTTGTAAAGGAGTGCATGAGCTGACAAACAATTCCCCAATGGTTTTTTTTTTAAATAAATAAACTAGTGCCATCACAACCCCCTTGCCCAAAATTCAGTGGCCTATAACAGTACAGAGCACGTTAACCCTGGTCATTTAGTATCAGGTAAGGAAGAGACATTGCAGGAAACAGAGTTAAGAAGTAGGCCCAATGTAGGGGTGTGGCTCTCTGAGACTTGTAATGGAGTGCATGGCCTGACAAGCATTTACCCATGGGGGGAGAATTTATTTACATTTTTTTCATGGGGATCATAGACACCCTTGCCCAAAAATTGGACTGCCTATAGCAGCACAGAAGACGTTAATCCTGGTGATCTAATGGTGGAGAATGAGGAGACAAAGATAAATAATAATGAAATAAAACAAATACATAGAAAATTTGAATCCATGATGAAAGTAAATAACAAAAGAGAGGGGCAAACACAGGTTCATAGATTTGAAGCTAGAAAGTGTCCAACGAGATATATTTGTCCCTAGCAACAGCTCAGAGACGGCTATAAATTAAAATATAATATAAAAGTCTTTGAATTATTTTGTATTGCAGAGGTATACACTACCTCATTAGAGGACTGTCCAGATATAGGGAAAATGGAAGATATAAGAATAAATAGGAATAATAGACGTGCATCTCTTTTTTATGACATTTCCCCCTGTGGGAGTAAGAATTGTTTTGGTTTCCAATTAGTAATGGGCATCATAAATACACCCTTGCACAAAAAAATTGTGACTTTGGCATCCTGGAATCCGTTCACCCTGGTGTTCTACTGGTTGTGGATGATGAGGATAAGGAGGAGGATAACAACAAGCAGACCAAATCTGGAAGCGTATACCCATGTGTGGTTGTGAAGAGGTGCATTAGAATACATCTCCCCAGAAAAGAGAATTTATTAGAGGTTATGTTTCGCTGTTTTCACTTGGTGGTCTACAGAAGTATTTCCCAATCCAGCCCTTGTTCATTTTTATAAGAGTCAGCCTGTCAGCATTTTCAGTTGACAGGCGGATGCACTTATCTGTTATAATTCCACCAGCAGCGCTAAAAACCCGCTCTGACAGAACGCTAGCAGCAGCGCAGGCCAGGACCTGCAAGGCGTAGAAAGCCAGTTCATGCCACATGTCCAGCTTGGATACCCAATAATTAAAAGGCACAGAGGAATCCCGGAGGACGTTTGTACGATCTGCAAGGTACTCCCTCAGCATCTTACCAAACATTGCACTTCTTGTGACAGCACCCCTTGCCTCTGTGCCTTAGGGCTCTGCCTGAGCTGGATTGTACTTCTGTCCCTCTCACTTGGACTCCTTGGTTGTACAACATACTGTGGCGTCTGCTGCCAGCGTTCTCACATGGAAATTTTCTAAGTAAATCTGCTACAAAGGCCCTCTGGTGCATTTTAGTACACCTCTCTGCCTCTGGCAAAAAAAGATACTGAAAGTTCTCCTTGTAGTGTGGGTCTAGAAGTGTCACCAATCAGTAATGAGTGTCACCAAAATTTTTTATAATGCGAGGGTCACGTGAAATGCAGCGCAACATAAAGTCAGCCATACGTGCCAGACTGCTAACAGGCAAGATTTCCGTGTCCTCACCAACAGGACGATTGACCATGCTGTCCTCCTCATCCTCCTCCTCCCTGTCCTCAGGCCATCCCCGCTGAACAGACGGTTTGACAGCTGTGCTTGTAGTACCGTCCATAGCGCATGAAAGTAGCTCCTGTTATTCCTCCTTCTCCTCCTCATTGCTTACCAATCCAAGTTAGGAAGACATGAGACTGGGCTGAGTGTAATCCCCCTGTATGGTTCCTTGATCCATGCCCTCGTGCTCTGCCTGCAATGCTTCTTCTTTAATTGTGAGCAGAGAGGTTTTCAGAATGCTGAGAAGCGGGATGGTGATGCTAATTATGGCATCATCGCTGCTCACCATCTTGGTGCAGTCCTCAAAGTTTTGTAGGATGGTACATACAGTATGTCTGACATCCATGTCCACTCCTGAGGAGTCTGTACTGAATATTGCTGGCCTTGTTGATGTTGATAATCAACAACTGCCCTCTTCTGCTCACAAATCTTTCCAACATATGCAGCGTAGAGTTCCAGTGCATGGAGACATCACACACCAGTCGGTGAGCCGGAAGCTGCAAATGCTGCTGAAGCACGGCAAGGGCGGCTGAAGCTGTAGCTGACTTTCTAAAATGGGTAGACAGACGGCATACTTTCACTAGCAGATCCGGCAGCTCTGGGTAGCTTTTCAGAAAATGTTGAACCACGAGGTTAAGCACATGGGCCAAGCAAGGTACGTGTGTGAGCTCACCTTGCCTCAGAGCCGCCACCAGGTTCCAGCCATTGTCACACACGACCATGCCTGGCTGTAGGTTCAGCGGTGTCATCCAAATATCTGACTGCTCTTTCAGCGCTGTCCACAACTCTTAAGCATTGTGCGGTTTGTCACCTATGTAGATCAGCTTCAGCACAGCCTGTTGCCGCTTGGCTGAGGCAGTGCTGCAGTGTTTCCAGCTTCTGACTGATGTGTTGATTTCAGAGATGGAGGCTGAAGAGGAGGCGGTGCAGGAGCTGTAGACTGTGGGGGCAGCCCTGACTGACATAGGGCCGGCAATCCTCGGCGTGGGGAGGATGTGTTCCATCCCAAGGTCTGACTGGGTCCCGGCTTCCACTATGTTAACCCAGTGTGCCATCAGTGAGATGTACCATCCCTGGCCACAAGCACTTGTCAACGTGTCTGTGGTTAGGTGGACTTTCCCTGTAACAGCATTGTTGAGGGTACGGGTAATGTGGTATACATGCTGGTGTAATGTTGGTACAGCACACCGGGAGAAATAGTGGCGACTCGGGACCGAGTACCTTGGGATGGCCACTGCCATCAGGTTGCGGAAAGCCTCCGTCTCAATGAGCCTAAGAGGCAACATTTCGAGCGCAAGCAGAAGAGAAATGTTAGAATTTAGGACTGTGTCCTGTGGGGCGTTGGCTGGGTATTTACGCTTGCGTTCCAATGACTGGGGTATAGACAACTGAAGGCTGTGCTGGGACAAGGACGTGGACGGGCTTGATCATGGTGCTGATTGTGAGCAACAACAGGTGCAGGGCTAGAGGCATGTTCACATGCATGGTGGACTGGGGATTGGCTTCTATGCAAAACAGTGGAAGAAGCAGTGGTGTCACCTGCAGACAGTGTTCCTGAAGCCTGTGGTTTGGCCCACAAAGTTGGGTGCTTCAGTGCCATGTGTCTGATTATGCTGGTGGTGGTCAGGCTGGTAGTTTTTCTACCCCTGCTGATGCGGGCATGGCGGTTGCTTCAAATGGCCTGTTTGGGGTTATCGGCAGAGTCTTTAAAAAATAACCAAACACGGGAAGATCTAACAGTTGGAATAGCAACTTTCCTCATGTTGGCATTATGGGGAACGAATGCACGCTTTGTCTGTGGCCACTACACTGCTTCTTCCTGTCTGTTGGGGTGATATGCCTCCTTCCCCATGTGTGCTGCTGTCCTCGCTCTGCATGTCCTCCTAGGTTGGGTCAGTCACTATGTCATCCACCACCTCGTCTTCCACATCTGCACCCTGCTCCTCCTCCTGACTTTCTGGCAATTGTGTCTCATCATCGTCCACCTCTTGTGACACTTTCCCACCATCGCCTTCGTGTGACCGGGGCTGTTCAAAGCTTTGGGCATTGCTACATGCTATCTCATCTGTCCCCACTTCAAGTTGACCGGCCGAGAGTCCGGAATCTTGAAATGGAAAACTGAACAGCTCTTCAGAGTGTCCAAGTGTGGGATCAGTTGTCTCAGGGCACTCGGCATGGTGGGAGGAAGGAGGATCAGGGTGAGGAATATCCGGGCCACACTCACAGCTACTCAGACTTGACCATGTGCATTGAGGTCTATTTAGACAGGTAAGCATCTCTGCTTGTTTTCGGTGTGTTTTCTTGAATTTTTCCTTTTTTGGTGTTTTTTATATTAGAGTAGTACTGGCAAACCCTTAGGACCCTTGACGCGGGTTTCCGGCTTACATATTATGGCCAGAATAACAACCAATACCTTACATATATTTATATGTTTTGTTTTGCATGTTGTATTTTTTGCAGGGTGCAGTTGGGCCCAAATGGTTCTGTACACTGTGGCCTCTGTTCACACAGGATGCATTGTATCACTGGGCAGCCCGCCATAGGGCATTATTAATAGGCTGGAGCCAGATGCTCTGCATTCCTTGTGTGAACATACCACATACAGAGTATATATCTTAGTGCATTAGTGTACCACACAGCCAATCCCTGATTGAAGGCTGGCTGTTTCATTAGGTATTGCACCTGTGCATTTGCCATTTTACTTGGGTCTGCTGCACCCTGTCTGTGCAATTGTATTGAGGCCTATTCAGACAGGTAAGCATCTCTGCCTGTTTTTGGTGTGTTTTCTTGAATTTTTCCTTTTTTGGTGTTTTTCAGACTTGACCATGTGGAAGACATGGTGGTGGTGGTGATGGCTAAGTGACTGGAAGCATTATCCGCTATCCAACCAACAACCGTTTCACACTGCTCTGGCTTCAATAGTGGTGTACAGCGGTCCCATAGAAACTGGGACAGGAAGGTTGAGCGAGAAGATGTGGGTCTTTGTTGTGGCCCACTTTCACCTTGGCCACGGCCTCGTCCACTGCATGCACCATCAGCATCATGTCCACTTCCCCATCCCTTGCCCCTTGCCTTGCCCATTTTAAATGGAATACTGCACTATTTCAAAAGCTCAGCAGAAATGTATTTATTTGGAGCTAAATTATATCTAATCATTATGCCTGCAAAGCTACAATTTTTCAAACACAAACACCAGGCTTCAGCCTGACATAAAAGATTGTATTAATTTTTTTTTAGGGTTTTGTAGAATTTTTTAAATAAAAAAAACAGAGTGTAGCAAAGCTAGCAGACAGAACAATGCTACGTATGCCTGCGGAAATATGATTTTTCAAAAACAGAAACACCAGCCCTCAGCCTGACATAACAGACTGTATTAATTTTTTTTGGCTTTTGGGTGAATTTATAAAAAAAAAAAAAAATAAATAAAAAATTGAACAAGGCTAGCACACAGAACTATGCTACGTATGCCTGAAAATCTATGATTTTTAAACAGATACACCAGGCCTCAGTCTGACATAACAGACTGTATACATTTTTTGGGGGGCGGTTTTGGTGAATTTTTGAAAAAAAAAGAAAACTGCAGCTAGGGTGACGAGTACCGTGATACTCGGGTGAGTAACCAGTATCATCACTAATGGTCACACCAAACATTGATTTTTATTTAGATTTGTCATTTGTTTACTTAATTTGTATTTTGTTAATTGATCTAATTAAACTATTAACACCTCTGTTTTTAACCCCTCTCTGACATTAGACGTACTATTCCATCCATGTGACCTGGGACTTACTTCCCATGGATGGAATAGTATGTTATAGCAAACGGCCGCGCACATGGGTGGTTTGAAGCCGATCGCGGCTGGGTGTCAGCTGACACAGATCACTAACGACACTTTAATCCCCGGAATAATGTGATTGAGCATGATCGCAGCATTCCGGGAGCAGGCTGAGGGCTGACAGCCCCTCTGCCTTTGGTTCGGAGACCCCGCGGCTTGACACCGGGTCCCGATCGCTGCTATGGTTACCCGATGTCGTCATGATTACATCCGGTTTACCAGAGCTGAGAAACTTCCTGTCATGCGCAATGCATGTCAGGATGTTTTTCAGGTCACTGTGCATGGATTTCACCGCTGACAGCTACTATAGCATGCAGAGGCTGTTTCATCTGCATACTTTAGAAGCGATCAGCTTGCAAAAAATGATTGTCCCATAGTGGGACAAAGTGTAAAAGATAGAATGAAGTTAAAAAAAATGTAATAATTTTAAAATTATTGAAAATAATAATAAATCAATATTTATTCTATCATTAAATCTTTGAATTAAAAACATATAAACTATTAAAGTACACATATTTGGTATCCCCGCATCTGTAAAGATGGGGGCTGGAATAGGCACAGCTAAATGTAAGCCCCATGACTGCTGTTGGCTAGGGGAGGATTTCTAGAAAGGTTTTTGAAATGATTGAGAGGGATTGGTGGAGATGTGGAAGGGGCATTTATAGGGGCCCGTTTAGGGGTAGTTGGTGGAAAAGTGTGGGAATATTCTCACTTCCATTGAAGAAATCTGAGAGGAAGCAAGCTGAGAGGAAACACCGAGATTTTCCTCATGGAGTCTGTGGAGGATATCATGGATAGGTTCTGGGATGCGGCTAGCTACAGACGGGGAGGTTGGCTGGAGGAGCAATTATCTTCTATTCTGGGTGCCTCCAGGTCGCGGGAGCGGAGCAGGATTTGCAGAAGGACAAGGCCCCGGAGAGACTGTCACCAGATATTGTGGCTCACAGCAGGCGCAGGCTCCGGAGCCCCTCCGGGGACCCTGCAAAAAGTGGGCGTGGTCTGGCAGCTTCCTCCCGCCGTGCTTGCCCTGGCAGGAATCCACCAAGCCGGCCTGTTGGCGTGGGGCAGAGGAGTCGCAGAGGAGTGTACACCGGACCGGAAGTGCGTCCCACCTTGGAGCCTCAGGCCGCAATGGATGTGCAGCTGAGGCAGCAAGATCATTCCGCACCTTCTCGGCGGCCTGCACAGATGGCGTCATGGGACCGCAGCGGTGGCAGCAGAGGCGTTGATCTGCGGCGGGGTCCTAGCAACATGGCGGCGGAGGAAGAACTACTGTTTTGCAGCTTCGGGCACATCAGCAAACCGGAGGGCAATTCAGCATGTAGCACGAGCCTGGGGCCTCAAGGAGAAGTGGAATCCGAGTCGGGCAGCGACCACCGGGAAGATACAAGGCGTCTGGAATCCGGATTAACGGCTGGCGGGGACACAGCACCTGTACAGCTTGGTGAGCATGATTTTATGTGTGATTTGTCGCCCACAGGGGCTATGTTACATGTTCTAGGTAGTCAGGCCTCAGGGTCGGAGGGACGGCAGTTAGCTGGCTCTAGCGGGGACGGGGCCTTCGCGAGATTTTGCTTAGTATGGCACAGGTTTTGCAAAGATTGAAGAGTGTGGCACAGGGTACTGCGGGGACGACCCCAGTAGGGGCATGGTTGCTGGGGGTAACTTGTGGGTCGCAGGTCACAAGCGAGCCGCCAGTATCGGATGTAGGAGAGTGGGCCTCTGTTTCTGGCATATCGGTATTTGTACAAACTGAAAAAGACAAAGGGGAGGTGATTAAGTTGGACGATCGAGCAAAGGGCAAAGTAAAGTATATGTGTGCTTTGAGGGCCCCTTGGGAGCCCATTTGAAGAAAGAGGTAAAGGAGAAAATTTGTCGGGATGAATATGTGGAAATATTCTCCCTTCTTCCATTGGAGAAGTTTAATTTAGACAAAGGAAAGAAGGATGATAGTTAAAAAGAGGAGGAAGAAAAGCGGCGGTGGCGGCTGATTCCACAGACATTTGTTAGTTGGTTGCAGGCTTTTGCGATTTTGGCTAGTGTTATTGGAGAAAAATTTCCTGAAAATTGTTCAGGTCTGTTCTGCTATCTGGATGCGATTGGAGAGGCACACCGTACGTACGGTGGTGTGGCGTGGCTGCGTTACGACAAGCAATTTAGGCAGAGGAAGGTAGTAAGACCCGAGATCAAGTGGGATCAAAAGGATATTGGGCTTTGGCTGAAGGTTATGGCTCCAGTCCGATATGGGCAGTCCTTTCACGGGAGCGGTGGTAGCGGCAGCCAGCAAGCAGGGCATGGAAGTGGTGGTCAAGGGGCACAAGGATCAAAAGAAAAGTCCAGAACGTGCTGGCAATTCAATGATGGCCAGTGCAAGTACGGTAGTAACTGTAAGTTCAAGCATGTGTGCTCCTTTTGCAATGGGATCTCCCACGGAGCTGCAAAATGTTTTAAAAAAAACAAAGGGTAAGCCCTCTCTGGGTGCCGGTCATGGGGGTGACACCAGTGAGGCTTCCAGAGATGGTCCCCTTTCTAAATAGGTATCCGGACCAGGAGAAGGCAAGGGTCATTTGTAGTGGTTTTGTGGAAGGTTTTCGAATTGCTCCCCCTAACCACATGGTTCCTTTTTCTGTAAAAAATTTGAGGTCGGCAGATTTGCATTCGGAGATTGTTACTGTGAAATTGAAAAAGGAGGTTGAATTGGGTAGGATGGCAGGTCCGTTTTTATCTTTGCCTGTTGCAGGGATGATTTTTTCTCCATTAGGGGTTGTGCCAAAGAAAGAACCAAATAAGTTTAGATTGATTCAACATTTGTAGTATCCGAAGGGTCGGTCGGTTAATGATGGCATCGCACAGGAGTTATGTTCAGTGGAATACACATCGTTTGGTACGGCAGTTCAATTGGTTTGAAAATACGGGACTGGTGCTTTGTTGTCAAAAACCCATATTGAATCGGCTTTTAGGTTACTTCCTGTTCACCAGGACATTATTCCATTGTTAGGTTGTTTTTGTAAGGGCGGGTACTATTTGGATAGATGTTTGCCAATGGGTTGCACAATTTCATGTGTCTTTGAAACGTTCAGTACCTTTTTAGAGTGGGTGTTTAGGGATGTTGCTGACGTCCAGTCCATTATTTACTATTTGTATGACAATTTACTTATAGGTCCATCAGATTCGGTTTTGTGTAGGAATACTTTGGTCACCATGGAATGGGTGGTGGCACTTTTTGGTGTGCCTTTGGCTAGAGAAAAAACGGAGGGCCCCGGCATGGTGTTAAGCTTCCTTGGAATTTTGATTGATTCAGAGAAAATGTAATGTCGGCTACCGGACGATAAATTCTTGTTATTGAAACAGGAATTGAATAGGGTTAGAAAACGGCGCAAATTGACATTGAAGGATTGCAGTCGTTGCTAGGTCGGTTAAATTTCGCGTGCAGGATCATACCCATGGGTAGAATTTTTTGCCGGAGGCTGGCTAGTGCGACAGCTGGAATGCATGCAGCACAAAATTTGGATATTTGAAAAAGGAGCACAGGGATGATTTGATTGTGTGGCAACGCTTTCTGGAAAATTATTATGGACGGTCGTTGATTCTGCATGAGATTTTGAGTAATTTTGATTGTGAAATCTACACGGACGCAGCAGGTGGTGTCGGTTACGGAGCTTATAGTAAAGGGAGGTGGAGTGTCGGAAGATGGGCAGAGGAGTGGCAGCGGAAGGGTTTGACAAAAAAATTTAGCTTTATTGGAGTTGTTTCCGATTGTGGTGGCAGTTTTCATTTGGGGCGAATTGTTCGTGAATCGGAAAGTTTGCTTTCATTGCGATAATATGAGCGTGGTGTCGATAATTAATAGCTTGTCGGCATCATCCCCCCAGTGATTAAGTGGGAATTAGTTGTACTGTGCCTTGAACTGAATGCTTGGATTTATGCGGTGCATGTCCCAGGTGTTAAAAACTCTATAGCGGATGCTTTATCTCGTTTTCAATGGAACAGTTTCCGGGAATTGGCGCCAGAAGCGGAGGCTTCGGGAGAAGAATGCACTTTATGCTTGTGGCAAGTGATTACTGATGAGCAGGACGACTGATTTGTGACTCTGTTGCGCGCCAGACCTGGGCATCTTACGAGGAATCGTGGAGTGTTTGGCAAGGTTGGCTGTTGCAGTGGGGAGCGGTTGAGTCTGAAGGGGATAAAGTATAGGCTTTGTTATGGTTAGTGGGTTGTGCGGCTAACAGTGGCTGGTCGGTTTCTAAAGTTAACAAATTTGTGGTGGGTTTGGCATTTGGTTTTAAGTTGGAGGGGTCTATAGATGTGACAAAAATTTTTTGGGTTAGACAGGCTTTAAAAGGTTTGCGAAGGAGCAATAAGAATTTTGATAGGCGCAGACCAATTTCATTCAGCATGCTTGAATGTTTAGGTGGTGTGTTGGAAAAGATTTGTGCTTCTACCTTCGAGGTCGTGTTGTTTAGCCTGGCTTTCTCTTTGGCATTTTTTTGAGCGTTGCGTATAGGTGAACTCATGTCGCACAGCAGGTTTAGGGTGGGGGGTCTGATTGCAGAAGATGTTGAAATTCGAGCAGGGGGCATTGTGTTTTAGATCCGACGTTCAAAGACCGATCAATCATGAAAGGGTAGGTGTGTGGTGCTTGGAAACGTGGATGGGGCCCTAATGTGTCCTCTAAGATGTCTTGAATCGTACTGGTGCTTGTGGTCAAGTAGGGCGGGCCCACTGCTGTGTCATGCAGAGGGGGCAAATCCTGTCCCGATTTCAATTTATTGCCATTTTGAATAAAGGGTTGCAAGAGTTGGGAGTGCCCCCAGAGACGTACGGTTCTCATTTCTTTAGGATTGGGGCTGTGTCAGAGGCTCATAGTAGAGGTTTGGGGGTCAAAGCAATTCGGCGGATCGGTAGATGGCTCTGTTATTTGACTTATGGTGGGGAGATGGGGCAGTGAGGGTTGTTTTTTCATGTGACTTGGTGACTTGTGTCTTTTTCAGGTCACGTGCCTTTCTTAGCCTGGATTTTCGGACATTCGTTCGTGCATTGGAGGGCCATACGGGCCGACGTGAGGCCGGACGGTAGGCAATTAGGCTTTGGAAGAGATCAAGTGGTCATTCGTTGGTTAGGTTTTAGAGGCATGGTTTGGGGCAGGGTTTCAGTTGAATTTTCAAGAGCTTTTTGTTTGATAGAGCTCCTGACATTTGGGTCGTGCATATGGGCGGTAATGACTTGGGAACTAAGCCGGTCAGAGAATGGATCAGGAATATTCGTTTTGATTTTTTAAGATTGTGGACGTCTTTTTCGGTAGTATTGATAGTTTGGTCGGATATTGTTCCTAGGAAGAAGGGGAGGGCGGCCAGATTGTTTAAGGTGATCAATAGAGAAAGGGTTAAATTGAATAAGGCCGTATCAAGTTTTATATCCAGGAATTGCGGCATAAGTGTGAGACATTTTAAATTGGAATCGGGGGTGGTAATTTTTGGAGGGAAGATGGGGTGCATTTGAACAACATAGGGATTGATTTGTGGGCACTTGCAATACAGGAAAGTGTTGAGAGAGCATTCGCGGTGTTGAGGCACTTACGAGCCTGAGGTGGTCAGGGCTGTTTGTGTTTGGTGGGGTTTTTGGAGTTGACGCTGATTCGTCGGGGAAGGAATTGTGAGAAAATTCCATACAGTTTAAATGAGGTGGGTTTGATCTGGCATTCAGCTATGGGCTCTGGACGGGGTATTACCCTGGGAGCTTTTGGTGGTTAGTCTTCCTTGAATGGGTTGTTTGGTGCCCTTGAGCTGCTGGTTTACGGCTGAGGGTAACATTGTGGTTGAAGTTCGTTGGTTATTGCCAAATATAAGCCAGATTTTTAGCTCCAGGAACCCTCCTCATGTTAGGGATTATATCAATTATTGATATCTATTTGTTATATGTTATTGTTTGTTAATAAACTGGCCGCTGTGGCCGATATTATCCAAAGACTCGATGAATATTGTTTTTATTTCAAGGGGTATAATATTTTAAGGTGTTGGTTGCGGAATGGGGTGTGTGTGTTAAGGGAAGAAACCCGTATTTGCCATACGCGGTCATGACCTGACCTATAAAACTCTGCCACTAGTTAACCCCTTTAGTGAACACTATAAAAAAAGGCAAAAAACAATTATCATCATGCCGCTGAACAAAAAGTGGAATAACACGCAATCAAAAAGATAGATATAAATAAGCATTGTTATGCTGAAAACGTCATAATGTCCCGCAAAAAACAAGCCCCCTTACAGCTCCTTCATCGGAAAAATAAAAAAGTTATAGCTCTCAGAATAAAGCCATGCAAAAATAATTATTTTTTATATAAAATAGTTTTTATTGTACAAAAGTGCCAAAACATAAAAAAATTATATAAATGAGGTATCTCGGTAATCGTACTAACCCAAAGAATAAAACTGCCTTATCAATTTTACCACATGTGGAACGGTATAAATGCCCACCGCCCTCAAAGAAATTCATGAATTGCTGGATTTTGTTCATTCTGCCTCCCAAAAATCGGAATAAAAAGCGATAAAAAAAATGTCAAGTGCCCAAAAATGGTACCAATAAAAACGACAACTCGTCCTGCAAAAAACAAGAAGTCACATTACTCTGTGGGCCAAAATATGGAAAAATTATAGCTCTCAAAATATGGTGATGCAAAAACAATTTCTTGCAATAAAAAGCGTCTTTTAGTGTGTGACAGCAGCCAAACATAAAATCACGCTATAAGGTCTCTTTCCCACGGCCTGATATTTCTGGTACTGGAGATGTTAGTGTCTATGTGTGTAGTACTTGCGGCACATGTGTGGCATGCATGTACCACATCAGTACCACAAGGACTGGAGCCAGGGAAGAAGCGTTACAGTAAGCACTGTTTCCTGGCACACGGCTCTCATCATTCTCCCCTGCTCTGCCGGCGATCGGCACAAGCAGGGGAGAATGATGATAGCTGTGTTCAGCACCAGGTGCCAGGGAACAGCGCCGACTGTAATGCTTCTTTCCCGGCACCGATGCGTGTCACATGGATGACATCCATGTGTGTTATGTATATGCATGTGTCCTGGATGTTTTGTGGCCCGTGCTAACATAAAAAATGGATATGTCAGCATGGTCCGTGGAAACACCAACATATGCATAGACCCATTCACTTGAATAGGCACATAGCGCTCTGTTCCTCCTGAGTCTCTCAGCATGGCTGCCCAATGGTATAAAATTCTGTGACACCCATGGGGTCAATATGATCACTTCACCCCTAGATGAATTCATTGAGAGGTGTAGTTCATAAAATGGGGTCACTTATGGGACGTTTTGCTGTTTCGGCATCTCATGGGCTCTTACAGTGGCTCATGGCACCTGCAAACCATAACAGTAAAATATGGCACTCCATCCCTTCTGAGCTCTGCCATGTGCCCAAATAGTTGTTTACTCGCACATATGGGGTATCAGCGTACTCAGAACAAATTGCACAATAGTTCTTGTAGTCCAATTTCTTCTGTTACCCTTGGAAAAATAAAAAAATGGGGGTGAAAAGATAATTTTTGATAAAAAATTATGATTTTTTTATTTTTACGGCTCTACGTTATAAATTTCTGTGAAGCACTTGGAGGTTCAACGTGCCTACTACACATCTAGATAAGTTTCTTAGGGGGTCAAGTTTCCAAAATGGTTTAACTTTTACATAGTTTTCATTGTTTAGGCACATCAGGGGCTCTCCGAATGCGACATGGCAGCTGATCTTAATTCCAGACAATTTTGTGTTGAAAAAGTCAAACGGCACTCCTTCCCTTCCAAGCTCTGCCATGTAGCCAAACAGTGGTTTACCTGCACATATGGGGTATCAGCATACTGAGGACAAATTACACAACAACTGTTGTGGTCCAATTTCTCCTGTTACCCTTGGGAAATTAAAAAATTGTGGCAAAAATATCATTTTTATGATTTTTTATTTTTATGGCTCTAAGTTCTAAACATCTGTGAAGCACTTGGGGGGGTCAAGGTGCTCACCACACATCTTGATAAGTTCCTTAGGGGGTTTAGTTTCCAAAATAGTGTAACTTGTGGGGATTTCCACTGTTTAGGCACACCAGGGGCTCTCCAAACGCAACATGGCATTCGATCTTAATTCCAGCCAATTTTACGTTGAAAAAGTCAAACAGCGCTCCTTCCCTTCCGAGCTCTGCCATGCGCCCAAGCAGTAGTATTCCACTACAATGGTGTATCAGTGTACTCAGGAGAAATTACACAACAACTTTTGGGGTCCAATTTCTCCTGTTACCCTTGGTAAAATAAGAAAAATTGGATCTGAAGTAAATTGTTTGTGAAAAAAGATAAATGTTCTTTTTTTTTTAAACATTCCAAAAACTCTTGTGAAGCATCTGAAGGATTAATACACTTCTTGAATGTGGTTTTGAGCACCTTGAGGGGTGCAGTTTTTAGAATGGTGTCACTTTTGGGTATTCTCTATCATATAGACCCCTCAAACTCACTTCAAATGTGAGGTGGTGCTTAAAAAAAATGGTGTTGTAAAAATGAGAAATCGTTGATCAACTTTTAACCCTTATTACTTCCTAACCAAAAAAATGTTTTGAAAACTGTGCTCATGAAAGTAGACATGTGGGAAATGTTACTTATTAAGTATTTTGTGTGACATATCTCTGTAATTTAAGGGCATGAAAAATCACAGTTGGAAAATTGCAAAATTCGTAAAATTTTCGCCAAATTTTCTTTTTTTCACAAATAAACGCAAGTAATATCAAATAAATTTTACCACTATCATGAAGTACAATATGTCACAAGAAAACAATGTCAGATTCACAGGGATCCATGTTAGCGTTCCAGAGTTATAACCTCATAAAGGGACAGTGGTCAGAATTCTAAAAATTGGCCTGGTCATTAACATGCAAACCACCCTCGGGGGTAAAGGGGTTAAATTGTTTTTTCTTTACAACAGTTTGTCCCACACCTACCAAAAATCTTTGCACAATACCATATATATCTTTAGCTGCAGCAAATCAAGTTTTCTTTGACTGTACTGAAATAGAGTGTGCAACTTTATAGTGAATGGCATAATGTAACACCAACACCATAGACAAGGCAATTTTACAGGTTATAATGGATAACTGAAAGGTTGTGTTGAAAAAAGAGAAATAAAGGAAGAAATTCCAGCTCGACGAGATGTGAAAAGTAAAAACTTGATACTTTATTCACTTCATATCAGAAGCAGAGGATGAGACATCAGCACAATACAATAAAAACACTATCTACGCATTTCAGGTGGCGAGGCACCCTTAATCATGATATCATGATTAAGGGTGCCTCGCCACCTGAAACGCGTAGTGTTTTTATTGTATTGTGCTGATGTCTCATCCTCTGCGCACAATACAATAAAAACACTATCTACGCGTTTCAGGTGGCGAGGCACCCTTAATCATGATATCATGATTAAGGGTGCCTCGCCACCTGAAACGCGTAGATAGTGTTTTTATTGTATTGTGCTGATGTCTCATCCTCTGCTTCTGATATGAAGTGAATAAAGTATCAAGTTTTTACTTTTCACGTCTCGTCGAGCTGGAATTTCTTCCTTTATTTCTGGTTTCCTCACGCCTGACACAGCGTCTCCGTGCTCCGAGCCTTCTGGGATTACTACTATGGTGAGCTGGACTTCTTTTTTTTTCCTATGGTTGAAAAAAGACCCATTAAAATATTCATACTCTACATCCTGATGATCGTAGTAGAAATCTATGATCTGGGAGATAATCAAAGTTAGTTACATTTCTCGAAAAAAAAAGCAAAACCGCATAATATGCAAAATCAACTATGTGTTTTAATGGTCTGTTTGGTGGTATCTAAACTTTTTTCATTATGAATGATTTTTTTACACTTGCATGCTACAATGAACGCCACACCCTAATATTGTCTCCAATGGCCTCTTTATTATATTTGAAGATTCCAAACTGAATGGAGACGTGGCCAAAGCAGCGTTGGCAAATGAAGACTGTCCTCACATAGACCAGACAATAACGCCCGATGAGGGCTTGTCCTTTACACAGTCTAGCACTCGGGAGAAAGGTGGACCCTACTTTCTCCTTTCACCCGAGGAGTATCCAAGCCCACCTGATGGAGGAGTAAGAAAGGGTATGTAGATGAGTTTTATAAAAGAAACTTGCATTCAGAAGTAGCAAGTGACTATGCGGTCAGTTGAGACAAAGGGTATAGACACTTCATGTTGTATACTATCACTTTAAGTCTTCCATTGTCCAAATGTTAGTGAGCAATGCATGACTGACTTGAAAATGATGCACTCATATGCCCAGAACTAGCCCACTACGTGGCTGTGCCCAGACTGATACATCATGTGACCCCATTGTACACAGTTCAATAGATCATGTGGCTCCAATGTGCCCAGTGTAATATTTAATGTATCTCCTCAGTCCGATATTTCACGTGGCCCCAATGTGCCCAGTCAGAAAGTCCATTAGGCCCCTGTGTGCCCAGTGCAATAGTTCATGTGGTTTCAGTGTCCACAGTCTGATACTTCATGTGGCCCCAATGTGCCCAGTCTAATACTTAATGTAGTTCCAATGTGTCCAGTTCGATAGATCCAGTGGCCCCAATGTGCCCAGTCCAATAGTCCCAGTGGCCCCAATGTGCCCAGTCCAATAGTTCCAGTGGCCACAGAGTGCCCCATCCAATAATTCCAGTGGTTCAAGAGTGCTCAGTTCAATAGTGCAAGTGGCCCCAATGTGCCCAGTCCAATAGTTCCAGTGGCCCCAAAGTGCTCAGTTCAATAGTCCCAGTGGCCCCAAAGTGCCCAGTTCAATAGTCCCAGTGGCCCCAAAGTGCTCAGTTCAATAGTCCCAGTGGCCCCAAAGTGCTCAGTTCAATAGTCCCAGTGGCCCCAAAGTGCTCAGTTCAATAGTCCCAGTGGCCCCAAAGTGCTCAGTTCAATAGTCCCAGTGGCCCCAAAGTGCTCAGTTCAATAGTTCCAGTGACCCCAAAGTGCCCAGTTCAATAGTCCCAGTGGCCCGAAAGTGCTCAGTTCAATAGTCCCAGTGGCCCCAAAGTGCCCAGTCCAATAGTTCCAGTGGCCCCAAAGTGCTCAGTTCAATAGTCCCAGTGGCCCCAAAGTGCCCAGTTCAATAGTCCCAGTGGCCCCAAAGTGCTCAGTTCAATAGTCCCAGTGGCCCCAAAGTGCCCAGTTCAATAGTCCCAGTGGCCCCAAAGTGCCCAGTTCAATAGTTCCAGCGGCCAGTTCTATAGATCCAGTGGCTTCATTGTGCACAGTTCTATAGTTCCAGTGACTGGAAAGCTTCTGACTGATCCAAATGCTGGTTCAGTGTAGACATATGAGTGTTATATATGACATCTATGGCTTTTGTCTCCTCACACTGTTCCTTAGTATTAATTGGGTCTTATAATATTCAGGTTAGAGCTCTGCTGCCCTTACATGTACGCATCCACACAATAATTACATTATCAGTACTCCTCTCTGGAGTCTGCTGCATTACATGCAATGTGTAGGAACAAGCATATCAAGTCAAAAAGTGGAAGTGCGCTTGGTAAAAAAAGATTTCTGCTACTTATTGGCCCATTAGACATATGTAAAGTTATAGTTATTGTTATCATAATCTGAATTCATTGTCTGCTGACTTGTTCCTTCTGCATGCGTAAAAGACTGAAAATGGATGCATGCTATGTCTGCAGCTGCAAGAAGTGGGTGGTATCACTATGGCAACAGGAGGAATTGGTGCGAGAGTGCAAATCCTGCACTCCATCCCTAAATTACATTTCTGATGCATCTCATGCTATGTAGACCACGGGTAACAGCTGCATTTGTCAATTATTCCAATTCTTAGCAAACTATCTTGTGGTGTGAGCTGTGCAGATGACAGTGGAGCATGAAGGCTGCCTGCTACATGTATAATGCCAGTACATCTTCAGAGCTCAACTATAGTTTCCCTAAAAAATGCTGGAAATTATAACAATGCATGCATAGGAAAAAAAACAGCTGTAAGATTGAAAAGGAAGCACTTAAACTAGGAACAGACAATGTAGTGTGTGCAATGGTTCAGTATCCTCTGTGATCTCTTATCTTGTCATCTCTCCATAGTTTGGCTTTGCTGGATTTTGTTGCCAAGTGATACAACTCTCAGCATGTAACAGTGCATGGGAATCCCGCTGAATTGGCTACACTGTTGACCTCATTCTTAGTCCATTCAACTTTATGATCCACTGCTGCACTTTACATTTCATCTTCCCAATGAAGGTTGTAAAAGTAGTGGCTGTCATCCCTACGAAAATTGTCCTCCAGTGGGCTCATCGCCGCTCACTGCCTCTCCCATTCATCTTGTAGCATGGATCAGTAGCACAGAATGGTCTAAGCTTTGTAATCATTTCCTTTACTATCCCGCTCCCAGCAGTAGCGCCACGGTGCCACTGGTAGGCCAAAAGATGAAGGAAAGTGGGCAGCAAACTATTCTGCCAGTGTTATGCTGCATGGTCTCGCTATAGGACAACCACATAGAATAGTCTTGCTACTTGATGCTTTTCTCTTGGCTGAAATTGGATTTCATTGGCTGCTGTCATTTTATGGAAAAAACATGGAGACAAAGGAAGAATCGTTTTTTCTCAGGATATAATTTGAGCCATAAGATTCCTTCAAGCGTCTGTGCAAGTAAGATGATTTGATGCATGGCCACCTATTAAAGCAGAAAGCAATGTTCATCTGCATGGAAATACTAAGTTCCATTGGAGAAGAAAATGGCTGCCTCTGCATGTAGCTCTTTCTAAAATGATCGACAAGCTTGAATTTTAAAAGACCATGGGGAAGTCTTAAGTCTTCATTGTATTCTTTACAGGCATATTTTTGCAAAGAGCATCGTGTCATTGCTAGACATACAAATAGAGGCAGCTATGGTGGCTTGGACTGACCCTCAGGAAAGCAGCGCCTCATTGTGCTCACTCGGACAGAACCTCTGCCCATGGACAAACACCAACATCAGTCGACGGTTCCTCTCCACAGTGTCTGCTGCCAAAACCTAAAACTCTAAAGCAAACTATATACTTATGTAGCATGAATTGCATGATGTATAAAATGTGAAGACGTGTTGGACTCTGTTCAGAGGTAAATACATTTATCTGTCTTACAAACATGTAGCAAAATGTGAACATTTGAATCTGTACATTTATTGCTCGGGGATGACTTTTTGTGACTTCCAGTTTGTAACGAGAAGTGCGCACTGCCAGCCATCGGTCACATTGGCGAGATCCACGCACTGTATAACATCGCTCCATGGGCAGCTACCACTTTGACTTGTGTATAGTCGGATTGGATTATTCTCTTTATATTGGCATGCTTGTGACAATGGAGCCTGTATCTGATCTGATAACATGTGGCCTATAATGACTGTGCATACGAGATCTCTTGTATGTTATCAATATATATCTAACGTGGTGGTAAACTCTAAAGATCTGTTTTACTAAATCATCAAAATAGATATCAAACATAGAATGAAGTATTTCAATGCTGGGACTTGCAGTACGAAATCAGGAAACATTTGTCAAAGTATGAACTGACCTGCATTGTGTGCAAAATTCTACATTTTCAGCAAAGATGCATGCATGGGTTATGCAAAAACAAACTTGCATGAAATAAATTTTCTATTGCAATTTCACCTGCCTGTTGTATTGAAAAGTGTGTTGGAGACAGACACTAATGATGTTCAATTTCCCAATATAGCAAGGTGGTTTTTTTAATATCATATTACATGTAGGTTTCATTCTATGAAATTATCTAAAGTGAGAAGAATTATAGCAAAACTGATGAGATGAGGCTGGAATGTGTTCATCAACTGTCCACATGGGTAAGTGTACTCGTCATTAGGACTATGATGTCTCAAGAGCAACAGAATAACCTTTCTTGCCCTATATGTAATGTCTATAAGATATGTATTTTGGCTCTACAGTTACATGAGTACACTGCTTATAATATGAACAATAAGCTGACCATCACTAAGGAATGCACTGTGTGTGCAGGGGGTTGGAGCAGATGACCCAGGGTGTCCCTTCCCACTCCACCATTCTATGATGTCTGTGATACAATGAGGATATAAATATTTCATACACTGACTGTATGTTTTCCCACCTACAAAGAATGTAGAGGTCTGTAATTTGTATGGTAGATACACTTTATCTGTGAAAGACAGAATCTAAAAATAAAATCAAGAAAATCATATTGTATGATTTTTACATAATTAAATTGCATTTTCTTGTATGTATTTGATCACCAACCAACCAGCGAGAATTCTGGCTCTGTTTCTCTTTAACCCTCCGTCACATACAATATTCGGACTAACGAGTTCACATACAATGTGCCTGTCAGGCGCCTGCTGGAAAAATACCTATAATATCTAATGTTTGCAATTTCAGTGCTCTAAAAGTGATCAGTGACCTTCGTAAGGATGTAATAAAAGAGACTACACATAATCAGTTGCAAAAAAAAACATTTACTTAACATAAAACTAATAACTATGAAATACAAACTTTTCAAAACTCCTGCCAAATAGTCACCAGTTCGACTCTCTCAAAAAATATGTACAAAGAAAATTTTTGAACACAAACTTAATTTTAAGGTACCTTAAGTACTATTAAAAACATATTCAATCAGAAGTAGATGCTGAGGTTTCCCCAGAAAAGTCACACTTGCAGAGCAAATAGCAAGAATTACACACCATTTTTGCATGTGTCAGGCAAATTGCTTTATGACATTTGAGACATTCATAATTTGAAAGCCTTCTGGTTCCGCTTTCCGTTTGGCAGGTGGTGCATCTCCTTCTTTTGTGAGGTGGTGCAGATGGTGACTTTTCACCATCATCTTCTGGGCGGAACCTTTTGTGCTGAACTTGAAGGCGAGAGGGGATACCGATTGTTTTCACGCTTCTCCTGCGTAGCTCTCCAAGTACTAGTTCATGGGCCAATTTTTTCAGATACAATCGTCTACGGAGTGTTTCAAGCTTGTTTTCAAGATAAATTACTTGTGAATTTATACCACCCAAATTCAACATAGCAAAAAATATGACCATTGGCCAGCGTTTGATGTTTCTGCTGACGTTGAAAGTGGAGCACATCTGATCTGCTGTATCCACACCCCCTTTGGTGGCATTGGTGGGTTTTTTTCTGCCCCAGTCCCAGGATCGATGGCAGCATCATCATGAAGTGTTGATAGAAGAAGTACAATTTTTTTGGCATGTGGTACATAGGAAACTAAAGCCTTTCCATCCTCACCACTGTCACCATCTTGCTCTGTTTCAGAATCCAGGACACATTCTTCCACCTCATCATGAGAATCAATCTCACTTTCCTCTCCTAAATCCTCATTCAGTGTGAGGTCGCTATCATCTAACAGCATGTTTGTTACTTCCTCAACATCAAGTTGTTTGGATAAATTGTACATTTTTCTCTCCATTTCAGCAGATAATCTGAAGCAAGAGAAGGAATATGTTAGGGAACTACTGTATATGCCTGAGCAGCACACTTTCTTTTATAAAATCTCCCTTATTTCTATGAAATATCCTCACATTTTGTGCTGTACATTCATAAAACAAGCTAAATAAACTATTGTGATGAATAAAAACATAAAATACCAACCTTACTGAATGTGACGTATTCACATACAATGAGCCTGAGAGATCTGTGCAGCAATATCCTCTCCCCTGAAGCTCTGAAATCCAACTGTGATATCAGGTTTCACAGACCTTCAAGAGACAGGAGACTACCTGCTGCTATGTTAGTGGCCATTTTACTGCAGAGGAGGAATTATACACATGGGGGCTGGGATCAGGGCCTGTTTTAGGCAAAGTGGGGCCCTAGGCAAAGTTTAAAATGGGGCATCAAATGCTAACATATTGCACATCAAACAGAAGCATTTCAGTTGTATTTACATGCGCTGATCTCAGGCCGCTAAACGAGTGCGATCGACAATACTGAAGTCGTTGGACGCTTGTTTCCCGGCCTCTTTCCACCATCTGAGAAAGAATGAAGGGGACAGAACCATCACTAATAGATCACTAACAGATCACCATACAATATCATGTTATACAATGCGTACAAGTAGAAAAAGATACACAGCACTGCTACTAATGTCTACCCATGCCACCATGTTTACATATTATCCCTGCTATGCCGTATAAGCCTAGAAAGGACACTCGGGTGCACAATCAAAGTCCATGATAATCCAAACAAAGAAGAAAAAAATAGCAGTGCACTCACCGGTCCTAAAATTCAAAATCCTTTAATCAGAACATATGCAGGTGACTGGAGGGAGAACGCGGAACAGAAGGACGATGGCCATTTCGCGCAACTGCGCTTCTACGGGTCCTCCTTATAATATAATGTGCCCCATAGTCTTCCATATAGTATAATACACTCCTCAAAGTGCTCCATATAGTATAATGCACCTCCATAGTCATCCATGTAGTACAATTCACTTCCCATAGTATAATGCACCCCATGGTTCTTCATATAGTATAATGTATTCCGGTATTCCCCATAGTCCTTGATACAGTAAATTCAGCCCACATATAGTATAATGCAGCCACCACCCCACAGAGTACAATGCAGCAACCCTACAGAGTATAATGCAGCCACTCCACAGAGTATAATGTAACCCCCCATAGAGTATAATGCAACCTCCCCAAAGAATATAATGCAGCCCCCCATATAGTATAATGTAACTCTCTCATAGAGTATGATGCAATCACTTCTCATAGAATATAAATATAATACAGCCCACTTCCCCATAGAATATAATGTAGCCCCATCAAAGAGTATTAAGCAATCATCCCTCATAAAATCTAACAAAGCCCCCCACAGAATATAATGCAGACCCCCATAGTATATAACACAGCATCCTACATAGAATAACACGACCTCCCCTGTTATGATCTGGTGGTTTAGGAGCAACATGGAACGAGCTCTGAAGGAAGTGGTATCTGTACTGACCGCAGTCCCTAAGCTCAACACAACAATAGAAGTAGCTGTGGGATGCTCCTAACTCTCCCTAGGTACCTCGTCACAGCCTAAGAGCTAACTACCCCTAGAGATAGAAGCAGGAAAACTATCTTGCCTCAGAGAAAATCCCCAAAGGATAGATTAGCCCCCCACAAATAATGACTGTGAGTGGAGAGGGAAAAGACATACACAGAATGAAACCAGGATGAGCACAGGAGGCCAGTCTAGCTAGATAGATAGGACAGGATGGAATACTGTGCGGTCAGTATAAAACACTAGAAACAAAGCGAAGTCTATATATTGACTGCAGGTCACATAGACTATACCACTATAAATCATATAACTAACAAAGCATAAGTGGAAAAATTAAAACGTAACTTTTATTATGACTAAAGTCACACACAAAAAAAACTCAAACCAAACACCCAAGTGAATAAAAATACTGGGGCAGAGTCTCAGGCAATTGGTGTGGTGCCCACAGAGACTGATTATCCCCAGAAAGGACAAAATGATATCCTCCACAGCATATTGGAGATATCATAAGAACTAGAAATTGACATATGGAGCTGGAGTAAAATAACGTCAACAGCACACAACGTCAAGCTAGTTACATGAACAAGCAATAAAAACCATCAAATAGTCGCCTATAGACAGTGCCACTGATGGCTATAACTAATATAAAAAAGGAACAATCTCACCGGTTCCAAGATGAGGGCCCAGGAGCACCGGATAATTTTCTGGTCAGAAGAAAGTCCGGAAAAGTGATGGAGACGACAGTCCCTATGTCAGTCCCTATGGGGCTATCGATAGACTATCCCCGAAGCTCCTGCCCTTACAAGGGCAGTCGACAGCTACCCCTGTCCAAACATGCCCTGCACTCTCCCTGTATATTCCGTCCCGACGCGTTTCATCCAAGCAGAATCCTCAGGGGACTTTCTTGTGCATGGAGATAGAGTGCTAAAAAGGAGGGACACTAAGTCCTGCCACCCTCAATGCTGTCTTGCAGAGAGTGAACACGGCAATGGGCTAATGCTTATATAGCAAAAAGGGGAGGCGGATATCATGTGTTAATATGACCACTTCCCATAGGGAATCATATGGCAGCTAAAGGTAACCATGACGACTGGGTAAACCAAATAGGGGAACCCACTAAATGTTATCATATAATGTGCCAAAAACGTACATTGCAGACCACCAAAGTGTAATTAGAATGCGGCAAGAGTACCTAACAATGCGCCCCTATATTGTATACATGAGGGCCCCTGCTTGTGCTGCAAGCCTGATACCGCGCTGTAAATTCAAAAGTAAGACACCATCATAAACAATGTGGCGCTGCCAGTACATCCTGTGGCAAGGAACGCCCCGGATATGAAGGTTGCCGGGCAACCCACAGGACGCTGGGCGCAGGAATCAGGCCATTCTACCTAGCGTATCCGAGGGCCGGAAGTAGGCGTTGCCGAGCAACGGAGACGCAAGCCGCAGCCCCTGTAAGTCGGAATGCAGCGGGCGCCCCGGATGTTAAAATTACCCGGCAACCCACAAGACGCTAAACGCAGGGATTGGCCGCTGACTAAGGCCAATAATCCCTGCGTGTTCAAGCGCCGGAAGTAGGCGTTGCCGGGCAACGAAGACGCCAGCCGTAGCCCCTATCAGCCGGAATGAAGCGGCATGACTGGGCGGCACATAGAGGAACAGGCGCCACACTGACAGCCCACCCCCACGAGTACGCACGCACCAGAAAGAGCAAACAATAGCTCCTATAACCGACGTGCGCGCATCGGAAGGAGGGGTTACTAAGCAACAAAAGGGCGCACATTAGGGGCTATAGATAAAATTGCTAAGCAACAGATGGACACTAAGCGGAATAATAGCACCAAGTAGCAGTATCCCAATAAAAGGGACTGACAGCAATAGGTGTAGTTTAGGCAAACCCTAAAAGCTTCACAAGATTATATCACGGTGCTAAAAATACACCAAGGATTATGACGATATACCCCTATATAAGAGCGATGGGCAGCTCCCACATAAAACCACATGCCCAGTGTACGAAAAAAGAAAGGGAATGCAACGCTACGTACTGTGTGCCCTTGCGTGAACAAATATATATGTACACCGCATGCCCGGGTGAAAAAAAAACCCCAAGACAGCGGTCGCATAATGTAAAACGCAAACTAGACACATATCTAGGCACCTACGGCCACGGAAAAAGTGGCCACCACGCTGTATAGATAACCCACAATCAGACAGAGCGCCAAAAGCAATGGAATAATCATCCAGAGAAAAGGGGCGCCTCGTGAGTAGGAGTGGGTGTGATATACTACAGTAATGGATATAATTTGTATGATTAACCAGATAGCAAAAAGAATGATAACTGCCATATGAAAACCCATACCGAGAATGAATTACGGTATATTATAAATGAGTAAAACCATTGTTGATCATGAAAATCCCATAACAAAATTGGGTGGAAATAAATAGGACTTAGGCATACTAAGATAACACTGACTGTGTAACACCTAAGGAAGGACATAAAATCAAAGGCATAAAGGAAAAAATCAGATAAAGCAACTAAAATTAATTTGATCGTTCAGGCCTTGTGGACTCACTGTGTTCAGATAGAAGATCCATTTGGCCTCACGTTGCAACAACAGTTGGTCCCAGTTACCTCCCCGTACCGGTTTCAAAACTTTCTCAATTGCTGTAAATTTCAGATGACTGGTCTGGCCATTGTGAATGGCATTAACATGCCTAGAGACAGAGGTGTCTCTCCCATGTTCCACATCACCAATATGTTCCAGAACTCTTCTTTTGAACTCCCTAATGGTCTTTCCCACGTATTCAATACCACAGGAACAAGAGATCTTATAGACTACCCCCTTAGTACTACAATTCATGAACTGGTGTATTTTATAGCTCTTACCTGTGACATTACTCTCAAACTTGGTACCTGTGCCGATATATTGGCAGGCTACACAATGACCACATTTATAACAGCCCGTTACATTGCTTTTTAGCCAACTCTCATTGCTAGGGCTGTGAACCAGTCTATCGTTAAGCGAGCCGGCCTTTCTGTAGATGATAGCGGGTGTATCACTAAGATAATTGGAGATATCAGAGTCCATTTGTAAAATGGACCAATGTTTTTTGATAATCTCCCTTACCTGTATAGCCCCGTTTATCATAAGTAGTGACAAAACGTACTGCATCATTATCCTGCGTCTTATTTGTGGGATTCAAAAGTGTTGTTCTGTCTCTACTCCTCGCTTCATGGTAAGCCTTTTTCAAGATGGTGGGGGGATACCCTCTGTCTAGAAAGTTGTTCCTCAATTCCCTTGCATGGGTCTCAAAATTTGTGTCATCCGAGCAATTTCTCCGGACCCTAAGGTATTGACCCTTAGGGATCCCTCTTTTGAGATGGACTGGATGATGGCTGTTCGAATGGAGGAGCGCATTTGTGGCCGTAGGTTTCTTGTAATTGGACGTCTCCAAATTGCCATTGGCCCCCTTGGTGATCAGGATGTCCAAAAATGGCAAAGAGGAGGGCTCAATTACCGACGTGAAGAACAGTCCAACATCATTATGATTGAGTTTGTTTACAAAAGCCTCAAAATCATCAGTGGAATCAGACCAAATCAAAAAGACGTCATCTATCTATCGTGTCCAAATCTCAGGGACACGATACATAGAGAAAGGACTACCTGGCTCCTCACTCCAAACCACAGTCTCCTCCCACCAGCCGAGGAAGAGATTGGCGTAGGTAGGGGCACAAGGGCTCCCCATTGCCGTCCCCCTCAGCTGGTGGTAGATCCTGCGGTTGAACGTGAAAACTTTGTGTGTTAAACAAAACCTCAGGAGTCTTGGAATAAAGTGGTTGTGTTCCCGAAATTGACAACCTCTTGTTTGCAGAAAGAAATTTACAGCCTCTAAACCCTTTTCATGCGGGATAGAAGAGTAGAGGGCCTCCACATCAATATTTGCCAAGAAGGCATCTGGCTCGATGGTAAGGCCCTCTAAATGACGGAGGAGATCTGGAGTATCCTTAACAAAGGATTGCAATGCAGACACAAAAGGACACAGCACGCGGTCCAAATAAATGCCCGCGTTTTGACACAAACTGCCTACCCCGGACACAATTGGCCTGCCTTTCAAGGGATTAAGGCCCTTGTGTACCTTGGGGAGGCAGTAGAAAGTAGCCATGACGGGATGGTCCGGTAGAATAAAGTCAAACTCGGTCTTACTTATGACACCACTCTCCAAGCCATCCTGTAAGATAAGACGAAGTTCTTCTCTAAATGTGCTACCAGGATCATTTTGAAGGATCTCATAAGAACTTCTGTCCAGAAGAATATTTTCACACATCTGCTGATAATATGTTGTGTCTAGGATGACTATGTTGCCACCCTTATCTGAGGGCTTAATGGCAACAGAGTCATCACGTTCGAGACGATTTATTGCTTCCATCTCACTCTTGGAGCAGTTAAACCTACACGGTATTCGTGATTGCGACAAGGTTTTTATTCACTTGGGTGTTTGGTTTGAGTTTTTTTTGTGTGTGACTTTAGTCATAATAAAAGTTAGGTTTTAATTTTTCCACTTATGCTTTGTTAGTTAGCAGTATAAAACACTACAAAAATCCACGCAGAGATTACAAAAATCTCCACACCTGACTTAGGGTACCGTCACACAGTGAAATTTTGATCGCTACGACGGCACGATTCGTGACGTTCGAGCGATATATCTGTGACGTTCGAGCGATATCGCAATGTCTGACACGCTCCTGCGATCAGGGACCCCGCTGAGAATCGTACGTCGTAGCAGATCGTTTGAAACTTTCTTTCGTCGTCTAGTGTCCCGCTGTGGCGGCATGATTGCATGGTGTAACATATATCGTATACGATGTGTGCATAGTAACCAACGGCTTCTACATCGCACATACGTCATGAAATTATCGCTCCAGCGTCGTAGATTGCAAAGTGTGACAGCAGTCTACGACGCTGGAGCGATATTGTTACGACGCTGGAGCGTCACGGATCGTACCGTCGTAGCGATGAAAATTGCACTGTGTGACGGTACCCTAAAGGTGTGGAGGGTAAATCTGCTTCCCAGAGCTTCCAGCAACACAGAGATAATTCATACTGATAAGCTGGACAAACATAGAAAGCACAGAACGGATAAGTCCACAATCTGTGGACAGAAAAGAGCAAGCAAGAACTTAGCTTTACATAGTAACATAGTAACATAGTTAGTAAGGCCGAAAAAAGACATTTGTCCATCCAGTTCAGCCTATATTCCATCATAATAAATACCCAGATCTACGTCCTTCTACAGAACCTAATAATTGTATGATACAATATTGTTCTGCTCCAGGAAGACATCCAGGCCTCTCTTGAACCCCTCGACTGAGTTCGCCATCACCACCTCCTCAGGCAAGCAATTCCAGATTCTCACTGCCCTAACAGTAAAGAATCCTCTTCTATGTTGGTGGAAAAACCTTCTCTCCTCCAGACGCAAAGAATGCCCCCTTGTGCCCGTCACCTTCCTTGGTATAAACAGATCCTCAGCGAGATATTTGTATTGTCCCCTTATATACTTATACATGGTTATTAGATCGCCCCTCAGTCGTCTTTTTTCTAGACTAAATAATCCTAATTTCGCTAATCTATCTGGGTATTGTAGTTCTCCCATCCCCTTTATTAATTTTGTTGCCCTCCTTTGTACTCTCTCTAGTTCCATTATATCCTTCCTGAGCACCGGTGCCCAAAACTGGACACAGTACTCCATGTGCGGTCTAACTAGGGATTTGTACAGAGGCAGTATAATGCTCTCATCATGTGTATCCAGACCTCTTTTAATGCACCCCATGATCCTGTTTGCCTTGGCAGCTGCTGCCTGGCACTGGCTGCTCCAGGTAAGTTTATCATTAACTAGGATCCCCAAGTCCTTCTCCCTGTCAGATTTACCCAGTGGTTTCCCGTTCAGTGTGTAATGGTGATATTGATTCCCTCTTCCCATGTGTATAACCTTACATTTATCATTGTTAAACCTCATCTGCCACCTTTCAGCCCAAGTTTCCAACTTATCCAGATCCATCTGTAGCAGAATACTATCTTCTCTTGTATTAACTGCTTTACATAGTTTTGTATCATCTGCAAATATCGATATTTTACTGTGTAAACCTTCTACCAGATCATTAATGAATATGTTGAAGAGAACAGGTCCCAATACTGACCCCTGCGGTACCCCACTGGTCACAGCGACCCAGTTAGAGACTATACCATTTATAACCACCCTCTGCTTTCTATCACTAAGCCAGTTACTAACCCATTTACACACATTTTCCCCCAGACCAAGCATTCTCATTTTGTGTACCAACCTCTTGTGCGGCACGGTATCAAACGCTTTGGAAAAATCGAGATATACCACGTCCAATGACTCACCGTGGTCCAGCCTATAGCTTACCTCTTCATAAAAACTGATTAGATTGGTTTGACAGGAGCGATTTCTCATAAACCCATGCTGATATGGAGTTAAACAGTTATTCTCATTGAGATAATCCAGAATAACATCCCTCAGAAACCCTTCAAATATTTTACCAACAATAGAGGTTAGACTTACTGGCCTATAATTTCCAGGTTCACTTTTAGAGCCCTTTTTGAATATTGGCACCACATTTGCTATGCGCCAATCCTGCGGAACAGACCCTGTCTCTATAGAGTCCCTAAAAATAAGAAATAATGGTTTATCTATTACATTACTTAGTTCTCTTAGTACTCGTGGGTGTATGCCATCCGGACCCGGAGATTTATCTATTTTAATCTTATTTAGCCGGTTTCGCACCTCTTCTTGGGTTAGATTGGTGACCCTTAATATAGGGTTTTCATTGTTTCTTGGGATTTCACCTAGCATTTCATTTTCCACCGTGAATACCGTGGAGAAGAAGGTGTTTAATATGTTAGCTTTTTCCTCGTCATCTACAACCATTCTTTCCTCACTATTTTTTAAGGGGCCTACATTTTCAGTTTTTATTCTTTTACTATTGATATAGTTGAAGAACAGTTTGGGATTAGTTTTACTCTCCTTAGCAATGTGCTTCTCTGTTTCCTTTTTGGCAGCTTTAATTAGTTTTTTAGATAAAGTATTTTTCTCCCTATAGTTTTTTAGAGCTTCAATGGTGCCATCCTGCTTTAATAGTGCAAATGCTTTCTTTTTACTGTTAATTGCCTGTCTTACTTCTTTGTTTAGCCACATTGGGTTTTTCCTATTTCTAGTCCTTTCTAGCTTTGTTGAACTGGTCAGGATAACAGGGAAATCCAAAGAGATGTGAATCCAACCAGGAGCCATTTACAAGTGGCACTGGCTGAAGGGAAGAGCCAGGCATAAATAGCCGACCAGAAAAGACAATCAGTAGAAGCAGCTGCTGACAGCTAAATCCAAGGAGCAGCCATACCACTTGAAACCACAAGAGGGAGCCCAAGAGCAGAACTCACAAAAGTGCCACTTACAACCACCGGAGGGAGACTAAGAACGGAATTCACAACACTCCCCCATAGAATATAATATACATCCATAATATATAGCACAGCCACTTAGTATATAGCACAGCCCACACAATAGTATATAGAACAGCCCACACAGTAGTATATAGCACTGCCCACACAGTAGTATACAGCACTGCCCACACAGTAGTATACAGCACTTCCCACACAGTAGTATACAGCACAGCCCACACAGTAGTATACAGCACAGCCCACACAGTAGTATATAGTATACAGCACAGCCCACACAGTAGTATATAGTATACAGCACTGCCCACACAGCAGTATATAGTATACAGCACTGCCCACACAGCAGTATATAGTATACAGCACAGCCCACACAGTAGTATACAGCACTGCCCACACAGTAGTATACAGCACAGCCCACACAGTAGTATACAGCACTGCCCACACAGTAGTATACAGCACAGCCCACACAGTAGTATACAGCACAGCCCACACAGTAGTATACAGCACAGCCCACACAGTAGTATACAGCACAGCCCACACAGTAGTATACAGCACAGCCCACACAGTAGCATATAGTATACAGCACAGCCCACACAGTAGTATATAGTATACAGTGTTATCACAGGTCTCGACTTGTTCTCTGATGAGTCCACCTTAGAGATAACGTCACGGACGGAGAGATAAGAGATAGTACACCAGGCATGTATCTGAAATATCTCTAGTTTATTGAGCTTACACACACTTTTTATGCATACTTATTTCGGAGGCGGATTCACCATATATGGGCTAAGCGTCGGAGAGTTTACTCCCTTGTCTCCCTATGGTTTTGCAAACATATTTTTACACAACATTATTCGTTATCTTACCAAGGACATTTCAACCCCCATGCTCTGCTACAATCTGCAATAACAGCTAAAATGAAGAATAGTGAATAACAACTTGTTTATCTGACCTTTAGTAACACTTACACGAAATGGAGGCAAGCAAGATAAAATGGATCCTGCTATAACAAATTCCCCCATATTCACTATTCTTAATAAACTGTACTGGCCGTAGGATTTGTTAGTATATATCATCATCAGCTGTGTGAGTGCAGAATTTCCCAGTACATACAGAGATACACTTAAAAACTACCGTATATACTCGAGTATAATCCGAGATTTTCAGCCCAAATTTTTGGGCTGAAAGTGTCCTTCTCGGCTTATACTCGAGTAACGGTAGCGGTGGGGTCGGCGGGTGAGAGGGCGCTGAGGTATACTTACCTAGTCCTAGCGATCCTGATGCTCCCCCTGCCGTCCCACGGTCTTCTGTGCTGCAGCTTCTTCCCCTCTATCAGCGGTCACGTGGGACCGCTCATTAAAGAAATGAATAGGCGGCTCTACCTCCCATAGGGGTGGAGCCGCCTATTCATTTCTCTAATCAGCGGTAACGGTGACCGCTGATAGAGGAAGAGGCTGCGGCAAGGAAGACCGTGTGACAGGCGGGGAGCGCCAGGATCACTGGGACTAGGTAAGTATGTCATACTTACCTGTCCCCGTTCCAGCCGCCGGGCACGGCTCCATCTTCCCGGCGTCTATCTCCGCTCTGACTGATCAGGTCAGAGGGTGCGATGACGCATATAGTGTGCGCAGCGCCCTCTGCCTGATCAGTCAGAGTGGAGAGAGACGCCGGGACCGGACGCTGGGAGCTGCAATCAAGAGAGGTGAGTATGGCTTTTTTTTTTTTATTGCAGCAGCGGCACAGATTTATGTGGAGCATCTATAGGGAAATATGAACGGTGCAGAGCACTGTATGGGGCAGTATGAACGGTGCAGAGCACTATATGGGGCAGTATGAACGGTGCAGAGCACTGTATGGGGCAGTATGAACGGTGCAGAGCACTGTATGGGGCAGTATGAACGGTGCAGAGCACTATATGGGGCACAGCTATGGGACAAAAATGAACGGTGCAGAGCACTATATGGGGCACAGATATGGGGCAATATGAACGGTGCAGAGCATATAGGGCACAGATATGGGGCAATATGAACGGTGCAGAGCATATAGGGCACAGATATGGGGCAATATGAACGGTGCAGAGCACTATATGGGGCACAGATATGGGGCAATATGAACGGTGCAGAGCATATAGGGCACAGATATGGGGCAATATGAACGGTGCAGAGCATATAGGGCACAGATATGGGGCAATATGAACGGCGCAGAGCATATGGGGCAGTATGAACGGTGCAGAGCACTATATGGCACAGCTATGGGGAAATAATGAACAGTGCAGAGCACTATATGGCACAGCTATGGGGAAATAATGATCTATTTTTATTTTTGAAATTCACCGGTAAATGCTGCATTTCCACCCTAGGCTTATACTCGAGTCAATAAGTTTTCCCAGTTTTTTGTAGCAAAATTAGGGGGGTCGGCTTATACTCGGGTCGGCTTATACTCGAGTATATACGGTATCTTGAACACTATATATGCAATAAGGACAATCGCAACAATATGCAATAAGCTTTGTAAAATCCCAGCTACCCAGCCCCTGATCCCCTTAAACCAATTGGCTGGGTTGAGGAAAGAGAAATTATCTGACCGCCAGCTGTCCTTAGTGCGATCATTATCTTTGTCATATTGGTCTCTGAGTCTTTGCACATCTAACTTTAGCTTCATCCTTATAGTACTATTTTGATCTATATAATGGCAGCAAGCAGGTCCAATAACCAGACACATACCACCTTGTGCTGCTGTTAGATAGTCTAGTACTATAGTATGCTGGTTGGTTACTATAATGAGTTGATTTTGGACAGCAATGGTGGTATTTAGTATATCCAAATATATCCCAAATTTGGTCATCTAGATAGTCTGTGGCCCTAACCAATTTATCCCTAGGTACCCAGGCCCCAACCTTATAGGCCAAATATTGTAGATGTGTACTACTTCCTGAGAGATTACCTTGCCATCAAGGGTATCCTACCCATCCTACAATCGGTTTACCGACGGTAGTGTTCCACAACTTAACATTGTTTGTGGCGTTATTGGCAAGTGTGTCAGAACAAGTAGTCCAGGCAAACAATTCCTCAGGTGACACAGGGATAGCCAGGAAGGGGATACTTGTGGCTGAAATCGGTGAATGCGTACAGATCCAACAGTCTGATAAGGGCTGGGAATTTCTCAACAAGTCATCTATCAATTTTCTGTGATGTTGCACAAACTTATTGTTCAAGGATGTTGGAGAATTCAGACTGTCCCATGCGATGTTATGCAGTATATATTATGTATAATAGGTTCCATGTGAAATGCATCAGTCCACAGGCTGCGCCCCTGGGCAGAGGGGACACAATATCCCACTTTGTCCTCCCCCACCTTTGTAATTCCCACAGTAAATATCAGCAGGCTCCGGCCCCCTGCGGCTATTGTAATGTATGTCTGGCCTGCTTTTTTTATTGGCCTGCCCTGTGTATCTGTGTTATATATTCTGTGTGCTGAAAATAAAGTGCGTTCTTTTAGACTGGAAATACCTGGAGTAGCAGTCATCTTTTATATGCTCTCACGTAATCAAGGAATTCCAGCCAGCGTCCTTCATTCAGAATCCAGCAAAAGCAGAGTGGACCTCCTGAAACACGGGGTGGTACTGAAAGAGTTACCCCAGCTTGGTAGACCCCGTTACAGCCAGTTCTTGTAACTGGGCTAAGATGTCTTTTGACACAAATGGAGATGGTGGGGTGTCCAGGTGATGTACTTTAGAGGCTACAGGAGAGCTTGCGGCTTTCTTGGCAGCCTGGTCTGACAGTGCGTTACCTTTCATCTGTCCATCAGTGCCTTTGGTATGTGCCTTTACCTTTATGATGCCTGCTTGGGTGAGAAGCTGTAGTGCATTCATAAGTTGCTGGACTGCCTCAGCATGTTTAATGGGGTGGCCATTTGCTGTCAGGAAAGCCTTGGCTCTCCAGATAGGCCCATAATCGTGTGCAATGCCAAAAGCATACCTGGAATCAGTGTAGATATTTACAGTCTTACCTTCTGCTAGTTTGCACGCTTCTGTGAGCACCTTGAGCTCTGCTTCTTGTGCAGACATATGAGCTGGCATTGACTCTGCCTTGATTACCTCATGTTCTGAGACCACAGCATATCTGGTATAGAAACGTCCTTGGTCATATTGGTGACGGGATCCATCTACAAAAGGCTCAAAATCAGCATTAGGTATGGGCACACTAGAGACAGTAGGGAGACCAGCCGTTTCTTGAGACATCAATTCCAGACAATCATGTGGTTTAGAAACCTGATCATGTTCCTCTGGATCCATTCTAGAAAGAAAAAGAGTGTCCTTTTCCATGTCACCTACCCCTTCCCCATATGGATCCATAGGAACTTGAAGAAGAGTAGCAGGGTTTAGGACAGTGCACCTTATCAAAGTCACATTAGTAGGCATGAGAATAGCACACTGAAGTCGCAACTGTCTAGCCATGGACAGGTGGCTAGGTTGTACTTGGTTAAGGATACTATGTACATCATGTGGGGTATGGACCGTCAGTGGGTGACCCAAAACAATCTCTGAAGACTTGTGTAGCAACAGCTGGACAGACAACACAGCCCGAACACAAGAGGGGCTTTCTCTTGCCACTGTATCCAGGCGGCCGCTGTAATAAGCAACAGGTCTCTGTTTGTCTCCATGAAGCTGAGTTAGCACACCCATAGCATGTCCTGCATTTTCATGAAGAAAGAGGGTAAAGGGAAGGGCATAATTGGGGATGCCCAAAGCTGGAGAGGAAACAATGCATAATTTCAGAGAGTAAAAACAGTCAAGTGCCTCGTTAGGCAGAAGGGGACAGGTTGCATACAGTCATATAGAGGTAACATTAAGATGGAGGCAGAACGAATCCATGGACGACAGTAGGAAGTTAGTCCTAGAAACACCCTGCAAATTCTTTGGGGGCTGCATGTCCATAATAACCTGTTTTTGCTCAGCGGTGAGGTGCTTTTTCCCTGCAGAGAGACAATGTCCTAGAAACACAACAGTACTTAAGCAAAACTGTAATTTTTGTTTGGATAGCTTGCACCCCTGTTCATGAAGAAAAAGAGTAAAGAGATCGTGGCCATTTTACAAAGAGAACGAGAAGGAGCACACAGCAATAGGTCATCAACATACTGAATGAGAACTACTCCTTTAACATACCAGCCTTGTAGGACTTGTGCCATGCACTGTGAGAAGATAGTAGGAGAATTCTGGGCTCCTTGTGGTAGGACAGTCCAAGTATACTGCTTATTGCGGAAGGTAATGCAGCGCCCCAGAGTCCTGGTCGTTACAGTAATGTCGTTCTTCCACCAGGGGGAGCGATGTTACGTCTGATGGCACCAAAGGAGTTCACCCTGCTAGGTATCACAGCCACACACATACACACTTCACACGCCGTCCACCAGGGGGAGCTAAGGGTTCTATTAGGCCACTCCTCACACTTGGGTAAAACTGGGGGTTTGGTTAGGAAGTGAGGTCAGTTGGAGTTGGAGGAGAAGCTGACTGGAGGGAGAAGGAGATAGTCAGTAGGAGAGGAGCAGACTGGGCTCGGCCCAGGAAGGAAAGAAGGACACGGAGCTGCGCCCCCGCAACCCATGCGGCAGACTCCTAAGAAAGGACAAGAAAGGAAGTGTGCCGTACTGAGTGAGCACATAAGTCATAGCAACAGGAGTAAAACACCAGTGGGAGACCAGCTAGAAGCAGGCTGCCTCCCACTGAGCGCAGATCCGGTAGCCGGAACACTGAGGGAGTAATAGACTCTACGCTTTACTTCAGAGACCGGCAGAACAGTCAATTCTAGCGCCTGTGCAGCGCCCTAGAGATCTGGTCGTTGCAGTATGACACTCTGCCACTAAGGGGAGTGATGGTACGTCTGATGGCACTGAAGGAATTCTCCTGACCAGGTATCACCAGAACACATTACACTTCACACTCCGGCCACTAGGGGGAGAAAAAGGCTTTATTTATTGGGCCACTCCTCACACTGGTAAAACTAGGGGTTGAGGAGGAAGTTAGTCAGAAGATGTCTGGGTTGGATTCAGGCAACATCCCGTGGCAGGGGGTGTTGCGGGGAGAAGACACAGGGGGGTCCCTGTCAGGCATGGGAACCTGGCAGGAGCCTAGCGAACAGAACAGAACATTACGGAGCCGCGCCTGCACCTCTTGCGGCGGCATCCTAAGAAAGAGACAAGAAAGGATATTGTGGAACAGTGTAAACGAGATCAAGCAAAAAGGAGTACCAGTAAGAGTCGTGCCGTGAGACTGAGGCAACATCTTACTGAGGCGCGTAGCCGGTGGCCGGAACACCGCGGGAGTAACTGACTTCAGGCCTTATTTCGAACTCCGCAGGACAGTTAATTATAGGTTGGCTGTGTACCTTAAATTTCCTAAGAAGACATAGGGGGCAACATTGGGAGAGGGGCGTCTCTAGGGTCCCGGAAGACCTCCAAGCCTTTCCGTCATACGGGTGCGTCCTAGCCAAAACATACTGGGGAACGAGAAACTAGTAACATCTGGAACAAAAGAGAAAGAGAGAGCTGTAGAGAACGAACGAGAACAGCAGTTGTGAGGACTATACCGAATGCTCAGCCGGGTAGGACTACAACACACAGGCGCTAGTGGTGGGCAACGATTTTCATCTGCGACGGAAACTCTGGAAGTGCGCATCAGACCGGCCGGTCTCAGCCCTGTTAAACGTGCTCTGGATTGAGGATCCTGAAGTCATCAGTAAAGAGGTAAAGAGACTGCAACCTTGTGTCCTCGTTATTGCCTGCGCTGCACACCATCGCCACTGGGAAGCCCTGGGGACATACTTCACCTGTGGGAAAGTATACCATCCAGCTGCCATTCCATCACCCCAGCGGACCCCATAGCAGCGTCGGTCACCCTGACCGAATACCACAGGTGGCGTCACAAACCCTTGACAGACTGTACCACCTTTATTGGAGGCCCCTTAGCAGGGTCACGGACCGGGCATAGCCACCGTGACAGCCTTGGAACCGAACCAGAGAGGCCCGGTACCGAAAACGCGTGGCCCTGTGTCTGGGGGCGATCCACCTGTGTGTTGTAGTGCTTCCCTGCTGAGCATTCGGGATAGTCCTCACAACTTCTGTTCTCGTTCTCTCTCGTTGCGACAGTGGGCCAGATGGGCCTGGATTTTCTCCCTCCACTGAGGGCTCGCGCTGGGCCGGGTAACAAGAGTGAGGACCCTATGGGAGCTAATGCACGTAGGGAACTACTACGTTACTGTGCGCAAGGGGAAGGCTACTGATTTCCACCTGGATAAGGGGACTCTGGAATTGTCATCAGACTGGCCAGACTCTACTTACCCTGTCATTCGGCACCCTGGAGTGTGGATGTTGAAGCCTTCAGTAAAGGTAAAGAGACTGCACCCATTGTGTCCTCGTTATTCACCGTGCCTTGCACTACCCACCACTTCAACATCTACACTTCTGGGAAGCCCTGGGGATATACTTCACCTGTGGGAAGGTATACCATCTAGCTGCCATCACATCACCCCAGTGGACCCCAAGCAGCGTCGGTCACCCTGACCGAATACCACAGGTGCCGTCACGAAACCTTGACAGACTTGTATCACCTTTTATTGGACGCCCCTTAGCAGGGTCACGGACCGGGTCCAGCCACCGTGACATCCCCAGAACTGAGCCAGAGAGGACCGGTACAGAGTAACCCGCGGCCTTGCGTCTGGAGGCGCTCCACTGACAATCACTGGCCGCAGTCACATTGTAGAATATTATGGAGCAGGCAGGAGTGGAGCTGCTGACAATCACTGGCCGCAGTCACATTGTAGAATATTATGGAGCAGGCAGGAGATGAGCTGATGACAATCACTGGCCCCAGTCACATTGTAGAATATTATAGAGCAGGCAGGAGAGGAGCTGATGACAATCACTGGCCGCAGTCACATTGTAGAATATTATGGAGCAGGCAGGAGTGGAGCTGCTGACAATCACTGGCCACAGTCACATTGTAGAATATTATGGAGCAGGCAGGAGATGAGCTGATGGCAATCACTGGCCCCAGTCACATTGTAGAATATTATAGAGCAGGCAGGAGAGGAGCTGATGACAATCACTGGCCGCAGTCACATTGTAGAATATTATGGAGCAGACAGGAGTGGAGCTGCTGACAATCACTGGCCACAGTCACATTGCAGCATATTGTGGAGCAGGCAGGAGTGGAGCTGCTGACAATCACTGGCCGAAGTCACATTGTAGAATATTATGGAGCAGGCAGGAGTGGAGCTGCTGACAATCACTGGCCACAGTCACATTGTAGAATATTATGGAGCAGGCAGGAGTGGAGCTGCTGACAATCACTGGCCACAGTCACATTGCAGAATATTGTGGAGCAGGCAGGAGAGGAGCTGCTGCCAATCACTGGCCACAGTCACATTGCAGAATATTATGGAGCAGGGAGGAGTGGAGCTGATGACAATCACTGGCCGCAGTCACATTGTAGAATATTATGGAGCAGGGAGGAGATGAGCTGATGACAATCACCGGCCGCATTCACATTGTAGAATATTATGGAGCAGACAGGAGAGGAGCTGCTTCCAATCACTGGCCGCAGTCACATTGTAGAATATTATGGAGCAGGCAGGAGTGGAGCTGCTGACAATCACTGGCCGCAGTCACATTGTAGAATATTATGGAGCAGACAGGAGAGGAGCTGCTGCCAATCACCTGCCACAGTCACATTGTAGAATATTATGGAGCAGGCAGGAGAGGAGCTGCTGCCAATCACCTGCCACAGTCACATTGTAGAATATTATGGAGCAGGCAGGAGAGGAGCTGCTGCCAATCACTGGCCACAGTCACATTGTAGAATATTATGGAGCAGACAGGAGAGGAGCTGCTGACAATCACTGGCCGCATTCACATTGTAGAATATTATGGAGCAGACAGGAGATGAGCTGCTGACAATCACTGGCCACAGTCACATTGTAGAATATTTTTCGCTTTAAAAACGTTATAAAACTGCGAAAAAATGCTAATATTAAGCATCCTATTAATTAGAATGCATTCTGCAAATGTTGTGCACATACTGAGTATTTTTCCGCAGCGGAAAAGATTTGCGGTAAAATATGCAGCATGTTCATTATATTTGCGGAATTGCCGCGATTCTGCGCCCATAGACTTCTATTGTACCGCTTGAATTCTGCAAATATTAAAAATGTTCGCGGAATTCAAGTGGTAAAAAAATGCGGCACGCAGGAACTAACATGGCCATCCCATAATGTCCATCCCATCATGCCATGCCAGGAGCATCCCATAATCCAGGAAGACAAGATAATATCCGTCTTCCTGGATGATGGCTGCCAACATGGACTGGTATGACCGGATGGCGCTGGATGTGCTTAAAATGATTAGTGTGTTAAGTGTCTATGTGTGTGTTGCGTGTTTCTGTGTGTGGTGTATATTGTGTATGTGTGTTGCCAGACATAGGCCGATGAGACTACTACTACTTCCATCGGCCTATGTCTGCTCCCTATCATAGTTGCGGCAGGCTCAGCTCGATGGGAGCAGTATTTCCCATCGAACTGTTCCTGCTTCCCCCCAAAAAAACACTCCCACCCCCCTTATTGGTGGCCAGTGTCCCGTATTTATTCCCCCCCTCCCCCCAAAAAAAAGTGTTATTGGTGGACAGTGTCCTGTGTTTATTCCCCCCCCAAAAAAAAGTTTCATTGGTGGCCAGTGTCCCCCCCCCAAAAAAAGTTCATTGGTGGCCAGTGTCCCGTCCCCCCCCCCAAAAAAAAGGTTCATTAGTGGCCAGTGTCCCATCCCCCCCCAAAATAAATGTTTATTGGTGGCCAGTGTCCCGTCCCCCCCCCCCCCCCCAGAAAAAAAAGGTTCATTGGTGGCCAGTCCCCCTCCCAAAAAAAAGGTTCATTGGTGGCCAGTGTCCCATCCCCCCCAAAAAAATAAGGTTCATTGGTGGCCAGTGTCCCGTCCTCCCTCCAAAAAAAAAGGTTCATTGGTGGCCAGTGGTAACCTGTGAAATAAATTATAAATACCTGTCCCCGACGATCACCACCTAAAATAAAATTAAAAAAAACAAACCCATACTCACCTACACGCCCAATTCCACGAATCCCTTGTCAGAAAAAAGTAAGAAAACAAACCACAATGTATACCTATCCTCCGCAGCATCCAATTAAATGAGTGTCCCACCCATAACATGTGGCTGCTCTAAACCGCGGCCGCCGATACAATGAATGGGATCGTAAAGCGATCCCGTTCACTGTATACCGAGTTCTCCCGAAGGCAGCTCGCGCTGCTCCGGTGAACTTGTTCGGCAGTCACTGCGGCTGCGCGGACTCCCCGGCTGACCGGAGGTGAATTTCCCACACTATCAGTTCATCTCCGGTCAGCCGGGGAGTGGTTTACAGCATTAGCACCAGTCCCGTTGTAAACTTGTTAACCCTTTGCTTTAATGTGCTGTGCAATAAAAAATATGGTCAAAAACGTGGTGTTATTATTTCATTAAAAATACTTTTTTCATATTGTGTGTGTGTTTTATTAACCCTTTATTACTATAGGATTAATAATGGGGCAGGAACTGGCAGCATTGTGGCGCAGTGGCAGCATTATGTGTGCACTGGCAGCATTAACTGTGGGGGCAATGTGTCAGGGAGTATGTAAAAAAAAAAAAAAAAAAAAAAATGGCCTTACCGCAAGATGATGAGCAGCCTTTCCTCTGCAGAGATTGATCTTCGCATGACCGTGTGTTTGTAGCTGAGGTGTGGAGCCAGAGTTATCAGAAGCCGATCAAATGCCTGAATCGTAATCCGGCAAAACTGTATAAATTTCTCGGGATAACTGAATTTAAAAAAAAAATAATAATTTTTTTTAAACACACGGATATTATGTACCACAACATTCTATAACAGCAATAAAAATAATAACTGAACACAGATGAGAATATATATTTTCTCCATATATCTTACCTCCTTAAATCTTGGTAAAGGACATGGAAGTGTCCCTTTTCCTCCCGCTCTTGAACAATGGGATGAACCCACATCCGTTTTGGACATCTTCTACTCCTTCTCCGAGATTGTTCCTATGGGAGAATATAGTGTTTATTATTACATGGTACTGTAGAACGCATGGAAAAACGCGGTACTGGCCTGGTGCAATAAGTTGGGCTGACGTAGTGACGGACGTTGTGAAATAATAGCACGACGTGGGCAGCGGATGCAGTTTTTCTACACATCCGCTGCCCATTTTGCAGTCCGTGGAGTAGGGGGTGCATTTTCTGCCGCGCATGCGGACGTGATGCACAAAAAAAGTAACATGGAAGACTTTTTGTGCCGATGGTCTGCCAAAACACAACGCATCCATCGCACGATGGATGCGACATGTGGCAGTCCATCGCGATCCGTTGCAAATACAAGTGTATGGGAAAAACACTCATCCTGCAAGCCCATTTGCAGGATCCGTTTTTTTCCAAAAACGACAGATTGCGGCGGAGCTCAGACAGAAGTGTCAAGTACAATAATCCACGGCATCAGAAGCGCTGCATATCTGCAGCCTAACGCTACTTTCACACTAGCGTTGTGCACTGCACTTCACAATGCGCCGTTTTGGAGAAAAAACGCATCCTGCAAAATTGCTTGCAGGATGCATTTTTTCTCCATTGACTAACATTAGCAACGAATTGCAACGCATTGACACACGTCGCAACCGTCATGCGACGGTTGCATCGAGTTTTGGCGGACCATCGGCAGCAAAAAACGTTACATGTAACGTTTTTTGCTGCGTTGCGGCCAGAACTCCACCACCACATCCCCGCAACTCACAATGGGGCAGCGGATGCGCTGGAAAAATGCATCCGCTGCCCTCGTTGTACGTCGCTTGCACAGTATGCGTCGGTACGTCGGGCCGACGGTAATGTGAAAGTAGTCTAATCCACAAAGTGAGCATATCCAATGACATTTTCTTACCTGCTCGCTGTGGTGCTGCAGCAAAAGCAGTGCTGTTATTAACAAAAGATGGTTTTGTTGTGGGGAAAGACGCCAGTGGGGCTGAATGTGCGGCATGTTGAATGCAACAAGAAGGCAAAATGGAGAAGAGGGGGTTGGAACAGGAAATGACCTCACCAGAGCTTTTTTTTTTATTTTTTGTTTAAACAAACTTTATTTGTGTTTAAAAAGGCAGAAAAAAGGGTTAGGGTTCGGGTTCGGGTTCGGGTTAGGGTTAGGGTTCGGGTTCGGGTTCGGGTTCGGGTTAGGGTTCGGGTTAGGGTTAGGGTTTGGGTTAGGGTTAGGGTTAGGGTTCGGGTTCGGGTTCGGGTTAGGGTTAGGTTTAGGGTTAGGGTTCGGGTTAGGGTTCGGGTTCGGGTTTGGGTTAGGGTTCGGGTTAGGGTTAGGGTTCGGGTTAGGGTTAGGGTTAGGGTTAGGGTTCGGGTTCGGGTTCGGGTTCGGGTTCGGGTTAGGGTTAGGGTTCGGGTTCGGGTTAGGGTTAGGGTTCGGGTTCGGGTTAGGGTTAGGGTTCGGGTTAGGGTTAGGGGTTAGGGTTAGGGTTAGGGTTCGGGTTAGGGTTCGGGTTAGGGTTAGGGTTAGGGTTCGGGTTCGGGTTAGGGTTCGGGTTCGGGTTAGGGTTCGGGTTCGGGTTAGGGTTCGGGTTCGGGTTCGGGTTAGGGTTAGGGTTAGGGTTCGGGTTCGGGTTCGGGTTAGGGTTCGGGTTAGGGTTAGGGTTCGGGTTCGGGTTAGGGTTAGGGTTCGGGTTAGGGTTCGGGTTAGGGTTAGGGTTCGGGTTAGGGTTCGGGTTCGGGTTCGGGTTAGGGTTCGGGTTAGGGTTCGGGTTAGGGTTAGGGTTAGGGTTAGGGTTCGGGTTAGGGTTAGGGTTCGGGTTCGGGTTAGGGTTCGGGTTAGGGTTAGGGTTCGGGTTCAGGTTAGGGTTCGGGTTCGGGTTCGGGTTAGGGTTCGGGTTCGGGTTAGGGTTCGGGTTCGGGTTCGGGGAACATGACGCCAATCCCGGTCTCCAAGTAACCGATCGAACGTTTTCCCCCTTTCCCAAGTAACTTGCCGAACCAACCCTGGTCTCCAAGTAACTTAATGCGACCGATCGAACGTTTTCCCCCTTTCCCAAGTAACTTGCCGAACCAACCCTGGTCTCCAAGTAACTTAATGCGATCGAACGTGCTATCCCTCCCCTGTTCTCTACTCTAACCCTAACCATTGGAGTTGCAGCCTAAACCTAATCCCAGGAGTTTGCGTTTTCCCCCTTTCCCAAGTAACTTGCCGAACCAACCCTGGTCTCCAAGTAACTTAATGCGATCGAACGTGCTATCCCTCCCCTGTTCTCTACTCTAACCCTAACCATTGGAGTTGCAGCCTAAACCTAATCCCAGGAGTTTGCGTTTTCCCCCTTTCCCAAGTAACTTGCCGAACCAACCCTGGTCTCCAAGTAACTTAATGACCTCTGGGGTTAGGGTTAGAGGATAATCTTAAAAACGCCACCCCCAGGTTAGGGCTAGGGCTAGGGTTAGGGTTAGGGTTAGGGGAACATGACGCCAATCCCGGTCTCCAAGTAACTTAATGCGACCGATCGAACGTTTTCCCCCTTTCCCAAGTAACTTGCCGAACCAACCCTGGTCTCCAAGTAACTTAATGCGACCGATCGAACGTTTTCCCCCTTTCCCAAGTAACTTGCCGAACCAACCCTGGTCTCCAAGTAACTTAATGCGACCGATCGAACGTTTTCCCCCTTTCCCAAGTAACTTGCCGAACCAACCCTGGTCTCCAAGTAACTTAATGCGATCGAACGTGCTATCCCTCCCCTGTTCTCTACTCTAACCCTAACCATTGGAGATGCAGCCTAAACCTAATCCCAGGAGTTTGCGTTTTCCCCCTTTCCCAAGTAACTTGCCGAACCAACCCTGGTCTCCAAGTAACTTAATGACCCCTGGGGTTAGGGTTAGGGTTAGGGTTAGGGTTCGGGTTCGGGTTAGGGTTAGGGTTCGGGTTAGGGTTAGGGGTTAGGGTTAGGGTTAGGGTTCGGGTTAGGGTTCGGGTTAGGGTTAGGGTTAGGGTTCGGGTTAGGGTTCGGGTTAGGGTTAGGGTTAGGGTTCGGGTTAGGGTTCGGGTTAGGGTTAGGGTTAGGGTTCGGGTTCGGGTTAGGGTTAGGGTTCGGGTTCGGGTTAGGGTTAGGGTTCGGGTTCGGGTTAGGGTTCGGGTTCGGGTTAGGGTTCGGGTTCGGGTTAGGGTTCGGGTTCGGGTTCGGGTTCGGGGAACATGACGCCAATCCCGGTCTTCAAGTAACTTAATGCGACCGATCGAACGTTTTCCCCCTTTCCCAAGTAACTTGCCGAACCAACCCTGGTCTCCAAGTAACTTAATGCGACCGATCGAACGTTTTCCCCCTTTCCCAAGTAACTTGCCGAACCAACCCTGGTCTCCAAGTAACTTAATGCGATCGAACGTGCTATCCCTCCCCTGTTCTCTACTCTAACCCTAACCATTGGAGTTGCAGCCTAAACCTAATCCCAGGAGTTTGCGTTTTCCCCCTTTCCCAAGTAACTTGCCAAACCAACCCTGGTCTCCAAGTAAGTTAATGCGATCGAACGTGCTATCCCTCCCCTGTTCTCTACTCTAACCCTAACCATTGGAGTTGCAGCCTAAACCTAATCCCAGGAGTTTGCGTTTTCCCCCTTTCCCAAGTAACTTGCCGAACCAACCCTGGTCTCCAAGTAACTTAATGACCCCTGGGGTTAGGGTTAGGGTTCGGGTTAGGGTTCGGGTTCGGGTTCGGGTTAGGGTTAGGGTTAGGGGTTAGGGTTAGGGTTCGGGTTAGGGTTCGGGTTCGGGTTAGGGTTAGGGTTCGGGTTAGGGTTCGGGTTAGGGTTCGGGTTAGGGTTAGGGTTCGGGTTAGGGTTAGGGTTAGGGTTCGGGTTAGGGTTCGGGTTAGGGTTAGGGTTCAGGTTAGGGTTAGGGTTCGGGTTCGGGTTAGGGTTAGGGTTAGGGTTCGGGTTAGGGTTAGGGTTCGGGTTCGGGTTCGGGTTAGGGTTCGGGTTCGGGTTAGGGTTCGGGTTCGGGGAACATGATGCCAATCCCGGTCTCCAAGTAACTTAATGCGACCGATCGAACGTTTTCCCCCTTTCCCAAGTAACTTGCCGAACCAACCCTGGTCTCCAAGTAACTTAATGCGACCGATCAAACGTTTTCCCCCTTTCCCAAGTAACTTGCCGAACCAACCCTGGTCTCCAAGTAACTTAATGCGATCGAACGTGCTATCCCTCCCCTGTTCTCTACTCTCACCCTAACCATTGGAGATGCAGCCTAAACCTAATCCCAGGAGTTTGCGTTTTCCCCCTTTCCCAAGTAACTTGCCGAACCAACCCTGGTCTCCAAGTAACTTAATGACCCCTGGGGTTAGGGTTAAAGTTAGGGTTAGGGTTCGGGTTAGGGTTCGGGTTAGGGTTAGGGTTAGGGTTAGGGTTCGGGTTCGGGTTAGGGTTCGGGTTCGGGTTAGGGTTCGGGTTCGGGTTCGGGTTAGGGTTAGGGTTAGGGTTAGGGTTCGGGTTAGGGTTAGGGTTAGGGTTAGGGTTCGGGTTTAGGGTTAGGGTTCGGGTTAGGGTTCGGGTTCGGGTTCGGGTTAGGGTTCGGGTTAGGGTTAGGGTTCGGGTTCGGGTTAGGGTTCGGGTTAGGGTTCGGGTTAGGGTTAGGGTTAGGGTTCAGGTTAGGGTTAGGGTTCGGGTTAGGGTTAGGGTTCGGGTTCGGGTTAGGGTTAGGGTTCGGGTTAGGGTTCGGGTTCGGGTTAGGGTTAGGGTTAGGGTTAGGGTTAGGGTTAGGGTTAGGGTTCGGGTTAGGGTTCGGGTTCGGGTTCGGGTTAGGGTTAGGGTTAGGGGTTAGGGTTAGGGTTCGGGTTAGGGTTCGGGTTAGGGTTAGGGTTCGGGTTAGGGTTCGGGTTAGGGTTCGGGTTAGGGTTAGGGTTCGGGTTAGGGTTAGGGTTCGGGTTAGGGTTCGGGTTAGGGTTAGGGTTAGGGTTCAGGTTAGGGTTAGGGTTCGGGTTCGGGTTAGGGTTAGGGTTAGGGTTCGGGTTAGGGTTAGGGTTCGGGTTCGGGTTCGGGTTAGGGTTCGGGTTCGGGTTAGGGTTCGGGTTCGGGGAACATGATGCCAATCCCGGTCTCCAAGTAACTTAATGCGACCGATCGAACGTTTTCCCCCTTTCCCAAGTAACTTGCCGAACCAACCCTGGTCTCCAAGTAACTTAATGCGACCGATCAAACGTTTTCCCCCTTTCCCAAGTAACTTGCCGAACCAACCCTGGTCTCCAAGTAACTTAATGCGATCGAACGTGCTATCCCTCCCCTGTTCTCTACTCTAACCCTAACCATTGGAGATGCAGCCTAAACCTAATCCCAGGAGTTTGCGTTTTCCCCCTTTCCCAAGTAACTTGCCGAACCAACCCTGGTCTCCAAGTAACTTAATGACCCCTGGGGTTAGGGTTAAAGTTAGGGTTAGGGTTCGGGTTAGGGTTCGGGTTAGGGTTAGGGTTAGGGTTAGGGTTCGGGTTCGGGTTAGGGTTCGGGTTCGGGTTAGGGTTCGGGTTCGGGTTAGGGTTAGGGTTAGGGTTAGGGTTAGGGTTCGGGTTAGGGTTAGGGTTAGGGTTAGGGTTAGGGTTAGGGTTCGGGTTTAGGGTTAGGGTTCGGGTTAGGGTTCGGGTTCGGGTTAGGGTTCGGGTTAGGGTTAGGGTTCGGGTTCGGGTTAGGGTTCGGGTTAGGGTTCGGGTTAGGGTTAGGGTTAGGGTTCAGGTTAGGGTTAGGGTTCGGGTTAGGGTTAGGGTTAGGGTTCGGGTTAGGGTTAGGGTTCGGGTTCGGGTTCGGGTTAGGGTTCGGGTTCGGGTTAGGGTTCGGGTTCGGGGAACATGATGCCAATCCCGGTCTCCAAGTAACTTAATGCGACCGAT